>NC_138724.1:11918086-13118086 GCF_965113295.1 Leuciscus leuciscus | reverse complement strand
AAATGATTAAAAATGCTTTTTTTAAACTAAAATGTAACACTTTTAAACATAAAATGCACATAAATAGCAATTAAACCGCATAGTTTAGGCATAGCTACACACAGTTTAAGATTTTGACTCCAAATTAGATTTGGAAATGTGTATCTTGGTACCTTGAATCAATTTTGTATCCCTGCTAGCTGATAAAAATGTAGCACCAAATGCTACACCAAATGAAAGTCAGGCCTGAAAGAGTCTGAAGTTGGCATGTCGGGCCTCTCAAGCAAACAGAGCAATGTTTTGAAAGAAACCTGCTTCATTTACCTATAGACTTTCAGCACTATTTCTTCTGCAAATTCAGACTGCACCAGAAACAGACCCAGTAAAGACTTATTCTAAGTCTGCAAATTCAAACAAATGTAAAAAGAGTAAGGAAAGACTACTGTGATCTGTTTCTAATCTGCTTTTTTGGATTTGTTGTTTTATTGAATTTGGACAAGACAAAAATGAGCTCAGGAGTTTAAATATCATTCACAAGCTGCATCTGTGTGTTCAATTGATGTAACTTTTTCCCTCTGTAAATGTGTGTATATTTATATTGGTATGTATGCAATTATGCCCATTTGCAATCCAGAACTTCAAGTTTCCTCTATCTCAGTATTGAAACCAGATGTGTGCAGAGCTCACATCCATTAAGTACCTGCTGTAGGATCTAAATTCTCTAGGATTCAAGGTTGTCGTCACAACCTTGGGGCTTTAGTCCCAATTCAGACTCCTAAATGAATTTACCCTTTTTACCTCCATTGGAACAATGTTTTCCCCCAAGATATAAAACCAAATATGTTAAATAAAATGGTCCAAGGCTTTTAGCGAGTTCTGGAAGCTAATGTGGTCATGGCAGGGATACAAAGGTCTTCTCGCAAATATTCACAAGAAAATCCCTTGGTAATCCAATGGAGAGACGTTCTCATGGAGCTGATGCAAGATTTGTTGTCGGTGGACACTGGTATGTACACAAGTCACATTGCTTGACTTTCCTCATTAACGCTTGTAACACAAGGAATCATCTTTGTGAGCATTTCACCTTTTGTTTTACCGCTAGTTGGATGCAATGAAAAACGTCTGATGAACAAGACGCAATAAAATCATCAAGTCATCAGAATTTATGTTGCTCTGAGATGTTGCTCTCATTGGAAACATTGAAAACGTTGAGGAAAAACAGAAGTTTTGGAGGCGGGACTGGACTGTGCGTCTCCTCACAGAGGTTGTTCCAAGGTCAGATAATTCACAAGTTTACAACACATGGAGTGATTCACCATAGCCTGTCAATTCTGCAATATAATTAGAAACATAATGAAGATGACAAAAAAAAAAGAGAAAAAGACGTGACACTTTGACACCAACACTAAAGCAAGCTTTATTTCTTTGTTCCCAAGAACAAGCTTTGCAGCTCGGCTTATCGGCATGTTGTTAAATTTGTTGTAAAATTGTTATTTATGTGATTCCGTCTGCTCTTTGAATCAGGAATCTTATAGATGTGTGTCTGTCGTATGAATTGTGGAGGGTCTGTTTAATCCCTTGCTTTGGATACACTGTAAAAGATGGCTTTGGCAAGAGGAGTAGTATCTCAATCTGCCACAGGGGTCATATTTAAGGTTGATGTTACTGATTTAGTGAGCATTAGGATTTGAAGCTTACTAAATTTGCAGTTTAAGTTGGTTGTCAACCAATCCGGCCATGGAAGTCATACAACTGAACAATGTTATTCAGTGAGGCTCATTTTGAATCTCTAATTTGAACCATTTAGAGTAGACCACCATGTAACAGAAGAGAAACTGTAAAAAAAAAGCTTTCCTTCATGCTTCTGTTTCAGCATCCTTTTCTTTCTGAGCTTGCTTCCTGACTTTCAAGCTTCTATCTGAGCATCCTTTGTTTCTTCCAAGTCTTGTTTCTTCCTAGCTTTACTTCTTCCTTCCAAATTTCCTTACCTCCATTTTAAGCTATCTTCCAAGCTCCCTGACCTTCCTTCCTTCTAAGCTTCCTCACCTTTCTCCTGATCTTCCTTTCTGCCCTCCAAGCTTCCCTCCCTCTGAGTTACTTTTCTTCTGCATGAGATTTCTTCCGAGCATCCTTCATTTTGAGCTTCCTCCCAAACTTCCTTGCCTTCCTTTCTTCAAAGCTTCCTTCCCTCCATGCTGCTTTTCTGCCTCTTGAGTTTCCTTCAGAGCATCCTTCCTTCCTGTTCCCAAACTTCCTAATCTTCCTTTCCGAACCTTATTTCTGCCCTCCAAGCTTCCTTCCTTTTTACCTTCTAAGCTGATCTCCCTTCTTGGCCATGAAGCTTCCTTCCCTCTGAGCTTCTTTTTTTGCCCCCTTAGTTTCCTTTCAAGCATCCTTCTTTTTGAGCTTCCTTCCAAACATTATTACTTTCCTTTCAAACTTCCTAATCTTCCTTCTGAACTTTGTTCCTGCCCTTGAATCTTCTTCCTGCCCCAAGCTTCCTTGCCCTGAGTTTCATTCCCAAATATCTTTCCTTTTGAGTTTCCTTTCAAAACTAATTTGATGATGACTAAGCTAAACCCTGCACTGTTTCAACATTAGTGATGTAATGCAATGTTTAATTATTTGGAACTGCATATCCATTAGAAATTATATCTGCTTCCAGGCTCAAGGCTATGTTAAATTTGTGCGGATACAATACGGTTGATGATGGCAGCCATCCAAATTTGAATTTTTCAATTTATGAAATAAAAAGACAATTTGATGTTTAAGAAACATTAGTTATGGCACCATCCATACAAGCCAAATGCTGTATCTTATAAGACTGTCTTGTTTGTGTGGAGACTTTTTCATAATGTAGCAAATACGTACTCATGTAACAGGAATTAGTCTGAGCTCAGATGACTGCAGATGTTCTCATTAGATAGTGTTCATTGTTGGGGTAAAATAAACAAATTTTGGATACAAATTTAGACCTATCTTTAATGTATAACAGTTTTTTTTTATTATTATTAAGTTCATTTGTCGGTCTGTGGGAGGTTTTGCAGCAGATGCAGCAGAAGTGATGTAGGACTCTCAGATGGTTTTATGAGTTCACTCAGTTTGTCCAATGTCCTGTCGGTCGTCTTTCTTTCTGTCTGTCTCTCTCTCTCAGAACAGTTAGGCCGTCACATCTGTCCTGGCTTAGGTCTGGCCCGCTCCAGATGCAAGTTGTTGGAATCATGTAGAAATTGGGCGGAAGTGTTTACCTTTCCAGAGAGACTTTTTTTTTCTCGTCAACTCTTGAGGGTATGAGGGAACTGTAAATGTTGCTGGGAAGCTCACCTCTTTCATAACAGTTTATTGAACTGTGCAAAAAAAAGAAAAAAAGAAATCTAATTTCTTCATCCAAAATTGTTTGCGACCTGCATATCCAGTCGTAAAGAAGCATCCAGTTTTCATCAAGCTTAATGTTACAGCTTAACCAATTTCATACTCTTTTCAGGGGAATTCATGATTTTTAATGTCTTTATCATTTATAGCTAGTTAAGATTCGTATGCACAGAAGATGACATTGGAAAGCCAATAAAGAAAAATGGATCTTGGGAGCAATGGCATGTTTGCACAGTTGGTTGTTATGTATCGAAGAGGTCCCAAACTAAATGTTTTTTGCATTAAGCTGCTGTTGTTTTGTTCCTCGTTGTCTTTGCTCCAGTTCCTCAATGTGTTTGCTGTCCTACTCTGCTGCTGAAAGCATTACTACATTAGAGAAAGATTTATTCTGGGTCCTTTTTTTCCTGTTAGCTTTTAGTCCCAACAACCCAAGCTGACAGCAGATCCTGACTCGCTCTGCCAATTTTTAAACCCTTTGTTTGGCAGCTCGCCTGTATAGAGATAGCAGATTTGAAGTTTGGCTGATTTTGAAAGATAAAAGGCTGGGCACGAGGGTAGGTTAGCTCATGAAGACCCTTGAGAAAAGGGCATTATCTATTTCAGTTTCGAATACCTTTTAACGTGAATTTAATCCAGTCATTAACAAGAAGGCAAACAAATGCGGTGCTCAACTTTAACTCTTGTCCGGGACAAGTGGATTTATACCAGCACATTTGCAAATGTGACATCAATTTTATACAGCTGTGCAATAAACAACATAGTTAATATTAAGTGGATACAATACTGACTTACACAATTAGTGACTAACACAACTGACTAAATACTGACTGTATTTAGCCAACACAAATTATTCCAAACAAAGCCATAGCAGAACAGCTGCCATCTCCGAGCAACACACAGCGGTGTTTAGTTACTAAGTGATTCAGTGTTTTTGAACGAATCGGGTGAGTCAATGATTCAATGACCCATTCATAAAGACAGTAACTTGCTTCATTCTTGAATGACTCAGCCGTTTGAACGAATCGGATGAGTGAATGACTCAATAACTAAACCAACTGGCAGTTTAGTTTCCTATTTAGAAGTATCATTGTATATTTGCCACAATTTCATATTTGTTTATTTAAGAATTATGCAAAACATTAATCTCATAACATTATTTATGCAGTTGTAATTTTTCAGTTTAAATACATTCATGCCACCTCTGAGCTGTATTAATCAGGCTGTGTAAATACATCTAAATGCCACTTTAGATGCAGTTTCAGTGTTGCTTCTGGTGTGGAAAGATGGATTTCAGTTGATTTGTAACAGCCTTATAGTGTCTTATTATTCTAATTGAATTTATTGAACAAATTTAAGAATTTCACATTAAAGGCGACACATTCATTAATAATTAATAAGAAAAAATGCCCTGGAAATCACTTTAAGGGGAGAAATATCACAAATATGCTGATTTAAGTAAGTAAGAGCTGATAGAACACTGATGAGAATATTGCTTCAGAATAAATGACATACATTACACACAAAAAGCCAATGACCGATTTACTTACTCGGACAAGCGGATGACCGATTTACAAGCACATAACAAGGCTTAATGTCGAGCCCTGAACTGGCTTGGTTATTACCTCTGTTTCCTCTGAGAGTTTGATTTACTCGCTAATGACAAACAGAACACAGATTACTAATGTCTCAAACGAGCCCTTTCATTTCTGTCAAAGTCAGCAGACCTCATGCGAACACACCGGTTTAACTCGGAATACACGTTGTGACATCATGACTGTTTTTTTGCTTTGGATTTTACCTTTTTGAGGCCAAGATTAGTGACACATAAGCCTCATAAACAATTTTGCAAGACCTGTAGTAACTGTTGGATGACTTCAAGAGCCAAAGTGTGCGTCTCCAATGTGATGTGTGCTTTGAATTAGCTTTACTTTATTTGATTGTGTTGGAACCACGTCCTCATGCTCTCCCGATCAGCGGTGGAGTGGAGAGTCGTCTTGAGAACAGTTGTGAGGCCGGAAGTCAACCGATGAGAACGAGCTTTCATTGCTACGCGATTGCAGACGTTCTCCCAGCATCATAAAATTCTCATTGTGTTAAGTCGCACAGCTGAGCATACAAACAATCCTCACTTGCAGTTTTAAAATTTCTGCTGTTGTAGTCGTGTTTGCTTTGACGAGTATCATTCAATGGATAAATCCCCAAAACACATTTTTTTATGTGGAAAGAGTGCATTTTTTTATTTTATGAGGCCTGACGGATGGTTTCAAAATGGCATATGAATTCTCAGTGAGCGGGGAACTTTATTTTGATGGTTTTATGATTGTCTGCATGAGAAAGTATCCAAGTTGGTGCATCCTGTGTGGGTCTTTGCAGTTTTCTGGTTCAGATAAGTGATGGAATGAAAAAGGGGAAGTTTTAAAAGATGTCCCTCAGCTGTGAATTACTCTTGTTTCCAATAACTTTATGTGCATATCTCTGTACTTGTGCATGTGTTTGTGTTTAAGACCTGCTGGGCCATCCTTCAGTTGTTCTCATGCTATTCTTTGTTTACCAGAGTATATGGGTTAATGACATGCAGGAATATCCACGATAAAGAAAAGGAAAATTCTTTAAAACACATGCAAAAAGGAAAGAACAATTTAGTCTAATTTCTTATGTTAACTTTTTGTTTTCATTTTGGTCTAATATGGTTTTGAAACACTTTTATACCATTTGCAAAAATGCTAAATATTTAATGACTCTAAAAATGAACTGTTGTGTAGCAATCAAGGAAAAAGTAATGACATATTTTCCTTACATCTTGAATACATGTGAGTGTACACATCATTATATCCCAGAACATTTTCAAATGTATTTTCAAGCTAAAAAGTATATATATTTTTTTTAAAACCGCATAAATTAATTCACAAATACATTACGATTTTTGGAAGCCGTACCACATTTACAACCTGGACTAACCTGGTATTTTCATAAAACCTTTTTTTTTATGTTTATATTTTGCCCATACTACTTGACTGTGATTTTGCAGACACATTTTTTTCCCAAATGTTAATAAGTAGTGAAACAGTTTTTTTTCTCCAAAGAAATAATAATAACAAACTACTTGTTCTTCTCAAGAATTTCATTCTTTTAATGAGGCTTTTTCTTTATTATGATAAGAGAGTTGTATCACCCTGATTTTTTTCACTTTTTCACCAAAAATATCAAAATTAATTTTAATTTAGAAATTAAAAACATGCTCAACATAGAAGAGTTGTATTCAAGTCAATTTATGTATGAAATGCATTTTTAATGTATTTTTGAATTATATGTTATCCTGTTTGAACATCGTACGCTCTTAATTATTTCCACATGATTTGACTGGCAGCATCAAAAAAGGAGTCATTGTGGCAAAATTGGCATCCTTCCTCCATGCCATTGGAGACAGGGTGGGCACCGCATGGGTTTTCTATGAACTTAAAGCATGCCACTGACTCATGACTTCAAAGTCAACGTCTGCACTTGAAACTGGGGTAGGGGCAGAGACGAACTGGATCTGAAATCGAGGTTATTGTGGGATTTTTGTGCAGTGAAGCAGATTTTCTTCCTCCTAATTGGGAGTGCATGACAGTTATGTTCCCACTTGGGGAGACTCAGATTTGATTGTTTATGCCCACACTGGCGCTGATGTCGACAAGATGAACCGTGGAGGTGTCACCGCGTGGAGTCGCAGAAGAACTGTAATGATTAACGATTAGTGTTTAGTCTGAAGTTCACGTTTCATTTAACGTGCCATCTGTCCCGGATGGCTGTTTTTGAATGAACGTTGTGCATGTGGAAACGGTCAACTGCTGCAATGAAGAAATTACTGACTCACAGTTCAGGTTGAAGACTAGCACCAGTAATTGAAAAGAAGTCAGAGGATCCAAAACCATGGTGACCACATCAAAGCGCATTTAGTGGTCAGATGATGTATAATCAATGATGTGTGCGAGCTTGCTTTGTGGCAATCAAACACAATGTACGATCATGCAAGTGTTTTTGCTTGCATGTGCTTGTTTTGCGATGAGTAGGACCTTGGCACCGGATGGAGATGTGTTTGTGAGAGCACAGCTGGAGACTGGGCCTTCCACCGGACTGTTATGATGAGCGCTTGAATGTGTCTTCAGACTTGGCAATCAAGCAAAAGCATTCAAGCTGTCAGTTTTATAGTGTAGTTACATAGTTTTGCACTTTTTAACCCTGAAACAGCAAGTAGACAATTGTTTAAAGACTTGCAAAGAAACAAAATACATGCTGACAATCCTTTGATTTGATTAGCCTGATTAAGAAAATGTCCTCCCTTGGATTATGTCTGAATTGCTGTACTATTATAGTGCGTTGAATTAGATAAAAACAAAAACGTACTTCTAGTCTTCTTAAAGTGCCCATATTATGCTTTAAAAAAGGTCTGCAAAGTTTTAAAGATCGAAGTGAACGACAAATAAAGGTATTGTCTCCCAAAAGAAGAAATCGATTCGGAACTGCCGAAACAACTTGTCAGCGATTCCAGTCTCACTTCCGTAACTTATTTACAAATGTTTGTTACAAATTTGCATAATGCCAGATATGGTCTTCATTGGTATTCACTGTCACGAACAATGTCTACTTTGACCCACCATCAGACATTGTAGTTGTAGCTGAGACCTGAAGAGTTTGGTCTGTGTTGTCGAGAAGACGCTGTTTTCTATGCTGTGAAAAAAAAATCCACTTTGTATGAACTTCTAAAGAATGAGGACTCACGCAGGTATAATTATTATAAAACCGATGCCAAAAGATGAGGACCCGTGCTGAAATGGATACGGTAAAACTGACAACAAAGGATGAAGACTCGCGCTGGTATTAATTTCGGTAAAACTGATGATAAAGGATGAAGACTCGCGTTGGTATTGATACGGTAAAACTGATGACAAAGGATGAAGACTCGCGCTGGTATTGATACGGTAAAACTGATGACAAAGGATGAAGACTCGCGCTGGTATTGATACGGTAAAACTGATGACAAAGGATGAGGACTCGCACTGGTATTGATACGGTAAAACTGATGACAAAGGATGAAGACTCGCGCTGGTATTGATACGGTAAAACTGATGATAAAGGATGAAGACTCGCGCTGGTATTGATCAGTAAAACTGATGACAAAGGATGAAGACTCGCGCTGGTATTGATACGGTAAAACTGATGATAAAGGATGAAGACGCGCTGGTATTGATACGGTAAAACTGATGATAAAGGATGAAGACACGCGCTGGTATTGATACGGTAAAACTGATGAAAAAGGATGAAGACTCGCACTGGTATTGATACGGTAAAACTGATGACAAAGGATGAAGACTCGCGCTGGTATTGATACGGTAAAACTGATGATAAAGGATGAAGACTCGCGCTGGTATTGATCAGTAAAACTGAAGACAAAGGATGAAGACTCGCGCTGGTATTGATACGGTAAAACTGATGATAAAGGATGAAGACACGCGCTGGTATTGATACGGTAAAACTGATGATAAAGGATGAAGACACGCGCTGGTATTGATCAGTAAAACTGATGACAAAGGATGAAGACACGCGCTGGTATTGATACGGTAAAACTGATGATAAAGGATGAAGACTCATGCTGGTATTGATAAGTAAAACTGATGACAAAGGATGAGGACTCGCACTGGTATTGATACGGTAAAACTGATGACAAAGGATGAAGACTCGCGCTGGTATTGATACGGTAAAACTGATGACAAAGGATCAAGACTCGCGCTGGTATTGATACAGTAAAACTGATGACAAAGGATGAAGACTCGCACTGGTATTGATACGGTAAAACTGATGACAAAGGATGAAGACTCGCACTGGTATTGATACGGTAAAACTGATGACAAACGATGAAGACTCGCACTGGAGTTGATACGGTAAAACTGATGACAAAGGATGAAGACTCGCACTGGTATTGATACGGTAAAACTGATGACAAACGATGAAGACTCGCACTGGAGTTGATACGGTAAAACTGATGACAAAGGATGAAGACTCGCGCTGGTATTGATACGGTAAAACTGATGACAAAGGATGAAGACTCGCGCTGGTATTGATACGGTAAAACTGATGACAAAGGATGAAGACTCGCGCTGGTATTGATACAGTAAAACTGATGACAAAGGATGAAGCCTCGCACTGGTATTGATACAGTAAAACTGATGACAAAGGATGAAGACTCGCGCTGGTATTGATACGGTAAAACTGATGACAAAGGATGAAGACTCGCGCTGGTATTGATACAGTAAAACTGATGACAAAGGATGAAGACTCGCACTGGAGTTGATACGGTAAAACTGATGACAAAGGATGAAGACTCGCGCTGGTATTGATACGGTAAAACTGATGATAAAGGATGAAGACTCGCACTGGTATTGATACAGTAAAACTGATGACAAAGGATGAAGACTCGCACTGGTATTGATACGGTAAAACTGATGACAAAGGATGAAGACTCGCGCTGGTATTGATACGGTAAAACTGATGACAAAGGATGAAGACTCGCACTGGTATTGATACGGTAAAACTGATGACAGGATGAAGACTCGCGCTGGTATTGATACAGTAAAACTGATGACAAAGGATGAAGACTCGTGCTGGTATTGATACGGTAAAACTGATGATAAAGGATGAAGACTCGCGCTGGAGTTGATACGGTAAAAAAAATGATGACAAAGGATGAAGACTCGCGCTGGTATTGATACGGTAAAACTGATGACAAAGGATGAAGACTCGCGCTGGAGTTGATACGGTAAAACTGATGACAAAGGATGAAGACTCGCGCTGGTATTGATACGGTAAAACTGATGACAAAGGATGAAGACTCGCGCTGGTATTGATACGGTAAAACTGATGACAAAGGATGAAGACTCGCGCTGGAGTTGATACGGTAAAACTGATGACAAAGGATGAAGACTCGCGCTGGTATTGATACAGTAAAACTGATGACAAAGGATGAAGACTCGCGCTGGTATTGATACAGTAAAACTGATGACAAAGGATGAAGACTCGCGCTGGAGTTGATACGGTAAAACTGATGACAAAGGATGAAGACTCGCGCTGGTATTGATACGGTAAAACTGATGACAAAGGATGAAGACTCGCGCTGGTATTGATACGGTAAAACTGATGACAAAGGATGAAGACTCGCGCTGGTATTGATACGGTAAAACTGATGACAAAGGATGAAGACTCGCGCTGGTATTGATACAGTAAAACTGATGACAAAGGATGAAGACTCGCGCTGGTATTGATACGGTAAAACCAAAACCATCGTTACTGTTCGTATCACTGTTAAATGCTAAAATTCTGAAATGGTAATTGCCATTTTATTTCCGACACGTTCTGTAAACGGCAGACCAATCACTTCAGAATCTCAGCAGATGTAGTACATTAGCCGGATGTTGTTGGCCTTTTGTAAATACTTAGTACTGGACTTCCCTCTCATGTGACATGCTGTTTGCATGCAAGTTTGGACATTTAAACTTCCTACAATGTGAAAAGAAAAGCGTAAAAGCAGGTGCACATTATTGTGGTTTACTGGCAGGCAGTTGCATAAACTATAGAATAAGTGGAATCATTAGCAGATTAAAATGTAAACTGTGAAAATTTTAATTTTGTTTAAACAGTGAGGTGATGGATATGCTAAATTAAGTTAGAAAAGAATAATCATCAAGGACTGAAAGGAACAAATTGGTAATAGCTTTAGAAAGGAAAGCACAATGATTCATTTGCATAATAGATTGCAGCATACTTCATTTCATTTCCATATAAAAACCAGAATATCATTTGAGACCTTCCACTTCCAAGAAAGTAATGTTTTGAGGAAAATGTTTTATCTTAGCAGCAGTGTTGGAGAATAACTAACTTAGTTAAATGGATAATTTTCCTAAAAATGTATTCTGTCATAATTCACCCACTCTATTCCAAACCCATATGACTTACAATCAGAAAACTCTGCAAATATTTGTGTAGCTATTACTTTAACTAGATATTTTTAACAAAAAAAGTTTTGTAAGTCAAGCTCAAGCATCATAATCCAGACATATATTTTTAGAAATGCTTGATACATGTTAAATTTAATATTTGTATATGTATGTTAGAAACAGGAAGAATGTTATTAAGAATAAATTAGGAAAGTCATGGAAATTTCTATAATCGTCATCATATGCAGCACTTCATATATGCTTTTGAAATACATGTTTAAAAAACTGGATTTTATCCCTGTTTTTGAGTAAGTTTATTTGTTTTTTTTGGTCAAGTTTTTATAATTGCATATATATTTGTAAGTTTAGTACTTCAGTACTTATTTACTTTTTTTCCATTAGTTGGCTAGGCAACATTTCAAATATATATACATGTATATTTTTTTACGTTTCTCATCTAATACTTTTATTTTACTTCAACTTCATTTCAGTTACCGAAAATGTTTTTAATAGTTTTTGGTTAACAACACTGATGCATCTTTTAGATAAAAAGTACCCAGTATGATTGGCTCCATGAAATTTAAATGCTATTCTGCTGACTGTGATTTTTTTTTCAACTCAGCTGGTTGTTTTCAATCCTTCAGATGACAGATATTTGTGTTGGTAATTTAGGCAACAGCCTGCAGTAAATTGGTGTCTGATTCCAGTTTGACGGCTACACAATTCACATGTTAGACAACATTAGTCACTGAAATTAGTCACATCGTCACTTAGGAATGAATCTTACCACAACTATTAAGCCATGCTGGAAACATTAAGCAGTGTGTTTTGTCTGAAGCACTGGTGATCGCGTTCCAACTGACAATAAACATTTAAGATAGTTTTACCTAGTAGTTTCCCATAGTGCTAATGTTTATCTTTTTTCTTTCTCCAGGTGCTAAGAGGACCGCAGCTCATCGCTGTGGCGTCGACCGATGGGGCCGGCGGGGTTGACGCATCGCCTCTTCAGGGTAACGATATTCAGGTGCAATACGTCCAGCTGGGAACGGTGACCGACCACACTGGCACAGTACAAGTGAGATAAGCCAAAACACACACAAACACAACGTACCATAGTATTGTTTTCATCAACAACGTTATCTGTGGCGTATAACCATTTTATTTCACAGAGGAATGTTTTCTGTCGCAAAACGACCACCAATGTTGCACGGGTGTTGCAATGAATGTCATCTCCACCATTCTGATCAGTGGTGGGCGGCAATTCTGCTCAAACACCGCAGGGTGGCGTAGTGGCCAATATGTGTGATCTATGCATTTCAAGTCTTTAACTCGCTCTCTCACAATGTGCTCTTTGAAGAAATCACACCAGTGATCTTAACCTGCTCCCCACTCTCACTTTCGGCTAATCAGCAACCCACATCAGTTGGTTTTTCCTCGGAATAATAAATAGCCTCAAGTTGTCCTTTTCCTCCCTGTCTGTTTTCTCATTTTTATCCCCGTTTCCATCTTATACTCTGCATCAAGCTCTCGACATGCTCAAGCCCTCATTGATGTGTTTTTACTCTAATCACTTCCCTATGATGCCTTTTCCGCGTTTCAGAATATATGCACTCGTATATGGCGTGCGCTCATATTCAAACACATTTAGAGGTTTGACAGTCATTACAGGTCACCACATTTCCCCAGCTGCTCTCACGTGTTTGGTTCATGTGAGGCTTCAAGCTAGGGTTGAGGAGCACAGGCACAACTTGACTTGCATACTTGCACATCTGCTTTTATGTTTCTGTCTTTAGAGAAACAAACTGTTTTAAATCTGAAACAAAGAACAATCTGTGATTAATCGAAATTAGTGACACACATTTTGGTTGGCTGAGACTTTTTGCTTGGTAAGGTAAAAAAACTATGACAATAAAATGATTTAGATTAATGTATAGAGTTGGCAAAAAAAAAATATATATATATATTGAAAAACTCTAATAATAATTATTATTATTATTTAAGAAAAATAACAATGTAGAAATAATTGATTTAAATAATCGTCATACATTTAAAAAAAAAAACATTTAAATTGCTGGAAACAAGGTTCCGATGGTCATGGAAAACCTGTAAATTAGAGAAATAGTGTGATTTCTAGGGCTGAAAAAATTAATAAGTACATTATAAAATAACTAAAGCTCTAAAATATTTAATTGGCTAGAAAAATTTGTTTAAAAAAAAAACTTTTTTTTAAATCATGGAAAAGCCATGCAAAATTCCTATAATGAACAATTTAGTCCATCTTAGCTAAGCTCTAAAATAATTAATTGGCAAAAAATACTTTAATTTACTTTAAAATACAAATAAGACTGGAAAAGAGTGGTTGCCTAGTGGAAAATGTGTTTTAAGTTTGATCTGTTACCTTTTGAATGTTTTTGTAATTTTGCATACCATCAAATAAAACTGCCTATGGACTAAAACTAATGAATATAATCAAATGTTGACAACATTTTATTATTTTTATTAATGCTTCGGAGGCGAGCTTAAACTTGTTTTTTTTTTTTTTGAGACCAAACGCCAACCTTCCGATTTCTCTCTTGAAACCAACACGGAAGTGACTTAAACTGCAATTCATCGACTGGCCACTAGAGACAGTCTCCAAAAGAGAGTCAGTCCCATAGACCCCCATAGATATCAGGGAGTGACGCACTACCAAGATGGCGACGGCCTATGTTGCTATGATACACAGTATCTGCGGAATTGGTACTAGTATTTGATTTTGCAAATAGTTTGTTTCAGAAAATAAAAGTGTCAACAGAATGTATCGTAATTGCTATGGCACTAGTTATGGATGAAGAGATGTGCTTGTTATTGTCATTTGTTATTGTCGTACAAGCAGAATGTGACGATTGGTCGCTGTGTGGTATTTGTCCCGCCCCTCTTCCACTGTGATTGGACGACTGGGTAAGTGACGGTGATGTCACAGTGATTACCCAAAGTTGAACATTCTACAACTCTTGGCGACCGGTAAAAAAAGGCAGAGAGCTCAATCGTGAAATAGACGCTCGACGCCTCGTCGCGCTGCTGCCGTTTTAAAAATGCAGAGCTCCCATTGAAAACAACTGGGAAAATACGCTTGCTTTGGGAGAAAAAAAGCTTGGTGGACACACGGCCTAAGAGACAAAATGTATGTCTAAAACAAGACAAAATTATGTATAAAGGAACACTGAGAACAGACAGTTCAGTGCCCTTTGTTGTTGACCATCCCTCTTACATTAAAAATTCCCAAACACTCCACAGACACTTACGCCACTGGCACGCACCCCCAGTATGGCTTTTGTGAGTGAGAGAATGTGAGCTATTTGGTAACAGGAACGAGGACAAGGCTTTTACCACAGTTGCCCTTTAAAGTGGTTAGACTGGTACAACTAAAACCTCTTTAGACGGAGACCTTTGGGCGCTTATGGTTTAAATATTCTTAAAGGGCATTTCCTGCATAAAGTCAGTACTTTTTTTCTATTTTGCTTTGCTAATACACGTTCCTGGTCTTGTTGTGCATGATTCATCAGCACACGTTATTTCAATTTTTTTTTTAAATGTAACACCTTGATCCGCCTCTGAAACGACTCTCCTTTACAGATGACATCACCAAGACCTCTTCTTTTCCAGCCCCTCCCCCTTTCTGTAATGTGCGGTAAACAAAGCCCATACAAAAACAAATGTTCTCCTTCCTCTCTTTGAAGTACATTCTTTCATCAGATGTGCTGTAACTGGGCCAAATTTGTTGTACAGCTTAATAGTGGCCTCGAATGCCTTGTTATCTGAGTGACCTGCATCTTTCTTTTCCTCTTTCTCTGTCTCACGGATATTACACACTTGCGTTTTGGCCGACCTTCAAATATGTAGTGTCTCATCTTCGTCTAAGCAGGCTGTACCAAACCCCGGAAAACATGCAGTTTGTGGGAACCGCCTGATGATCTCCTCTGTACCCAGACCTCATTAGAGGGTCTCTAGCCTCTCTTGTTGCTTGCCTTGGTGGTCTGGACGCCTTCCAAATTGTCTCTGCAATTATACTGTTCACAACAAAGCTGTTGGAAAGTTGTTAATGGATTCTGATGCTTGTGCAGAACGCCACATGCGTAGCATTTGTCGCAATCAACCGAGTAAATCTTTGCGAATCGATTATAGATTACTGCCGTTTTGTGACGAACCACCTGTTATTGTGACAGGGATCAAATATAAACAGCTGCCAGAGGAAATTAATAATGTTTATGGCATGAGCTTGTAGAGAAACTACCTGCTGTTTTTGGGAAGATGATTCGGTGGGACATTTGTTTAGACATTCTGTTGACTATCAGTAACTGTGTAACATTTACATTTACATTTAGTCATTTAGCAGACGCCCTTATCCAAAGCGACTTACAAATTAGGACTAAGTTCAGCGAGTCATCATAAAGAGGCAAAAGCAACAACAACGCAGGAAGTGCTCAAAATACGAAGTTCTGGTATTATTCAGAGTAGCATAAGCCTGATAAGTGATGTTTCAAAGGGAAAGGATTTTTTTTTTTTTTTTTTTTTTTTTTTTTAAGGTTAAGTGCTCACGGAAGAGATTGGTTTTCAGCTGTTTTTTGAATGTTGTCAGGGATTCTGCATTCCGGATGAGGGTGGGGAGAGCGTTCCACCAGCATGGAACTGTAAATGAGAATGTTCTGGAAAGTGATTTTGTGGCTTTCTGTGATGGAACCACGAGACGTCGCTCGTTGACCCATGTAACTACATGTCAACTAACTCTTTTTAGAGTATTAGTAGACTGTTAATATCTGCTAACTCTTTATTCTGATGCTCCACCAACAGACAATCTACTGACTATAAGTAACTTTGCAACTACATGTCAACTTATTCTACCAACCCTAACCTAACAGTCCTAATACTCTAATGAGAGTTAGTTGACATGTAGTTGCAACGTTACTTAGTCTCGTCAATGTCTCAACGAGACCATGAAAATAAACCATACATTTATTCATGGTTTATATCTTGCTCTCTAGTTTTTTCCGTTGTAATATTTAAAATCAAATTTGCTCGCTCTTAACTCTTAAATAAGTTAAAAAACCATCACTAACCTGGATTTAGGCCTTATTTATTTCATATGCTTTAAAATTTACATAAAAATTTTTGGTAGAGTGGAAAATTTTTTAGTACAAATTTAATTCAAATGTGTCCTAATCAGTAGCCACTGTTATTTTTGTAATTTTTTTAAATTTTTGTAAAATTAAATATGTAAAATAATAAATAAATACTGTGTTCGTGGACATTAGGGAGAAAAAGTGATCACAAAAAATGTATAAAACCTTAAGAACGTTAGTGGCCCTCAAGGAAATATTCAAGTAAATTTAAATGTACTTTATAAGTGAATTTTATGTGGGCATCCAAAAAAACAAACAAAAAAACAATACACACATATATATATATATATATATACACAATTTAATAAAAAAAAAAAAACGATTTTAGCTGTTTATATTTAATTTACTGACCCATTAAAACCTATTTGATGAGCTCTCAGGTTGTTTCCAGGCATTTTGACCCGGAGAAGTTTTTCTTTTTCCCGAAAAACCATTAACTTTATCGCATTGGACTAAAATGTACTGACTTTACTCACCCTGGGTATAACTACTTCGCCCAGTGTATTTTCGTGATTTTTTTAAATCTTGTTACACTTGTTCACCTAATTAAAAGAAAACAAGTTCACAAAAAGATTGAATCCAATATTTAGTGATAAAATAGCATAACAAAAGTAATTTACAAGCAATTTTTAAAGGCCGGTCACTTTTTGACCAGGAACATCAAAGACGATACAGGGTTTTCAACGCTAAGAAGCCAGGAAATGACATCAAAAGTATATCTTTTTTTACTAGGTTGATTTTTAAACTTAAAAGCTTAATAATTGGCCAACTTGTAGTCAGTTCAATCATATAATTTCCATCTGAAATGATTTCAGACAGCTGTCCTCACATAGATGATGCTCTGCTGGCACTCAACCACCATCCTGAGGTCACCGCACTTCCCTCTATGTGAATTTCAGGATTATTGAAATCGCTCTCTGCTGCACAAAAACATGTGGTAGTGTTTACGGACATTTTTTTATGTACACACCCCTTCATTTTGTTCTTGTTTTTTTTACTTCATTTAATAGTTTCCATATCAGACATTTGATCACCACAGATAAAAAAATATGGTTGAAAAAAAAAGAGAGAGAGGTTTCCGGCCAGGAAGGTCTGTTCTCTGTAGAGTCTGATAGAAGTGTCAGTTCACTTACTCTGTTAAACGATTCGGTCGTGAACTCCCTCATTGGCCCTAATGAGTGCCCTCTTGTGGAGCCGCGGGAAATCGGCCCCTGAGGACTTTGCACTTAACACCTCGGATGAAAAGCACAGCCCCGCGAGTGTCTCGCATCAGACGGGCTGTGTTTTAAGAGTCTTGGCACTTCTGGGCCGTGCCCTTGAGTACAGTTTGAGCCTTTGCACCGTCCAGGTGTGCGGTCTGTTCCCCTGGCGTGTGTTGAGGAAGGAATGACTCACTCCACATACTCTGAAGTGACTCATCCTGCAATGTCTCCCCCTGCATCACTCCCTCCATCTTTCTCTTTTTTCGAGGGAGTGTTTTTATTTCGACGACTGAGATAAAGTGTAGCCTTTTTCTGACCCTTTACTTTTCCTCTCTTTTTCCATCTCTTGTTGTTGTATTGGTCTTTGTTTTTGTTGTATCAATCTGTACACCTGTCAGCGTTGTGTTCGTCTGCTTTCACTGCCTTCATCAATATGGTAAAAGGGGACATGTTAAGCCTGGGCGAATGGCGGGATGTACAGTGTGGCGATTGATATGCATACGCACGGTATTTTAATAGAACAACCGTATTGCAGACAGATACTTCTGTTGTAGATTTGTTTTTAATGCGGTGGATTCCTTTTTGACACGTTGGGTGCATCAGTTCAGTGTTGACACTATTGATATGGTGCAATTCAGATGATGTGCGGTTAGCTGTGCACAAATGTCATAATACTGTACTGGCTTCATATTTCTATTGTTTTACACTTGAGAGTCTTGTCAAGTTCTTGTCTGAAGTTTAACATAATGTGAAGCTTTTTGTAATAATGCCAGACTTGGTTTAATTTAATTGCCCTCAAGTCAATCAAATTCCCCCCAAAATGTATAAAAAAAAATAAAAAAATCATTTTTGAAGTATTTGACACCCACACACACACACACACACACACACACACGCACACACACATTAAGATATTTTATTAAAAAAAAAAAGCAAAAATCTAACCTTTAATTGAAGTAAAAGAATTTAAAGTGGGGGAAAATCACATTATGAAATAAATGTTTTTCTCCTAAAATACATTGGGAACAATTATTTGCCTCCTTTTATTAAATACTTTTTGCAACCTCCTTTTCCCAAGATAACAGCTCTGAGTCTTCTCCTATAATGCCTGATGAGTTTGGAGAACACCTGACAAGAGTTCAGAGAGCATTCCTCCATACAGCATCTCTCCAGATCCTTCAGATTCCCAGATCCATGTTGGCGCTTCTTCTCTTCAGTTCAGCCCACTCATTTTCTATAGGGTTCAGGTCTGGGGACTGGGATGGCCATTGCAGATGCTTGGTTTTGTGCAGTGACCCATTTTTGTTTTGATTTTGATGTTTGTTTTTGGATCACTGTCCTGTTGGAAGATCCAACCATGGCCTGTCATAAGATTTCTAGCACAGGTTGTCAGGTTTTGATTTTTAATCTGTTGGTATTTGATCGAATCCATGATGCCATGTATCTGAACAAGATGTCCAGGACCTCTGGGAGAAAATTAGGCCCACGGCATTAAAGATACAGCAGAGTATTTCATTTTACACATTTCCAATAGAACGTTCAGGAAACCAGTTTAAAACAATCATTATTTTTCCAGTTGCATTTCATGTTTCTACTAGCACAACACCGTTTAACACTTCAAAACTCATTGACTGTTTTTTGTCCTCAGGCTGAAGCTCTGACTCCAGGTCTGCAGGCGGAGATGGACGTAAAGGAGGCCATTCAGCTTCAACAAGCCGAGAACGGAGAGGTGGTTCAGATCCAGATGCCAGGCACTTGAAAAACCTTCTGACATGTTCATAAACAATGATATTCGGCAAGAGCGTCAAGGAGAGGGCGAAACCAAGAAGCGTGGCCACTCAAGCTCAAATTCTCAACCGACACAACCGCTGTCAGTCAACAATTATTGACTAAATCCAAGTAAAACAAATGCAATTTGTTGTAACGCGTCAGCTGGTTTGGAAACTACTGGCCGTTTCCCACCAATAACAGTCGCAGTGTGCTTAGAGACATATAAACAATGCTGGCTTCATCTCCAGCTCATCCAATCTCTCTGGCACTGAACTAAACAGAAAAGAACAGAAGGCTTTTCCTCTTCGGTCTATCTGAAGTACCTCATATGGAAGGAACAAGCATGGTTAACTAAAGATTCAAGCAGACGGTTGAGTTACTGGGCTTAAAGCGGTCACTTAAACTACCCACGTGTCATTTCAGCATCACACTTTGTAGACTTTGACTATCATATATATTATGAATCAGCAGATATGTAAAAAAGCTTCCGTTCATATTTCATAATCCAAGATTTTTCCGTTTTGCTATCCTTTTGTGATGTTTTTTGGTGTGTATGTGTGTGTTTGTATTGGTGAAAGAGACTGGGGTATGTTTTGAGGTCCGCCCCGTCTTCATTCATCAATAATCAATTTTGTGTTCAGAATGGTTAGTCTACATATTTTTAGTTTCAAACAGCTTTATTGTACAGAGAAAAAAAACTACTGAAAGTTTTGTGGAGCTTTTGTAGGGCAGTTTACTAATACACAGTAATATGACGACGGTGAACTGTGTTAACGTAGTATATGAAATATGTGCGGATTTGTTCAAAATGAATAAATGAGCGTTGTTTCCACACACAGTGTCCTGAGTAACCAATAACAGCAGCTTTACCTTGACTTTAGTGAAATTTCAGCATCATTTCGGTTGTAAGAACGGTAGTATGAAGCAAAGCTCACACAGAAGTCACTTTCAAACCGTTGGTCAACGAATCGTGAAGAATGAACGCAACCCACTTGAACACAAGCAAAATCTGCATGGGGAACTTGTTCGCTCTCATTCAAAACTCCCGATCATGTGGATTCCTATTGAAATGACTGGATTTCACCTGTGGAATTTCATACTATATCTACTATTATTTCAGCGTGCAGTAAGTAAACAGGGGACAGTATGCAAATTTTCCATAAAATACCGGATTGACCTAGAGCACCACACAAGTACCCGAGTTGCCTATGCATTTTCAGTGGGATGAATGAAGCTGGAAGCAATCACTCATTTGATTGAACTTTTTTATTTTTTATTAAAAGAATAAGAAACAGATTAGCCGATTTTAAAATTACCCCAAATGATAAATATGTGGTAATAGTCTTACCAAGTATCAGTAGTTATTTATTGTTATTAACGTTAAAGTCATTATTTCAACCCTGTGGCAGAAAGTTTGGAATTCATAGACTGTAAATTCTGTGTTCCTTGTAATTATATATATATTTTTTTTTTTTAAATGCTAATATATTTCTCTTTCAAAACATGTTTTGTGTCAACTCTGTTACATTCTAAATATTTTGGGGTTGCAAAATATTCAATAAAGTCATTTATAACAAGGTTGAACCGGGTTTCTTAGAATAAAAGAAAAATTAATTTCAATTAAGGTGAAATTTAGCTAGAAACAAAGTTGAATTTCAAGGTTTTTTTTATGTGACTGCAAATAATAAATAATATATATATATATTTTAAAGATATTTTGCATTACCCTAAACAAATACATCAAATAATGATTATGTTTTCTGGTAAGTCATGAGGACAAGCTTGGCACACAAGTTTAGTTCCTGACAACAGCCCATTTACTGCACAGTATTCAAAACAGATCCGTTCCAAGCAAAGCCATCGAGCACAAACATTATTGCAAATTAAGTGTCGGTGTTGATTTGTGTTTCGCCACTGAACAGTCATCACATGCATTGTGGTTTAATGATTGCAAGCTAATGAGTGGGAGTGATTAGAAGCAAGCGGCGATGATCTTGGTTGCTATGTTTATTTTATATTTATGTGATTTGCTTCAGTTGACCAGAACACCATAGTGTGTGAAAATGTTTTGGTTTGTTAGATCACCATATTCTCTCTAGAGACCCCCCAAAAACTCCTACTCTCACTCCCTCGTCTCTAATGGGACTAAGTCAACCTCTCCCCCATTCCGGATGGAATATCCCAGATTGTAAAAGTCTTGAATTTTAAGGCCGTTGTCATGGCAAAGGTACACGACTCGCTTGCAAGTTTCTTACTCATCCTTTCCCAGTGTTGAGGGTTTTCGTCAGATTATTTGTCTCTTTGGGGCAGGGGCGAGGACAATAAAAAAACCTTTTGTTGAGTTTTCCCACGCACACTATAACGCAATGGTGTATTTTGGATCGCGTGCAGAAACGGCTCGTATTAACGCTGATAAAAACATCTCTCTATTTCCTTTTGTTTTCTTTTAGTCTCCAAGTCTCCTATTACCCGTCTTCTGTACGCCATCCATCCATCTCTCTTAAGGAATCTATCGCTTTCTTTTTCCTCCGATTTCCGATTGTTCTCATCCTCCCACTCTTTCTTCGGTTTGTGTCTGGTGTTTTTTTTAGCTTCCCTCCTTCTTCGCTACCATTCTGTATTGGCCTTGTCAGAACTTGGACTCCCTTTTCTCTAATAGGGCCTAGTTGGCTTCTCCCCCATTCCAGAAGATGGATGAAATACCCCAGAATTTAAGGGTCTGGAGGCCTTTCAGAACCCATACTGAGGGTCGGGCCTCCAGGACTGTCGACAATCGGCGAAAACACAGATTTGGTTGCCTCTCTCTGGGGTGCCGATAACCTCTATTTATACATGGGATAGTTCCCACTAGGCAGTTTTCATGTCATATTAATCTTTATATATTGGATAAAATGTCAAACTCACAGTTTTTTAATAATGATGAAATCATATCAGTTTTCTTTTATCACAATACATGATGTGGGGTGAATTGTAAATCATTACACTTCGTTTGCACAAAGTTGCCATTTTAACCACGCATTTTCTGGCATTTGCATGGGTTCGATGGCATAGTTGCACATCAGTCTCTACAGTGGACACAAGTGCATCATCCTATACATTGCCACCAAGTGGCAAGCTGTTGTGTGTCGATTCTTTCCCCCCTTCACACCAAGATGGCCAATGGAATGAAATGAGAAATGCCAAGTTTCTCCGGAATATCCACCCATTCCTTCTATCCTAGGAGACTATATTTCAGCTACAATTTATACTATTACTTTTTGAAAATACTTAATCTACAGTAATTTTTTTTTACTGCAAATGTATTTGTGTTATTAGAATGTAATTTGCATCAACATCAAAAAAGTAATGTGATTGCATAATGTATGTTACTTAATGCATTACTCATTACATCAAAAAGTAATCTGATTACGTAATGCACATTACTTTTAATGCATTAATTGTAACATCAAAAAGTAATCTGATTATGTAAAGTAATGCATTACAAGCAACATGCATTACGTAAACAGATTACTTCTTGATCTAACAATTAATGCATTACAAGTAACGTGCATTATGTAATGCACATTACTTTTAAAGCATTAATTTACTTGTAACATCAAAAAGTAATCTGATTACGTAATGCACGTTACTTGTAATGCATTAATTGTTAGATCAAGAAGTAATCTGTTTACGTAATGCATGTTGCTTGTAATGCATTACTTTACATAATCAGATTACTTTTTGATGTTACGAGTAAAGTAACGCATTACAAGTAACATGCATTACTCGTTAGATAAAAAAATAATGTTAACGTAATGCATGTTGCTTGTAATGCATTACTTTACATAATCAGATTACTTTTTGATGTTACGAGTAAAGTAATGCATTACAAGTAACATGCATTGCGTTAACATTATTTTTTTATCTAACGAGTAATGCATGTTACTTGTAATGCGTTACTTTACTCGTAACATCAAAAAGTAATCTGATTATGTAATGCACATTACTTGTAAACCTTACTTTACTTGTAACATAAAAAATCTGATTGCATTATGCATGTTACTTGTAAACATTACTCGTAACATTAAAAAATCTGATTACGTAATGCACGTTACTTGTAACACATTACTTGGAACATCAAAAAAGTAATCTGATTGCGTTATGCATGTTACTTGTAATGCGTTACCCCCCAACACATTTCAGATGAGATTGAAAACACCTTATCGCTAGGTTTTCTCAGAGGAGGGCTATGTTAGAAATGTGTCCATCTTGAACCTAATCCGAATTATCAGCTAATAAGGGTAAATTGACATACTCTGGTACACTGGAGGGAGCATCTGAGTGGTTTCCACAGTTGTACCGTGACAGGCTGTTTAGATCTCTAATGGAATCACGTCCTCATGTTCTGATATCAAAGATACGCAAAGTTCAACTTGTATGAAGTTAAATTGCCTTTGCAATATTTTGCATTTATATTTTTTGTATACATTTTATAGTTTCACATGATTTTATATAATTCGATTGAGTGGTTTGTTAAATACACACAATATTGCTGTGTCATTACTGTATTATGTTTAATACAGTATCTCTCCAGTTTAAACCATAAACGCATGCTGTCCACTCAAGTGGACATCGGAAAAAACTTTCAAATCTTGTTTGTCATGCCCTAAGAGCAATAAAAACACACAGAGAAAAAAATCCTGACTGAGGTTATCATAATTCATGCATGAAAGGGTTAAATAACAAAAGCTGGGTCCTTAGGGACATCATCCTCCAGGGTGTGACATCATTTTTTATTTGTAAAGCAACAGCACTTACATCAGTAAGTTTTCACAATTGATTTATGGTACATAGTATTGTGGAATTATTTTGTTTTACTCAAAAACCTGCCAACGAGTAAATTGTATAATTGGTATGATAACAACAACATTTCAAAAGATCATTTTGAATCCATTTTGTTAATCCATCCTGTAACATTCCATCCTGATAGGAATGTTTTTTGTTTGCATACTGTTGGGAATTCTGTTCATTTCTTTATTTCCATCCTGTTGCTTTCCATCCTGCTAAAAATCATTTTAACTTTTACTTACATCCTGTTACATTCCATCCTGTTAGGAATTATGATAATTCATTTATTTCTATTATGTTAATAATCGTGTTAACTTCTTTATTTCTATCCTGTAACACTCCATTCTTATAGGAATCCTTTTTCTTTTTTTTAAAATCATGTTACATTCCATCATGTTAGGAATTTTGTTAATATCTTTATTTCTATCTTTGCTAATGATTTCCACCCTTTGATTCATCCTGTATTATTATTATTTTATGGAAACAATCAAATTATAATTAATAAAGTTTGTGTTTGAGCTTGACCAGAACATATTTCTGAAACTCTTCTGTACCCTTTTATAGAATTATTTCTAAACTACAACACATTTTTTAAAAATATTACAGAGTTCAAGTCCCAGTTCTATAACAGAAATAAACCATGAAAAGACGACATGTACTGAACTGTATCTGTGTTGGCTTGACCTACATGTCCACCTACATGTTTATAGTTTTTATCTAATGCAGAGAAACTATTTTTCCGAGCCAAAACATGAAAGTGGTCAGTCTCCAAGAAAATAATTCAACACTTATTGATCTGATAACTAAGTGCAAGACGTGGAGCAGTCTGGCCCGAGCACAGCAAACAGGAGACAAGTTCAGACTTTTTATGACCCTAATGTTCCTCAGAGACGTATTTTATGTTTTTGACTCCATGGGTTCAAGTTCTGTGTAATGATCATTCAAGTGAGCTCATGTTTTTGTGTGTGGACTCGTGCCTGATGTGAATTTACAGGTTTCTTATATTTTCAAGATCTTCTTAGCAGAACGCAAAGGTACGACGCTGACCCACATGAGTGACTGATTTCTCAAGCCATTTACTGTATTACATTAACTTTTAATATGGGATTTGACCTTGCGTTGAAAACTGATTAAAAAACGATCATTACATCATTTAAGACACCAAGCAACACTCCCAAATTCTCCCAAAAGACTCCGCTGATGCTTATCCAATTCTTTTTAAAGAAACGACATCAATTTCTACAGCTTAATTATGAGAGGAAGAGGACATTTTATCTGTATCTCGGTTACATATTATGGAAAAACCTTTCCAACATCTTATATTTTTAGCTACAAATAACCTTGATTTCTTGTAACCTGATTGTGAGGGCTGTAGATAGCTAATTTTATTACAAATTTTCAGTTTAACATGACACATTATATGAAGTGACTTGTTATGGTTGGCCACACTCCAAAAAAAAAGAAAATTTTTTTTTTTTTAAAGTAAGTAAGGTTGCCTTAATTTTAAGTTAATTGAAATTAAAACATTGAGTTAATACAATTAAGGAGATTGGTTTAATCAACAGAAACTCAAAATATTAAGTTATCTGAACCACATAAACAATCTAAGTTGATTTGACAAAAGAAAAAATATTTTTTCACAGCGCAGGTATGTGCCTTTTTTTAAGATGCAAAGGTGATAAATCATGGATCAACTCTTTTGCAGTTTGAGCGAGTTAAGTAAATATGTTTTACTTAAAATATTATTATTGTCATTTTTAACAGTTATCTCTTCTAAACTTACAAATGTTTTTTATTTTGGCCCTGATTTAGAAATATTTCAAAAAATGAAAGAAAATGCAACAATTCTGAGTCATTTCTTGACCATAAAAAAAGGATTAAATTATTAATGTTAGCAGATTTGTTTTGTTTTTAAAAAAGCGTATTTTGGGGTTAAAAAGGGATATTAAAATATGTTTTTCATTAAAATAGTTTGTCTTGCCAATACTTATATAGTCTGATAATAAACCCAGAGCTTCATAATCTGAGGATATTAGTGTTTTGTATCATGAATATATACAATTTGTTTGTGCTATTTACAATAAATCCCACTTCTCTGATGTGCTGTTATCACGTGCAGCGACATTCATACACTTTAAGTACATTTTGAGGCCACTGTTTTATTATTATGTAATAATATATTATGTCTGCATCCTCAAGCGTTTGTAGATGTGGACTGACAGTGGTGGTGAAGTTGTGGTCAGGGAGAGGTTAACTGGTTCGGGCTGGTTGGGCTGAGCTCTGACGCGGGGATGGAGAGCTCAGAGACGCGCTTCTGCTCCAGAGGATCCCGCGGCTGAACCTCCTCCGGCTTTCTCCACTCTTCAGCGCCGACACTTTAATGCACGGGTGAGTCCCGCTCCTTCCGCAGACATATTCAGCGCGTGACGCATGAGACGTCACAGCAACGTAAAGCGCGTGCGAGCGTCATGCGTAGTCTATATGATAACATGACAGGTTCATTGAGCAGCGTCAGGCGCGTGAATAACTCCGACAGTTTGATTCTAGTCCTACACGAGTTCCTTTAGTTATAATGCAAGTGTGAAGATGAGTAAGTTAACATTGATTTTAAACACTCAGTGATTGATTATTTTGTCAACATACTGATGTTGCTGCATGTAGAGCCACTCAAAATTACAAAAGTAACATGATAGCCGTAATTTACTGCAGTTATACTTCAGTAACTTGGTTTTACTAATCAGCAAATTAAAATGGCAGAAATGTTATGAAATCGTAATCCAGTAGCTATTGATTATTGATTTTACAGTAGCAACAATACCTAATAACTTGTAACCTAATAACTTTTTGAACGGTTACCATGGTAAATGTTTGCCAAGGAAGTCAAACTTCTTTTGAAAAGCGCAATGAGTGTTTGGTCATTTTGTCAACACTGTAAAGACTCCATGAAATCACTTTATTTCCATTCACAACCATTAGCGAGTGCACGCCCACTTTTATTTTTCCCCCCATAAGAGCATGAAGAAATAATTATTTATAATAATAATAATGACGTCATATTATTATCTTTTATTATTATATAGGTTAAAAGATGGTAATAATGATAACTATTATTGTGTATGGTTGCTATTATTATTAATAATGTATACATAATTCCTGATGGCATTATTATGATATTAATAATAATAATAATAATTTGTATTATACAGATGTAATAATAGTCAAGTCAAGTATATTTGTATAGCGCTTTTCACAATACAGATTGTATCAAAGCAGCTTCACAGTATTAAATTAAAATAATACAACAAAGTTTGTTTCAAGAGGAATTTATTGATTGATAAAATTAAATTAAATATCCCCACAATATCCCCAACTGAGCAAGCCAAAGGCAACAAGCATTTTATCATTGTTTAATACGGGCATGAACTACAAGGGTTTGCTTCTGCATTTCGAATTAACTAATCATATAAAAATAAAAAAAACACTGATTTAAAGTTCAATGTATAGGCTAGAAGCAATATATTTTACGTTTATGACAAATATTCACATTCAAATATAGTAGTTTGAGACTGTAGTGAGATTGAGAGACATTTGCTGTATTTTATGGGAGTGGGTATCTGTAGATATCTTTTTTTCTTGTTCTTGCAGTTCCTGATTGGTTGATATTTCTCTTCAGGAATCATGGGTAATTTAGTTCTGCACCAGGAATTGATTTGATCAATTTTAACAAATGAAGTTGAAGTACCGCTGTCGGCTTGAACAGAAGCATATACCATATATTGATAACCTCTGAGCTCACGGAAGGTTTGTCTTTAAAGGTTTATAAGTTACTCTTAGTAAAACAATCCTCTTATGGACAAATAAATGGGATTCATTTTTAATTTTTACTTCCAGTACTTTGGGTATGCGGGAAGTGGCTGGATTCATTCTAAAAGTGTTTTATTGCTTTTGTCCATGGAACAATCTGTCAAGTGTGGTACACATGCGGCCTTCTGAAAATTGTTTCCCCTGACAAAGTATGCAGAATCAACAATTAATTAGCGTCCTTTTAATAAGCATTATTTAATGTCTTGAAAGTGCAGCCAAAACATCAGGACTGGTTTGTGTGGGTGGATGAAAGCTGGAGCGATGGAGATCCATGGGATGTTGAGAAACTTTACCAGACCTAAATAATTGCTAAGTGACTGGGACTTTCCCCAAACCTTCGCTGAACACAATGTCCTGTTGTTAACCTTTTTACCAGAACAGATAATAAATTAACCAAGCCACCTTCCAAATGCACTATGCACTTCCTGATTTTGCCGAGTTAGACCCGTTCTTGTTGATCCTGGAACAACATTCCTGTCTGAAAATGTAGTCCTAACCCCTAAATCTAACCCTACCCATATCTTATCTCTAAAATAAGAGGGAAATCAAATCTGATTGGTTGATTGGAATGTTGTTCCCCTTGGTGAAATCAGGTTCTGCACGCACACACATGGGGTCAGTAAGATTTTACTTTTTTATTTTGTATTAATACTTTTATTCAGCAAGGGTGCTAAATTGCTAAATAATGCACTAAATTGATCAAAAGTATATATATATGAAAAAAGAGAAGAAAGAGATGATAAAACTTCTCCCAGACTTTTCCTTGGCATTTTTGTAATCTGGTTTGAGAAGCTGGTCTCAATATTTTCCCAGACCTGCCCTGAACCTCAGAACTCTCAGCATGTCCTGTAGTTGACACTTGTTTTCTAACCAAAAGCATGTGCGATGTGTATGACTCACCCTATAGTTGGGTACGAATTGTGCAGATCATCAACAGAACTGAAAAAAACCAACTAATTTACCCTCCTTAAGAATGAAATTAATCTGAAAGCGTGTAATATTGAGCAGTAATCGGATACAGTTACAGCCGACAGATGAAAGATGAGCACAATAATGAACTGCTAATGTAAGTCTTATTTCTGAAGACATAATACATAATCCATTGTTACACTACTGTTCAAAAGTTTGGGGTCATTAATAAAAAAAATATACTTTTATTCAGCAAGAATGCATTCAGTTGATCAAAAGCTGACATTGAAGACATTTTAATGTTACAAAGGATCTGTTTCAAATAACTGTTCTTTTGAACTTTTTATTCATCAAAGAATCCTGAAAAACAAAAGCATTACGGTTTCAACACAAATATTAAGATGCACAACCGTTTTCAACATTGATGATAATCATAAATGTTTCTTGAGCATCAAATCATCATATTAGAATGATTTCTGAAGGATCATGTGACACTGAAGACTGGAGTAATGATGCTGAAAATTCAGCTTTGATCACAGGAATACATTACATTTTAAAATAATATTCAAATAGAAAACAGTTATTTTAAATTGTAATAGTATAAAAATAAAAATAAATCTGTTTTTACTGTATTTTTGATACCAATAATAAATAAACGCAGTCTTTGTGAGCATAAGAGACTTCTTTCAAAAACTTCAAAATCTTACTGACCCCAAACTTGGTATATTGTATATGGTTGTCATGGAGTTGCTATGCATGTTTTTTTGTTTTTTTTTTACTTGTGAACTATTTGGGGACATACATTAAAAAGTGATACATTTGTTCTGATTTCAAAATGAAGAAGAAAAACTAAAAACAAGGATGAGATTCTTGAAAAGAAAACCTTTTTGAGTAGTTTGGCTTACTCTTGTTTTCTGTCACAGAACAAAAAAGTAATTGCGCCTTTTTATCTCACAATTTGGACTTTTTTCCCTCACAACTGTAACTTTATAACTTATATTTACTCACCCTTGTGTCGTTTCAAACCTATATGTCCTTCTTTCTTTTGCGGAACATAAAATAATATCATAAAAGATATTTTGAAGAATATTGGTTTTGAAGAGTTTTGGTCTGTCAATATAACTAAATACCAATTCATACGCAGCGTCTGAAAAACATCATGGCTGTTGTAGCCTAAAAGTTGATGTGTAATAAATTCTATGTTCAATTAAATCAAATTTTTAGTTCTGAAGCTTTTTGATGCTTTTCTCATTTAACACAATAATGACTTTAAATGATCTTTTGGGGGTCATTTCTCAGCCAAATTTTTATTTGCGATTAATTCGATTAATCACCTCATCATGTTATTAAATTTTAATCACTTGACATCCCTAATATTTTAAATTATTTTTGGAGAAGTTGTGTACACAATAAGAAATGAAAGGAAAATATTTTACTTTTTACTTGATGGTTACACCACTTGACATTTTTAGAGTTATTAAATGTAATCGTTTGTGGATAGCATATCATTTTCTCAAATTCAACATGAAGGGGCCTATTTTAACGATCTAAGTGGATGGTCTAAAGCGCACGGTGCAAGTGTACTTAGGGCGAGTCCAAATCCACTTTTGCTGGTTTAACGACAAAATGGTCGGCGCGCCCGGCGCATGGTCTAAAAGGGTTGTCCCTATTCTCTTAATGAGTAATGGGTGTGTTTTGGGCGTAACGTGAAATAAACCAATCAGAGTCTCATCTCCCATTCCCTTTAAAAGCCAGTTGCAATCGCACCATGGCGGATTCGCTATTTACATGACGGAATTAGCAAGCAGAAAAACTGAACAAATGGATCTGCTCGTGTGCGAGGTAAAAGCACAAGCAGAACATCTACGGGACAAAGTGTACATTACTAACGCGCTCTTTAAATAACAAAAAAAAATTTGCGCCATTGACTTTAGACCAGGTTTGAGTTGGTCAATGGCGCACAGTCTATTTCAGTGTCCTTAAAATAGCAACGCGCCAACAATGCGCCTGAACACACCTCGTTTTCAGAACAGCAGCCCATGGGCGCACAAATGGGCACAAATGCATTTGCTATTTAAACAACGTGTCGCAGGATGTGAAAATGATAACTGCGTCGGGCTGAGACTAGCAGAAAACACATGCGTCGCGCCTGGCGCTGCATTGCGTCGAGTGTATGATTGGGCCCGAGTACAAAGAGTACATTTGAGCAGACTTGCAGACAACATTTTTATCACTAATGTTTTGATTCATAAATTCATGAACACAACATATGGCAGACACATGATGCTTTCCAAATTTCAAAAATAGCCCCATTCCCTGAACTTGTAATGGCCTTTCCGCAACAGAACAGAAAGAGATAAAACTCAAGCCAACATTAATACAATTCATTTCAAAACAAATAATCAGGGCAAGGCGTCGAGGCATTCAGGGCTAATTAGTTCAAATCAAAGAATTTCAAAGAGCTGAACTGGTACAATATGGTGCTAGCAACACCAAGGTCATGGGTTTGAGTCCCTGGAAACACATACACTGTAAAAATGAATGGAGTGTAAATGCTTCGGGTTAAAGTTTGATAAAAGTACAGCAGTTGTATCTTCAGATCACTGTATAAAACTGCACTTATATGCCTCATTTGCAGAAAACATTGAAGAGCTTGTTTGGCTCTCTGCTACTTCTGGAACAGAAGAAAAGATGGGATGAGATCAGTCGCCAACCTACTGCGGTTTATTGATACGGCACTGATCAAGTTAAGACAATAGGGTTGCTTATGGAAGAATTCTGCTAAATCATTCTTGAAAGTCTTGGGAGACGTTTCTGAATCCAATCGTGCTCTTAACAGATCTATTGTTGTTTGATTGTCAATGTGACAATACCGATAAAAAGTTAATCGGGAATGAATAACAGACGTGAGAGCCAAACCAATGGAAAAGAAAACATGAAATCATTGGGATTCAACAAAACCAAAAACACTGTACAAACACAAAAGGACAAGAAATATGAAATATTAGACAGTATGTAATTGGACTACTGTCATATTTGTGAACCCGTCTGTTCTAAGTAATCAGCCTTTAGTATGTCTAGCAACCATCACTAATGATAAAAAAAGAAATAAAATAAAAATATTTCACGCAATTTATTAATTCATTAATATAATTACAATTTTGGGGAGTCACACCACATGACATTTTACATCCTGAACTAACTTTGACATTAAAAACGGCTAATTATTAGACTTTTTTTCTGAGACTAATTGACCTTGGCACATAGTCATGAGGGTCAGCTGAGGTCACTTCCTGATTTTTTTATTTTCCTGCATATTTCTGCTTGTCGGTTGCACCACATGACTTTGATTGGCAGACACAAGTTCTAAGAAATAATAAACAAATGATATGCCATATTACTTAAGTTTTTCTTTCCAGCAAATTCTTTAATGGCTTTTTTTTCTTCATTAAGACATCAGAATCGTTGAAACACCATGACATTTTTGTATTTATTTGTATGAAATTTTTATTTAATAAAATAAAAACTAACTTTAGTTCAGAAATTAAGAACATGCTCATCACAGAAAAGTTGTATTTCTAAGCCATTGTATGTATAAATGAAGTTTTTTATTACATCTTTGAACAAATTAATTGGTCCAGACCAAAACATCTGCATTATGTTTCTGACTTGTTTTAATGCAGTTAATTTCGATCAGTTTAAAGAACGGCAAAACAAACACCTGCAAAATGGACGTTTTGGAAACTGTGACTCAACTTTCATCCACACTTTTATTCTGGCATGGTTTATGCAACGGTAATGTGTCAGTATAAGGTAAAGCCTTTTCCTCGGAGAATACTAGAATGCCAAAAATGAACAATTCGATTATATATCAGTTGCTAAATGCTTTTTCTTTTTCTTTTTTTTCTTCTTTTCTTTTGTCAGAGTGGGTCTTGCAGCATCATGTCTGTTTGGAATCATGTTCCCATTCCATGGGAAAAGTTCTCTTGTTTGTTGAATGCAGGAAGAACTGTCATTTGAACATTTCTTTGAACTAAAAATTCAACTGAGCTTGGCAAAGCTGTGTTTAATTTTCTTTCCCCCTATCTGTGTTATAGTTACAAATATGATCATGCCAGATGTGGCAGAGGAGACATGCTTCACTTAAAACATTTCATAATTTTGACTCGCTGTTACGCCAATTTGCGCAACTGCCAAAAGTTCACGTCGGGGGAACGGTTCCTTTGAGAGTGTGTTTTGTTGTGGCCGGTGTGCTGCCAGCCGTATGCTGCTGTGATTTAATTATTATTAATGGAATGTCTTGTAGGCCAAATATTTGTGATTTCTCTGACTGGCTTTTGTGGGCTTCTTACACGCTCTCATTTGTTATAGACAGACAGATACGCAGGGTCGACCCCCGGGGGTGTTGATCTGGGTCAGATCACTTATTCCTGATCTCTCCACTCCGCCTTTCCCAGCCTCGTTTCACATCTGCTGGCTGTGAGAGAGTTAACAGGTTGGTGCTTCAAGATATTCTTCACATTTTCTGAAGAATATCTTAAGTTACATTTCTGCATTTGGCAGATGCTTCCAAAGAACTAAAGAACTAAATTGTCCTCTAGCCAATTCCCTGGTTGCATTTGCACCGGCAACTCTCATGTGACGCAAGACATCCGACAGCTACGTCATTTAAAGGGTTAGTTCACTCAAAAATGAAAATGATCCTTTAATTTACTCACCCTCAAGCCATCCTAGGTGTATATGACTTTGTTCTTTCAGCCAAACACAATCAATACACACAATAAGAGTTATATTAAAAAATATCCTGGCTCTTCCAAGCTTTATAATGGGAGTGAATAGATCCTGAGTTTTTGAATCTCCAAAAAGCGCACCCATCCATCATAAAAGTAATCCATACGGCTTCAGGGGTTAATAAAGGCCTTCTGAAGTGAAGCGATGCGTTTTTGTAATAAAAAATATCCATTTTGGCAAGCAGGGCGTGGTTGAACACAAAAGAAGATATTTCGAAGAATGTTGGTAACCAAACAATTTTTGGTCCACATTGACTTCCATTGTATATATATATAAAAAAATACTATGGAAGTCAGTGAGGACCAGAAACTCTTTGGTGAATATACCTTTAAAAATCAGCTCTCATGAAGTTACTTAAATATTGTCAGGAAATATATTAACATGAATTCTCTTCGAAATAAAGTAGATGTGTAGATACTGGCAGCTTTCTCTTTGGGTCGTATTTGTTCCTCGTACCAAGACGATTAAGTTGATGAAAACCAAAATGTGTGTTCTGCTCTTGACAGTATTGATAAGGGCTGGTGGAAGAAGAAAAGACAGAAAAAGTGTGAATTTTATGCATTAACCGAGCCAAATCGAGTTCCCACTTGGGAGTCCTGACCTCATTTTTCTCAGTCTGGCTATATTTTGTCATATCGAGTACACGAAGCACTGCCAGACCAGACTCATGTCTCTCATCATGTGTGAGGGCTTCTCCTCTTTTAATGAACTATAGTTACAAAAACTGTTCAGAATCTCAGAAAGCTGTAAATTAATGCAAAAAGCTGCGATGGCACATCTCGTTGTTTCTCAAGGAAATTTATGAGATTTCCACCAAAAGGGGGACAATCTGTGCCATTTAATTTTGTAGAGTTTTGATCTAGTCTTAGCTTTTGTCCCAATGATGCTAACTCTGATTTATGTCTTCTATTTTTTATGGAAGTATATTAATGTCATAAAAAAGAGCATGTCATAAAAATGTAGCAGTTTTGAAGGAAGTCTTTGCATCCAGTTTTATGGATTAGTCGGAAACACAGCTTAGCCCTTGAAAACCTGCTAATACGCTTTTAATACACTCCATACCGGTTGCTGACTTGCAAATGCACTCTCCAGTGCCCTTGGGTAAGATCCAAGTACGAAATCTGATCTAACCTATTTTCATGGAACCACCGTGGCCTGTCAATTCATTTATCCTGAGCGTAATGCACCGCAAGACATGTTGTGAAAAGGATTATCTCTTATGCAAGGCTATAAATCATATGTAATACTGTCAATCGACTAAGACCTGAATTTTTGTTCTTTTTGTATGACAGATTATGCAGTTTCTTGGCTCAAACCTTTAAAAGTCCAATCAGGTCTAATTAGTATGTATGCTTATGTAAGAGAGTGAAGGAACCGGAGCCAGAAGTCTAATCTGAGAAGACAGTCTGAAGCGTCAATAATCCCTCAAGCAATCAAGCCTAAACAAAAAGATTACTTGTGCTTTATTATACTGATGTGCAGCCCGCTATTAAGATTGGCCAAAAAAATGAAATTCTGTCAACCCTCAAGTCATTCCAAACCCGCTTTCTTTCATCTACGAATCACAAAAATAAAAAACTGGAAGAATGTACTGGAAATCTTCCTTTGGCATTGTATTCCTCAAATCTCATTTGGGAAATCTGAATAAGCACATATTCAAATTTGATGCGCCATGATGTATGGCGTCCAGCGAGGAGGAGCAAATGTAATTTAGGCCTAATGGGTGAAGCTACAAGAAGCCATTTTTTTAAAGGTTTAAAGGGGGGCGTGACTAAAAAAGTTTGAGAACCACTGCCCTAACCCTACCCACAACCCTATCCCTCAACCCCGTAATGAGCTTTTATTACGTTTCAACTGATTTTAGCATTTTCCGATGTTTCGGTATGGATGAGAAACTTTTTGGAAAACACTTGAAAACGCTAGTTTGCCCATGCTGGTAGATGCCGTAACTACATCATCAGATGGCACATTCACAGACCACACACAGCTCGATGACATTCTGCTGCATATTTCTCACAAAATTGAAAAATATTTTCTCAATCTGGCAAGTCTTAATCTGATTGGCTGACTTTACGCATCTTCTGGGAGTAAGGGCACACAAGTTTTTATCAGTCTGCTTGGAAACGGTCGCGTTTATGATGTTGATACAACAAGAGCCTTTGAGGATGAAGTCACTGAATTTTTAATCACTTCTTTAAAGATATTCAATTTGTTTTCAGGCAAACACATAAACTAGAAAAACTCATTCCTAAATAAACAACAAAAATAACTGTGGTTGGTTGCCACAGTTGGTTTTGAGAGTTTCATCCTTTTTTTTTGTAAAGAGCATATAGGCCTAGTTCTACTTTCAATGTCATGTGCTTCTGTCGTCTATTACGCAGAAAAAGCTGATCGTTTTACATACTGGTACATTTCAAAAAGAAATATTTTGTAGCGGCAGATGCCAGGGTGGACAATCAGACCACCAGGCATTTTGGCCAAAGGATTTTTCCTTCGTGCTGGTATGTCCACACTTCAGAATTATAGCTGTTGCTCATCAAAAGTAGTGGTTGATGTATAAAAAAACTGCCAAGTTAAAGATCTCAGTGGTTGAAAAACAAAAAACTCATCTTTTATTTTTACATCAGGGATTGTCACAATACCAAAATTTCAGCTCCCTCTTCCAGTGAAATTTCACTATTCTCTATACAGAAAAAAAAATACAAAATGAAAATATGGCATGTAGCCTTGAAGTATTTCTCAATAAGTAGACGTTGCTTCAATTGTTCAAGTAAACAAACTGTCAGAAACAAAGAAATTAATTATGAGTGTTTTTCTTTGTTTCTTGTCAATATTATTGTTTGACATATCACGCAGTGACTATTAGGGATAATGGTTTAAATTATTGAAATCATTTTATTGTTTGCGTGCTCATGAAAATAATTATCGCTGAACGAATCAGTTAACGAATCCGAAAGAAGATTCGAGTCACTTGGATGAATCAAATCTATGAATCAAATGACCCGCAGTTCATCCAAGTACTCCTGTTAACGGACGAAGTGATGAACACGCATGACGCCACCGACGCAGTATGTGTGAAGGCTGCAGTGCACTGAGGTAAAAAAAAAGTTATTTATCATACATTATTCATCCTTATTCTTGTCAAAACATTATTAAATGCTGAGATTAATGACGTCGCGGACGATAGCACATGTTCTTTTCTCATTTAAAAAAAGAAAAGTCTTGCTGTAACTTACGTTAATAAACGCCATCTTTCAGTTGTTGAAAAGGTCGCCACGCTTCAAATAACCCGAATTAAAAACATTTCGCTTCTAATCCATTATTTTGTACTTTACACATAATGTAAATGGGCCTATAGTGGCTGTTTGAACAAAGCGTACAGTAAATATCAACAAACAGGGTCATTGTTGTAAATCGTGATAAATGCCTTCAAATAAACTGTAAATAAAAGTGATATACTATTTGTTTTTGTAAAGGTATTTAGTTTGAATAAATGTGGGCTGATTTGAAAGCACATACACTGCCTTAAAGGGTTAACGTTAACGGTTAGTTCATTGAAAAATGAAAATTCTGTCACCATTTTCTCACTCTCATGTTGTTCCAAACCCTTAAGTCTTTCGTTCATCTTCGGAACACAAATGAAGATATTTTTTAATGAAATCTGAGTGATTTCTGTCCCTCCATTGACAGCTTACTGTTACACAACGCAACGCAACTTTGACGCTTCAAAAAGTTCATAAAGAGATCGTAAAATTAATCCACATGAATTGAGTGGTTTAGTCCATATTTTCTGAAGAGACACGATCACTTTATACAGGTATGACGAACAGATTGAATTTAGGCTTTTATTCACACATTAATCAACTCACACATCAGTTGTGGTAAACGGAACCTCGTTGGTTCTTGTTGAAGCTCAAACGTGATGCGTAACACGAGAATGAACCTCATTGGTTCCTGTTGAAGCTCAAACGTGATGTGTAACAGGAGAATGAACCTCATTGGTTCTCGCACGTCAAGTGAACATGCTTGAGTCTGCTTCATGCTTCAATCTGTTCATCAAATAAAGTTATTGCGTCTCTTCAGAAAATTCGGACTAAACCTCTTAATTCATATGGATATGATCTTTTTATAAACTTTTTTGAAGTGTTAAAGTTGCGTAGCTGTCAATGGAGGGACAGAAAGCTCTCAGATGTCATTAAAAATATCTCAATTTGTGTAAATGATGACAGATTTTTCATTTTTGGGTGAACTAACACTTTAATATTAATAACAAAATAGACAGTGACAGGTTCACTCTAGCTCACTCAATATGCAATCAAATCAGCTGTGCAAATACAGCGGGGAAAATAAGTATTGAACACGTCATCATTTTTCTCAGTAAATATATTTCCAAAGGTGCTATTGACATGAAATTTTCACCAGATGTTGGTAACAACCCAAGTAAGCCATACATACAAAGAAACAAACAAAAACAAGTTCAGAAATTAAGTTATGTGTAATAATGTGAAATGACACAGGGAAAAAGTATTGAACACATGAAGAAAGGGAGGCGCAAAAAGACATGGAAAGCCAAGACAACTGCTGAAAACTTACAGTAATTAAAAAGCAATCCAGCCCCCTGTCAGTGGAAATTAATAACAGCTGGTTCAGTCCCAAATGATGGCCTACAAAAAGGTCTCATTGCCAAGGTGTCACACAAGACACATCTCATGATGGGTAAAAGCAAAGAGCTGTCTCAAGACCTTCGCAACCTAATTGTTGCAAAACATAATGATGGCATTGGTTATAGGCGCCATTCTAAGCTTCTGAATGGTCCAGTGAGCACTTTAGGGGCCATAATACGGAAGTGGAAAGAAAATAATTTCAGCATAAATTTGCCTCGACCAGTGCTCCTCGCAAGATTTCTGATAGAGGAGTGAAAAGACTAATCAGAAGAGTTGTCCAAGAGCCAACACCAAGTTGTATGGTGTTTTTAGGGTAATGTGCACTGCCATTTCTCCTCCAAATATGGTTTTGCTCTCATGTGACCACACTATATTCTCCCAGTATTTCACTGGCTTTTCCAAATGTTGTGCAGCAAACTTTAAATGAGCTTCAACATGCTTTTTTTTCAGTAATGGAGTCTTGCGTGGTGAGCGTGCATACAGGCCATGGCGGTGGAGTGCATTACTTACTGTTTTCTTAGAGACAACAGTACCTGCTATCTGCAGGTCTTTTTGAAGCTCTCCACAAGTGATCCTTGGCTCTCGGACAACTCTTCTGATTATTCTTTTCAGTCCTCTATCAGAAATCTTGCGAGGAGCACTGGTCGAGGCAAATTTATGGTGAAATTATTGTCTTTCCACTTCCGTATTATGGCCCCAAAAGTGCTCACTGGACCATTCAGAAGCTTAGAATGGCGCCTATAACCAATGCCATCATTATGTTTTGCAACAATTAGGTTGCGAAGGTCTTGAGACAGCTCTTTGCTTTTACCCATCATGAGATATGTCTTGTGTGACACCTTGGCAATGAGACCTTTTTGTAGGCCATCATTTGGGATTGAACCAGCTGTTATTAATTTCCACTGACAGGGGGCTGGATTGCTTTTGAATTACTGTAAGTTTTCAGCAGTTGTCTTGGCTTTCCATGCCTTTTTGCGCCTCCCTTTCTTCATGTGTTCATTACTTTTTCCCTGTGTCATTTCACATTATTACACATAACTTAATTTCTGAACTTATTTTGGTTGTTTGTTTCTTTGTATGTATGGCTTACTTGGGTTGTTACCAACATCTGGTGAAAATTTCATGTCAATAGCACCTTTGGAAATATATTTACTGAGAAAAATGATGACGTGTTCAATACTTATTTCCCCCGCTGTACCTTTGCTAGTACTAGATTTACACAACAATTTGGGTCGTAATCCACATTTTAGATCTGCAGTGGTTGCCGTGGTTGTAGAAAGCTGTTTCTAACTAGGTCTAAGTGGAAGGGTATTAAGCTGTTTGGAGGCCACATGTTAAAATATGAGGTAGCTTCAGCACCTGAGGATGTCTGAGGGAAACGTCTGCAGTTCTGTGAGCAGTTAAGTAGAGGCTTGAAGTTGGACCAGGAACGAATAGCTGTCTCCTCTAATGTCACTCCACAAAGGCCACTTTCAGTCTATCTCGATGAAAACGTCACATGATATAATCATCATCAATAGAGATGCGTGCAAAGTTTGTGCGTGACAATTTTTCCCTCTTATGTGATGTCATCACAAGAGGTTAGCTTTTGCACGTACAGCACCGGGTCAAAAAAGCCTTGAATATTGAGAAATATTACAATTTAAAGTAAGTGTTTTCTATTTTAATGACATTCTCGCAGTGGAAAATACATTGCGGTGCAAAAGAGGATGATGACAACTTACCGATAGCTTTCAGATTTTGTCTTAAAAAATAAATTAAAATCAAACAATACAGTTTTGTGGCTCTTTGACGGTCTTCCTACTAGTTATAGCATGGAATTATCATTAATAGTTCTTATTATTAACAATGTTGAAAACAGGTTTTTGCTATTGAATATTTCTGTGGAATTTTTTTTTTTCAAGATTCTTTGATTTAAAAAATAAATACTTTCAAGATTCTTTTGAATTTCAAAAGAACAGCTATTTAAAAAAAAAATAGAAATCTTTTGTAACATTATAAAATATTTACTTTTAAACTATATAATACATATACAATATTTATACACTATATAAGTGTAATTAATATTTCACAATATGACTTTTTCAGATTTCAAAAACATTTAAAAAATCTCAACTTTTGAATAGTGTATTCATATTTTTCCCGATTTGTGTGTTACGAACAAAAGCATATGGCGTTCTTGCAGGGTTGGAAAGTCCCTTGATATCAAGCATTTTTTCTCTCAAAGGGTTGTTTTTTTGGAAAGCAAAATATTTACAAGAGAGAATTTCTCAAGCACGCAGATTGTTTCTGTAAAGCAAAGTGGTCTCTCATTGTGATTCCCATTGCTGCAGATTGTCTTTCCATTTAAAGTGCAGAATCCCAATTTTATATCCCGCACATTCCTTTCCCAAATGGGAAATCCACAATCCAATCTATGTGACCTATTTGTGCACCTCGATAAGGAGCAAATCTGTCTTCATTCTGTATTCTGTCGTGAACAAATTTGCAAAATATGCGAGCATGCTTCATGCATGGTTTGTGTCCTGCAACCTCTATATGAATGCACAGATGTTGATCAGTGATCTAAAAGTTCAATGTTCTTGTTTGACCTAGTTTGATGTCATTGTAGTTGAGCTCGGGATGTTGTGTTCTCTTGGTGGGATGACGAAAGAGTGTGTGAGACTGAAGATCTGTCAGCTCGACTTCAGGGAGAGAATATTGAAAGCAGCTACAGCATTTCTCTGCTTCTTGGCATATCCGCTAATGTGTGCTGATGCAAAACAGATGCATTTAAAGGATGCTTTTAGCCAGGGGACCATTATGTGATAAATACACAGATGCACTGCTTGCTTACACACACATGATATATGTGAAATTAGGGCTGCCAATGCAGTATGCAGTTTTACAAGTGCAATTAATCATGCATCTTTAAAAAAAAAAAAAATTATTTATCACCAAACCATTTTTTGCAAATGCATATCTTAAGCATTGTCATTTGAACAGCCAGTAATATGTCGGTTTAAGTTTCATGAATCTTTACTTTACTACTTATAATTTCACTGAAAGCAGTGAAATCTTGTGGTTTGAGTCAGATGTTGATTCAGGAATGCTCTGACTCATTCAGTGAGTTCATTTAATAGATGACTCATTAGAATGATTCAAACAATTAGTTGAAGGCCCGTTCACGGCAAGAACGATAACCATAATGATAACTATATTAGCGTCCACATGAACGTGCAATATCTTTTTCATCGCGCACGCTGCAGCTTTTGTCGTCTGCCACTTTGAAGGGTTAGTTCACTCAAAAATGAAAATTCTGTCATGAATTACGCTCCCTCATGTCGTTCCAAACCCGGAAGTCTTTCGTTCATCTTCAGAACACAAATGAAAATCTTTTTGATAAAATCTGAGTGATTTCCGTCCCTCCATTGACAGTCTACGCAACTGACACATTTGATCACTTCAAAAAGCTCATTAAGAGATCATAAAACTAATGTGTGCGCTAAGGTTAGGCCTCAAGATCCCCCAAAACACGACACTCTTCAGCAATTACAGTGCAGACACTGTGAAAGCCCTAGATCAGGTCAGTAAAGATGAGATGAACCAACAAATCAACTACTGCGTTGTGCTTTTGAATTTCTACAATAAATCTCTTTGTGCAAGCAAGAGCAAAAATTTGGAGTCTGTACAGCTGCCTCTAGGACAGTCAACCGTTACATCAGGCTTTGTTAATAGGCGTTGCTAGACTAGACAAAAGCAGTGTCATTGAGCTAGAGAATAAAATTTAAACATCATTGTCTGCAGCATTTTAGTAATCAATCCACCATGTTCATATGACTCAGAGCAAGTCTTCAAAATCAGGAACAGCTTAAGTGCAAATGAGCATGTCAACATTTCATCAAACACATTAAAGCAAGCCGCAAAATCCCCTTTCACAGTAAATGACCGACAGAATGGACTGTTTCCTATTGTTTTAAAGAGTCCAAAATGTGGCCACAAGACCCTCGTTCCGGTGATGTCAGGGGCTCGTCTGAAAATCTAAACTACACTTCTAATGCAAACAGCCTTTTGCTGCTATTGCACATTGATTTTAAAGCAAACGGGAATGGCAAAAAGGAAAAGGGTGGAAATGGACAAATCAAAGTGAATGGGGGTTGTTTATGTGCTTGCTAAAATTCATTAAACTTCTAAACCGTTAACAGAAAAAATTTGACCTTAAAGGAATAGTTCACCCCAAAAATGTACATTGTGTCATTATTTATCCAAACTACTCTTCTGTGAAATACAAAAGATGAGTTTTTGAGTGTTATATTGGCCACATTTTTCAATATGATTACAATGAAAGGGTACTGGATCTCTCAAGCCTAAATAATTACAATAAAAGCATCATAAAAGGGCTTCAAATGAGTTTGCACTATATTAAACATCTTTAGAAGTTTTTTGTTACAAAAAAAACTATTTAATGAAAATCTTATTTTCCTTGGCACTGTCTGTCGGACTTCATGAGAAGAGTAATGATGTCTGATTCATCAGTGCATAATTTTCGTGTGTCAGAACATTCCAATGAATCACTTCATGAATGATTCATTCATGAATCTCACGTTTACCGCACTGATCCAGTCACAGTCATATTCATAGTTCACGAATCACACTGACCTCTTTTATTACTCTCTAAAAAGTTTAACTATGATTTACTCAATTTTTTTGGTGAAACATTTTTACACTAAAAAAAAATTGAGTAAATAATTTTAAAGCTGTGAAATCAATTAAATATACTGTATGAATTGAGTAAATGCAAGTAAAAAAATTAAGTAAATCTGAGTAACTGCATCTGGTACATTAACAAATAAAATTGAGTAGAAATAATTTAACATTTAAACATTTAACCCTTTAGAACCGGCTGTGTCGTCACCGACACATACCAGCAAGCTGTATTCATTTTACCGTAACTCTTCAACGGTTTGCACTATCAAAACCATTCAAATTTCCCCCGACAGTAGACAACATGCGCTTTTCGGCAATATACAGTACGGCTTATTACGGTCATTTTATGCTTTCCGTCAGCAAATGACAGCAGCTTTCTGGCAGAGCGGGAAGGAAGGATTTGAACAGAGAGATATGAAGTGTGGCAGGTTAGAGTGTTTTGGATTGCATAAAATAATAAAAGAAACGAACAAATACATGGCAAAAGAAGTGGTAGACAGCAGAAGAGGGGATTGGGATGATTTTTAATGAAACTTTGGAGGCGGATGGCCATTACTCTTTCACGTATCTTAGCATGTGGTGTGTGCATGTGTATGTGTGCGTGTCTGAATGCGTGCATTTACACTCACCTAAAGGATTATTAGGAACACCATACTAATACTGTGTTTGACCCCCTTTCGCCTTCAGAACTGCCTTAATTCTACGTGGCATTGATTCAACAAGGTGCTGAAAGCATTCTCTAGAAATGTTGGCCCATATTGATAGGATAGCATCTTGCAGTTGATGGAGATTTGTGGGATGCACATCCAGGGCACGAAGCTCCCGTTCCACCACATCCCAAAGATGCTCTATTGGGTTGAGATCTGGAGACTGTGGGGGCCATTTTAGTACAGTGAACTCATTGTCATGTTCAAGAAACCAATTTGAAATGATTCGAGCTTTGTGACATGGTGCATTATCCTGCTGGAAGTAGCCATCAGAGGATGGGTACATGGTGGTCATAAAGGGATGGACATGGTCAGAAACAATGCTCAGGTAGGCCGTGGCATTTAAACGATGCCCAATTGGCACTAAGGGGCCTAAAGTGTGCCAAGAAAACATCCCCCACACCATTACACCACCACCACCAGCCTGCACAGTGGTAACAAGGCATGATGGATCCATGTTCTCATTCTGTTTACGCCAAATTCTGACTCTACCATCTGAATGTCTCAACACAAATCGAGACTCATCAGACCAGGCAACATTTTTCCAGTCTTCAACTGTCCAATTTTGGTGAGCTCGTGCAAATTGTAGCCTCTTTTTCATATTTGTAGTGGAGATGAGTGGTACCCGGTGGGGTCTTTTGCTGTTGTAGCCCATCCGCCTCAAGGCGTGTTGTGGCTTCACAAATGCTTTGCTGCATACCTCGGTTGTAACGAGTGGTTATTTCAGTCAAAGTTGCTCTTCTATCAGCTTGAATCAGTCGGCCCATTCTCCTCTGACCTCTAGCATCAACAAGGCATTTTCGCCCACAGGACTGCCGCATACTGGATGTTTTTCCATTTTCACACCATTCTTTGTAAACCCTAGAAATGGTTGTGCGTGAAAATCCCAGTAACTGAGCAGATTGTGAAATACTCAGACCGGCCCGTCTGGCACCAACAACCATGCCACGCTCAAAATTGCTTAAATCACCTTTCTTTCCCATTCTGACATTCAGTTTGGAGTTCGGGAGATTGTCTTGACCAGGACCACACCCCTAAATGCATTGAAGCAACTGCCTTGTGATTGGTTGATTCGATAATTGCATTAATGAGAAATTGAACAGGTGGTTCCTAATAATCCTTTAGGTGAGTGTATATGTGTGCGTGTATGAAAAAAAAGTGTCCTAAATGAAAATTGTGCAACCCAATGTCACAAAAAAGACTTGTATATATGTATTATAGTTCATTTTTCAACTTTAAAGTGTTAGTTTCTTTCGTTGTGATTTTTCTGTTTTTTTCTAAATAAAAATCAGTAAATTTATTCTCGTTTATTTTTTATTTTTGTCTATTTAAATTCTATTTACAAACTCACCACACACAATAATGGTCAATAACTTGTTTTGTTGAAAGCTAATCTTCTTCTGAAAAAGATGACACCTTGCACATGAAGATAGCACATTGTTTTAGAATTTTACAGTCAAAAAATCAAAATCTGTGAAAAACACCTATTTAAGCTTCAGGTTCTAAAGGGTTAAAAACCAATATTTACGAGTAATATTAACTGTTTTTATTTATGAGTAATATTAATTTTTTTATTTCCTCTAAACCTTTGTAAAATAGTATTCCATACAACTACCAGTATACATGACATTGGCCTTTATTGTCGACAAGTACAGCAATACAGCATATTTTACACTGTTTTAACATGTATACAATATTGCCTACATTTAAACTCATTTAACAAACATTTTAGAAGTAAAAATGAAACATTTAAACATTCAGGTAGCCTAATTCAAGTGTAATCAACCAGTCGGTTATCCAATTTCCACCGGATCAGCGCTGGTTCTCGTGCCGGAGACGAACTCGCGCTCTGCGGGTGAACTTCGAACTTCAGACCGCCGTCCTGCGTTTCACTCACAGCCGAAAGATACTGTGAGTGACTGACTCCATAACCTGCCAATAAACAAACAGTGCACAGTTCTGAGGACATTTTATCATCCAAATTAGGCTAATTATATTCATTATCATTAGGAATAAAGTCGTGTGTTTTATGCAAGGCGTTTCAATCACGCGCGACTCTCGTTTAGGTGTCACATTACGCCTCTGTATGTTGTTTTGCATTAAATAAAATGATTTAAAGCACAGTAATGATTTTATAGATAAAATAAAACATACACAAACCTGAATTTCACAGAGGAAATGCACCAATTCTGCGACGCTGAAAAGAGAGAACTGTTCTGGAATTCAAACAGCGCGCGCTCACTCAACCGTTGAGTTGTGTCACGTCAGAGGGCGGGGGAGGGGTGAATTGTTTTAATTGAGTAAACTTACTCAATTTCTTAAGAGTGTCTTAAATATATTAATAATATTGATTTGAATTAAGTAATATTTTTGTTTCTTGAAACAGATCAATTTAATTCTCCATTCTCAAATATTTTTATATAAATTTCACAAATATATAAAGTGTATTATAAATAAAGAATTGGTTAGTAAAATACTAAATTCTTTTAGTGAAAAAAACTTATAACTAAGCTTTAGATCAAATTAACTGTTGGATTTTTAGTCAGTTATTTTGCTATATTTAACTCAAACAATCAAGTAAGCAGCAATATTCAGAGACTTTATTAAGTTAATAAAGTTAAATATTACTGTAATATTTACTAAGCCACAGAATCATTTTTTAGAGTGATACTCTTTTATGCTGTTTTTGCGTCCTTTTGAAGTTTGACAGCTCCGGTCTCCATTGACTTTCATTATATTGAAATGAAGTATTCTTCGGAACACACCTTTTATGCTCCATGAAAAGTCAAATGGTTTGAAACAACATGAGGGTGATTAAATTACAATGTATTCATTTTTGGATGAATCCTCCATTCATATAAATGGTTAGCATTTCTGGCTTTATAGATTCAAGCTGTGCACGATTTCCCCCTGTATACATGCTGGCATATAGAACCAAACTACCGTACTGTAATTGTTCCCAGCATTTTCCTCTTGCCGCTTTACTATTAGGCTGTTGTAGATCTGGCCTCTGGTTTGTTTTACAGCTCTAAATACATCCCCATACAGCCACCTCAAAGTATGCAACATGACGGCATTATGACGGATTACCCGCAAAACTCTGTCATACACAAAACCCGCAGCTCAACCCCTGCTCCTCTGCTCGTTTATTATCATGCCGGGAAGTGGGAATACATTTCATCACTTTTCAAAACCATAATATATAGATGTAAGGGTGTGTGATATTGACAAAAAACAGTGTTTAAGATATTTTCTGGGATTTTGTCAATTAGACAATATTTTGCTGAGTGTGTTTTTGTGCTGGTAACTTGGCTGGACTTCCAAAGCTTTTCATATTCTTCATAATCTGTACGTTGGTCAGTTTACAGCAGTGGCATCTTATATCATGAATCATGATATGAGTAATTTTATTTCACGATAACAATATATATCACTATATAGTTATTTTTGCTTTAACTGACGGTTCCTTTTTTCCCTAAGGAACACCTGTGCACCTGTAGAATCTTTAGGGACGCAACTAACAATTTTTGGTAGCTAAAAATTTGTTGCATCCCTATTATGAGGCAAAATTTGCCCCCTTAAACTGATTTCCAGGGGAGGTTTTCTACCCTTATTAGATGTATGCATCATCTTTTGTCAAATTCTTAAGTTTAATCAATAAATTAATTTAGAATAAGGCAATTTAGGCTGTTGATAATTAGGGGTGTAAATCGGACAGTTCATCACGATACGATACAATATCGATTCTCTCAGCCAGCGATACGATATTTGCCGATACCTCAAAAAATTCTGCGATACGATTACGATTCGATTCGATTCAGGGCTATATCGATCGATTAATCGATATTTAGATATTATGTTCACACAACCAGTTACGTTTTTATTAACTCACAAATGCAACCAAAATATATAACATGATCATTTAATTAAACTCTTTGAAAATTGCACACTCTCTCCCAATTGGGACATTTACAACAGAAGAGGTCATTTGCAAGTAGGCTACTCCGTTCTTGTTCATTTTCATAAATCATGTTTTTTTATTATTATTGTGCATTCCAAGTAATATCAATCAAACTGCAGCTGGGTTGTTTTGATAAATAATAATAATAACTTAAAAAATACAGGTAAATTACAAAATAAAAGTTAATTGAAAGTATGCTTTAATATGTTAAAAGGTTTTGTTTTTGTTTTAGTTTTTTAGCAGAGCAGATACATTCACATTTCATCTTTCTGAGTCAAACAAAACCAAGTAATTGCTATGATATACAATATAACACTCGGTTAATCTTTGTAACGTTAATCTCCTCAGCTGACATAGACGCCTGACAAACTTTGTTGTTGTGATAACGTACACGCAATACAGTGCGCTTTTCCCTCACCACTAAACGAGCTGCTAAATGTTTCAGCTTTTATTTTCCTTTTACGCCCCTTAGTTCATTGAAATTATCCATCCTCGATCAATTTTAGTCAGCTTTGACGAAACTCCTCTTAGCCAGCGCGTCTTTTCAAAGTGACATCTGACCTGAATACTGCGCGCTGAGTAGTGGCTAAAACGGACTTATCGTGTTGTGTTCACAAACAAGGGTGCGACTGCTTGTCTGTTTCTGCTGTAAAACATGAACTCACGATGCCTTGACAGCGGACAATGCCGCCTTTTGTGAAAAAACTTGTTTAGGGTTCAGTCAGTCTTGTCAGGCGTCTATTTCAGATGAGGAGATTAACGTTATAAAGACACACCGGCAGACAGTATGGTTGGTGAGTAAATGAAAATGTGCGCTTTGGCGGAAGGATGTTACGTGAGAATGTGGAGAGTGTCAAAATAAAGGTAGGCCTAATAATAAAGGTGTATATCGATATTTTACGTGTGGAACCGATGCATCGTATCGTTAGACGTTATATCGATGCATCGATCCATATCGATGTATCGTTACACCCCTATTGATAATCAAATTGAATCAATATCAACAAAATCAATTTTTGCACTGCAGAAGTGGCACAGAAGCTGCATCTGAAGCACCATTCAGATGTGTTTGCACTGCAATTACAAATGCATAAACAATGCTATGAGATTAATAAATATTTTTAATATTGATATAGGATTTTTTTTTAATGAAATGCATTACACATGAAGCTAAAACTGCCAGTAGGTGGCGGCAAAATCATTGTCTTAATGAAGTCATTGAATCATTTATTCAACTGATTAGTTTAAAAATGCTGATTCATTCAGGACGAAACACCTGTTTTGCTTAGAGATGCACCGCGGTTCGTTGGCGAATTAGAGCAAAAAAAGGACTATTCGGACTAAAATGTAACACTATTAGCATCTTATTTATTTAACTGCAATTTAACTGTTTAAAATCAGTATCACATTTGCAGTTGTGCTGATATTCGGTAATCGTGCAATCATACAGTGCTTTCTTGTCTAATATTGCTTAATTATATCATACATATTGGACAAAAACTCATACAGGGCCATTTTTGCTTCCATAAATTCAATTTGGGGGTCATTCTAACTGCATTCTACCTTGCTATAACATGCTGTGAAAGTGTGCAATCTTACTCTATTTGTTTTTCTTTTACACATTGAGTGACATGGTCGATAATGTCAGCTTCCACATCATCAACATTTATGTTATTATTAGGGATGTCCCGATACCACTTTTTCACTTCCGATACGATACCGATGCCGCAGCTTTGGCTATTTGTCGATACCGATATCAATCCGATATTTTTATTCTATTCTTGAACTGATACTACTAATAATAAAATATATGGAAGCACTTTGCTCAATTAGCCACATAAAAAAATTTCACTCAAATGGAGAACAATTACTTCTCCAGTATATAGCTAGTCCACAACAGCAGCTGATAATGAAAGACTGCCACACTTTATTCAAAAGACCTTGAGATATGTTTGGTAACCTGAATGAATTTAAAATTAATTTGCTATATTTTAGATCAATATATTTGTTTCCTTAAAATTTTAATTAACTTTAACTTTATTCTCATCTGAATTATAAAGAATTTATTTCTGTATAAAATAGTACTACTTTTAAAAACTTTATTTTTTAATCAATGTAGAATGTGTAAATTAAAAATAAACAGATTAGTCTGTTTTAGGACAATAAATGAAAACCAATGCAATATGATGAATGTCCAAAAGATGAGATCATTTTTGCTTTTAAACAGCGTGTGTGTGTCTGTCTGTGTGTGTGTGTGTGTGTGATTTTGGTTGGGTTACAGTTACAGTTTGACAAGAGTTTACAGTTTGACAAAAGCACAATGTTGTGTTTTACACAAATATAAGTAGGCTAAACACTTTTTGCAGTTTTAATGATGTCCTGTATGAAAATGACGGAGTATGTTTTTCGATCGCGCCCGTGCCTCTCTCTCTCTGACACACACACACACACACACACACACACACACACACACACACACACACACACACACACACACACACACACACACACACACACACACACACACATTCCAGCATTGCAATCTTGACATTGCAGCCTGTTCATTTTGCTGCATTCACACCAAACGCGAATAGGGCGTCAATTTCGCGTCTAGTTCGATGATTGAACAGTTTGAATCCATTCGCGCGTTCAACTTCAAAGCGAATAGGACGCGCCGCGCGCGTATAATGATAAAGCGAGCATTTAAAGCGATATAGACGCGCGTTCAGAGCTAAGGCGGGGCTACAGATTAGGTGTCCGTCCCTAAAGAACCCGCATATGTCTATGCGCACGTATCGTTAGTTCCGTATTACTTTAAATAATGTGCACGCGAGTTTTATTTATTTTTATACCGTGTTTCCTCTGTGTAAATCCATGCACCGGACATACGTTCAGTACGAATACATGTACTGTTCCACCCCTAATAGGTATCGTATCGGATAATTTTTTTTCTCCCCTCCGATATCCGATCTAGCATTTTGGGCCAGTATCGGCACGATACCGATGCCGTGGATCGGATCGGGACATCCCTAGTTATTATCATACACATATTGCACACCTGTGCTGATATAACTATATTTTTGCATTTTGTGTACCGCTGGCTCGTACAGAACTGACTGCAATGATGCTAGAAGGATGTTAAAATGCAGTTCTTAAAGTCTCCCTGTGGTGAAAATCAAGCTTTTAATGTTGTTTATGTCTATGTGGTATTTTTTTAAGACTTTAAGACAAACCATGTGCTAATTCATAAGTCAGCATCATTGCCAAGGACAGTCTCTAAATCGCGGTTTGAAATCGCTAATGGATCTCAGATTTTGATGACGTCACCGCAGACTTCTGCTTCTCATCACATCTTCTGTCAAATCAAATGCTCTCTAGAATCTAAAGCTCCGCCCCCTATGCTATAAATACCACCTGGCCAAAGCTACCATCGTTGACACGTCGCGGAGCAATATGGGTTTTTGCCAGGGTTGATATTGTCCCCACTAGGGCTGGGACAACGCGTCGAGGTCATCGATGACGTCGACGCAAAAAATACGTCGACGCAAAATATGCGCATCGATTCGTCGACCTGTTTTTATTTCTCTAAAAAACGTTTGCAAAAAGTTTACCTTATGTGCGCTGAATATATGCGATGGCCGGATCAACATTCTGTCCAACGTTATATAACCAATCCAGGGGTTTTTCTGCATTGATCTTTTTTTTGGCGGCTGTCAAAGCCTTATTTGATCGGTGAGTGATGTAGAATAGAATGACTGCTGGGGCGCGTACGAGAGAGAGCCCCGGCCGCGCGCGCGCACTCTTCAAACAACACGAGCGCTGCTTGCTCTCTCTCTCCCTCGTGCATATTAATCAAAATCATTAAACACGATAGAAAAAGGGCGAAACACCAAAGTTTCACGCGCGCTCGCGCACTCACAGTCTTCAAACTACACGAGCGCTGTCTTGCTCTCTCTCTCTCCCTCGTGCATATTAACCAAAATCATTAGACACGATAGAAAAAGGGCGGAACACCAAAGTTTCACGTGGAGCATTCGGAGAATTTTTTTTTCTCCATGACAGGCTGCTGTTTCCCACTGTTAATTTTTATTTATTTTTTGTTGGAAAAGCACTCTCTGTATTAGCTTAAAGCCCTCAAGTTTACATTGGTTACTGTATTCTTTCAGTTGCTCTAAACAAGTATTTTGGGTGACCTTTTTTATTTTTTTATTGAATGCTAGTCATCAAGTTGTTGTTATTTTCATCTGAAAGAACTTTTTTTCAGTAAGCTAGGCCCTATGTGTTCAGTAAGCTTGTTTCAGTAAGCTATGTGTTTTCAAGGCTTCAAGGTTTTATTGAATGCTATCTCTGACTAAGAATGCATTACTTTGCACTTGTAGCCTATAGTCTTTTATTTTGTAATTTTAAGAGCAATAAACATATATTGCAATGTTAAGGAATTCATGTTTTTTCATTCAGATATGTAAATCAACATGTATAAATTGTTAGTAGTCAATTAATGGGGAGATAATCGATAATCAAATCGAATCGGCCCGGAAAAATTAATCGTTAGATTAATCGATGCATCGAAAAAATAATCGCTAGATTAATCGTTTCAAAAATAATCGTTTATCCCAGCCCTAGTCCCCACCACTTTTTGAAACAACTTGCTGCACAGATGTACCTAATACAAATAAATAAAACATCTCCAGTTAACTAGCAGGGCATTAATTTTGTTTGTTTGTCAAATAAGAGCCATTCTAGCGCTGAAATGTGTTGTTTTTTAAATCAAGCTGCTGAGCTTGTTGCCGCTGCTATCAGTGGCGTGGATACAGTGTTCTCTTGTGGTCTTTACTTGGATGCGCACTTCAGTCTATTCCTGTTACGGAGACTCTCAATATCACAAAGCAAAATGCACACAAACGTGTCCCTGCTTGATATACAACCACTAATAAACATATTTGGTTTTGATGAGGAAAAAAAACAACTATATGAGTGCGGATTAGAACCCAGAACCTCTGACATGCTTGGGAAAAGTTCTGCCACTAGACCATTAAAAGTACACAAGCTTCATTTCTAACAATATTAGTAGATCTCATATCTCATTAAATGGCATATTAAACCCAATGTACTATTGAAATTGATTTCTGGACACCGTAATGTTATATTTTCCGAAATTATGACATCGTAATGTTATATTTTCAGAAAATAGTTATTGTATTGTGTATATATCTTAGCATTGTATAGCAAATCGCATTTACACGAAAGCCGTCGAGGCAGCCCTTGTGCCACTACATCCTGAACTATCTCGACAACTGGCTGATTCTAGCTCACTCTCTAGACCAGGTGTGTGAACACAGGGACCTAGTGCTCCGGCACCTAGCCCGCTTGGGCCTTCAGGTCAACTGGGAAAAGAGCAAACTCTCCCCCGTGCAGAGGATCTCTATTCTCGGTATAGAAATCGACTCGGTCGCCATGTACGCACAGCTTACGAGCGAGTGCGCGTAGTCACTGCTGACTTGCCTGAGACAATTCGAGGGCAAGAGTGCGGTTCCACTGAAGTTATTTCAGAGGCTCCTGGGGCATATGGCATCCGCAGCGGCAGCCACACAGCTTGGACTGCTTCATATGAGACCGCTTCAGCACTGGCTTTGCGATCGAGTCCCGAGATGGGCATGGCAACAGGGTACGCGGGGACCAGTTACTCGGTCCTGCCATCACCCTGTGGTCGACTCTCAGCTTTCTATGGGCCGTAGTATCCTTAGAACGAGTTTCCAGGCATATTGTTGTATCAACAGATGCCTCTGCCACGGGTTGGGGTGCCATGTACAATGGACATGCTGCCCTCCTGGACAGGACCCCAGCGCCTCCTGCATGTCAATTGCCTCGAGTTGCTGGCAGTATGGTTCGCTGTGCACCGCTTCCTGGCGTTGCACAAGGGCCAACACGTACTAGTTCGAACAGACAACACGGCCACAGTAGCGTACATCAACCGACAAGGTGGTCTATGCTCCCGCCGTATGTCGCAACTCGCCCACCATCTCCTCATATGGAGTCATATCTTGAGGTTGTTTCGTGCCGTTCACATTCCGGGAGAACTGAACCGTGCAGCCGACGAGCTCTCACGGTCTCAGCCACTTCCGGGGGAATGGAGACTCCATCCCCAGACGGTTCAGCTGGTTTGGGAACAGTTTGGCGACGCACAGGTAGATCTGTTTGTCTCCCACGACTCTTCCCATTGCCGCCTGTTTTACTCCCTGACCGAGGGGACCCTCGGCACGGATTCACTGCTGCACAGCTGGCCGCGGAGCCACCCGGACCTTGTTCTCTGAACTAGTACTCCTCGCGACAGCCCTTCCCAGGCCAATTCCTCTGAGGAAGGATCTATGTGTGGCTTTATGTGTGGCTTCTGGACGAGACGAGGCAGGTTTGAGTACACTACCACCACAGGTGGTGGCTACCATCACTTCTGCTTGGGCCTTGTTTACTCCTTGTGCCTGTGCGTTGAAGTGGAACCTCTTCGTCACCTGGTGCACTTCTCGCCGAGAAGACCCCAGAAAATGCTCGATCGGGTCCGTTCTCTCCTTCCTCCAAGAAGGGTTGGAACAAAGGCTGTCTCCTTCCACCCTCAAGGTTTACGTGGCCGCTATCTCAGCTCACCACGACGTCCTGGAGTCAAAAACAGTGGGTCAGCACGACCTGGTCATCAGGTTCCTGAGGGGAACCAGGAGATTAAATCCTCCTCGCGCTCCCCTCGTACCCTCTTGGGACCTCGCAGTGCCCTGCAGAGAGCTCCCTTTGATTCTTTGCAATCAGTTGAGCTTTCTGACTATGAAGACAGCGCTCCTGCTCGCATTGGCCTTCATCAAGAGGGTAGGGGACCTGCAGGCATTTTCAGTTGTCGAAGCGTGCCTAGAATTTGGGCCTAGAACATGGTTCCCCCCTTGGGCGACCTCCACATGTGTTTTTCCACTGTAAGCCTCTCTGAGCGTGTGTCTTTCCCTTGGCAAGCCACCTTGCCACCACTGGGGTTGAAAGATTCTACCCTGTGGGCTGGAAACCCCAGTGTTCTCCATATGCAGCCCGCTCGCGGGTCATATGTGTATTTTGTAAGTCCTCCCTTCGGGCAGACATTGTGTTGCATATTTCCACTGAGATATGCTTCCCAGTGTACCTTGGTATTCCTGTGTTAAGTAGGAGTTCTTCGTCCGTGCTAGTCTCATGACAGGGAGCTCAGACTTATGCAGGGCACTGGAAGACAGCAGAGGTGGCGTGATTAGACTGGGAACCCCATTCGTCAGTCACTGACGCAACTCGGAGTGACTGAACGAAAGGGAATGTCTCGGTTACGTATGTAACCCTCGTTCCCTGAGGAGACAGAGACATTACGTCTCCCTGTCACTTCTGCTGTACCGCTGGAACCACCTGAGTTCAGTCTCGGCTCCTCAGCAGGTAACATAACTGCATGTTGCCAGCGTACTTCCTTATATACCCACGAGGTGGGGTGGAATTACGCTATGCAAATTCCGCAGACCCATGGCATTTCCTTGCCATTAGCTCGTTTTGTAATATTCGAAGGTGATGGGCTTTCTAAGCGTAACCCCATTCGTCAGTCACTGGCGTAACGTCTCCGTTCCCTCCTCAGGGAACGAGGGTTACATACGTAACCAAGACGTTACACCCCTAAGATGTTCTAAGTGCTTTTTATCATGTTGTTATATGGTTGCTACTAGGGTGTTCTGGATTGTTGCTAGGTTATTGATATTATTATTATTATTGTTATTATTATTATTATTATTATTATCACTGTCAAGATATTCAGATCTATACTCTCAAGATATGACTCTAGCCCCTCCATTGTAACTATGGGATTCTTACTTTAGTTTGTCCTCTTTTGCCCCTCTTCTTGTTGTATCTTCGTCTCTTTTCTCACTGTTTTTCTTTGATAACACTGTTGCATGCTCTAGAGCCAGTCCAAAGTGCACAGCAGAACTTCCTCTTCAGCAGACTAGACGATTGAAAAATGATGTGGACTGTCCAGCTGGTTTCTTTCCAGATGGAATCAAACAGCTGAGGAACATGGGATTTGCAGCCTGGCTGTAATAAGAACTTTTAGCAGTAATGTCTGCCCTGACTGATGATACACTGGTGCACAGATACAAGCCTCTGACAAAACCCTTCTGGCCAGAACTGACCTCAAAACATGCGCTGATTGTCTGCTGCTGCCTATATCTCAGGTTGTCTCCTTTTCCCTCTCAACACTCTTCATCACTTGTTCGTCCACCTTCCCACAGGAAAGTTTTGTTGCTCATATGGGTTGATCTTTCATAGCTCAGAATAGGGCTGGGCGGTATGACGGTATATATCGTTACTGCGGTGTTGTTAACGTGATATTTTCGGGAAAAAAGGCAGTCAACTAGCAGTGCAGCACCTGTAGGCTACAGTTTAGAGGAGTGCACGTTCGCAACGGGTAAAGCATGAAGCTTACTTCACAACAACAGTTCATATATCAATATTGAAACGAATAGAAATAACCTTAAATAATGTATTGTTATCTGCATCTTTGCATCTCAGACAGGTGTTGTTGTTGTGCGCGCTAGGGAATGTAAATGTAAATCAATCATTGATATCGCGATATGACACTTTTTTTTATCATGTACAAATTTATACTGGTGTTATCGTGGACGGTATGATATGGCACACCCCTAGTGCACACACACTGAGAGGGAGCGCGGTGTGTCAGTGTTCACTGGGCTATGGTAAAATAATGACGCAGTTACAAGGTGTGTATAATTTAAACTACTTAGTCAACACTAACAGTTGCTGCTGTTCGGTTTTCAGACTGCTACTCTCCTTCTAGTCACTTCTGAATTTGATGAACTTGACACTTCTGAACTTCTCTTGATTAAAGCTCCAGGTGACAGGTTGCCAGATATCACAAAAAGAGCATAACAAGCCCCTTAAAAACGCAGTATAATAAGCATTACATTACCTTTACATTTATTCATTTAGCAGATGCTTTTATCCAAAGCGACTTAGAAATGAGAACAATAGAAGCAGTTAAACTAACAGTAGGACAACAATATGCAAGTGCTATGACCCTTCTCAGTTTAATCTAACGCAGTATATGTTTTTTTTTAATAAATAGAATAGAAGATAAAGTATTACTGGATCAACTGCTGCCGAAAAAGATGCATCTTCATCCGTTTCTTGAAAATGGCTACGGACTCAGCAGCTCTGGTTGAGTTAGGCAGATCATTCACCCAGCAGGGAAACAGTCCACGACAGGTAAAGGTCAGAGAAAGAGATTTAGTGCCTCTTTGAGATGGCACCACAAGATGACGTTCGCTTGCAGAGCGCAAGTTTCTTGATGAGTTAGGTAAAAGTAACGAGTTTAGGTAAAAGGGAGCAGAGCCAGTGGTTGTTCTGTAGGCAAATGTCAGTGACTTGAATTTGATGCGAGCGGCATCTGGCAACCAGTGCAATTTTGTGAGGAGAGGAGTGACGTGTGCTCTCTTCGGCTCATTAAAGGTGCTATATGTAGTTTTTCTACTAAAATGAATCCTTTTTTTTATTGCCTGTGTGTGAAGGGGTTGTAATCTCACATTAAAATGATCCACTTTGCGGGTTTTGCTATTACCTCTGAAAGCAAGTATTCTTATTTTTATGTGAAGGTGCCGGGTCGGATTTACCATGAAATCCAGTGACGTGACCTGCATGCGCGCTCCCGAGCCTCTCGCCTCGTCTACTGACTTCGCACTCAACAGCGACGACACTGCACCTTATGACATGGACTTATGACTAAAGCAACTTATGACATGTCTGATAACACTAAGAAACGACCTGCTCCCAGCACAACACAGACTCAAACACAAACTCCACATATTGATAAAAAAAAAAAAGGTTTTATCTGCTGAAGCTCGTAAGGCCACACGTGAATCGGATCAACTTCGGATGAAAACACGGATCAACATCGGCAGGGCATTTGAATCATAAACTAAAATAAATAATGGTAAACTGTAATGAAATAGCAAGGTAAATTACAACATATATGAAACATGAAATGAATACAAAAGACTGTTCCAGGATAACACAAAGTAAGTGCTTCAGAATGTTACTTTTATTTTATGTACTAAATCTCCTGTCTAACGTTTGTCATCCCACTACTATTATATTGTTTATACTACACAATTCCAGACACATTCAGTACAGTAATGTTACTTACTACGGTCTTACTGTTATACTGAAATTGTTCAGTGTAGTTCACTAACCGTTTTCGTTATCTTACCGTAAATTTACCTATGTTACACCACATTACATAGGCTAAATGCAGTCAATGTAACGTTATCATGGTACAAGCATGGAGCATTAGTTCAGCGTCAAGCTGATAAAAGTAGCCTATTATTGTCACGTTGCAGTGGGAGTTTACCTGAGTTTCCAGCATGTTGTGTGATGCTTTCTCCGGTGTGTTGCGTCTCAGTCTGGCCGGTACCCAGAGTGCTCGCTCATGAGTTCGAGCACGCGCACGAGCACTCGCTTGTAAACTAATTGGTTGCAATCTGAAACATCACCGCTAGAGGCCGCTGAAAACTACATATAGCCCCTTTAAAGACCACTCTGACTGCAGCATTCTGGATCAGTTGCAGAGGTTTGACAGAGCAAGCTGGAAGATAAGCTAGGAGAGCATTGCAATAGTCCAGTCTGGATAGAACAAGCGCTTGGACAAGGAGTTGTGTAGCATGCTCTGATAGGAAGGGCCTGATCCTCCTAATGTTGTATATAAGGCAAATCTGCAGGACCGGGCAGTTCTAGCAATGTGGTCTGTGAAGTTCAGTTGATCATCAGTTACAACTCCAAGGTTCCTGGCTGACCTTGATGGAGTTATGGATGACGAGCCTAGCTGAATGGTGAAGTTGTGATCAGGGCTCGAAATTCGGCGCGGGATTGCGGGTATTGCGCATAATTTTAATCATAGTGTTGTCACGATACCAAAATAATGACTTCGATACGATACCAGACTAAAATACCTCGATACCGATACTGAATCGATACCATGGGAAAAAAAAATAAAACAGTAAAAGTAATTGAAAAATATGACAGAACTTACAATTCATTGTTTTATAAATTCATTTAAAAAAATTATTCTTTTTGACCATTCCTTCCCCTTTATAAAATAAAATAATAATAATTACATGCCATTGACATTATTATCAATCATGTTAACATTTGCTAACCTTTAACAATTCTGACTGAATATTAGGCAGCTGGTCCGGCTGAATATTAGAATATTAGGCTGCTAGACCTAAACGTAGGCTACCCAATGGAACACATACGATTTATTTTTACAAACGGTTTATGTTCACTAAAGACATACCCGACTGTGTTTACGTGAATACTCACCAGGACGTACATTTTTATCTAGAATTTTGATTATTCAATCCTAATAATCCATGAAAGAGAACTGAAGTCGCGATCGCATGCTGTGTGAAAGGCGTGTGCACGCGCTTCAGGTCAGCCCGGCAGCACAAGCACGTCCCACGCTTTATTTTCTCATGCATGCATGTTTCGCTGTGCATATATATTTTACTGTTCTGCTTTTGTTGTTTAGTGAATGTAAACAGTGGAAGCAGAGCTCTGCACACATATCCAGACTCCGGCTGTCACACATCGACGCAAAATAAAGAAATAGCCTTTCTGCTCTTACTATTTAGAGTGCTGTCACTCTTAAAGTACCGGTACTAATAAAATTTCAAATCGTACCGATTTTAATAGCTGGGTATAGCGATACCTTTCTAGTACCGGTATATCATGCAACACTATTCCCGCAGGTCTCCCACTTATAATGCGGGAAAGTATTTGGGTTTATTTATTATACAAAGCCCTTTTTGTCGATTTTTCAAGAATAACTACATATATAAATATATATATATGTAATAGATATAAATAACTATACATACATATATAAATAACTATATCGTGAAATGTATCGTTACCGTGAAATAAAATTTGTCATACCGTGAAACAGAAGTTTGGTCATACCGCCTAGCTCAGAATACTTGTAGTGGCACAAAGTTGAATTGCAAAGTTTTTGCCAGTTTTTTTCCCCTGTGGGTCGAGTGCCCGCATTAGTGCCCTGATCCTCTCCAGGTGTTGTGCCCTATTCCCGGCTGGATGCTGCAAATGTGTTGCTGTTTATCGAGTGCAGTAAAACTTTGGCATCCGATATCACATCCCTCTGGGTGTATGGTGTCTATAAATGAGTGAATAAATAAAAACACGCTTCCTTACTCTGACCTAGATCAACCCACAGATCTGCTCAGTTCTGGGTCCTATAATGGGACAGATGTATCTATTTTTGGGCTTAGTGCTCTTTATTCATTATTGGAAGCCCCTCAGACTGCTTACTTGTAGCTATTCTTTAATTGTTTCCCCGTGGCCCCGCTTTTTACACAGTCCCACGACTTTTCAGAGGACAGTTTTATAAAGAAAACTTCTCAGTATTGTTGCTCTTGCTTCTTCATAGCCTTGTTCAGATCGTATGCAACTTATTTTGTCTAAACACAGACTTGGGAAGGCCAGAGACGGGGTTATCATTTCGATGGGGGTCAGGGTTAAGTGGGACAGACGGCCCATTTCTGTGTAATGTTGTGCAGTGCTACAGCACATGTGGCTGTACACTGTCATCTGTCTCGTACAGACAGCTGTAAAAAGATGTTTCCACAGACAAGTGAGCTATTGCTTAAATTCACATTTATAAACTTTGGATGATGATTATGTCTGATTTGAATGCTTAACTCTAAGGGTGAATTAAATTAAAGCAGAGCTTTGAATCATTCTCCTCAGTTCATTGCTAGGCCACTTGTGGCGCCTGTTTGCTCACACTCCCAGAAGAGTTCATTTGCATAGTCAAAAGTGTGTGCAGGTGGTGTGAACGTATTTACTGATGCAAACTGAGATTCAGAAATGTTTCCGTCTTCCAAACTGTATGATTTTCATGACTTTCGGTTGCATTAGTGTTTTTCAAACGTGCATTCCTCTGTCCATGTAGAACTGCTATCCATCAAATGCTAAGTGAACAAATGGCTCTTATGAGCTGGTTCTTTTAGAGGGAAGCAGAAACATGCAGCATGACCAGTGTAGTCTGAATCCTGATCAAATGACACTTATTATGATCTGGGTTTTTTTAATAGTGGTTGACCAATATTGTTTTCTTGATGGGCGATGCCGATGTCTTAAGCCCCTTTCACACAGCGTTTGTGTTCGAAGTTTGTAATCAAACGATTATCCGTGTATTTTCCAGAATCTCTGTGTGAAAGGGGCTATAGAGAGCAGGATGGCATCTATCTATCTATCTTTCGTTCGTTCGTTCGTTCGTTTCTATCTTATCGTTCGTTCGGTCATTCATTCGTTCGGTCGTTCGTTTCGATCTATCTAGCTTCGGTTCGTTCGTTCTCATAATTACAGTATTTTTCACAAATAAAGAAACTGTTTGAAAAAATATGAATAAAAAGGAAGTAAACACGGTAACCAACAGGGCACTCAGTAATCTGGTAAGTTTGCACGCACTGGGATTCTTATTTTTTCTAATAAAGAAAAGGTTACACTAATTTTACATATAGCACACAGTGAAAATGACATGAATATGACTTAATGGGTAACTCTTTGCTCAGTCTCTGCCTTTCTCAGCACCATCAAAATAAAAGTCCCGCATCTGCCAAACAGTAAAAACGATATACTGTATCAGCCACTACTTTTTAAGTGAATGAAAATCAAACAGAGTACTCGAGTACTCAATTTTGAGATCTATCAGTGCTGAAAATGAAAATGCCCATCCCTAATTCATACTTCATTGGTAACGCCAAGAGATGCCCAATTATAGTCAATAATGTCAGATATTGCATTTGTGCTGAAACTGAGGAATGAATGAACATTGGTAAACTGAAGGGCTTTGTTTGCTGGTTAATAAACTCAACCAAATGCATCCCATAAGAGATTAATCAGATATGTTCAACATAAAAGTAATATTACAACTTACATCTGCTCAAGGACACAAATGCACTTGTGAAATTGACCGTGCTTGTCTGAATGAGTAACTCCCGTTTTGGATGCACTCTTCCTGTAATAACAACGCTGAGACGGACAACTAAGGCATAAAGAATTTACAACATTCTATTACATAGTAATCTCATTATAATGTTATGTGTATGGCAGATTGGTGCCGCACATCTAGCACTAACTGTATTTTCATATCAAAGTGTTTCCAGCCATCACTGTGTGCTTTTAAATCATAGTTTCACTTTATTTCGCTGGTGTGGTCTTAAAGGTCCCATTGCATGAAAATTTCACTTTATGAGGTTTTTTAACCTTAATATGAGTTTCCCTAGCCTGCCTATGGTCCCCCAGTGGCTAGACGTTTTGATGGGTGTAAACCAAGCCCTGGGTATTTTTGAGAAAATGAAAGCTCAGACGGGCGAATCTAGAAATCTTCTCTTTATGTCGTCATAAGGGGAAAGGTCACCTCCCCTTTCTCTTCTTTGCCCGAAAAAAGAATTTGGCCCGCCCATGAGAATATACGCGACGCGATATTGTTTTTTCCTCAAGAGACATCATGGCTTGCAAACGAGCGAAGCATGGCAGTTTCTCAGTGTTTGGATGTACAAATGTAATTTTTTAGTTCCTTCATCCGAGCCTCTGAAGAACCAGTGGGTTATGTGAATTTCTGATGTGTAATTTTTCAAGTTCAGGCAGATAATCTTTCTCTCAAAGTTGTTCAGTACTGTTTATGCATCTGTAAATCAAGCCAGTGACTAAACGATCAACTTCACGTCGTTTCTCTTGGTAGGATGAAAATAATCTTACTTAAACTGTGATTAATATATATATACAGAAAGCGATCAAAGAACAATCCCTTTCCAATCGCCCAAGCTGTCAATCACACAGCGTGAGTTTATCTGGACACTTGCCAAAACTCGTTATGAAATCAATGACGCTGTTACACTGCACAACGAAGCTCTTACTGTACTTACCTCATGTTTGCATTGGTGAAAGCTTTAATGAGAGTGCAGAAGATCTTCATTCACGCGATCAACAGACTGTCATCTGCTCAATGCTCATCACCGCAACCTTTTATGTGATGGGAATAGATCTAAATACTTAAAAAACTTTTCACGGTTCTTTAATCCCGATAGCTGTAATAGTAAAAACGTATAATAGCTGTAATAGTAAAAGTTTTCGAGAGAGTTCCACATGTAATGCTACATATTTCATATGCAAGCATGTCAGCCAATCACAGCAGTGGGTGTTTACACTGAAGCCTCACAGCAGACACGCCCCTTCAAACAGAGCGTTCAAATCAGAGGCTAAAATCAGGCTAGGAAATATGCCTTTTATTTCTAAATTATAACAACTTTTGATCTAAAAAACATACTAACATTATAAGGGCACCCCAGGAAACATTCTAAAATAATAAAATAATCCATGCAATGGGACCTGTAACGCTAATCAATCAGACTTCAGGTAACGCCCAAAATGGCGCAATAATCAATCAAGAAAAAATCATCACTGTCACGTCCGAGTACTCAAGGACTCGTGCACATCCCTAGCATGATTCTTGAAAAAAATGACTCTTACCGTATGAGCCCTTTCTTTTTAGTGATTTAAAAACACACAGCATGACCAGTATAGTACAAATCCTGAACAAATGACTCCTATGAGCTGGTTCTTTTTTGTGAATCATAGTAGTTTTATTTAATATATAGTTAGAATCAGTTATTGGATTACATTTATGACGCTTATAATAGAATGGGAAAAGTCATTAAGTCTTTGTAAACATCTTTCACAAGATTTGTTTTAAACCTAGATTTGTTGAAATCTGAAATTGTCATCAATTGGCAACAAAATTCAATAGTTTTCCCCCCCAAATATTTACACCTCAAAAGTACTAAAATTGTAAATGGAACAATTACAAGGAATCGGAACCAAAATTCCTCACCATTTTCATTGCTGTCTACGGAAAGTTTATTTTCTGTAAATCCCACTGTGTGCTTCTGGGAAATCTTATACGTAACATTCATAAATCAGGCCACAGGAATGTCTATCAAGGAAAGAAACACAGTATATTTTGATTCCAAGTCTCCATTTCTTCTCCTTATAATCACATGGCTCTCTGGGAGACCCAATTGTTCTCATTTGTGACTTTTCCTTTCCTCTGGCTTGTTGTGTTCATGATAGTTCATCAGGCATTTCCTGGACTTCCTGGTTTCTTGGCCCAGTACAGCAGTGCAGTCCACCTGCTCCGCTTGGAGATTAAACTCGCTTTCTCAGGACTTCTGGAGTCAATTAAGCAGTCCGAAAACACAAAGCTGAGGTGAATTTAGATGCAACTGTCTGCCGAATGGAGAAAAAGCTGCCAGCGCTGCAGTGAAAGGTACATATAAACGGTACCAGAATTCAACAGTCACACATTCACGTCCTTGTTGGTTCGACACAAGCCAAGGCAGAGCTGAGGAAGCTGGCGGACAGCCATGTTGAATCAGTGATTCATTGTATAGACATAATGCATTGGAGATAAAATGTGGTATTTTCTGCTCTTTGTGTACCTGTCTTCACTATGTGGGCTAGTGACAAGGGGAAAGTGTTGTGAGTCACTCGTGGGAAAAGTACCGTAACATTCGAAAATAGGATTACAAATGCTGTTTTTGGCATGGAGCAGCAGGTGCGTTAATGCACTGTCAAGGACTCAACTTCGCTCATGTACTGTTCTTCTGTCTTCTATCACCCACAGGCACGCTGAGTGTCATCTGTAATCTGTGTTGATATACCGTAGGATCTGCTGTCTATAGTGGAGCAGGTAACATTTCCAGATAAGGCCGTCCATTAGTGTGGTCCCATAAAATACCATAAATAAATAGCCATTTCTTATTTATTCTAAGGTTTCATTCAACTGCCTAAGGCTCGCTTGAACCAGCACTGAAAAAGAGTTACTGTCTGTCACTTAAACGTTGATAGTAAATGCAAAATTGCAACGAATCGGCAAGTAACACATTGAATTAAATGTGATATTTTGAAGTAGAAAGACTGAAATAGCAGTTTCTCTAATAATCTTTTTACAAACCATTTTTTAGTTTGAGTGTTTAGTATCATTTACATACCATGTTATTAAATTAGTTTTATATATATATGTAAGGAATAATTGACGACAGGCCGTTGAATTATTAGAAAAATAATGCACACCCGAGGTGGTAATGCGGTCACGACGCGAAGCGGAGTGGCCGTTACACCTCGGGTGTGCATTATTTTTCTAATAATTCAACGGCCTGAAGTCAATTATTCTGCTTATACTACAGTTACCACACCTCGAAACATTTTTCAGATTATGTATTTCAAGACGTTAGTAAAGTTTTTGTCATTAAAATGCTCTTGTATGTAGGACTAATTTCTTACGCATCTAATCCCATGCCTCCGTTGCTAATTCCAAAACGTCATTTTAGAGTTAGGGTTAGGTAGAGTTAGCAACGGAGGTTTGTGCCGCTGATAGCAGACTAATGCTGAGTTAGGGTTAGGGTTAGGTAGAGTTAGTAACGGAGGTTTGTGCCGCTGATAGCAGACTAATGCTGAGTTAGGGTTAGGGTTAGGTAGAGTTAGTAACGGAGGTTTGAGCCGCTGATAGCAGACTAATGCTGAGTTAGGGTTAGGGTTAGGTAGAGTTAGTAACGGAGGTTTGAGCCGCTGATAGCAGACTAATGCTGAGTTAGGGTTAGGGTTAGGTAGAGTTAGTAACGGAGGTTTGAGCCGCTGATAGCAAACTAATGCTGGAGACACACGACTAGCTGACACATTCTCTGACTGTTTTCATCGACATGATCGACTGCAGCAGATTTTAAACACCGACTTTGAACACAGACTGAACGCGCTGAACACGCGTTTGGACATGATCAGTCATAAGTATCAAATTACGATTCATTATGCAGTTATTAGAGAGAGATGTTGCAATAATGAGACAGAAAAGCATGTGCGTCAATATTATTATTTATTTATTAATTCAATTCGTTTTAATTAATTCGTTCATTCTTTTTTTCATTATTGACAGATGACAGTAGACTATAGCCAAATAAATGAAACACAAAGCCCTTTTAACAAGTAGGCCTATCAATAATTATTTATTTGTTATATTATCTGCAATAAAAATCCGTGCTGCAGGACTATCCATTTATTTAGCCTATATTCAGTTTAATTTTCTATTGATTATAGATAGGACTATATACTTTATTTATTACAATTAAACTGCACGTTTCTATTGATTGTGAAGCTAGACATTGAAAATTGCAGATCAAGCACACGGGGCGAAATACTTTTTCTTGTTATGAATTGTATCCTATGTTCCGTTATTACAGTTGACTACGCGAAGTGATATGGAACTGTAATGCGGTCGAGACCTGCCTGGAACTACTTTAGCCGTGCGTTTCCCTGAAAATAATGCACACCTTAGAACGTTCGTCAACCTGGATCCGGCGGACTACGGTAAACCTCGGGATAAACAGAGAGACTATGATGTAACAAGTACAAGTGTTCCCGGTTCCGGCTGGCCTAATCTATGCAGCCTAACATTGAATAATAGAAGTCTATAATGTGTTATGTGTATGCTAGGGTCAAAGAGATGTGTTTTTAGTCTAGCTTTGAACTGACAGAGTGTGTCTGCTTCCTGGGCAATGTTAGGAAGACTGTTCCAAAGTTTTTTTGTGCTAAATAGGAAAAGGATCTACCGCCAGCAGTCGATTTTGATATTCTAGGTATTATCAACTGGCCGGAATTTTGGGATCGTAATAGACGTGAAGGACTATAATGTGTTAAGAGCTCGCTCAAGTACTGCGGAGCTAAACCATTTAGTGCTTTGTAAGTAATCAGCAATATTTTCAAATTTATACGATGTCTAATAGGGAGCCAATGCAGTGTTGACAGATCCGGGCTAATATGGTCATAAGGGCATTCTCTGAATCATTAACTGAATCATGATTTATTGACTGTTCTTAAAAACTTAATAGAAACCGAAATGTTTCTCTTAAGTAATCAATCTCCCCGTTTTATTGTGTCATCGACTGCCTTTCTGGTTAGTCATGTTTGTTTGCATCTGTTTATTCGTGTCTGGCTGTAGTTTTGTCTTCCTTCATTGGGACGGGCCTCTTGAGAATGAGAGGTGAACGCAGGCTGCTATCAGATCCAGTCTGATGTGGATGGATTTGGTTTTCATTTGTGTTTTGAGACCAGAGCAAATCCAGACTTCTAGCTCTTATCCAAAATGATAGCTGAGCAATAAATTTGATACAATTTTCTGATGACTCCATGGGAAAATGTCTGCGCTGCTTATCGACAGTGTTTTTTTTTATTCAGTATTAAAGATAAAAACCAAATATATTTAATATACAAAGCTCTTTCAGTAAGTAAATAAACAGCTTCTCATGTACTTTTTTTCTTTTTAATCAAAAAGTGAATCATTGAATTATTCGGACTGAATCATTTTTAATCATTCATAGTCATTTGGGTTTTATGAACAGGAGCAATTGATTACTTGAAAAGGTCCATCTGTAAAGAACGATTCATTCACAGATATGATATTGGAGACTTTCAGACACAATCATAAAAAAAATAAAATAAAAACACGACATAAATGTAATATAAAATACAAATATAAAATAGCAATTTCAAACACTATTAAATAAAAGTAAACAGTCTGTAATTAAATAAGCAAATAATTAAAACTACAAGCAACAGCACAAATAAATATAGTAGAACAAAGATGCAAAGTAAATAAACTGTGTTTTTCAGGTAGATCTAACAGTTGCTAGATACAGATTTGGTAGATTAGAAATTGAATGAAGTAATCAAATTTAAAATAACACTGCATAGTCTTCACTGTATAAATTCCAAATAGACCTTATTAAAGTTACAAAAGTTATTTTTGAGTGATTAAAGGGGTGGTTCGGGATTTTTGACATCGGACCTCATTTTTAAGTCAGCCTGGTTGTTATTCATCAGTGGAGACATTTTTTTTTCAAAATTATCCAGTCCTTATATTAGCCGATGCTAGGCTAGCGCGAGTCAATGGTATATGTTAGCCAGCCATTAAAAACCGTTTTACCCACTCCACAGTGCACCAAACGCAAATCAATTATAACACTAGACTATCGATGCAAATGTCCGTTGAGAGAATAATGCTAGAAATCAAACTTACCTTTCATCTCAATGATCCCAAAGGAACTAGTTTCTCAGCAGCTGCGGAATTTTACTTTGCTCCAGTTAGTAATGCGGCAAAAAGTTAACACAGAACAGAAGCGCACTACAGTCCTTACATCCAGCTAACGTTAGCTAGCATTCCTCAGCGATATCAAAGTCGCGGCAGGTAAATACACTTGCGTCATGTGTGTACCGGCTCACTCGGTTGCCTAGGTAATCAATATCACTCCGCTGCTGCTGTAGACAAGGCTTATGATTACAGGGAACACATTTTTAACTAATGCAATGTGATGAAAAGGTAAGTTTGATTTCTAACATTATTCTCTCAACGGACATATACATCGATAGTCTAGTGTTATAATTGATTTGCGTTTGGTGCACTGTGGAGTGGGTAAAACGGTTTTTAATGGCTGGCTAACATATACCATTGACTCGCGCTAGCCTAGCATCGGCTAACTATCCAAATATAAGGACTGGATAATTTAAAAAAAAAAATGTCTCCACTGATGAATAACAACCAGGCTGACTTAAAAATGAGGTCCGATGTCAAAAATCCCGAACCACCCCTTTAACATTAAAAGTGAATGATAGATATGTGAATGACTGAAATCTGACAGTTTTTATGATCAGAAGCAATTGACCGTTCGGAAAGACCCGCCCCCTTTAGTTACTGTTGCTATGTCCGACAAACCATGCCGCTCTGACGACACACCATGTTCTCACGCAGTGAAAACTACATCGCAGAGCAAAGAGGACACCTGACAGACCAGGTTACTTTTGATATGAAACAAAGTCTCAACTTTCAAATTTGGTCATTTTTTAAAAGAAATGTAAACAATAAATACCGTTTTGTGGCTCTTTAATGCTGTTTAATGTGTCGTGACAGATCGCTGTGGCGCCTCAGTTAAAGCTTCTCGTGAACCGATCATCTCTTCCTTCTTGTTAATTTATAGCATCAAATAAACATGAATGAACATAAGAAGGAATGTTGTATTAACCGCGGAAAGACGTCAGTGCACTCCGTTTTTCAAGTTCAAATCCTCCAACGTTAATCTACAAACTCTCCTGACTGATTTGTCAGACAAAAATGGTGGATGGTCGTACGATGAATCATGATGATTATGATTGGTCAGATCGCCTGTCAATCAAACTCCTGCGAAGGGTCAATTGATTAATTGAAAAGATTAATTTCTAAAGAATGCTTTTTTCACAAATCTGACATTAGAATCATTTTGACCAAATAATTGAATCATTCAGGTTTTATGAACGTGAGCAACTGATTCACTGAAAATCTGACATTTTTACTTTTCATATGAACTTGCCAAGGAGAGCTAATGCAGAAATCGAGGTTTCAGTGAATAATTGGTAACATTTTGGATGGTTTGTCACATAATAATTGTCATATGACAATTTAGAAGACTTCAAATAAAGCACACGAGTCTTATGAATCATTTTTATAGTGCTTTATTGTTTTGTTTAAAGCTTGAAAGCTCCAGCTCCCCATTCATTATAGTTGCATGTAAAAGAGTGACCAGCACATTACTCAAAGTCTCTATTATTTTTTTGGGTGAACTTACCCTTTAAATTATTTTGGATGAACAACCTAAAACAGATCTTGTGTGACTAAAACAAATGGCTAGCCGAATAATTTCAGAAATGCAGAGAAGAATCAACAAGTGGGTCTGGGCAGAGACGTTCTGGACTCCAGACTCCAAAAAACAACCCTACAGACTGGGCTCATCCTTTCTGGCTAGCGCTCTGTTTTCAGGTCATTTTTAGCCGCTACCTGCTTATCTTGGGTGGAGTGAAGCATTCCTGCAGTTTGGACAGGTCTGATCAGGCCTGAAGCATGTACATATGTCTCAACGTACATGTTCTCGTTCTGTTGGGTGCGTCTAAAGTGTGTATACTACAGCAAATCGTGAAGATCTATAGGCTTATTTGTGTTTGCACTTGTGGGAATATTTCGCAGGCATGCATTGTTTGTTTTGGCCTCTTTTGCGTAAAAATGGCCATGCGAAGCTTTGAATGTCGTCTTTATGTTCAACAACACGATATAAACCCTCTGTAGCTTTGTTAGTGTTCGTCTGCAGTGTTACTGTATCTCTACAAGTCTCTTTTGTTTGAACGAGCTCAATGTATTCACGTGTTGGACGACCACCCAGATGCCGGTTCATAACAATAACACTTCCACTTCCTATCTCTGATAACGCTACGGTTACGGCTGAGGGAATCGGCAGGACAGACTGTATCAGTCAAGTCGGCCCATGTCAGAGAAACAGCCCCCTCTGTTTAGGAAACAACTAGTCAAGCCTACATGTCAAAAACTTCCTCCTCGCTCGTGTAACCTAAACACACTAATCTGGCTCTAAACTGTCATTATAACAACGTTTGCTACAGTGTTAATGCTCTAAATGTATACATCGTTTTGTGCCTATCTAGAGCTTATTATGGATATCGCTTACAGTGACTTTGCCAAGTAGTACAAGACGTGTTCCTGGACAGTGTTCACTGTCTTTTAAATTTGTTTAAATGCATCAAGTTGGTCAACAAACATTTCTTATTATCAGTGTTGAGAACATTTACGTTGTGGAAACGTTGGCAATTTATTTTTCTTTGATTCTTTGATAGAAAGTTCAAAAGAACAGCATTTATTTGAAATTGAAAACTTTTGTAAAACTTTTGATCAATAAATCTGAATAAAAGAAGAGAAAAATCCTTTGTATATTGGATTATTTTAATTATTGTTTTCATATTTTACTTCTAAATTATGAAGTAAAATATAAATATTAGAATAACTTCTATATTTTAAAAAATGTTCCCTACTAAAACAGTATTTTATTAACATCTTGCAGTGTTCATTATTCTTATTGTCATGCCATTTGTCATTGGTTTTAACATTTAATTGTTAATCAAGTAATCGTTATCAATATTTCTTTATCTATGTCTATGTCTTATTAATTATTATTGACAAACTATTCATCAATAAATAATTTTGCCAGTTACTTTCTCTTGGTTTCTCTTTTTAAAAATTACATTTTAATTTTTTCATATGCTAAAGTGAAATGAAGGGAAATTAATGGTTGTTGTTGTTGTTGTATAAGCCCTTAACCGTACTAATGGTTTCATATCATTTAAAATTGTATTGGTTGATAGGATCATTATTCACAAATCAACAAGGGCTTTGATCCCGAAACATGGCATACTTGGCAAAATGAAGGGAAACAACATATTAGTGGTCAACTGATAAAAGTTTTCTTTTGACTAATATCTGTTAATGCATATACTTAAATTAATTATGGCAAACAAGATACAATGAAATATGATAACATAAGAGTATAAAAAAGATAAAATTTGAATATAAATTAACACTCATGAATAGGGCTGTGCGATATAGCAAAAAAAAATATCACGATATAATGTTTCACATCGTTCGGTATCGATAATTATTGACTTTTTTTTATAACCTTTTAGTTACAAAACATTTATTTATTTAAATACACTGTTTTTTGTTTTGTTTTTTTATCCACATTATTAAGGCAATCAACAAATGATATTAGTTTTAGCAGTCAAAAATTAAATGTAAACCAAAATATCTTCTTTATGTCTTATATTAAGATAAAAAAAGTAAGTGTTAAAGAAACTCTTGAACTTAAATAAAATGTTACAAAATGTGTGCAATGTAAAAGTGTAAACGTAGAAGAATCAAGGTAGGTCTTGAAACTTTGAGGTAGGTCAACATCTGTAATAAGTAGGGGTGTAACGGTTCACAAAATTCACGGATCGATACGACACAGTGGTGTCACGGCTAGGTAAATTTTTCGATACAACAAAAAGAAAGAAATGCCAAAGAAATTTCCTTGATTTTAAATATATATAATTATTAAAAGAGAAATTATTTTAAATAAGTTTAAAAAAAGTTTTCCCTACATCTTTAAACTTTTAGTTTTATAAATGGGGGTAATGTATTTGAAGGATGAACAAATGATGTTTTGGTCATCACATTACAAATAACATTTAAATATGATAATATTTGAGTTTTGAAGTGCTGGAAAAAGATGTGTGACGTACTTGAAAGCATTTTACTATTCCTGTCAAACTTCCATGGTTACAGTGAGTGTTACTACAGTAAAGCCATAGCCTATACAATGAATGTTGCTGATCTGTGGACTTAAAGCCTATAACTAGTTCATTCATGGCACAATGTTTCTCCTGGTTTCCACGTCAGCGCTGTTTGATCCGTTAATAACGGAGAAGTGTGAATGCTTCTCACTAGATCTTGCAGCGATGTTATTACTTCAGAGGCGAATTCAAATGCTTTCTTTACCGGATCTCTTAGAGCTGTGTTGTAGTGTTGTCAAAAATATCGATATTTCGATAAATATCGATACTGAAATATCTGAACGGTACCAATACTAATGTCCCGAAGTATCGATACTCCCATACTAGCCGAGCTGTCACTTTAACTTCTCTCCAAAGGCGCGTTGACAAACACCACACGTGACCGCACTCGTCTCATTCGCTCTGGTTAAATAGCAAAAGTGAAGTGAATGGAAAGATGGCGAGTGCAGCGCCCTCGCGACCGGCTTTGGTTGATAAAGAACACCGCGAGCGGACATGTCGGAGAATAGCGCGGACACGCGCTTCACACTGCAAGCGGGCTGCAGGCACCCAAAGGATTGTTTGGCTATCAATATCCCTCACATCACTCATTTTTTTAAATTCTGAAAACAGACTTGACGAACAAGCTCCAGGGGGACCATTTAGCAACATGTACCTGCTACTCACCATCAATGGGTCACCTCTTTCTGAATTCCCCTATAACTAACTGTAACTTCCCATGTAACTTCTCATTTTAACTTTTCTGAAACATTAACCAAGATGGCCTAGTATTGTTGTTATTAGTGTGTTGTCTCGTTTTTCCACTGTAATTCTTAAAGTTAAAATAATCTGATTGAGGAATCTTAGAAGTAAATATTTTAACTGTGGTCAAATGTAAATGAACTTGTGCCTATTTAACTTTATTGAAAAAAATATTATTTAATTCTGCAATTTGCCTTCATTAGCGATTATCATCAATTTGATTACACACATATAATTAAACTAAACTGAGCTAGACAATGACATCTCTGAATTCAATAATGAAATGCCTTTAACTGAAAATTGAATGTTTAATCTTATTATTATACATTACTGACACTCTATCCTCCAATTTGATACTGTTAAGTGCTTTGACTCAATCTTTATTGTTAAAAGCACTATATAAATAAAGGTGACTTGACTTGACTTCATGTCGATCGAGTGAGCATTGTTTTTGCGTGTGATGCACACACGTTTGTGTTTAAATCTATTCATCAAATAACGTTAATGTATTAACCAGAATTTATGACCGATAAACAATGCATTTGTTACAGTATATTTTAATCTTTGATAACAGTAGGTAATAAAAATACAATGGCTCATATAGCTCATATAGAAAAAATATGAACAGATAGAACTCAGGACATTTTTGTAAAATATACCTCATTGTCATGTTCTAGACTTGTTATATTCAGCTTTAAATAAAAAAAATACCCCCTTAATATTGTGGCAGTTTTTTTCTCCGTGGTATCGAAAATGGTATCGAATATCGATATTTTTTAAGGTATCGTATCGAAGTTAGAAATTCTAGTATCGTGACAACACTACTGTGTTGTAACAGTGTCGCTTGATCAAGATCGGCTCGCGCTGCACTCACTGACATTGATGGTCCAAACTGATAAACGGTCCGTGAAGCACAAAATAACGCAGTTTCGTTCCGCTTTCATTGCGCTTGCCATTTGATGTTGGGCAACGTTGTGGTGGTCGCGCGTGCATTTGAATGAAAATATTGAGCGCCATATCGAACATTTTTCATATCGTTACCGACAATGGTGTACCGTCGATAAATACCGATACCGTTTTATCGCCCAGCCCTACTCATGAACACAACAAAAAAATCACAAAAAATACACTGTAAAAAATGGTAACCTGCAATTGTTTCCTTAAAGAGCTATGTCTACCTGATTTAACCCATAAAAGGTTTTGTTGATGTAAATAAATGTATAGGTTGGTTCTAGGGCAGCACGATGAATCGTTTTAGCATTGATATCGCGATGTGCGCATCTGTGATAGTCACTTCGCAGGATGTGTGATGTCAAGGATCGTTCTGTAGTTGATCCGTACTGACCAAGCGCCACGATTCGAAACACACAAGATGCTCAGATTAAAAAAACATACGTATCTGTACATTGGATCCGTGCATTTGGTCTTAAAGTGACAGCAGCCTAATAAACCTGTCTGTGTCAATGTTAATCAAACAAATACAAAGAGAAAATCACTTTTGTAGCTGTAATGAACATTAATTATATTTAATTTATGCAGTTTTATATTTCATTTGATTATTCAATTTCTGTACCTGAATACTGTAAAACATAAAGCACTGTTTATTTCATTAGTATCTTTGTTCTATTGTGTTTTTCTATGCTTGTAATTTGTTTTATTATTTTCTATGCAGAATCACTGCCCTACAAAATCACCCTAATTTTTTTAGAATGATTAATTCTTACTAAATAGAGCTACAGTATTAAAGTCATCTGGGGATTAAAAAAACAAACAAAAAAACATATATTGCAATAGGCCTATATCACAGGAAAACTAAATATCGCAGTGTCAGTTTTTTCAATATCGTGCAGCCCGTAGTTGGTTCAGAGTATTTATTTTTTACTTGACTAATTTAAATGTTACCATTTTTTCAGTGTTTCTGAAAATGTAAAATATATATCCATTGATAAAGCTTTTGGATTTTATTTTTGTTGTTGAAACCAGTCCGATTCTGTTTGTCAGGTGATCAGTTATTAGATCTGAAAATGGCCAAGCATCAGCCGAATAATTAGCATGGCTGGATTGTGTTATGTGAAATGAGTAATTTTCTGTCTAGGGGGTAAAAAAGTGGCTTTAATATATGTTGTATACATACATTTAGATGGTATCCGGAGACATTTGGCGTTTACATTTTTTGTCTGTCTAGTCTAATTTATAGTTGTGTACTGACTCCAGGCTGTAGTGCAGTTAGACATGTATGCAAGATTACACAACAATCATTACGGCTGGTGAGAGAAAAAGCCATTAGAATGATGGAAAATCCCCACGGTTGAACGTTCACACATGAGAATATAGCTCAAGGTATATCCGACGTTACTCTCTGTTAACAATTTTGTTAGCGTGCTACTTATGAAAGATTTATTGCGCTTAATGATAGTTGTGTTTTTCCTTTGTGGTTTGCTTGAGAGCGATAGCACAATGTTTTACACCATGGAAGCCTCTTTTACCCCATTCTGTCTAGACGTAGTGTTTGATGATAAATGTTAATTGACAGCAGTGCAGAGATGAACTCAAAGGCCTCTGATTGACAGTTTGATATTGCAGTCATTTTCTGGATGAGGTGAGTGTCAGCTTGAGAGGTTAAGAGGTGATCATCTGCACATGTCAAGGGGAAAAAAAGCTTTCCTTTCAGGGCTTCACAAATGATAGACTGTCTGATGGCCCAAGGCCAGCGTGAAAGACTCGGGACGGCTGACGGAATGGTCACTGATTAGATCAGGCCAGAGCCGTGTCGTCATGAAAGTTTATCGTTTGCACGTGTTTTTAGGTCTTGGCAATTTAAACGTTTAAGCGAATTTACATTATTTGAGCGCAAGACACAAAGGAGACTTCATTGCGTTACTTGTGCACTGTTGTTACTGAATTTAGTTATTTTTCTGTCTAATCGCTCTATTTATTTGATTTGGATCTGTGTTCTATTGTATTTATTTGAGCTGTTGTCATTTGTTTATTTGTTCTTATTTTATTATGACTGTTTACTTGTCTTTAACTCTTTCCTTGCCATTGGCGAGATTTTCCTTTATTTATGCCAACGCTTCCCTGCCATTGACGAGTTTTTTTCAGGCAATCCACGTTTTCATTATTTTTCCAGAGAAAAACGTAGAGCCCACGGAGAGGTATAGGGGGTGCTTTGGGGGTGTCGATTAAGTGAGTTTGTTTGGTGAAAAAGGTAATTTAATGTAAAAGTAATTTGAACTTGACTGCGTTTGTTTTTTGATTCACTAAAAAGAAAATGAAATCATTTGTGATTCAGTACTTGAAAAATCAAGTACTAAATCAAATTCAGTACTAAATCAAAAATTGTATCCAATTCTGGAATCGGATACTTGTTATAAAATAAAAAAAAATTCTCTTATCGATTCCTTTGTGTGCATTTTAATATGACTTTAAACCATTCAAGCGGTTTATTCTTTTTTTTTTTTGTGGTGCGCGCACAAAGCCACCTCTCATACAGAATAGTGCATGATAGTAGTTATATTCCGTGTCTTTTTGCACTTGAACGGACAGATACACACAATTTAAATTTTCTCAAACACATTTGGTTATGTCTTAAGTGAACGTAACCAGTTGACAAAGAGAGGGCATAACAGTATATTGGATCCGTGTAGCTCTTAAAGTGACAGCAGCTTTAAATTCCTGCTGCCGCTCTATATTAGCGTTAATCAAAAAAACTGAAGACAAAGAGAAAATTCAGTTGTTGTTCTTAGGGCTGGGTACCGAGTTCGATACTTTTTAGGTACCGACCGAATTGCCTCGATACTATCGAGTATCGAAAAATGACTTGTTTTTCGGTACCAGATTTCGATACCTAAGGGGTTAACTCGTCAACGTCAGTTCTCAAACAAATGCATATGAAATGCACAACGACACAAGTCGCTCACGCACATTCATGCAAACTCTACACACACGAGACGCGCGGAACTCTCCGCGCACATACTCATATGAGACGCGTGCGCGCACAAACTGTCCACGCACATACTCATATGAGACGCGAGCACACACACACACAAACTCGCGCACATACTCAATGAGACGCGAGCACACACACACAAACTCTCCGCGCACATACTCATATGAGACGCGAGCACACACACAATACCCTAAAGATGTGGAAAAGTCGATCAAAAGTGTGGCTACATTTCTCAAGGCTCGATGCCAACAGCGCGCGATGCAGTATTTGAGGTAAAATAATTGCTGCAAGACCGGTACCACGACAAATATGACGAAGCCTTTGACAGTGCACGGAGTAAACATAACAGCAGAAAGTTGCTGCGTCTTCGACTGGTAAATGAAGAGATACCTTGTTGATCACTCTGACTGTGTTTATATTGCAATAATAACCTACTGAATGTACACTGCCGTTCAAAAAATTTGTTGGTCAGAATTTTTTTGCAGTAAGGATGCATTAAAGTGATTTCTGTTTCAAATAAATGCTGTTCTTTTGAAATTTGTATTCATCATAGAATCATTAAAAAAATTATTCGCGTTTCCAAAATATTAAGCAGCAAACTGTTTTCATATTTCTGAAGGATCATGTGACACTGAAGTAATGATTTTGAAAATTCAGCTTTGACGTCACAGGAATAAATTACATTCTGAAATATATTCAAACAAGATTTTAAATTGTAATACTATTTCACAATGTTACAAGTTCTACTGTAATTTTGATCAAACAAATTCATCTTTGATGAGCATTAGCTCTTTATAAAAAAATGTCTTCCTTTGTGCACTGGCTAAGGAGCATGAGTCAAACTGAAAAAATAAAACCAAAATTTTTCTGAGGTAATGTGTTATGTAATATTGTTAAAATGGATTTCATAAAATTGGTATCGAAAAAAGTTTCGTTCAGGAACCGGTATCGAAATCAAGGTATCGGTATTGGTATCGAAATGTTTTGAACGAAATGTTTTGCATTAAGACTTGTACACAATAAATGTGAATAACTACTTTTTTTTTTTTTTTTACCTTATTGGAATAGAAATTAGGAATCGATAAGAACCGGAATCGATGAGCAGAATTGGAATCAGAAACATTAAAATTCAAACGATACCCAACCCTACTTGTAAATCAGACTGTGCTTAACAGTCTTCAATTGAGTTTTCAGGCAGTGGATGTAGAAACAGAGCGCTGCTGTCCCCCATCCACCCCCTGTCTTAAATATATGTCGTTGAGGTAGACAGAATGATCCTTATTATTACGTTGATGATGGTCAAAACATCTATTATTGATGCATTTTCACGTCCTTCTTGCGTTGGCTTGTCGGCCTGTCTAATCCTAAATTCTACCCCTGTGAACCCCCATCAGAAAAACAAGGCTGTTTAAATGACAAATAGCTATTTTGTTCAAAGAATAGCACACTGTGACGCCTAAATGAATGTTTTCCCGGGTTAAAATGCCAGTGAAGGTTTTCCATCATGGCGTTTCACCTTGTTACAATAATAAACACCAGTAGATGAGCGTCGTGAAATGAGTGGCAGCTTGGAGGAAGATTAGTTTGTGTACGATTTATGAATGATTCATGAGGTTGATTGAGTCGGAATCCATATTTCCGCATCTTCAGACAGTCTGTGATGGAAACCGTTTCAACACCTGCTTCAAGGCATTGAATCTGCTCAATGACAAAGTCTTCACATCAACCGACAGGAAAATTACAGTTTAGCGTCAGTTTAGTTTCCACTACGACCTCCTTTCCCCCGTCTTTCTCCGCTCTTCCAGTGCAAAAACATGTTCCAAGATGAGCCGTCTGATAATAATGCATCTTCTGAACCTTGAACATGCTCCAACAACCTAAATCTGAGCTGATTTATCTCCTGAAGGAAAGTATTTCACCCTGACAGAAGTTTGTAAGGTGGCCCGATGCGAGACTTTCAAATGGTTGACATTTACTGCGTCGTGTGTTTATGTGTTTACTACCGATCGGTTTGATCTTTATGCAGTTTGTGTGTGTATTTATAGAATCGCCAGCCATGGGAACTGTATTTATCCCCTTTTCCTTCAACCAATACTGCTTCCTGCCACTAGGGGGGAGGCCATAAGCACGGTTGGAGCGACTGAAAGGGCATCTTGCTGGATGGATGCAGTTTCTGGAGCTTGAACTAGGTTATTTACACACTGGAAAGGAGCAGGCAGCGTTTAATGTTTGTGGAGTTTCTTGGAGGATTCTTGCTCACTGCTGATCAAGGCGTCTCATTATGTAGTATCAAGTGATATCAGATATGACAGAAATATGACCTGAAAGCTGGAAATAACAAATAGGCTGAAGAAATGATCATTTTTTTGGCGCCACAGATAGGGGGCTTAAAGAATAACCATTCCTGCTGTGATTGAAGATGACATCACAGACATTACAGAGATGAAACGCTGATGAACACTGCTGTCAAATCCATGAGAGCGAGCTGTTAGCTTATAAGAGATGTTTATGTGCGCCTTTCATCTCTGTGATTTAAATACATGGCCTTGTTTTTGTCATAAATCATCTAAGCTAGTGATTCCCAACCGTGGGTATGTGTACAGCAGGGTTACTTAACCCTAGAATGCATAAAGGGGGTCAAATTGATCCGACAGGGTGTGATTTATCAATACAAATATTTATTTGATATTCAATGAATTCCTCAAACTTGTTTCTGACCCCCATCACTGTTTTGTTTTATAGTTCTTGGTCGCAATAAAAAAAAAAAATTGCCTCAGACTCCAGACACATGTCCTAATATGCCTACTTCCCTTCTGTATTTCTATTAGGGGTGAGACGGTTCATGGTTTCGGTACGGTTCGGTATGTGCTATGTTCACTGTAAAAAGGACTGGACTGTCAAATAAAAATTAAGAACAAATACTCAAACTACAAGCAACACCACAAATAAATACAATAGAGCAAAGATACAAATAAAATAGTGCTTTTCATGTGTCTAACAGTACTTTATTCAATTTCTGTACCTGAGAACCAATCAAATGTAAAACACTGCATATAATCAACACTGTAAATTAAATAAAGATTAATCATTATTAAAGTTATAAAGGCTATTCTGTCAAGAGCAGTGAGTGATTTCCTTGTCTTTTGTTGTATCTAATATTGTAGGAATATTAGGCTGCTGCCACTTTAAGACATAATGCACAGATCCAGTGCACTGATACTGATACACATGCATTGTTTTTCTCAACTGTTTGCATTGACATAACCAACTGTGTTTGCTAGGATACGGTCCAAGACGGACATGTTGACATCATTTTTGTGTGAGTTTGTCCGTTCAAGCGCAAGACTTGAAAGAGAACGTACTCGGTTACTAACGTAACCTCGGTTCTCTCTAGAAGAGGGAACGAGTACTGCGTAAGATATCTTACGCTAGGGGAAAATCCTTTTCCGCGAGATATTGAAGCCAAAAATTATCCTTAATTTTGTAATAATGCAAAACGCGTTGCAGCAGCAATGCAGACATAGGCGAGACAGCTCGCGCGCCTATTGGCTGCTCTGCGGCAACTGCAGCAGCCTATCGAGCGAGGCCTGGCGTGACGTCAGACCCAATCAGGGCACTTCGCGCCCGCTGCGTCACGTCCCGCCGAAATGGGCGTGGTCTAGGCCTATAAATATCGCTCGCAGGCAGCTATTATCTGGTTTTTCATCATCGAAGCAACCAGAGCGTGTGCATGCACGGCAAGATACGCAGTACTCGTTCCCTCTTCTAGAGAGAACCGAGGTTACGTTAGTAACCGAGTACGTTCTCTTACGAGAGGTCTCTCATACTGCGTAAGATATCTTACGCTAGGGGACCCAATGTAAAACGCCGTGCATGCTGAGATCTGACACCAAAGACCCAAGGGCGAAAGCCCGGGGTACATATAGTGCACAATCACTCAGTGAACTCACAGAGAGTCCGGGAAGAAGGAGGGGTGCAGCCTCACTTTTCCACATAAAGTAGCGTCGAAGGGACGCAAATTTCATCATACAGACAGGGCGGGGTACGGCCTGAACTGATGGGAAAAAATGTGGGTCTTACACAGTTTGCCCAGCTTTAAACTGTCGAAAATTGAGCTGTGCTCAGTAAACGCAGCATTCTGAGCTGAACGCATCAGGTCAGATAATACTGATAGTTTAGACCGACAGCAGCCTGGCCTGCAGGGCGGGAACCTCTAGGTTATAAAACCTTATAAATGTAGACGGGGAGGCCCAGCCTGCCGCCATACAAATATCTTGCAAGGCAATCCCACTTGACCAGGCCCACGAAGAGGCCATGCCTCTCGTGGAATGCGCTCTGACACCCAAAGGGCACTGCATGCCCTTGGAGGCGTATGCCAGCGCTATAGCATCAACTATCCATCTGGATAGGCTCTGTTTCGACGCGGCTAGTCCCTTAGAACGTCCGCTAAACGAAACAAAGAGCTGTTCCGTCTGTCTGAAAACAGACGAGCGAGACACATAAGCTCGTAATGCCCTGACTGGGCAAAGGAGGCTCGCGTCTCTTTCCTCATCAGGGACCGGTAGGGCTGACAGAGATAATCTGCGCCCTAAACGGTGTGTTGAGGGATTTTGGAACATAACCGTGCTTAGGTTTGAGTATAACTTTTGAGTCATTGGGCCCAAACTCCATGCACGCCGCGCTCACAGAGAGCGCGTGCAGATCCCCTATGCGCTTCACTGAAGCGAGAGCCAGCAAAAACACCGTTTTGAAAGACAGGTGTTTCAAATCGATTGACTGTAAAGGCTCAAATGGCGCACCTTTCATGGCTTCCAGAACCGTAGAAAGGTCCCATACGGGGACTGAGGGAGGTCTGGGAGGATTCAGTCTCTTAGCTCCTCTAAGGAAGCGGATGACTAAATCGTTCCTTCCTATTGACTGACCAAGCGTTGTTTCTGAGAACGCTGCTATAGCCGCCACATAAACTTTGAGCGTGGAGGGGGCCCTGCCCCCATCCAACAGCTCTTGTAGGAAGGAAAGCACCTCCGTCACATCACAGTTTGTGGGTGACACACCACGGGCTGTGCACCAGCCCGAAAACACTGACCATTTCGAAGAATAGAGTCGTCTTGTAGACGGAGCTCTAGCCTGCGTGATCGTGTTTAATACTCCTTTAGGGAGTCCAACATGTACCCGTTGATGGCCCAGACATGAAGGGACCATAGTTCCGGGTGAGGATGCCAGATCGAGCCGCGGGCCTGTGAGAGGAGATCTCTCCTCACTGGTACTGGCCACGGGGCAGTACTTGCTAACTGCATCACGGCTGGGAACCAAGGTTGGTTTTTCCAGAACGGTGCTACCAGCAGTACTGAGCATCCTTCTTCCCTGATCCGTTCTATCACCTGAGGCAGGAGAGAGACGGGGGAAAAGCATAGAGCGGGCGGCGGGGCCACACATGGGCCAGCGCGCTCCTGCTCTTGGAGAAAAATTCTTGACAGTGAGCGTTTTCTTGAGACGCAAACAGGTCCACTTCCGCTCTGCCGAATTTCTTCCACAGCAGTTGGACTGTCTGTGGGTGTAGAGACCATTCGCCTGCCGGAACATTGTTCCTGGACAGTCTGTCTGGTCCTATATTCATGATCCCTGGCACGTGCGCTGCTCTGAGCGAGCGCAGGTTGCACTGAGCCCATACCAGCAGGCGTTCTGCCAGCCTGTACAGTTTCTCGGATCTGATGCCGCCCTGGCGATTTATGTAGGACACCACAGACATGTTGTCCGAACGGACCAAGACGTGGTGACCTTTTATTTGGGGACAAAAACGCGTCAGCGCGTTGTCTACTGCCAGCATTTCGAGGCAGTTTATGTGCAGGAGCTTCTCCCGTTCTGACCACTGGCCGAAGAACGGTCTGCCCTCGAGCAGCGCTCCCCATCCCGGGGTGGACGCGTCCGTGGACACCACTTTCACCCTCGAGGAAGTCCCCAGGCTCACACCTGATTGGTACCAGTCGTTCGCTTTCCAGGGTTTCAGAGCTGTAACGCATTTCTGATTGACCCTGAGGCGAAGCAAACCGGGTGCCCACGCTTCGCGTGGGACTCGCGCTTTCAGCCAAAACTGCAGCGGGCGCATGCGGAGCAGACCCAGCTGGAGCACTGACGATGCTGAGGCCATGAGACCTAGCATCTTCTGAAATCTCTTGAGCGGGACAGACGCGCCGCAGCGAAAAGAGTTCGCTGTGCGTCGAATGTCTACCGCGCGCTGTTGTGATAGTCGCGCTATCATGGATAGTGAGTCCAGTTCTGTGCCCAGGAAAGATATTTTCTGACTGGGTGACAGGGAGCTCTTCGCCCAATTGACACTCAGACCCAAATCCTCGAGGTGATCGAGTAAAATGGTCGTGTGTTCTATGAGCACTGCGCGAGATTGCGCTAGAATCAGCCAATCGTCCAAATAGTTCAGCACTCGCATGCCTCTCATTCTGAGGGGTGCGAGCGCCGCATCCATGCACTTCGTAAATGTACGGGGTGCTAGGGACAAACCGAACGGCAGGACTGTGTACTGATATGCCTGGCCCTCGAAGGCGAATCTCAAATATCGCCTGTGACGTGACGCTATCTGTATTTGAAAACACGCGTCTTTCAGATCTATTGACACAAACCAATCTCCTTGGCGAATCTGCACAAGGATTTGCCTGGTCGTGAGCATCCTGAACTGTCGCTTCACAAGCACTTTGTTCAGTTGCCTTAGATCTAGTATGGGTCTGAGACCCCCGTCTTTTTTCGGTACCAGGAAGTATCTGCTGTATAGCCCTCCCTCGCTCTGATCTTGAGAGAGAGGTTCTATGGCCCCTTTGCTCAATAGTTTCGTCACCTCGGCTCGAAGTAGATGTGCTACTTCTGTTTTTACCGTGGTCTCGACGCGCGCCACATAGCGGCGAGGGCGTCGGCGAAACTGCAGCGAATAGCCTCTTTCTATAATGTTCAGCACCCACTTCGAAACCCCGGGTAGCTTTGCCCATGCGTCTGCATGGATAGCTAGGGGTCGAATACGAAGCGCGCTCCGCTCGCTCAGCGATGGAGAAGCTTCGGTGTGCTGTAACACAAGCGTGTCGCTCGTGACATTTGAGGCATGGGGCGCGCTGATGACAGCGGGCAGATTGCCCGCGCTCGACTCCTCTGCGGTGGTTAACCGCGAGGGGGAGGGCTGGGCGGTTCCCGTGGGAACTGTCATGTCTATGTGTGGATGTGGGCGCGGGACAGCGGGCACATTTATCACACCGAAAGCATCGTTCGCTTGCGTGAAGCGAGTGCACGTTGGTTTCGTTTTACAGAAACCGTGAGACATGCATAACGTGGTGTTAGTGGGCACATTCACCATGTTTGAAGCGCAATCGGTCTGAGCCGATTCATGTGCGCGAGCCCTGTGTGACGGGCTGTGCTTGTGTGTAGAGATGGGCACTGGGCAGTGGGCATTCTTCTTACACATAAAGCACCATCGGCCGTGGCCGGGACACCAGAAAAATTCACACTTATGGGATTTATCTGGGTAGCCGTAAAAACGGCGTTTGTGTGCAGGCAAGCGGGTGACAGAACCGACTTGTTTACTGCAGGATACACTGGAACAGTCACATTTACTGGAACTGAACGAGCGAGAAGTTGCCATAGAAACAGAGAGCGTCAACATGCTGGCGTTTATTGCAGGCCTGCGTGCATTACAACAGGCTTGTTCACTGCAATATTGACATTTCCAGTCGCCTGAATTCCAGAGGGGAATGGGAAATGTATAGGAAAAAGGAGGTTGGTCCGTCCGCAGCGGGACCAGAAAAACTCCCTTTTTTCCTTACGCCAGTGACGCACGGAACACCATAGAAACGGTGTTTGGGTGCAGGCGAGCGGGTTGTACAACGCGCTCGTTGGCTGCAAAATACACATCTGCAGTCGCCTTTTCAGGGAACTGACAGAGCGAGCATTGACGGCATAATTTTATCTGCCGGTAGACCCGGGGATCGAACGCGGGTCTCTCGCGTGCAAAAACCTGAGAGTCTGCCACTGGGCCACAGGGGGAGACACATTGTAACTCAGTTAGCGCGAGTATTATAAGAGAGCGTCAACGTGCTGGCGTTTGTTTGCAGGCATGCGTGTATTACAACAGGCTTGCTCACTGCAATACAGACATTTCCAGTCGCCCGAACTTCAGAGGGGAATGAGAAATGTACGAGAAAGAGGAGGTCGGTCCATCCGCGGGGGGACCAGAAAACGCTCTTTTCTCCTTTCGCCAGTGACGCACGGAAACCATAGAAACGGTGTTTGGGTGCAGGCGAGCGGGTTGTGCAACGCGCTCGTTGGCTGCAAAATGCACGTCTGCAGTCGCTTTTCAGGGAACTGACAGAGCGAAGCATTGGCGGCATAATTTTAAACTGCCGCTAGACCGGGATTCGAACTCCGGTCTCTCGTGAGAAAAACCAATGATTCCGCCACTGAGCCACAGGGGGGGAACGCAAAGGTTTTCGGATGCACGAGCATATAAGAGCGTCACATGCTTTCTTCGGCGTATGCTTGCAGGCGCGCTTGTATTAAAACAGGCTCGCCTGCTGCAATATTGATATTTCCAGTCGCATGATCAGGGAACTGGGAATATGTATGAGAAATTGAAGGTCAGTCCATCCTCGGAGGGACTAAAAAACACATCTTTCTCCTTTCGCCGGTGAGTGACGCATGAATGGGGCGCAGAAGGCAGGGTAGCTTTCTTATAACGTAAAGAAAAACTAACCCCGACCGTCCGCTTCCAGCCTCCCTTGTGAGCGGCGCAGTTTGCGCGGCTTGAACAGAGGGAGAGAGAAAGCTAGCCCCGTGACCGCCCGCTCCTGACATCCTCTGTGAGCGGCGCGGTGTGCGCGGCTCGAACAGAGGGAGAACAGGTATCGTCCCCCAAGCAGGCAAGGCAAGCGGGCGAACCGGCAAGCTTTGCGGGTTGGGGGGGGGGGGGGGCGGAGGAGCAGTCTCGGAGAAGGATGCCAGGTGAGTCCTCAGAGTCACCATAGGCAGTACCTAACTCGCAGTGAGGGCAGTCGCCGTCAGCGAGTGCGAGAGCTGCGTGATCAGGAAAAGGGGCGTCTTGAAAAAGACGCCCAGCTCTTTTAGTGCAATGGGAGTGTGTGTCGCGGCGGCGAGCACACACACATACATAAACACAGTAGCAGAGAAAGGATATAATGCCGGAAAGCGCAGCAGGAAGGCAAGGAAGGCGGCGCGGCCAGCGACTTCAGTGACTCGTCCCGCTGAAGGTGCTCTCTCTCGACGGCGCGGCTTCTAATCCAGCTCCAGCGATGCGTGTGCTTCGCTTGAAGGATGAAAAATCAGATAATAGCTGCCTGCGAGCGATATTTATAGGCCTAGACCACGCCCATTTCGGCGGGACGTGACGCAGCGGGCGCGAAGTGCCCTGATTGGGTCTGACGTCACGCCAGGCCTCGCTCGATAGGCTGCTGCAGTTGCCGCAGAGCAGCCAATAGGCGCGCGAGCTGTCTCGCCTATGTCTGCATTGCTGCTGCAACGCGTTTTGCATTATTACAAAATTAAGGATAATTTTTGGCTTCAATATCTCGCGGAAAAGGATTTTCCCCTAGCGTAAGATATCTTACGCAGTACGAGAGACCTCTCGTAAGAGAACTCAATATTTGCGCGCTGTCTGAGACGTGGCTCTCTCCGTGTGAACACTTCAGATAAGTTCACACATATCTTATTGTGAACCAGAGTTTTCTTTCGCGTCATCTTGTGCTTGAATATTTAAATTGGCAAGGCTTGAATTACTTTAGTTTAAACACAGATTACAACGTGTGCTGTTTAGGTATCGCCTGCGCTTGTGTGCTATCAACACCGGGGTGATGACGGTGTAAGTTACTGGTCATATTAGAGCATACTGCACTCCTATCGATCAAAGTTTAGAGGAAGCCAGAGTGTGTATCCATTGACAGAAACGTACATTAGCCTAACTCTGTCTGTCTGTTTTATGTTATTTTCAGCAAACCATATTATAGATGCGTATGCGTCGTCAGATTTGAGATGAACCGCGGAGCAAGTGCCTGCCGAACCGTGGGTGGAGAATGTTCAATGTTTTTCTTTTCTTTTTACGGAGAACCATTACACCCCTAATTTCTATCTGAATTCACAGTGTTCAGTGGGCTTAGAGCACCCAGATACTGTAGGTCACATAAAAATCATCATTTTGACCCCCTATATGCATTCATGTAGTTTTTCTGGTTCCTGCATTATAGGGTTAAAACAAAAGCACATGATCAATAAAATAATTTACATTTGTTTAAATATTTTTTTTAAATGTATGACAGTTATTATATTATGTAAATAATTGTATATAGATTGTAATTATAATATATAAATGACTAGTCAGGATTTTATTGGTTTATTTCCCCATTTTTTTCACATGATAAATAATCGTGATTAATGTCATTTTTCAGTTAATATGTTTCTTTTTAAATATTCTAAATGAGAATTACATTTATTAATCTAAATATAATTGTAATAAATGAAAACATTGTTTGTTTGTTTTTTTATCAGTGTACATATGTGGCATTATAGGAGGACATTTATCATTCTAGAAAGCATTTGATTGGACAAAAATCTTCATAGTGCAGGATGAGTCAACCGCTTGCTCGGTTTTCACCAGACTGTAATTTTATTTTATACATTTATTTATACAGTGTACATGTGGTATCAGGGGGAGGGACATTCTCATTCTTATTCTAATTCTCAATCTCAATCAAGTATTTGATTGGTTAAAAATCTGTATAGTCCAGGATGTAAACTTTTGCACCATTTTCCCAGTTTTTTGTTTTATTTTGTGTTTTGTTTCTTTTAATTTCAAGCTGGTAAATTTCACTCGGAACCCATGTCTGATTTGGTGTTAGTAAAGGTGTGTTTTGAGTCCTACAGATGAGGCTTTGTTGTTACACAAGACCTAAAACTTTGGGAAACACCAATGTAGTCAACTGCAAACACCCAAAGGTTCCCTTAATATAGGCATCGTCTTCACTCTACTCTTGTCAGTTTTCCATCTTTGTCTTTCTAGACATAAATACGTTTTTTAGCAGTTTTTTACTCTTTTTCCAGTGTCCATAAGTCAGTGCCAAACTCTGTGCCAGACGTAACATTTCATGAAGCTATCAAGAGCCAAAGCCAAAGTAATTATTTCACTTAATTTTCAGAACATTTTTCAAGGCAAGGAAAAACAGAGTCTTGGATGTTGTTGTTAGACATTTGAATCAGTAGTTCAAATATGTAGATTATTATATTAGCATTCTTAGTTGTTTCTCCCCAGCTAGGGAGTGATAAAATTCGAGTTGAGTTATTGAGTTGAGAAAGCTCAAACCATATGTGGAGAAACTTCAGATACTACTGTGATAAACATTTATTCATTATATCTGTGCATGTATATTTGTGTGTGTGTATGTATATATATATATATATATTTATGAAATGTATATGAAATTGATTGGATAGGATTGGAGTTCAGGATAACTGGACATGCATTACATGACTGGGGGCCCTAGTGGTCTTCCTACTTTTGGCAATCTCGGACTGCACGTGTTGAGGCTTGGAGGTCACAGGTCCCACTGGGACATTGGCCCCAATGGCCCGGTCCATAATTCAGCCCTGACAATATTACATCAAAGTTTCCAAACGTTCTGTAACTGTCATGTGCTGCATGAATTTAGGATGAAAAGTGGAGAATAAGGCAGATGTCTGTAAATTTTCATTATTTTCTCCCCCGATTTTGCCAAATAAAGCTCTGTGAACGTGACTTCCAATATCCTGTGTGTTTTGGAGATGTACGGGGGCCCGTCTGATATGTTCAGGATGTGGCAGATGATTTACGAGACCCTACAGTTAGTCCTCGTGCTCCGGCCGTCCTTCTAATAATCTTAGACCATGTGCCTTTTTCACCCTCGCAGACGTTCGGCATAATGACACAATGGAATCCCCTCCTTATCGACCTGTGGACAAATCCTGCTCATTTCTACAGACTTTCCATTGCCGTCTGAGGTTTCTTTGCCAGGTTTCTTGGGTTGTTGTTTATGGTCTTGAACATGATCTAAGGGAGGAGTCAGAGTGTCCGTTTATTTTGTGGCTAGCACAATGCTCATGTGGGAAATATGGGTTTGAATCGAGCTCGGAACATTTACTGATCCCAAATCGCCTCCCTTTGTCTTTTTAATGCTCTCTCCACTATAGTGTTTATTAGGGGTGTAACGGTAATCAAACCGAACCGAAAAACTCTCATGGCGTACCGAACACGCCCGGCGCCCTGCCGCCCCATCCAGCCCTGGCCCATTGTTGAGGTTGACCTCACTTTACCTTGTCACAAAACAAATTTGTCTTCCTTGACATTTGATTAAATAGTAATTAGGGATGTAGCGGTACACGTATTCGTCCGGCGAATTTGTGTGTAAGACGAATACAACGTTGTAGCCTAACCAACATTAACCACTTCCATTAACCACAAAATAATCGCAATAAGCTCTGCGTTTTGTTAATTTCGATAAGAAATAAAGAGTAATTTTTTTAATTGTCCATTTTATCATGAAATGTAAACAATAAATGCCGTCTTCACGCTCTTTAATATATATACTGTATATATCCCACACCCTTTTTGCATTTGTCATCTTCAAATCAAAATTGACACTACTTTCCTAATTCACATTCCTGTTTTTCGTAAACATTCACATTATTCCAAATTAAAGAAATTGTCTTTAAATTTTTTTATCAATGTTTAAGAACTTTGTTTACAAGTAAATGTTATAAATGCATTTAATTACTGTTTAAATCCTGTTAAGCTGTCTTTCCACTATCTCCGACATTTGCTTAGCATTTCACCCCTAGTGGCAGTTGCACAGAACTTTCAAAAGGGTCATGAAGTGAATGACTAATCGAATGTATGAATATATTCACATACACTAATAATAAAGCGGCAATACATTTGAAAGAAAATCATAGTAGATTTTCTAGGGTTAACATAAATGATTATGTAATAAATAATTATAAAATGGTTATTTCAAACGATTATTCTTAACCGCCCATTTTACAGAAATAGTGTTTAAAGATTAACATTTTAGTGCATAAATGTTGGTGATTCTCACCTCACGCTCATAGTTTTGATTAAAATGCATCATATCCTGTCGCATAAAGTCTAGCCACAAAAATCTGATCCCAAAATCTTGCATATGATTGGAATTCCACACAGCTCCCGTACTACTCTCTAATGGAAATGAATGATTTCCGGTGTGACGTTTGTTTGCAATAGAGTTTACTCTTTAAAAAAGGCCACTTTATGAAAGTTAAGTTGAAATATTTAAAAGAGATTAAAGACTGAAGTTCCATGAGATATGGTTTTTATTCTGGAAAGTAAAAAAAAAAAAAAAAATCCATGTGGGCCCTTTTATATTAGGCCTTAGTATATCAGTGTAGCTGTGTACAGATGTAGCATTATGCTTTTGAATGTGGATTTCACATAATACGACCATGTATGCGGTCATAAAAGCACATGACGATTATTGAGTTAGGAAGTTAATCCGTTTTCTTGTTCGTACAGCTTTGTTGAGTTCCTGCTGAGGTGTCTGACGGTTCACGTCAAAGGGTTGCTGGACCGTTGCCATCTTCACATCACTCAACGTTTCCACTCGCAGCCCTCATCTAAAGCTGCTGTTTTAATGTGATCTGAGTTAGATAAGAAAACACTCCATGTTTTTATATCTTACCGAGCACCCAGTTCATGTATCCAGCCTTGACAGGTTGACACTGAGTGTGTGTGTATGTATTTGAGGGAAGTTCATCCATCTTATTCTTGCCTTCCTCACACAGGCTCATCTTTGCTGTCGTCGGGTTGTGTTTGTGTGTGTGGCCGGGGGTCTCGGGTGGAGCGGTCAGTGGAGGTGTGACCCCAGCCGTGTGTTAAACTGCTCACATATGCCACGGTAGCTGGGGTCAGGGACACATGGTGGATGCTGTTTGCCCTTGACTGGGGTGCGTTAAACCATTCACAGATGCTGTGCTGTTTTGGTTGGAGAAATGAGGGGTGGCGGCACGAGAGATCGAGAAACTAACCGTTCAGTGAGGTGAGAAATCGAGAGAGAATTAAAGAAAAAAGGAGAGGACAGTGGATTTCGTATACAGTAAAAGTGCAATTTGGAGTGAGATTGGAATCTTTGGAAATCCAAGAATTCCACACTTGTTTTTTAGAATGACTGGAATGTGGTTGTCACTGGGATACTGGGTCAAAGCTCACATAGAGAGATGTCCCTACACACTAATCCCAACTTTCTAGTGTGCATGTGTCGAGCGCCTGTGTTCATGCACTCTATCAAATGGGTATAAAATTAGACCTAATGTATTCCTTTTTTTTTTTTTCATTCTTTCATCAAAGTTAGACCTAATGCATCCTAATTTATTTCTCATCCTGATTTTCTCCTAGTGGTTTATGCTCACTTAAGACCTAACAGACTGTTGTATGCTCACACTGACTGGCATTTTGACTATAACAGTTTAGGTGCAGTTAGCCATGAAAAAGAAAACACAAGCTGTATTTAAGGTGCAGTATGCAATAGTATGGACTGCTAGATGTTGAAATGGGTACTGCAGTCCAAATACAAATTATTGGAGAGAGTTGTTTCCCCTTCCCCCTTCACCTCAGACTCAACCCTCATGCGTGTTGCCAGATTGAAGACATGTAACTGTGATCTCCTGCCCAGTTTGTTTGCTGGCTTCCATGGTTGCAATGTGCTGTGTTTTCTGCCAACTGGCAACCCAGGGTGTCAAAATACTATTATTGGGTGAATTGTCAATGGCAAGGGCTCCACCGGTGCCACAAAGTTCTAAAGATGGTGACGCCAGCACCTGATCTGGTACTGCTGGGACAGAAATTAGCTCTTCAATTGCTTAGTGTAATTTAGTCACAATTTGAAGAAAAGTTTTTGTTTGGTTATAGTGGTAATTTCATGTCTTTTTTTATTTTTTATAAAAGTGATTTTCTTACATCTTTAAGTGTTAGTTTTCTTAAATCTTTAAAGTTTTAGTTTTACTATCCATCACATTAAAAATAACATTAAAATTGGTTAATATTTAGAGCTTTGAAGTGCTGGAAAAAGCATTTGATTGAATTTCACTCTCAAAAGGTTGTACGAACCCTGAGATGAATAATGTAAAAAAAAACATTCGACTATTTCTGCCGCAATACTATGGTTACAGTTAGCGTTGCTACATTACCAGTTATCAAATTTCTACCGGTATATTGCCTTGAATCTGATTCTAATGATTTCCAGGTAAATTGTTCCAGAATCTTGGACAAAAACATGGACAAAAAATTCTGATTAATCGCTAAAAGATTGTGATCTCGATTCAAACACCCACACGATCTTATTCCTAAATGAAAATGATTCAGCTGTCAATTAAACCTTTGACAAGTACGATCACAGCAGTACATTCAGTTCTGCGTTGGCGGTGCTGCTGAACCAGAGAGAGCAGTGGTCATGTATAGGCCTAGGTATTTATCTTTTCAACAACACAGTATAATTTATTTATGTCTTACAATAATTCAAATTATCACAGAAGTATTGGAACAATTATCAAAATATGATCAAAAACGTACACGACAAATAAAGATTGAATCAATCGTTACATCAGTAGGTGGTGACAGGTGAGTTCAAATATATATTTGTCATTGAATCATTCTTGATGAATGAGTCATTGAATTATTCTCTCAAACCGATAAAAAAAAGACTGCAGCAATAAAAAAAAAAATTTAGAACCTCTAGTAAATTGTTATTCTGTTTAGTTGTCTATTCAGAATTGCGGGAGAATCGTGATCTCTGTTTGGAAAAAAATTATTCATGATTCTCAAATCATCCAGAATCGTGCAGCTCTACAGTTCATGTTACATATCAATGTGTATTCAGTGACTTGGTGTGTGCTGTTGAATGTCATAATGGTTAGCCAGTCATAACAGAGGTAATTTAAATAAAGAAAGTCTTAAAGTTATAGTACAAGCCAATGTAGAATATGGTCCCAAACGAAAATGAGGTGAAAGTTTAAATTTAATTACATTGGTATCCCTTACTTTCAGACAGAGATCGGTCACCACAGGGAGCGCTGTCGCTAGCGGGATTTGCTATTAAAGGACGCTAACACGTGCAGATGCATGGGTATTGAGTAACTCTCTCCTCTCATGAATATGTCACTTTAACGTGGCGCCTCTGAGTTCCAGGATCCAGCTGGCTGGAAAAGCAGTCTCCCATAAATGTTCGTTTGCCTCATTAAAGTATGCCATGCTTTTTGATTCTCAGGGTTGTAAGTTGTGTTCCCTCCTCCGGTCCTGGACGACGCTCAGACTTCACGTCCCAGCATGCATGTGCGTATATTGCGGCACTGCGTTTGCTCTAGGTTCACGCAGACAAGAATGATTGAGGTTGTTTTTTTTCCCCGTTGTGACAGCGCAAGAGATGGATTGTGACGATTCCAAGGCATCGCTCAAAATGAAACTCATGTGCTGGAACATATGCCATTTTCACTCAGCGTGGATTATTTCTGTACTATAGTTGTCTTTAACAGGCAATTAAAGTTCTGAGGTACCTTGAAAACTACTGACTGACTGACCTTGCAAGAGATGCATGGTCTTATTAATACGCTTCCAGAACCATAAAAGGCCTTTTTGTTCATAAATATAGCTCTACATAATGTATTTTGTTGGATTTTCCCTCTTGCATGAGGTCTTTACTCTTATTTTCGACATATGTGCCTTTGTTTGCACCTCGCCTGTTGGTTTGAGTCATTAACCACATGAAATAATCCACTGTTTGTTGTGTATTCCTGCATCATTTGCTTAGAATGGAGTGTGGGATTGTGTTTTTATAGTGAACAGATGCTATTAGAGCATGTTTGGAGGATATTACATTGTCCAGAAAGAGTCCTCAGCACGCTTGAGAGACTTTCGAATTATGCGCCCCAAAGGCAGCCATTTAATGAACCTCTTGAAGTTCAGTCTGCTGTTACAATTTGATTGGTCCACTGGTACCCAATGGACAGATCACTCTCACAAGGATGGATTATTTAGTTGGAAATATGTCAAAGGAATTGGAGGAATAGGCTAACAACTCTAAGTATGGCGGCTGTAGGAAAGGATGTCCACTTTTCAATTCATGTTTTTACTTTTAAATGTTTTTACGAGAGGTAGCATTTCATACTGTGTGACGTGGTTGACCCATGCTGTTTGCTGTAAAGGAGAAAACCATAATTTCATATTAAGCTAAATAAGTAATTAAAGTGCCCCATTATGCTTTTTCGTATATGTTCATGTTTTCATGTAGTGTGCGAAATAGCTGTTTGTGAATGTAAAAGGTCCACAAAGTTTCAAAGATCAAAGTGCAGGATAAATGGAGTTATTATATAAAAGAAAGAACCGATTCTGAACTGCCTGGAACTATTCATCAGTAATTCCAGTCTTACAGCTTGAAACCATGTAGATTTCTAACAAAATTTGGTATAATGCCAGTCTATGGTCTTCATTGGCTGCCCTCGAACAACGCCTGCTTTGACCCTCAAACACTGGAGTTGTTGCTGAGACTGGAAGAGTTTAGTTCAAGTTGTCGACATGTGGAGAAAATGCTGTATTCTGCACTGTGAAAGTAAATCCACTTTGCATGCACTTCAAAAGGATGAGGACTTGAGCTTGATTGATACGGTAAAACCGATGCCATGGTTGCTGTTCTTATCACTGTATCAAGTGCTGAGGAAGATCCAGAGATGACATTCAGATATGGATTTGGTATTTGGTTTGACACGTGCTGTAAGTGGTAGACCACTCACAACAGACTGTTCCATCTGACCAATCAGAGCAGAGTAGACCACTCACAACAGACTGTTCCATCTGACCAATCAGAGCAGAGTAGACCACTCACAACAGACTGTTCCATTTACATTTACATTTATTCATTTAGCTGACGCTTTTATCCAAAGCGACTTACAATTGCTATATATGTCAGAGGTCGCACGCCTCTGGAGCAACTAGGGGTTAAGTGTCTTGCTCAGGGACACATTGGTGTCTCACAGTGGATTCGAACCCGGGTTTCTCACACCAAAGGCATGTGTCTTATCCATTGCGCCACCCCCTGTTCCATCTGACCAATCAGAGCAGAGTAGACCAATCACAACAGACTGTTCCATCTGACCAATCAGAGCAGAGTAGACCAATCACAACAGACTGTTCCATCTGACCAATCAGAGCAGAGTAGACCAATCACAACAGACTGTTCCATCTGACCAATCAGAGCAGAGTGGACCACTCACAACAGACTGTTCCATCTGACCAATCAGAGCAGAGTAGACCAAGCACAACAGACTGTTCCATCTGACCAATCAGAGCAGAGTAGACCAATCAAAACAGACTGTTCCATCTGACCAATCAGAGCAGAGTAGACCACTCACAACAGACTGTTCCATCTGACCAATCAGAGCAGAGTAGACCAATCACAACAGACTGTTCCATCTGACCAATCAGAGCAGAGTAGACCAATCACAACAGACTGTTCCATCTGACCAATCAGAGCAGAGTAGGCTCTTGGAAAGGATTAGTTTAGAGAGAAAACTTTATTTGATCCTTTTCAGACATTGTGAAAAAAGAGGTGATGCTGCAATCTATGAGGAAATTAAAGTGTTTTTGACCTTTGGTGCATGTTAACCCATTGCAGGAGACCTTTAAAGCAAAATTAGGAACCTTTAAAATAGCATAATAGGGGCACTTTAAATATTATTCTCTATTGCTAGATTGATTTGTCACATGGCATTTAATTCTCAGTTAATTGTATTTTAATTCTGAATAATACTTTTGTGGTTTTGAATTGCATACGTCTGGGTGGTCCTTTGCCAGCCGAACAGCAGTCATTGAGATGACCTTCCTTGGTTTGGCTTCTTTTTTGTCCTTTGGGGACTCATAAAAGGAGCTCTGAAAATCTGCTCTCACAGTTTGAGAGTTTGAGCTTATTTAGACGACTTTTTCCTTTACTCATTGAACTGCAGTTAAATTTAAATGCACATCTTTGTTAAAAAAATATTCATGGAAAAAATTATTATACATTGGCATAAGATTGTATTGTCTTGTCTTATGCGATTGACATGTTGTCCTTATCAAAATAGAGGTTTTTAGCAATCTCTTTCCCATACCTTAATGTTCCCTGCTAGCATTAAATGTATCCATTGCAGTTTTTCTGGAAAATGTTTGAACTGATTGTCCTGCTGTTCGCTAATGAAGCTTTTACTCTTTGACACCAATTTGCAAGTGACTCACAATGAGTCCTCTGCTCTTTTATCATCATTTCAATTTGACTTTAGCACGCAGGACTCTTTCGAAACATCCTCACCTTCTTACCTTTAAACAATCAACACACCAAAGAAAATATACAATTGTGTTTTAAAATGACCTTATAATATCTGATTGGCCAGGATTGTAGAGTTATTGTTGAATGATTGATCTGTGGAAACAGACTCAGGCTATCTAAAGCATAATAGCAGTGAGTTTGGGGGATTTTACTGAGTTCACAGCTAACTTTGTAGACCCCCAAAGCATACATCGTGCACTCAGTATTCATTCCCAGAAGTCTGTCTCAATAATTGTTCAGAGGTGGCCATGAACATGTTTTACTCTTAACAAGCCACTGATCAGTCTGTGGAAATGCCCAGCTGACTCAAGTTTCCAAGGTTTGAATCATTTTCTCACATAATAACGTTCCAGTCCTTAGTGTTTTTGTGATTATGTGCTATTAACCTTTTGGTTGGACTTTAGGGTCCAATTCTCACTATGAACTAGTTGCTTATTAGCATGCATATTACTAGGACTTTTGCTGTTTATTAGTACTTATAAAGCACATATTAATGCCTTATTTTACATGACCATATTCTACATTCCTTAATCCTACCCAATACCTAAACTTAATTACCTTACTAACGATTATTAAGCAAAAATTAGGAGTTTATTGAGGCAAAAGTCGTAGTTAATAGTTAGTTAATAGTGAGAATTCATAATTCAGACGCACCATTGTGTATGTGCTTGCTCATGTACATGGGGACATCGAATAATCTTGGAGAGAGTTTTACCATACTGACTGTTGTAACCGAACGCGACGCACTGTTTGAATGCTGAATGTACTGAATAGTGAATGACTTACAGACACAGCGCTGGAATATAATGACATAAATATTTGTCTGTCCCTCACATTAAGCAAAAGCCCTTTAAACAGGTAACAAACACAAAAAATCACAAATATGCAGATTTAAATGTCAAAGCTGATAGAACACTGATGAAAATATGGCTTCAGAATAAATTGTATTTACACCACAAAAAATCAAAAAATTTCCGGACATGCAACTTTTTTACTCGGACAAATTAATGACCGATTTACATGTCTAAAGGACAAGCACATGACAAGGCTTAATGTTGAGCCCTGCAGTATTTCGTTATGCGATATCCCAAATTTTTCATAAAAATATGTAGGACTGCACAATATTATGGTATTATATTTATTATCAGCTGATATTAGAGATTAAGTAATTTAAATGGATCGATATTGAATAGGCTATTTAATTTTTCATTTTTATTTGCCCCTTTTTTACATTTAGATTATCTAAGATTATTTAGATTACATGCATCAAAAGTCTCATAATCTCATAATATACACTGCACATCACCGCATTTTTCAATATTTCACAAACAACTCGTCAGATGATTCAGTCCCTACTCTGCTCTGATAGGTCAGATGGCCCAGTCAGTTGTGATTGGTCTACCTCTTAAAGTGTGTGTCGAAAGCTAAACGGCAATTACCATGATTGAATTTCAGCTCCGGAGGCTTCCTAAAGCTCAGCGATTGTACACACTAAAGATTGCATCGATTTAACCATATCAATCAATCAAAGTGCGAGTCCGATGATGAAACATTGGAAGAACTAGTAACGACTTGAGCAGGACGTTTCTCAGTGATACGCTACTCAGTTTGAGGTACATTATGAGATGTTAATGCCTCACCATCAGCATTAACAAGTGTTTGTCCATCAACAAACAGATGTGTTGCCTATATTTCTGTATTTGCACATGCGGGAACTGTATCAATAACAGCTCATACATTAGCCGAGCACTAAGGTGAATGTTTGTAAAACAAATCTTGCTCAATACTTCATCATTACTCAAAGTAGTAAGAGTGACAGACAATCTGCATTAATAGACACAATTTTAGGTAATAGTGGTCCACAGCTGATTAGCACTAACTATTTGAGTAAGCCAGTAATAACGTGAGTTAGCCGGTTAGTCTAAGCCCTACCAAAAATAAAATACAAAACTACATATTTTGAACACCCGGTAGAAAATGTATACATCAATAATTAATCATACTTACAGGTTGTGATTCTGAGGAGCTGGTCCAAATAAACTGGGTACTAACCCATCTTTCAAGAGCAAGCATTTTGCAAATCCCACGTTGAAGGGCAGGTAAAGTTGTTCCCGAGTGGAAAACGTAGAACATATGCAGGCATTATGCAGATGTGTTGGCTAGTGACGTGTAGCTGTAACTGATTGGGATTCGAATTCCTGACGACTCGTAAAGGCGGTTCAGAGGTTCTTTCTTTTGAGAAACAATAACTTTATTTATCGTGCACTTTCGATTTTACAACTTTGCATACCGTTTACATTCACAGACAGCTATATTACACACTACATGAAAGGGAATATTCGAAAAAACATAATAGGGACACTTTTATCATTTTAGAATGATTGGGGTGATTTTTCTATAGGACTGCTTCTGCATAGAAAAGAAAAAATTTTATATGATTTATTTTTTATTTTTTTTTACTAAAACCACTTTCAGTAACAATGACATGAACAATTATAACCAAAAAGTTTCAGTTATTGAAATGTTCTTCACAGTAAGAATTTTTATTATTATTCTATAATACTATAATATTGGTTCTTTGGGGTACCAAAAATGGTTCTTCACTCTTAAAAATAAAGGTTCTTGGCATCAGTGGTTCCATAAACAATGTTTCACATCTAAAGAATGTTTCCATTCCACATAAGGTTCTTTATAGTGGAAAAAAGTTATTTAGATTTTTTTAAATGTTCTCACACTAAGAATAAATTATTATTTAAAGAACTGTTTGCTGAAAGGTTCTTTGAGGAACCAAAAATGGTTCTACGGCATTGCTCCCTTTTGGAAACTTTATGCCCTCCCCCCTTTTATCATCCTCCAGGTGATGATAAAATAGCATACTACTTATCACAGCACAGTATTTGAGGTCTGGCCTTTTGCTGCGTTGTTTTTAGAGAGTCCTGATCTCGTCTCTTGAGCTCGGGATCGGGGACATCCCAGGGATGATACCAGTTGCATTACCGATCTCTCAAACGATTTCACATACACATAACTGTTTTGCCGCTTGATCGAGACTCTGAATGCTTTCGAAATTATGATACGCATCATAATGACATGTATCATTTTTCCCGGACTATTGTTTTTTTTTCCATCTGGCCTCTGCAGATGGAAGTGATTATGCACAGAGGGAGGTGTGTTTTCAAGAAAAAAAAGATTGAATCTGGCTTCCTTACCCAAGTACTTTCCCAAACACCCCGTGCTTCCTTTGAGGCCGGGTATTCGTGGTTACATTACCAATCCGTGATGTCGCTCCATCCCCCCCGGCAGGATCTGAAGGGGGCCAGGTCACGAGTCTACAGCACCCAGCTGACTAGAAGCATCTGGAGCTACTGCTTTGGGGGGACGTGCTGATTGCAAAGTACGCCGTGTGGCCGATTCCCGAGCACTCGCCGTCAGCTGATTGCTGCGATTATGCATGCTGTCCTTGTGTTTGTCTTTGAGAGCGTCGATTTCAAACTGCCCCTGAGGAACGCTCATTACCTTGCTTAGTCCTTCTGCGGCTCCTTGGCTTACGACGCTCTCCTTTTGCTCATTCTCATCAGCCAATCAGATCTCAAAAGTTTTTTCTACTACCATCCAGTCAAGCCTGGTATCGTTCCTCCTTTACAAACACCACCAGACAAAAGTTTGAATGCACAATCATGTTAGCAATTTAGATTAGATAGTGCTAGTTTTTGAGTTTTGATTTGTTTCATATTTTTGGTCATACATAATTTCCATACTTCCATTTGGGTCTGAGTTTTTATTATACAATGTGTACAATGAAAGCATGAAAAGGTGCATCAAAGATGTATGAAAAAGGTGCATCAAAACTGGTCTTCAATTATTCTATTCAATCTAGCAAATGAAAAAAAGAGTCAATATTTCTATATGCTGGTCTTTGAAAAAAGGTCTGCGTGCACATTTTGTCCATTTTATTTTCTATTTGAAAAGGAATAACTTTTATGTAACGGACGAACAATGAGATTTTGGATCTCCTTTTTTGTTTGTGGTTTATGAATCGGTTTATATATATATTTATTGTCATATGTCATTCGCATGTGGGTGGCACTGAAATTCCCCTATCATCTGATTGGATGATGATGAATGGTTTTAATTCATAAAGTTTGGTATAAATTTGCCGGGCAATTCGATCCTTTGATACGAGCAAGTGCTCTGATCCTTTCCTGATCACTTCAGAATAGATATCACTGCAATATAGCGGCAGTACAGTAAGGTTATAACAAAACATTTAACTTTTTAGGGAAATACGGCATTGATCAATGGCACATGGAAAAACAAGTAGGGACTAGGGGTTAAACGACTTCAGATCATTTTTTTGAGCCAACATTTATGTGATTAAAGTCAAGTCGACATCAACTAGTCACTGATGACGTCATTAGTGAACAAATAAGCCTGCACCTCGAGCTGAGACTCGAACGCGGGTTGCCTTGTGCACAGCTATGGCATACGACACAGCACATCTACATAAAAGCTTATTTCTATCAGTTCTTTTGTCTTTGTGTCGTTATATTTCTCACCGATTTCTGCTCGTTCTAAATCAGATACAGATAAAGTTGCACAGTAAAGATTCCATAGATACGAATGCATTAGTCAGAAACCGATTGCGTGTGAATTAATTCTACCTGGCAGCGTCTCTCTTCTAATAATGAAGCTGTGGCTTTTAGTTACTAAGAAATATATGCTAGAATTTTTCCGTTTCTAAGCTATTTTACTGACAAATCACTAGGGCTGTCAACTTTAGTCGTTTAGTCGACTAATCGGTCGATGCCGTCTTGGTCGACTGACATTCTCATAGGTCGACCAGTTGCATTTTTTTTTTCACCAATAAAGACATTTTCATTGATTTACTCCTTGATATTTATTCCTTTATAAGCAGTTATATACCCTATTACTGTATTCTAAATATAATTAGCCTATGTTTTATCCCCAACTTTAAATGCAACTTTACATTTTGTAACAGCCACAGTTTAGCGCACCACGTAGGACACTCGTGAACCGCACCTGTGGCTGGCTGCACTGCTGCTTTGCGCTCAGTAAGGAATATAGGTAGTTTTGCTGTATTCATTCAGTTAGAACGCTACTTGTTTTGGCTTTAGTCGACAAAATGTCCAAGAAATCTAAATCTTTTGTCTGGCTGCATTTTACAAAAAAAGACGACAAGACTGGAGTGCAAGCTATGCGGATAGCTAAATAATGAGGAGAGATATCCACGACTTGCTCGGGCAGCCAAACGCGTGCTCTGCATCCCTGCAACCTCCACTCCTGCAGAGCGCATATTTTCCAAAGCAGGATTTATTGTTAACAAGTCGAGGAGCTGTCTTTTTTTTATCCAAGAATGTGGACATGTTAGTGTTCTTGGCCCACAACATAAAAAAGGTGGATTAGGCCTGCAGATCTGCAGATCTACCGCGCTCTACGCCTCATTCGCGCCGCAGGAATTTTTTACGCGCGTCTTTGCATTGACTTAACATTGAAATCACTCGCGCCTGACGCGCTATTCGTGTCCGGTGTGAACGCACCATAAGTAGCCTTACCGGCTTTATTATGCTGACTCAATAGATCGTGTTTTCTTATGTTTTTGTTTTTATTTGTACACTTGACGCGTTTGAAAATAGCCTAAATAATGTAACAAAACGAAAATAAACCTTCCTACTATACAGCCTATTATTATTAGGATTGTTTTTAAGGCTATTTGGGTTTTTTGTGTGTTTGTTTTAAAACGCCTAGATCGGCTGGACAAAAGTTAACCCATAGCTTTTGAAAGTAAAGAAGAATATACAGCCTGTATAAACGAGAGCTTTTGTTAGGATTTTTCGTTGTTGTTTTATAAATGCTCTATGACAATTGTTTAATAAATGTTCAATCAAAATGCAAAACATCACGTCTTTTTTTTTTTTTGACTAAGCAGGACAGGACTTTGGTCGACTAAGCATTTCTTTGGTTGACTACAGCCCTATAAATCACAGAACAGTGTTGACAATACATTTCTACACTCGCGAGCTACTGTTTGTACTGTATATGTGCGTTGCAATGCAGCTGCGCATTAGTTTAGAACGGCGATTAACTAAAATGTGCATTCACCCAATCAATTTTGAGCATCCAGATGGTATAATCAAACATATCTTGAGGAGCGCTCTCAAAGTATTTATTTGTCATTTTAACTGTTGGAAAAGGAGCGTAAAAGTGGACTTCAAAGATTTCTTATCCTGTTGCACTCTCTATAGGGCATGATCAGCGACTAGTCAACGTCAAGCTTAAAGCGTCATGGCAGAGCATTAAAGTTGACTTGTCGAGTTTGTGCAATCCCTAGTAGAGACTACTTCAAATCATAATTAATGTTATTACATATAAAAATAACAAACAAACAATACACTCCATATCGTCATCATACTGTAGCCTATGGCTTGCCATTTTGTTGTATATTCGACTTTGCAAGTCACAGAAGCAGAACTAATTATGTGCCCAGCAACATATTTCTGCTTAAAATGGCATGTGCAGTTAAAGGACAAGTTCGGTATTTTACACTTAAAGCCCTGTTTACAGATCGTATCTGATGAAATAGAACGGTTAAGATTAAAATTTGGACACATGCTCCTGTCCCGAGAATTTTAGGTTTATTTCGCTTTTGTGGACCTATTTTGCCAAACGCGTCACACCCGTGATTCTTCCGTTGAGAGCTTGAATAATAGACACTCCAGCCCAGTTGGTGGCGATAATGCACCTTTGCCAATTGCAAGCAAACCACGGGCATTTCATTGAATACACAGAAGAAGCAGAAGAAGAAGCGGCAGAGTAATATCGTAAAGGTGCTGCGGTCTCACAGCACGTCCTATTAAGTCAATGGAGTTGGACAAAAACTACGATAAAACCTGTTGGAATGCATCTTTTTCAGCGATTTTTGATGGAACATATCAGTGAACACCCCTGACCACTCGGTGAGTTTCACGTCATTGTAAACGAAAGTTGAATGTGTTTTTAGGACGGAATCTTCCAGTGCATATAGACAACCATTGTGGGGGTGGTGGGGGGAAGCGAAATTAACCTAAAATTCTCGGGACAGCAGCATGTGTCCAAATTTTAATCTTAACCGTTCTATTTCATCAGATACGATCTGTAAACAGGGCTTTAAGTGTAAAATACCGAACTTGTCCTTTAACAGTGAGTGGTTCCTGACAATATTTGATTGGTTTCACTTTACAATAAGGTTTCATTAGTTAACATTAGCGAACTTCTTTAGTTAACATGAACTGAGAATGAAAAATACTTCTACAGCATTTATTAATCTTAGTTAATGTTAGTTTCAACATTTACTAATACATTATTAAAATCAAATGTTGTGTTTGTTATCATTAGTTAAAGCACTGTGAACTAACATGAACAAACAATGAACAGCTGGATTTTTGTTACCTAACATTAACAAAGATGAATAAATCCTGTAACAAATGTATAGCTTCTTGTTAGTTCATGTACATAAACTAATGTTTACAAATGAGACCTTGTAAAGTGTCACCATCTTATTAAAGTGTAAAAACATTGGCAATGGCGTAGAATTAATGCTGTACAGAAGAAGGTCTGGTTTGACCAATAAGATGAAATCAGTGTTTCGGTACCGCCCACATGTAAATGAAATAATATTGAAGCTATAAAATGATTTGAAAATGATTTTTTTTTTATATTTGTATTAACTATATCTGATCATGTTGTCATGTTTGATTAGTAATTGGTGCAGTTTTTCTGTTGCTGTTCTTTTTTCATTCACTCTTAGTTTCTCTCTCTATATAAGATTTCTCTCAGATTACTTTGAGAGTCGAGTATCTGTGTGATTGACAGAGATTTTTGAAAGCTCTCACACGTCTGCAGTTTCAAAGCTCAAAGGCAACTGTGGGTGTCACGTTTAACCTTTATTAGTTTCCTGCCACCTAGGATTATATTATTACGATTGCCGTTATTGTTAGCACTTTTGGTTGTTGTAGAAAGAAGACCAGTGGAAGTAGGTAGTTTTCTAACAGCATTGGAACTTTATAATTAACTGAAACGCTTCAACTCTGTAATAACACAAATAGCTTGATTCACAAGTAATTCCAATAGAGTTTAGGATTAGCGCATTGCTATGCTAACGATCAGCTGATCAAGCACAAAGTGGGGCATCTTTCAGGAATCGTCATGATGCTTTAAGCATAGATAATGACTGCAATTGTAATTTTTAATGCTTTTTGTATTGGTATTAAATTATATTTAAAATTGCCATTTTGTCTGCCATCTTGTATGTATTGTTCACAGTGCCTGGCGCAATACATTAAAAAGGCAATACCAGAATGTAATGAAGGATGCTTTAGAATTTGGCCAAAAGAGGGTATCTTTGGAGGCATGGAGGTTGTTTAGCAAACAAAATTTTTTTCAGTATCAAAAAGATTTGCTTCAAAACTTTTTGTTTGCATGTCAAAAAAGTCTGCTTTTCAACTAACAAAAATATGTTCTAAGAACGTTTTGCTAATGTTCCCATTAAGTTATGAAAATGTTACTTCTGAATGTTGGTTTATGCGAACGTTAAGGAAACATTCCATTTCATCATTCTTCAAACATTAATGGAACGTTACTTTTGAATGTTCTCTGAATGTTATGAAGCAAGTAGTAACATTTCAGATGTTAGATAAACGTCCAAACGAAAACATTTTTTTTTTTTTACGCTCTATGAATGATATATAAATAGCGTTTTTGTGCTTGTTTGTTCATAACTTTGAACTTCTACACAACTATTATTATTATTTTTGGACAAATTTTTTTTTTTAAGTGCAATAGGCGGAGTCAGCAGTCTCTAATGAATGTTAAATATAATATAAAATATATTATAAATAATATAAAACTGCATTTTGCATAAAATAAATGATTTTTATTTTTGATTGATTTTGTAGTACACAAGCAGAGAAAGATGTCACACCAGGTGTGCAGTTTATTGTTTTGGTAGAAATGTTTGATGTATGACAGATGTATGACAGAAATTTACTAATTTCTTTACTAATGAACTATTTCAGTGACATAAAAGGATGTTTTTTACTACTTTTTATCTTTGATTGAGAGCTTGGATGCTCATCTGAAGGTCTTCGGTCCTGCTTCAGATGCTGCCCTGGGCTTTTTTGGGTTGAGAATTTGATTCTTATCTCCTCAAAGCAAGTTCCTACTTGCTTCAACATCCATCAACTTGGGCTAGAGTCTCAAAAACAACATCTTTGCTCCTTCGGCACTGCATCTTTAGACCTGTCCTTGCCTGCTCCAATAAATCGGCTCAACTCAATCCAACATCTTATTCCAGGTCTTTTAAGATTTTGTCCAGTCCAATAGCGTGACCCCGAACAGCAGCTCTGCATCAGTCTAGTGGTTTCCTTTGGCTCATGCTTTTCATTATTTCACATTTGATCAATGGAAAGGTATTTCTGTCCTTCAGAACAGAAACGGAGGATATTAAGTACCCTAAATTTGAGTGTTTCATCATTTGCGATGTTTGCATTTCGCCTGAGGATTTTGGAATGGAAAATAAGGCCATAAAGTCGTAAACTGCTTTCGGTCCCTTTTTTAGTCAAAGATTTATGGGACCAATTCGCAGCTGAGCGGTCACGGCCCGGTCAGTTGCATATGGAAATGTGAGAGTAATAATGATTGTGTTTTTCTTTTATACACGTGGACGTTTGGACAACAGCCTTCTTCAAATGGATACATTTTGCAGTGCTCCTATCTGCAAAGCAGCTCTGTGTTCGGTTAAGAGCCATGGGAGATTTGGACGGGACAGAGCAATCTTTTAGCTGTCACACACTGACTTCATTACTTTGAGAAGAACAGTTCTGGAGAGCTTTTGTAGGGGGAAAAGCCCCTCGCCACTGCAGTCGAGACCAGAGCAGAATAGATCAGAACTGACTTGCAATATATGCATGTTCGGTGGATCAGAGGTTTGTGGGAAGATATGTCTTTTTAAATAAAGGATCTGATCCTGACCAGGAGCTTCTCTAAGCCATGTGATTTGATGTTGGTATTCATGTTCCTAGCACAAATGATTTAGGATGAGTTGGAAAAATAAAATTGAATAAAATCTGCCAATTTGCTAACAAATGACCAGTTAAGAAGATTCACAATCTCGATCTGGCCTGTGTCTTAGTGGTTTGAATCAGACTCACTCAGTAAATTAATTGTTCAGCTGTAATTTAAACAAGCCGGATGGTTTGAGACGGTATTCATGTTTTGGAAAGATTTGGGACGAGTTGCACGGCGAAGTTTAATATTTGGTGATACGATTTTGTTAAAATCAACCACAATTTTAAGCAATAGTTGTAATATTGGCCCACAAACTTCTCCTGCTTCTTCTGAAAGTCCCCATGAAATCAAAATGGAAGGTTTTAGGCTTTTAGTATGAATTTGTTAACCTTCAGGTTATCTATAAGCTATTGTGCTCCAAAACAATGACAAAATTCGCATTTAGAAGATTTAAGCGTTCAAAACGTAGTCTCTCACTTCTGCCAATATGGATCAATGATTTTGATGACATCACTCTGCACTTCAGCCTCTCATCAGATTTTCTGTCCAATCAAATGCTCTAGAATCTGAAGCGTCCCGCCCCCTACATTATAAATAGACGATGAAGCTGCGGCTGAAATCGGTCACTTGTCCACACAATTACTATTTTCTATATGGTGAATGGCACATATGCACTATATAGGGGATAGGGAACGATGCTTTCCATTGGGGAGAATGAAGTCTGGCTTCATGTTAGTGTCACACGAACTGCCGCAGCACGCACACAGCTTGCTCCGGTCCAGAGACACGAAAGCACAGATATCCGCGAGTCACCGCAGATCACAAAACATATCTGACCCATTTGAATGCTGCACAAAATGCTATATTTTAAAGTGATATGGAGGAGATTAGAAACAGACTCGGCATTAGAGACAGCACTGACAAGTAGAAGAGATCATACCGATGCCATGCGCCAACATAAATAACAGTTTTTAAACTACACATCCTCCGCATGAATATGTTAACTGTTGTGCTTTAGTAACAGTTTTATATTACATCTAAAAGGGAATCTATTAGACTGTGGCTGTCATAAGCTGTCAAATGCGGCTTTACTGAGCTCAACGACTCTGGCCGAGCTGTGATATAAACAAAATGCTATTGGCTATTATTAAAAGGGGAGGAGCTGCTCGATATGCCCCGCCCTGTTTCCCTGTTTCAGTGGAAATTACTTCAACGCATTGAAAAATGCTGCACGTTTCAAGGCACTTCATTGGGCCTTTCTGAACTCCACACAGTGAGTAAAATCCTACCCAAAATAAAAAAAAAGTTTGAATAAAATCTGCGTCATGGCCAATTTGCAAACAAATTAATGAATGGTTCTTTTTAAGTTCTCAATCTAGCCTGTGTGTTAGTGGCTTGAATCAGACTTATGAATGAATAAATAGTTCGAATCAGTAAATGAATAATTTAGAGCCATTGCTAATTTCACAACTGATTCCCACATTGAACTGCAAGTCTATACATAATGATATGTAATTTTTACAATATTGTATTCACCTTTTTCCTAACAAGCTTACTGTGATTTAGATTATGGGAGACACTTACAGGTTAGGAGAGTTCCACTCAAAATCATACATTTCTGTTCCATTTTCAGATGTGAGGTAAATGTAACGTAATGTGGTATTACAAGAATATCTATGGCAAGAGCTACATTATTTTCCTCTGGATAATTTTTTTTTCTCCTTGTTTTCCGCTGTAACAGTATGAAAAAAGACAGCATATACGAGGTCTGCTGTACCGATTTAAATTTCTGATATATTCTATGAATAATTCACTAGAATGCACTCGTTTTCTTCCACAAATCCTCACGTCTCTTCACAAGTTTGTTTTCATATGGATGCTTTAAAAGGTAATTATCACTTCTAATCCCTATTAACCCAATCCCAGTGTTTCTAAAGCAGGTAAATACAATATTTATTGTCTGTCAAAGTGACGGAAATCACTTTGAAAAATGATCACTTAGTGTTCCAGTTAATGAACAATTTTGATTCAAGTTATGTTATATGTTACAATACAGACATATATTAATATTATACAGCGATATTTAACACGTCCGTAATATTGCTTGGAAAAATATTACAACTGGTTTGTTGTAGTAATTTGTTCATGCTTTTACACTTGTAAATGTCCTTTTAATGTTTGATGGTTGAAGGGAGAGTAGAATCTCATTGTATCCAGGTTTAGAAAATGCTTATTGCAGTCATTCATAGAGTGAACCTTTCACTGATTGTTTAGAGTTTAATAGAAGTTACTCCCACAATTCCTGCAAAGTGTAATGGGGCATTGGAAAAAAGTGGATGACTGGCAATTCAAACTTTTACATCTCAGAGGTTGTTTTTATTTAATTTTTTTTAACTAGCAGATTTTAACTTTTTGTTAAATGTAGGTCACATTAAAACGGTCATGAAAACTTTATTTTCATTTCTTTTTGCTACTTTGCTAAATTACTTTTATATATTTTGTTGTTTCTACCCTGATCCAAGATCCAGACTTTCAATCTTAGATTTTTTTTTCTAAAATCGTGAAATATGACACCTGTGTGAAGAATATGAAAAAAAAAGTTTAGGTAAATATCACTTATGGAAATAATGTTTTGCACAGCATCAAATTTGTCAAATTCTGCATTCAAAATAAAGTATTGTTCTAGTTCGATTCATCCCGTCCCACGCTCATACCATTGGTTTAGCCACTCATACTGGTATGACATGTTGGGCTGCTCAAACAAACAAAACAATATTTTGAAAGCGCCATATGAGCCTAGTGTATACACTAATCATGGAAAATAATCTACTTGACCGATTTATGGTTGTCTGTGTAGTTTTTTTTTTAACATTCCGAAATTACTTCACTTTTAATATGTCAAAAACAACTCTTCATTAAAAGCGAGTTCTTGCCCTCTGGTCGCTTTATTCCGTCAGCCTGAGATCTTCAAAGCCGACAGGGATTTAGATTGCAGTTGATCGTTTCTATAGTGTTTTGTTCCACATGCGTTCTGGTCTGGAGGATATCACTGCTTATTGACATTTTTTTATCTGGAGCAAATGTCTTGGCTGTCTGTGACTCCTGCGTCATATTTCCACTGGTAAATGAGAGTTAATGAGATGATCGGCTGCTCAAGTTTGTAGGGTAAAGGTTAGCGTTAGGGTTGCCTAAGGGCTCAAATTAAAGCATATAATTGGTAATGTTCACCAGAAAAAAAAACATTTAAGACTGTACTCAACCTCAGGGTTCGTTTCCTGTCCACAAACCAGAGCTTCTCAGAATTTCTCAAAGCTTTTATCAAAACCTCATGACGTCGCCGTCAATCATCCAGAGATCATTTGAAATCATGATTATACAGACCTACAATTTTGTCCTGCATAATATCTATCTACCATCATATAATTCATGACATATTTGCTTATGTTTGACACTGTGGTGTTCATTTCTTTGCTTTGCATTGCAGATAAATTCCTATGAAAGGGAAACTTGTTTCTGAAAGCTGGAAGATGGAAAAGGGGGGCTTTATGTGCTTTGCTTTTTGAGTTTCCCTGGGGGGAATGCGGTGTCTCCGTTCCCTGACCTATTTGCCAAATGCTTCCGAAACAATGAGCAATTTATCTTCTACCTCATCTTTCCACACTTTTTTGCAAACATATTTTTATTGAATTTTATAACACATTTAACAAAAGAACATAACATACAGTTCAATACAAACATAACTAACTCAACCCCCCCCAATAACCCGCCCTCCACAATAACCCTGGCAGTCTGTGATGCGGTGGTGACGCATTCATGTAACATGTAAGGGTGGCGCTGCCAATAAAGCACCTAAAAGCTGTCAAAGAACCGGCAAAAGTAATGATTATGAATATGTCAAAGATAGTAAGGAGACATTTTAATTGTTTATTAATAAACAAGTGTTTTCTGTGTCAGTGTCGGCTGCAAAGATGAAGTTGACGATGCTGACTCGCGATCTTCACAGTAGTGAACACGCCAGAGAGAAATGCACATTTCATACGGATTACATAAGCAGAGCGCAGTCTGTTTTCTTTCGTCTTGAATTGTTTTGTTTAAAAGTAGATATTTTAAACTTTCTATAGATATATTTATCAGGTCTGTGAGGCAGACCTTATACGCTGAGTTTCGGTTCATTTATGAGACGAGCTCCAGTTTCCAGGCAATTGGTTGATGAAACATTGATTAAAATTAAGATACAATTAATACAAAACGAAATTCACTTAAAAAAAAAGGCTTTGTGCTTTCTGTTTGAGGATTCTGTGAAAGTTTTAAAGCAGTCTTTTAGTGCCACCTAAAAGTTAAAGATTTTTTGTGTCACGTCCGTAACGCATGTGTATTTCCCTCATATTACATATAAAACGTATGTGTAGACTGATATTTTTCTAATGTCTGGACTCCTTTATTAAGGGAGTAAAAATACGTTTCAATATATTGGTATTAAATGCATTTTCTGAGAGTTTATATTTCAACGTATTTTATAATGTTAACTTCAAATAATACTAATAGTAATTTAAAGATGTGGTAGCATTGGATCTGGACGGGAAGGATAACTCGGAAGGATAATGGGAGTTGGAAGGGGTGTATCGCGATTCTGCCTTCTCACACCGCGACACAGGTTCGTGGATCTGAGTGTTGCGATTTCGGTTTCATATATCATTACAGCCCTAACATTAACAGTACTAAACTTTTCGTCTAATGCTAATTTTTAGAGTCATTAAATCATTATATATATATTAACATGTTATACAGGGCATTTTTCATATATGGTTGTAGACCTTTGACAGAAAGCGGGAGAGAAATGTTGGAGAGAGACAGGGATGCGGGATCCGAAAGTACCATGACCATGTCTCGAAGCGCTGCCCACGAGGCTATTGACTCCCACAAACTGAAACCTTTCTTGAAAATTGTATAAAGGTTTATCAAATCCATATGAAACCGACAACTTGGTATAAGCATTTAAACTGTATTTTTTAAAAAGGATGTTTCATTATCTTTACTTTGGACACCCTTACTCATCATTGGCTCTTAAATACCACAATTAGGCATTTAAAGAGTTGCTTTTAAGTCTATCAAATATGGTTTGGCTGCTATTCAGCCATTATTGGAAGTGAAGGATGATTTTTCTTTGTGAGAGAAGAGAATAAGGTAGTGTTCCAGAGACCCTCCTCTGTCACACACTGGAAAATAATCACATTTGATCCATCCAGTTCCTCAAATGTAAGTACAGCTATTTTCTTTCTCATCCAAATATAACAGATGTCTTACAGTCCGGACACACGCGCAATTGTTGAATGTTTTTTTTGGGGGGAGGTGGCTGGATTATCCCTGTCTGTCTTATAAAGGCCACGGTTGGGCCAGTTTGGAGAGCCCCACTGTCCTCGCCAGGGCTTAGAGGTGTTGACGGGGGCCACAGCCCCCAAACAAGCCCCTGGCACTGGTCAGGCTGTGAAAGATGGTCTGTTTGGTTGCTATCTCCATCCTTCAACACCACCCCATCAATCCTACTAGGGGTAGGCCATCCCTACAGAGACACAGGCCCTCTTTGTCCTCCAGCTGATGGGCTAAGGCCCCCGGCCCCGCTCTTACACCCGCTCTTAGTGACAACCACCTGAAAGAACCGGCTCCTAGCAGACTGAGACCTCAAAGGCTTCGTCTACCTCAACTTGTAACCTTCAAGCCACTTTTAGGGCCCTATGATGCCAGACTTTATCTCTAGAGTTGCTCTGAAAGTCACTTTATGAACATTTTACCATTTTATTTGATTCAAAACTGCCATTATATCATATATATGCAGAAACTCAAAGGTCTTCACGACGACTCGTCAACGAAAGTTTGGTAGGGTTAAATTTAAACAGAATTTGGGCCAACAATAAAACGGATATCATAGGGCCTTACACTTTACAAACACAAAATGGCAGCAAGACACACATGCACATTAGAGAACATGAATCACGAAAGGCTTCTGTAGGAGACTCTGAAAACAGTAGATCTGTGTGTAGGAGATCCATGTTAAACTCCAAAGGATGTGCTGGCCTATCACGTTTCTTTTATTATTAATGGCTCCAACAGGGATCCATAACTTTGATCCACACTTAACACAATAATAGGGCTTAGGATTTTTGTGGTTTCCAGTATTCCAAAGCAAACATTTGGTTGAAGTGGAAATCACACACTTGCTGTATTCAACTCTCTTGTCCTCATTCACCAGTGGACATTGGGGTAGAAGATCGCAGCATCTTCCTGCCACGGGGGCAGATGTTCTTGCAGGCTTTTGAGTCAGGGGTTTAGGATGCGGTTCATGGCTGAGAGGTCCACACGCAGGGCCTGGCCGTTCAAGTCCTGGTGTGTTGTGTTCAAGTCTTCGTTCTGTTGTTACTTCTCTGAACACTTGCCTCAACACTAGACAGATTTATTGGGTGCTTTTGACAAAAAATAAACTTGGAAGCAAAACCTTTTTTTCCTCCCAGCCGTACACTTGTCAGTTTCTTCGAAAAACTTAAAAAATGTAAAACGCAGGGAATTCTTCTAGAGGATAGGTAAAGATTTGCCATATTGTTCAAAGTTAAATTTAAACTTGAAGAATGAAAGGACAGTTGTGTTTACTAAGTTAACAGACATTTATTTATTTGTGTTTGTTTGAGAGGCTTTTATTTAACATAAAATAAAGATAAAAATGTCCAAAAAGGGGAATAAAGTGTCCATGGACATACAAGTTTCCAAATTTACAGCTTATCTAGTGTCCTCGCTGTGACTGGGAGTCATGAAGGCAGGGAGAGTCGAGGAGTTTTGCCCCCAGGTAAGAGGAGGCACACACTCCCCTCTTCTGTCTGGGACTCGAGGGACGGCAGCTTCTTCATAGCAGCTCTGCTTCCCTGGAACAGTGGAAGTAAAGCAGCAGTGACGAGGCTCCATTCGATTCAGGTGTGCCTCATCACGCGCCACCAGTCCTGGTTGTTACTGCACCCCTCCTCTCTCTCATACCCACTCCTGTCGGAAACCCAGAACTTATTAGCTCATTAGAGACTGCAAGACTTGAATTGGGTGTGTGTGATGAGGGAGACGTACAAAAGGTGATGTGGTGGTGGGTCCCCAGGACAGGCTTGAGAATGCTAATAATAAGGGGGAGACAGCCGTTTTGTCACACTTACTATCTTTTAATTGACTTTGACTACATCTACAAAGACATTTGGCAGTTCATCTCCCTTCTAATACTGGCTCTATAAACCTCTTGTGTGAACTTCCATTAACATTTCTCATAGACATTATCAGACAGATGCCTGCATTAAGTTGAAGCCCAAATCTGGCACCCACATTTCACCGGACATAATACTGAACTTGAAATTGCAAGAAGAGCCTGATGCAAAGATCCAGCAGTTTGTCAGGTCGTCATTGCAGACCTTTTTTTCAGTAACCTGACCTGTTGGTCGAATGTATTCATTAACATTGTTTTGTTGACCAAAGTCAGCAATTCTCAAACTTTTTTTAGTGACATACCACTTAAAGAAAAATTGGTAAAGCCACCTGATACCAAAGCATAATTTTGCCAGATGGCTATTTTGTTCTTATTTAATTGAAATGAACTAGACTTCTAGTACTAGCTAATTAATTTTATAAATGAATTCTGGTAGCAGTTTATTTTACAGTCATGTTCCCCTTGTACATACTATGTACTTATAGTAATTACAATAACTGGGTAATAACTAGGTCCTAACCCTGGCCTGAACCTAAACCTAAACCTAACCTTAACCCATGTAGTGGTTACCTTATATTACCCAGTAATTTTTTAGGTAAGTGCACATACTGTAAAATACTGTACAAAAAACAAACAAAAAAAGACTTATGAGCTCTGTTTGGCCTCGGCTTTAAGCTTTGTGCTGAAGCCAGTCGTCTTAAATCAGTGTCCAAAACCAGAACCGCTGAACCCTTTCCTGTGACTTTGTGATCGGTTCGCTGGAGGGCAGTTCTGTTTTTATGTGTTATTGTAGTTGTAGTCTTCCATAAGTCTTGCTGCTTTTGTATTCAGTCGGTTAAGTAGTTAAAAAAAAAGTGGCTATTCTTTCATTAGTTTCCTTTTCCTCTTTCTGTTTTTAGGCCTGGCTGTTTGGCCCTCTACTTATTCAGCCATTCGCATAAGAAATCTGTTTGGAAGGTATAAAGCCAGCAGGAAAAAACACTTTCACCTTTTCACAGCTATCCTTTTGTTAATACGCTGCAGTTTGAAATCTTTTGGCTCGTTGGTTTTTCTTTACGACTGCATTAAAAGCAGCAAGAAAGGGGAGTTTATTGTTTTAGTCTGTTTACTTTGATTATTTATGATTAATTTAGCATGTGTCTTGGTCCGGCCCTCAGGTTTGGAAAGTGTGGTGTCATTTGCGTCTGGATTTTAGCTTGTTCTGCTGGCTTCTTTGGAGATATGTTGGGTTTACCGCAGAAAGCTCCACAATTTGGTTTTTGGGGGATTCTGCTTTTGTCAGTGAGATTAATGTCACTGGCCAGAGCTGATTCATGCTGCTTGTTTGCATTGGAGATGCTGTTTGGAAGCTGTCAAACTCTTCTTCATCTGTATTATTCTAAGAAATGTTGCTTGAAGCAAAAGGGCTTTCTCACAGATGAAGATCTTTTTAGATGTCTATAGTGGTATAAAATAACAGATGTATAGAGTCAGAATCAAAGTGATCAAAGTGATTCAGGAAGACGCATTTTTGGAAATTATACAGGTATGGTGATTTGGCGTGGAGATGTGTGCCAAATTATTGAGTCATGTCCTTTGTTTTGTTGGATAATGTTCAGAGCTTCATTTGATGCTGAAGTTAATGTGCAGAGATGTTAAGAGCTCTGTTTGCCAGACCAATGTAAGATGTGGGGGGAGTAATTTCCTTTTGGCATTATGTGTTATTATTTTGCAGATTAATTTGGTGACAGATGTCAGAAATTGTAATTTATTCCTGTGATCAGAACTGAATTGTCAGCAGACATTAATCTAGTGTTCAGTGTCACATGATCCTTCAGAAATGTTCTGATTATTCATTTATTTGAATAAATTACACTGTACTCGACTTTCTCACATGAATACATCCTAATATAGGAAATGCATGTTTTCTTTTTTTGTTTTTAAAAATGTGTTTTGACCTTTTAAATGGAAAAATAACTAGTCAAGTATATTTATATATTAAAACAGGTTAGGCAATACCAAAGGAACTATGATCATAAAAGCAGACTGAAACTGACCAATACATTTATTGGTTGTCATTTTAAAGGAGATTGATTTTAATTCAGACTCTCTGCACTTTGAACACATGACAGTGATTTACAAGGGACATGACTGAAACACAAACCTTTGAGTAACTGTAGAGGACAGAGAGGGAAATCTGAGGTTGTGTAAACACAGTTTAATCTCACATATAAAAGGCTGTGCTCATTTTGAGCCTGATCCGTCTTAAGCTGCACCATTGCTTTTCTTACTGGTGGTCGTCTCCTTTTCAAATGCACAAAATCGTGGGCTCAGTGAGATATAAATGATATGGGTTCTATTTCCAGTTTAAAAAAGTTTGTGTATAGAAACAACACGGAGAATTTTATAGGTTTGGCTTGCGTTGGTTAATGTTTTATAATTGGCTATCCATTGAACATCAAGAAGGAAAAACTAGGAGGGGCAAAAAAAAAAAAAAAAAAGAGTTTAATGATTTGTTTTTTTGTTTTGCTTTGTGGTTTTTTGTGTGTTTTTTGTGGCTTTCGTGATTTAGTTTTTTGTTTTGCTTTGTTGTGGTTTGTTTTGTCTGAGTTTTTGTTTTGTGATTTTGTTTTGCTTTGTGATGTTTTTGTTTTGTGTTTTTGTTTTTGTTGTGGTTTGTGTCGTTTTTTGTTTCGCGTTCCGTTGCTTTAAATTAACTTTTATTTCATGACTCGTTTGCTCTTATCAAAGTACACTTGTTGAACTTGATTGCAACGTTGTTTGATAAGTTGCCAATAACTGACATTCTGCCTTCTGTTTTAGTTAGCCTAGCCAATTCCACCAATGTAATTTTTTTTTGCGTTTGCAAATAACTCGCTTGTAAAGAATATGGCCAGTTTACACACAGATTAATCCTATTTGTCTACTTTAATATGCCATGCTGTTTTGATTGACGTACTGCAAATGAAACGCACCATACGTTGGCATCTGCAGGCAACATTGATCTTCAAAATGCTAGGGCATGTACAAACCACATTAGTATTCATATCAGTGGTTTTCACTCTGATTCTAGAGACCTTACATGTTCACGTGGGCTTGGGAGCGATACCAGACAAGTCAACAGCTCTCCAGAATTTGGCAGAAGTTAAGAGTGGAAGCAAAGAGTCTTGCCGAAGCCAGCAGGGGCTTAGTGGAGCAAATCTTTCCATTTCTATTATATCTGAAAGTTGTTTTCCTCTGTTGAGCGGTGAATAATGAAGGTTCATGACATTACACGTGCCGTGGCGTTGGGGGAATACTTAAAGAACGGTAAGAGCCTCACCGAATGAGCGCAACATGAATAAAAGGCCCCAGAAAAAGCAGAACCCTTGTCCAATTTGAGTTTCTATTTTCCCGCCAAAAAAGTGTCTTGGTCTGAGGAGAAGCTGTTGCTCATTCAATTAGCCTGTGTGTTCCACTTGTGCTTTCCAAGGGTCATGCTGGCTTGGCTTTCAAGTCCAGCTGAGTGTGTGTATCAGACGTTTGCATAAGGAAGAGCGGTTAGAGGTAAGGGATGTATGTGTATTTCATGACCCAAATTTTACCATTTTGCGGTGTCTCGTGCTTAGGTTCAGCTGAAACTTATCACAGCACTTCATTCTCCCAAACCTGCCGATTCCGCCAAGAACGCACAATGGAGTAACCTTCTGACGCTCTGCCATATGCTAATCAGTAATAACAATGAGACATTGATGGATGTTTGTAGAGCATATCAGCAGGTGTTTCGGTGTGAGTCCAGCACATATGGTTTGTAAAAACCAAAGAAATGGTTTTAAATAGCAACGCTGAAGTGTTTTAAGTGTTCAGATGGACATTTAAAACCAGACAAGTAGTGTTTTGGTTATAAAGGAATCATTGTTTTTGAGCAAAGTGAAGAAATCTTGTAAAAGAACGGATCTTTTAAGTGAACGGATCTCTTAGCCTACTTTCACACTGTCAGTCCAAATCCAAATATTGTTGATCCGACAGTGTGTAAACTAGTGCGTCGTCTGAGGCAGAGGCAGAACCGTAGGAGGCTGGTATGAGCGGCTTTATTCCGTGCGGTCGTCTCCGTTTGTCTCTAAACATGTCTCCATTATATTGTCATTTTCTGCTCGACCGGTTTTTGCAGTGACTTTCAGCATGTCGTGGTGTCAGAAAGTCACATAAACCACGTGAAATCCGACCTGAGCAGTCAGACTGAAACGGATTTCCCGAAATGCGATTTTTTTCAAATATGATTTTAAGCCACATATGAATTTAGCACGAAACTGATTTGTAAAATTCGTGATTTAAAAATTTTTTTTTTACACTAGCTAAATCTGATCGGATTTCAATCAGATATGCACAAGATTCTGACTTGGACTGACAATCTGAACGTAGCCTTAGGTGAACGACGTATCTTGTAGGAAAGCGTATAATGTAAGTGAACTGATCTTGTAGGTGAACAGATATTTTAGGTGAACTCATTAAATTAAATAGTATTTTTAAATGATTTATTTAAAAGAGTAATTTATAATGCATTAATTTAATAATTTGATTTCATTATTATTGTTGATTTTTTTGATAGTTTGATAAAGTATGAAGTATGATATGTGGTGAAAATGCCAATGTCTAAAAATCTCCACAAAAACAAACAAACAAAAAACATGCTAATGCCTGTTCTCACGAAGTCTAATGCATCTAATCAACTAGGCTAAATGTCAAATTTGCATATCTTGTATACAGAGTGAAGTATCAGTAATTAGTGCATCACTGACCTTGTTTTGTTCTGTTTATCTCCAGGTTCGTGGATTTTTCTGGTGTGGGATCCTTAAATTAAAGATACATCAATAGGTAGGCTGTGATTTTTGTGAGCACGTTTTTTTGTATTTCTCTTTTTCTCCCATTGTCTGATCATCTTTCTAGATTTCTGTAGAAAGTCTAGCCTATATCTGGTGGGCTTACAGCTAATCTACAGTAAATCAGCACTGTGGGTTAGATTTAAAAACCACTCCGTAAACATTTGTCGTCACTTAAATGTGAAGAGAGTGATTCTGTGATTCTAGAAGAAAGCTATGATATCATATTTTTAATTAAATTTAAAGCCTCTACAATTGAACGCTATTTGTATATCTGAACCTTTCCAAAGTTGTGTGGTTTTAAACTTCAGTTTGAGTACAGATCTTTTATTCTTTTGGCTTGTTTGGCTAGTTTGACATTGAATCATGAAAAAGCTGCAAATTAGGTGGAAGAAATTAGTTATCAAAAATGAATTGGAAACAAAAGTTGCATTCTGATCATTCCTAACCTGTCCTTTAAGACCATTGACTTTCAACCTCTCACATGCTTTTCAACTCTGCCTATATAAGTTTGGGCTAATTTCCTGAGCCCCTCAGTTGCTTGTAATGCTGATTGGCAAATGTGTTCCAGAACGGTTGGCGTCATCTTCAGTAAAACCCCAGTGCTGATGATGTAAAGATCTGGCTGTAAGCTGCTATAATCTTATGAGCCAGTCAGTCCCAATCAATTTACTCTCCTGTTAGTCCAGTTAAAGCCCGACGCACAGAGGCCACAATGGCGTAATGTTGGCGGTTATGGTCTGGGTCGCACAACTTCTCAGTTTTGTTTTGGCGGCAGTGTGACGCTGGGGTCACGGAGAGCTCACGGTTTAGGAAGGAGTTGCCCAAGTTAAAGGGACGTGCAGTTAAGAAGTAACAATAGTTAAGACTGATTACAAAGGAAAAGAGAACGAGGAGCAAATAATCTGACTTAAAGTCCCCCTGTGGTGAAAATCAAGTTTTTAATGTTGTTTATATGTCTATGTGGTGTTTGAAATGTGCTTTAAAACAAAAAATTAGTAAATTCATAAGTCAAAACCATTGCTGAGTATTTTCTTCTTAAAACTGCAGTGAAAAAACGCGTTTTGAAATCGCTTTAGTTTCTGACGTCACTAGCTATATTGTGATGAACTATATGCCTTTCTTCACTGACATTCTGAGTTGTTCAAGGCATTTTTCGGATGATTGTTAGAAGGCAGACTGAGATGGTGAACGGGAACATAGTTTGTCTAACATTAGCAAAACATTATTAGCTGTTTGATAACAGTCAAGCAAATGGCTAATCATATTAATTACCGTTATGTGTCCGATGTTTTAAAGAGCGATACTATTGTGCAGCCGCGTATACTAAATGAAGCGAGGATGTAGAGTTACATTAAAACTATTTTAAGGCATGAAGATCATTTTTTCACAGGAAAGATTTTTTAAACGTCATTTTGGTGATCAAAGATGAGTTTTAAGGGATCAAATTATTGACTAGAGGGGGACTTTTAGGACTGCTGTGCCACATCTTTTTCTTGGCAGTGGCTATTTCTGCAATTTGAAAATAGTATTTTCTTTGCACTAAGTGTAAATAGTAATTAGACTCTTACACTATTTGCACCTCAGCGTATTGTAGTATATTATAAAACAGGATGCAATAATAACATATTCAGTGTGGCCTCTATGATTATATTTATTAAAATCATATATGGATGCTGCCTTATTAGGACATTACTTGTCCATTTGTCTGGTTGAGGCAGTAAAACGGCAAGCATTTTTTAATCATTAATAATTTACATACAGAATTATGATTACAGGGGTAGATTATCGATTAATAAAGACTTATTGCACAAGATTATATTATAACCTCAAAACACTTTTTTTTACCATATAGTGCTTGATTTGAAGTTTGCTGTTGTGAAAGGTGCTGGTACGTGCCGGTCTGTGGGCATGCACTTCCGGCAAGAATTTTTTTTTAAATAAACCCTTAAACCGTGACTTCTGGCAAGTTTTGTGGATAGAAATGGACATTTTGAGACATACAAATATGACATACCATCAACAGATTCAAGGCATGATTATTGATGCACGTACCTTGAACTGGTCACAAGCAGAAACCTTTTTTTTTATAATTTTAGACAGGATTATTCATGTTTTTCTTTTGTGTTAATTTTCAGCTATAAGGTAGAAATTGATAGGGGACAAACGAAACGGCACAACCCAGAGTCAGATTATTTACAATTTATTGAAAATGTTATCTTAATGGCAAAGGCCACACCCAATCTGTGAGCACTTAATTTTTCTGAGCTTTTCATAGAAGATCTCTAAGGATACTCAACTCTTTCTACTTAGTGATAAGAGAATGTAGCCCACAGTATGTTTAAAGCTGCCGTCGGCAAGTCTGGCAGATTGGGTCGATTAGCCCAAATTTTGAATGTTTACAACTCTCATGCCCCTCCCCACTACCAGCGAGCACCCTCCCATCGAGGTCGTGCTCGTCAGTGCGTCACTGTGCGTGTGTACCTGATTTTCTGTGAACGCGTCCGTCTCTTCAGCATCTATCAACACCATGGACTCGGAGGTAGGCTGCCCTGGCTAATCTATCCATAGATAGCAATAACCGAGGAATTGGAAGCTTGTTAGTAGATTTTCTCTCCGCCATCACGCTTCATGCAATCTCCAGGCGAACTTCAGGCGTGGCGTGTGCATGTGAGATTAACGTGCGCGAGTGAGGGGGGATCTGTGGCGTGTGCACGACCTGTGATTGACAGGCAGATCTCACACCCCCCTGCGCTGATTGGACCCGATGATCCGGGAGCGTTGGATTTTTGCAAAACAAATAACACGCTCCAGGTGGAGTTAGAAGCTCTGTTTTTTTTCTAAAACCATCTTATTTATGTTGTTCTGTCGGATTATAGTGTCAATTTCACTGAATATGATCAAAATAATGTTGCCGACGGCAGCTTTAATGCCTTAAACGTAGAAAAGGTCTGTTTGTGATTAGCCTATTTATAACTACCTAATAGTGTTGTCACAGTACCAAAATGCAAGTATTCGGTACCAATACCAGTGAAAATTGATGGTTCTCGGTACCAGTTTCGCAGTTTGTACCGCTTTCTCCTATCCACAAGCGCTTGCTCTCCCGCGGCGTCTGTCGTTGCTATGCAACCATGAACAGAGGCGCGCCTGGAAGAACGAACGCAGCGTCGCTTCTGTTATGAGCGCGCTTGCCGCCGCCAACATTTGAAATAACGAATTTGCACGCGCAAAAAACGCGCTATGTGAACGGCCCCTTATGGCTACGTGACATTAGCCTAATCAAAAATATTTCCATATGTGGCTCTTTCCTCCTTTCTTGTCAACAAGTGGATTCAGAGCCACCGCATTAGCAGCGCCGCCGGTCGCCATGTCTCAGTGTTTTTAGGTGTGTATGTGAATGAAGTGAATGTCTTGATATTACTGATCATGTGAAGATTTTGCAGCGGCGCTGCGCCTCGAAGGAATTTAGGAGACTTGAGACTTGAGGTTTAGGGTTTAATTTAGGTGGTACTTGATTTAAAACATGATGGAGAATTAACCTTTTAGCACCGTAATAAAACGTTGCCAGATTCACATTCTTCTGTTTCTGATAAAACTGAACATGCTGCCATTTCACTTTGAAAGTGTCGCAAAACGTGCAAGACGCGATGTAATTTCATTTTGCAGAAATGTTGCCACATGCACTTTTTTTCTAATGATCCTGGGTTAAAAGATTGTCATAATTACAATCAACAAGGTCACATCTGTATAAAAACATCTGCAATTGAACTTCTTATGCTAAAAGCATTTTATAGTACTATATAAATTTGTTGACGATTATAATAATCCTAATATTTATTTATATTTATTTAAACCATTTGAAAGCCGGAGCTCAAGACAACATGATGGACAGTGTAATAACTACATAAGCTTGTCAGTTTAAGCATACAAAATATGTTGAGCTAAAACATGTTAAACGTAACTGATTAGTATACAGTAAAATAAAAGAGAACCTGTAATATATACCATTTTATTGCCATCAGACTGATTTCTGATTAATAACGGAGCTAAAGGTGAAAAAAATCTGTGTCCTGTGTGAACAACCAGTTAGACAAATACAGAGAAAGAGAAATTGAAGAGAGACAGAGTGTACGAATTAGTTAAGACAAAATAAACCAGCAGATAGAAGATGAGAAGACAGAAAAACAAATTTGACTACCCAGTGTCAGCACAGAAGAAACATATGTCTTTCCCCAAATACACAGAGAAAAGACAAATAAATGAGTGTTCTTACAAAGTGTAAGCATGTTAGAACATCCACATATCCTCTTGTGTGAATGATGTACGATTTCATCTCTAGGACACAAAGAAAGCAAAAGGATTAGTTTGAGTTATTTGTCTTTCAGCAGAAGCTTTTATCTAAAAAAAAGCGCACTGGGGGAACCTCAGGTTAAACACTCCGCTCAAAGGTGTAATGAGGATAGGATGAGTGAATCTCACAAAGAAATGGCCGGGTCATGTTTCCCCCTAAAACAAGGGAAAACAATTTAAATATGGATGTGATTCGTATTATATTAAAAATTTGATTTTGTTATATTTTTTCATAAGTTATTCTGCATAGCATTTAATGGATTTGATTCAAACTTTTTAATTGACTGACAGCCCTGTTGGGACAGAATACATTTTTAAATATTTAATTTCACAATTTTAGTCATAAAAATATCTTATATTATGTCAAAAAAATGATATTTTTAGGGAGAATTTGCCAGGGATGGGAATCCTAAGTCATTGATTCTGGTTCTGACTCCTCTTGAAGATTTTGCTTCCTTAACCTTTCATTGGGGATTCTTTATTCTGCAAGTACAGCGTAATACAGTAAATTGTATGATAGATGTTTTTAATTCACTAAAAAGAACCGCCTCATAAGATTCACTCATTCAGGAATTGAACTACACTGGTTGTGTTGGATGTGTTTGATTCACTAAAATGATCCAGTTCATATGATTCATTCGTTGGGGAATTTGACCACTCTACTTGTCCTATATATGTTTGTTTTTTCCCAAAAATAACCCACTCAAAATATTTATTTGTTGAGATTTGTACTACACTGGTATGTGTTTGATTCACTAAGAACCTGCTCATAAGATTCTGACTACAATGGTTGCTCTGTGTGTTTCTGTTTAACTCAAAATATTAATTCCTTTGAGAATTGGACTACTCTGGTAGTGCTGTATGTGTTCAATTCACTTTTCAATTCACAATTCACAAGAATTGGACTACAATGGTCACACTGTATGTTTTTGATCCACTAAAAGAACCTGCTCATAAAATTTGTTCTGCGACCGACTACAATGGCTGCATCTGTATGTCTTTGATTCACAAAAAAGAACTGGCTGAAAAGAGGAGTCATAAAGGAATTGGACTTGGTTCTGTTTTTTGTTTTTTATGGAACCAGTTTTGAAGGCCCAGTGTTCAGTTCCTAACCCTGATTCTGAGTCAAGAAAATGTAGATATCCTGGCAGTTAGCTACTGAGAATTGTTGTGTGTGGTATTTTTTTTCGTGAGATTCCCCCAGATCATCTCATTATCTGCAATCTTTAGGTTGACAGCCCAAGTTTAAACCAGAACCAATTACACAGTGAAGTGGAGAAATGCGTGAAAGAACAAGAGATTAAGAGTGTAAGCACTGCAGGATGTGTCCTAAGCTCAGGACTGAAGAGCATGTCTGTCTGAGAGCTCTTTCGAGGCTTGAAGCTTGGGATTTGTGTGGAAACTGGGATAGCGTCCATTGTGCAGATCCGCATAATCCCTGCCAGAGCAATCAGGTATCAGAGCTTGCACCAAAGTGCTACATTCCCCTTGTGCGCTCAACAGACGGGGATTCGCACAGATTCGGCCTTTGCTTTGAGCCAGAATCCTGAAAAATCAAGGGAAATAAGTCCCCTTGTTTTCGGGAGCAGTTGCCAGATATTGTGTTTCGGTAAGAGCTTACAGGGAAAGTAAAGCCATATGAAGCAAATCGCATTAGCTTCTACCAGTATCGACTCCAGGGAAGGACATTGTTGCGATGCATGCCGATTCAAATTCACGTTTCTGATACTTTTGAAACCTATGGTTTCTCTTACAGGGAAATGCAATACAACCTTTCCAACAATGAAATCACAGTTCATTTTCTTTAACATCAAGTGATGTTGAAAACAATGAGTACCAAATTGAGCAAGACTTGCCTTTGTCATCTCATGAATAACTTGGATTACTTATTAGATTACTTTTTTTGTCAAATTGCGAGTATTTTAAAAACTGCTGATCTATTGGGATTTTCACGCAGAACCATCTAGGGTTTACAGAGAATGGTCTGAAAAAAGAAAAAGAAACTATCCAATGAGAGGCAGTTCTGTAGGTGAAAATGCTTTGTTGATGCCAGAGATCAGAGGAGAATGACCAGACTGGTTCCAGCTGATAGAAAGACAACAATAACTCAAATAACCAGTCGTTACAAGCGAGGTCTGCAGAAGAGCAACACGTCAAACCTTGAAGCAGATGAGCTACAGCAGCAGAAGACCACACGGGGTGCCTGTCCTGACCGGTCTGATGGGTCTCGATTCCTGCTGCGACATTCAGATGGTAGGGTCAGAATTAGACATAAACAACATGAAAGGATGGATCCATCCTGCCTTGTATCAGAGGTTCAGGCTGATGCTGGTGTAATGGTGTGTTGGATATTTTCTTGGCACACTTTGGGCCTCTTAGTTCCAGTTGAGCAACATTTAAAAGCCACAGCCTACCTGAGTATTGTTGCTGACCATGTCCATCCCTTTATGACCACAGTGCATCTTCTGATGGATACTTGCAGCAGGATAATACGCCACGTCACATCTAAAACTGGATAATTGAACATGAAAATGAGTTCATTGTAAGGAAACTGACTCCAGTCACCAGATCTCAATCCAATAGAGCATCTTTGGATGTGCAGCCGACAAATCTGCAGCAATTGCATGACACTATCCTGTCAGTATCTCTGAGGAATGTGTCCAACACCTTGTTGAATCTGTGCCACGAAGAATTAAGACAATTCTGAACGCAAAAGAGGGTCCAACACAGTACTAGCAAGGTGTACCTAATAAAGTGGCCTATGCGGGTGTATAAAAAAGCATATGTAGACATAACATATGTAACAGGGCGTACACCCGCCCGTCTATAATCAATAGGGGGAGTAGACCTACTGAAGTTGTTCAATTAAATGAATGTATAGGCACTGGTGCAGTACACGGTCTCTTCATTTCTTTAAAAGAAAACTACACAAATAAATAAACAACAGTCAAAATATTGACAATACAAAATAAAATAACCCTACACAGAATAAACAAGAAAAATGGCAGCAGTAAGGGGGACCAGATTCATTTAGTTAGACAAAGTCTTGGACTGGAAGTAACAGTCTCAGCTATTTCTAGTACAACCCTGAAAACTTGTAACGCACGTGCAATATAATATACAACCATCAAACAAATCAAATGATAGTGTTATGACTGCATCACACCATCCCTTAGTAGCTGAGACATGGTCTCGTCCAGTACAAGGCCCCCTAAAGCCGTCAAAACTAAAATAAATAAAAGAAAGAAAAATAAAGAAAAACAAATGAACTATACAATGTGTACCTAACAAAAATCAGCCAAATGGAAAAGAAAGCAATAACAAACTACACAATATTCACATGACAAAACCAACCAAAACAAAACACACAATTGTAAATAAACTTTAAATACTTTAAAAACAGTGGTCTAGTACACAATCAGCTCCCAGATGAATCTGCCAAAACATAATACACATTCAGTACATAATAAACACATAATAAATCTAACGACCTACCCTGGGATGATTAGCAACATGAACAGGGAAAAAGCGAACGATATGAGACGTACAGCTCCAAATGAATGACCTCGATGCCAGATATGTTACTACAACAAAAAAACAAACATACATGCTTAAGCACAAACAGTATTCTGCTTTTTGCTTATTTCTTCTCATAACTTAAATGCTTGCCTCATATATCTAGATGTCTACAGGCTGACATCCTGCTATAGGTACGCCACTACAGTCTAACCATTTTTGAACTGCATTCCCCTTACCATTCTCCTCCCAGAATTTGAAAATTAAGGTCCAAGTTATGCATATCACTGCATTATCGTTTTAATCTCAGATGAGTTAAATCAGCTAGACACATTTTCTCACAAACTCTTTGAGTTGAATATTGTTTGTTTTGTGTCTACGTCACATGACTTGACTCAAGTCTGACTCGAGCATTGTTTCTTTTTGGATATAAACACTTCGAAATTGACCATATTCATAAAAGGAGATTTGCTGTACGCATACTAACTGGCAAGGGATATCGGACATGACCATCATAACCTCGAACTTCATTCACCACCTCTAAAAGTAAGCTATGGCTTGTTTAACCTGTTTGTTATAGTTCATTTGACTAACGTTAAATCTAGAGAGAATAGTGGTCAAAACAGCATGCCTCTTTATACACAATTGTTTTCAAATGTAGCTTAAGGCTGTCAATAGATTCAAATGATAATTAATGATGGCATATGTTTTGTATATAACGTGCATAAATTTGCAGACATTTGCCACAGTTTCTTTCAGATCATAGTGCTTTAATGCCAAATATGTCACTCTTTCCAATGACGAAAAACAACATCGAAAACTGTTAATGATGTTTTGTCGTGTTTTATGTTTTTCTTGAAGCAGGGTCAGACGTCAGGGGGTTGGGGGGCAACATGCCAGCAGAATTATAATGCCCCCAAAATTCAAGAGATGGTTGAAAAAATGGCCCTAGTATGAGTTATTTTTCATATTTATAATGTATGATATTAAAAAAATATTTCCAGAATATTTGCACGATTTCAAATGTGATAATGATTTTATACAACAGTTCAGTAAACAAAGGGTGAATATTGTGATGTGACATTTTAGACATAATATTGTCAAATATTCTCTGTTTTTGCTCTATTTCTCCAACGACAATAGTTTTGTCTATAGTTTTTTCATTAAAAAAAAATAGTTTTTTCATTAATCTCATACAATTATTTATGCTGTTGTAATTGCAGTGTAAATGCATGGTTAGTAAAAAATGGTTAGAAAAAAAAAAGCCCCTGGATAAAATATTGGCCCTTAATGGGAAAGTTCATTTCTGCTGGTGATATTCCATACAAAAATATATAAGCAAAGTTAAACATGACATTTACTATAAAAAAAAACAATGCAATTAAAAACATAACACTTGTGCATTTACTTTCAAATGTTCAAATGCTTCAGCATTTTTTTTATAATTGTTATAATAATAATAATAATTCAAAATTTTGATAATCATAAAGACATGCTATAATAAATTATATGATTATTATTAATATTACGATATAAACGTATAAGAAAGGTAATCATTTCAGAAGGAGAAATGAATAAGGTTGAGGCCAATATAAACTCTACTTTTTTCTGTTTGGTATTGTGACTTGACTTGACTTGACTTGACTTGACTTGACTTGACTTGACTTGACCCTTAGCAGGACTTGACTGGCTTGAAGTGAACCACTGACTTGACTTGCTTGAAGTGAACCACTGACTTGACTTGCTTTTGAAGTGAACCACTGAGTTGACTTGAAGTGAACCACTGAGTTGACTTGAATTGCTTGGTTTGTGTGTACTGCGACTTAGACTTGCTTGAGACTTGATTGTAGGGACTTGAGACTTACTTGTGACTTGAACATGTGTGACTTACTCCCACCTCTGCTACGGTGCAGGCAGGAAAACACCCCCAGGCTTGGCGTAGTCGGTAGCAGAGCTGGTAAAACCATTTAGGCTTTAAAGCTTCATTGTTTATGTTTCCAGAAGAAAGAAGAGACTCTTTAGTGGTCAGCCACAGCGATGGACATTGAGGATTTTTTCTAGTCAATTGTGGACTGCTGCACTCGTCCTAACCCGTTCCCCCAAATTCACATTCACCCAGCTTCTGTGGATCCTAATTTCATCTGATTCTTGTGTGGAAACAGCTCTGGAACATCCCCGTGGTGACTTGATATATCTCTTAAACTTCTGTTCCTGCTGGGTAATGTGTATGTACATCTGTTTATTATGCATTTGCCCTATTGATGGGTATTTTGAACTCGTTTATTAGCTTACTAGTTGTCACATTGATGTATTGGATCTGATATTTTAATCATTTCACAACTCGTGGTTCTTCTATTACTGGCCAGAGGTCTAGACATTTACATAAGAGATATTAGCTCTGTCTCCAAACCTAGTGAGCTGCCTTTCTAGAGAGCATTTCAAGGCATCCTAAGTACACTGCTGAATAGAAGACTTTCCAAAAGCTAGACAGCAACATTATGCTGCCCTCTTTGAGACACCTCTTATGGTCAAATTCAAGGCAACATCTCACATATCTTTTGTGGAGAAAGCAATCCCAGAATGAATACAATAAATAAAAATTAGCAAGAGTTGAGAAAAAATGTGACTATAAATATTTCATTTGGTACTGAAAAGTTTTCAGTCTGAATAATTTCCTTAGTAATTTCGCACAATATTTGTGTGCTTTGTGTTTTTAGCCTTATTAACCCCCGAGGTCTACGGTATCGCCGGCGATACCAGCTCGCTTTTTTTTTTATCAGTGTAAAATAAACTCATAAATACTCTGTTGACTTTGATTTTTCATAGGAGTTTCGTACATCAATCGATTCTGTTAAATGTGTATTATTTTTGTGTATACTCATAATAAAAACAAAGTGTTGAGCTTTTCGCCAAATAAAGAAAAATAAACACGAAGCGAGTTCTGCCTTCTCTCTGTCAGTGTAGTCCATTCTGAAACGCGTCCGAAAATGAACAATAACTCAGCGAATACTTCTCACACAGACACGTGAGATATGTCTTTATGAAGCTTGAAATCTCTTCTTTTAAATGAAGTAATTTATATATAAAACAAATGTTTTCAACTCATGTAATCCGTTTGAAAGCAAGGAGAGGTACTGTTTTTCCTTCTGCCTCATTATCTCTATAATGAGTTGAGGCCGCCCCGCCCCCGGCGCTATTCACATGGTAAATGGTTTAGGTGATCTAGTATGCATCGCATACGCCCCCGGATCAATGCCATAAAAACACAATTTCTTCATCAGACTTACTGATAGTTCATCGCGTTTTGAGTATGGCACGCTTCTCCAGTAAAGACGCCCTTCAGATGATTCTGGACAGCGAGGAAGTTGTTTCCTCAGAGGAAGATTGTAACTCAGACTACAAACGGCAGCATTTTGAAGAGCGAATTCCGCCGAGGACACAATTTCGGAGTAAGTTTTACTTAAAAGTCTTTTGTCTTTTATTTTTCGTGTTCGCATTTATGAGGAAAAAACAATATTACGTGACAGTTCTCCATTATGGACGCGAGCGCTCTGAAAGCCACTAAAAGACTTTCAAACTTTCACAGAGACCTCAAAACAGAAACTACAAATCCTTTCTTTAAAACGAATTTCGTTTTGTATCAATTGTATCTTAATTCTAATAATTTTTTCATTAACAAATTTCCTGGATTTAAAGTAAATATAGGCTAGCAATCACAACATAAGGTGCTTGAACTGGAGATCATCATTAACCAGACCGTAGCCTACTCGCCTCACATGTCTAAAAAATGTGAAATATATTTACAGAAAGCTGTTTCTAAACAAAACCATCCAAAACAAAAAACTATGTAGCCTAATAAATGTGCATTTCTCCGGTGCGTTCACTAGCCTACTGCGAAGATCGCGAGTCAATAGCCTATCGTCAACTTCATCTTTGCCAGAAGTTAAATTTAAATTGCGTGTGTGAATGAATGATGATGTTTTAGCAAACTGTATTGCTATACTGAGGAAAGGAAAATTCGACTGAAATATGTTGAAATAAAATGTAGGCTATTTGTATAAGCAACGTATTAAACTGCAAATTAACAATATGCCCTAATATTTCATGAAAACAACGTTACAGTCAGGCGAAATATGAAAGACAACATCTTGTTGACTAGATTTGGGTACAGTTTTTACTGTAGAATATACTGCCACGTCAAATAAGCTTTTGTTTAGCAATTTCTATATCTATTTTTGTCAAAAATAAAGTCATCAACTAAGATGTTAGCTGTTCCAATGTTGACTATATTCAAACTAATGAATACATAGATAAAATGTAGGCCTATAATCATTTTTTTTTACAAAGAAAGAGTACACTTGAAATATTGTTGAAATTGTTATTATTGTTGTAATTGTAACCTTTTTAATAAAATAGCAAAACATATTTACAAGATAGATGTAAGCAAAATCTTAAATGGTCAATATAAGTCTTCTTCTAAATATATCTTTTGTCCTTGCATTGTGGCTCAGTCAGTGTCACACCTGAGTGAATGGCTCATCATTATGCAGAGTGGGTGGGACATTGTATTCTAGGGTGTAAACCACTCCTCGTTCACGCCCCCCTCGCATATTGGCTTTCCAAGCAAAACCTGTTTTACATCAATTTAAATCAATGTATGGTTTTATGTGAACGATAAAACAAGACTATTTTCACATAATTTTGAAGAAAAAACTCTAGGCGAGGACATCCATTAGTCAAAAGTCTTATTGACACATATTTACTATGTGTTTTGTGGCCTTATTTCAGAAATTTTAGTTTTTAGTTTTTTCAATAACCACGCATAAACATTATTCTCTCAAAAATGAAAACATGTACATACATGTGGCTCACATATTATGGTAGCCCTGTTTGTGCTATATAGATTGAATTTACACCTTTGCCATTAATATGTTTATATGCAACTGAAAAAAGCACAAATGTCAGGGCATGTCAGAACATCTCAAGGGCCCCAAAAACAGCCCAGACCCCAGAGGGTTAAGTTTCTAGCCCAATTCTTTAGCATCATACTAATCAAGTACAGTGATCTAGGCTGATTTCCAGTGTTCTGAAGTTGTTTTTAAGGAGTTACGTAAAAGAGTTCAAGACTAGATGACCCTCTTGTTGTTCTTTTATGTTTTCTCCATCCTTCACACCCCTCCGAGAAGCAAACAGGGACATAACTTGTCCCACACATTTTTTTTAAACTTTCTTCACATACCAGACTTTACGTGTCTTGAGCAAGACGGAGAGCAGATCAAGTGGCCTTTACTTCAATTAAGTTCTTCTACTGTAAAATGCACCAGACAGGGGTAAAATGCATTTAAGAGGACTTGATATAATAAGTATGCTGGAAAAATATATTACCAAGTCCATTGAAGGCTAGTCGAAGTTGAGAACCCATGTGCAGTTTTATTGACAAACATGAACCAGATACAAAAGAAACAAAAACATGAAACTAGAGCATAAACTTGAGCACACTCCAATTTAAGATTTGCTATATAGTACATACCGCTTAACTTCAGTGTTCTGTATGAGTCCGAGTAAGGAGACCGTTAACCAGGGAAACGTTGACCCCTTGCCCCCATTTTCAACACCTCCATTCCAAACAATGGCTTAATTTTGGTATGTACCCCAAAGAAAATTCCATATGGAAAAAATCAAATCCTGTTTTACTCAGAAATATGTCAGATTACGGAAGTCAGATGGGATGCTGATATTTCTCAATTTGAGTTGAGTTTTATGGTCTCACACAGAAAATGTTAGGGTTCGTACCAGGTATGCTTATTCTAGAAGTGTGTAAAAGGGTCACTTAGCGCACACTGTATCAAATAGTGGCTCATGTTGACACAGAGCTGGGCCCATTTCAACAAGTTATACGATATGCTAAGCAGATTTACAATGGGTAAACAAACACATTTGCTGAAACGGTGTGCTGTATAGACATGCACATTAATTTTTAGCAATACTCAATTCCCTCAGCCCAAAACTAAAAATACAAGCTGTGTGGTGGGAACTCTCTGGTGTGCATGTCTGCAGGCTGACATATGGGGCACATGTACATCTATTGGCAACTGGGGTGCAATTGCGGCCTGCTCGAGTTTGAGTAACAGATGCAGGCTGCTAGCTTGTGCGGGAGTGTTATTGGGGGCTATAAGCTTTGCGTTGTATAAAGTTGCCTGGGATTATCACAGGATTGGAAGGTGCGATGTTGTTAATATGCCCTGATGGGCCATGACTTCGGTTTGGGTCAAAACCTGATACGTCCACACTAAAAATCGAGAAACTACACAGGCCAGTCAGTGGAAAAGCCAAGAAAGCGAATGGAACTCTGGCAAATCTCAGAGGCTGTGGAAAAAGGACTGCCCCTGTTCCTATAGTCCCAAGTTTTTATTCATCAGCGGAGAACTAGTTTTTTGTTGTGCGTATTATGCGGTTGGTTTAAATGACATCATTACATGGCTCTGTGGAATACTTGATTCTCATTGGTCAGTCACGCCATTCAGCGGTATGTTATTCTTCAATAACAATCGCTGAAAACAGATAAAACTCTGTGTTTTCAGGCTCATCCGGGTTACTAAATTCAGCAGCAGAAGTCAGAACGTTTTTTCTTTGTGGAAGTTTTGCGTTTGGTGAGCTAATAAAATATTAAAACAGTCAAATCAATATTTTTTTTTACAGTTATTTAATTATGTCATCAAGTATCATGGACTTGCTCTCTCGTTTTATACAAATTCAGCTGCTGCGATTTTGCAACTATTGTTTTGTACCCTGTTGGATTATAAGATACAACAAACAGGTACGATTTTAAAACAGTTTCTCAAATCAATATCCAGGGCTCCAGACTGTGACCAATTGGTCGCACTTTGCGAGCATTTTTCCTGCCGGTGCGACCAAATATTTATTTAGGTCGCGCTGGCAAATGCAAACAAAATGAAAGCGGAACAAAAATGCGCTACTCATTTATGCTTCACGGACCGTTTATTAGTTCGGACCAATAATAGACAGCGCAGCGCCCCGAACTTGCCAGTCGCGGGCCGATCTCGATCACGCGACACTGTTACAAGGAGATCCAGACTCTGGAGATCCAGTGAAGAAATCCATTGAATTCGCCTCAGAATTAATAACATCATCGCTGCGAGATCCAGTGAGAAACATTCCGATTCGGCGCAGAGTTCTCTGTTATAAACCATAGATATCAGATCAAACAGTGCTGACGTGGAAACCAGGAGAAACACTTATAGAAGGCTTTCAGTCCACAAATCGGCAACATTCACCATGGATTTAGACTAATGTAGTAACGCTCCTAAAATTTTCAGTCAGGGGCTACAGCACTCCTTGTAAAAAAAGTAAGTCTGGAGCCCTGAATATCTCTGATCCCCATGGCAAAATGCTATGCAAGTAATATGACTGTACGTTATACCTTAAATGTCCGTCTAGTTTGAACTAGCAATTAGCACTAGCGTTAGCAACTGCTCTCTGTGGAAGCTTTGCATTTAAAGACCTAATAAAATATTTTGACTCCGATCAATATTTCGTGTCTAATTATTAACTTATGTGGCAAGTAGTAAATATTCGCTTCGAGTTGGGGTCCTGATCACCCTGTCAGGGTTTATTCTGAGATAACAACCGGTTGGATGTACATTATCCCTTACTCAGCTCTCAATGTGCAGAGCAGTCAGCTTTATAGAACTGCACTGCAATGTATCGTCTGTTTGTTCAGCTGCTTTACATGTGTATCCGGTTTGAACAGTCTTATTTGGTTAGGGACAGACGTCGCCACTGAAGCGGCAAATTGGGCCTAATGTATGCTCGAACCCTCTGGGAAAACTGCATCTCGTATTAAACATCTTCAAATGTGGATTACACAGTTTAATGGGTGACATCTGGGGGTTTTATGGTTTGCTAAAGAAGAGGGTGTGATTTTTGCACCACTAGTGGCACCAAACAGAATTACAGAAATGATGAATACTTAAACTGAAATAATACTATATCATAATACTTTTCACTTACGCTAACTGGCTAGCTAGTGGTTAGGCTATTTATGATGGTGTAGATATGAAATATGAATCCATATACATAGGACTATCTATTAGGCAATTAAGGAATCCAAACAAGTATGACTTAATTTGGATAAATGCTAAATGGGCAGTTTACTTGAGTTTAGTTTTTAGCCTGTTACAGCCAATTGAGTCCTAAGCTTGAAAGTTGTTAGGATCTCTTCATTGTGGAATGTTTGCAGTGTCCCTGAAAGTTATACTGACTGTGTTTAACTCTACAGTATAATGACTTTACAGTGGTTTTGGAGACCTATATACAATGATTTTGTGTTACAGTAAGCAATTTGCTACGATACAAGCTTGGAAGCTGTCAAAATTCTACTTATATTATGATCTGTCTGACTGGTTTGGCTTAACTATTCTTATATTCAGATATTTGTGTCAATTAATATAAATATAAATTAAAACATGAAACATTTAATTGAATATTTTTCAGTCTAAAGGTGTAGTCAGTATTGCAGAACTCTTGCAGGCAGATATGTATTGTGTAGCGATGTATAAAGATCACACAAAGTCACTTTCAAACAAATCAGCTTTCTGTTGGTCAGCAAAAAAGTGAGGAAATATTTCAGAAATGTTTCCTTGTGTGAAATTTCAGAGGGTGTGGATTCCTATTGGAATGACTGGATAACACACACACACACACACACACACACACACACACACACACACACACACACACACACACACACACACACACACACACACACACACACACACACACACACACACACACACACACACACACACATTCTTGTACATCTATGTTTATGAGAACATTCATTGACACAATGCAATCTCTAGCCGCTTACCCTAACCTTACCCATCACAACTAAATGCCTAACTCGAACCCTTACCCTAAACCTACCCTTAACCTAATTATAACCTTATCCCTAAAAACAAGTCTTGACCCTCAAATAGGCCTTTAAAGGGGTCTCAGAAAGTGAGGACCGGCCAAAATGTCCTCACTTTACTCTCTTTGTCCTCACTCCAGTGGTCTAAAACTCAAACTGGTCCTCACAAAGATAGTTGTACACACACACACACACACACACACACACACACATACACACATACACATACACACATACACACACACACACACACACACACACACACACACACACACACACACACACACACACACACACACACACACACACACACACACACACACACACACACACACACACACACACACACACACACACAAATCAGCTCAACAGTAAATGTGATGGCACCCTATGTGTTGGTGTAGTTGGAAGGCGTTTTTTTAAACTGGCCTGATTTTTTGGACCCAGGTGTCAATCCAAATGGAATATATTTTCTTCTGTGGAAGGTAAAAGAAGACATTTTAAAGAAGTTTGATCTGTTTTGTCCATATAAAGAAAGTCAGTGGCGTGTAAAACAACATTAGGGCACTGAGGTATTCTTCAAAAAATTTTTTTTTGTAATCACAGAAGAATGTAAGTCATACAGGTTTGGAACAACATTAGGGTGAGTAGCCTAAATGATGACAAAATTGTCTTTTTTGTGTGTGTGAGCTATTCCTTCAACTATTTTGAAGCTGTGGCATGGGTGACTCAGGGCTCCTAACATTTGAGAGCACCAGAGCCATTAAGTTCTACAGATGGTGGCGCTAGTTCCTGATTTGGTAAAGGTGAGCGCTCTCTCATTATAAAAAGAGCGCTCTTTACTTGCTTTCAGTCAGAATGTGAAGATTTATGAGACATTGTGACTTCCTACTTTTTTCCATATATTAGGGAGTGGAAATGGCATGTGGATGTTACTTATGTGCAACAGAAATGGCAGCTCTTATCAGTTGGCTAACGTGGTGGTGGCACCAGTGCGACCTCTAACTAAATGTCGTCGCATCGGCAGGAAAAAAGGTCGCAAAATGCAACCATTTGGTCATAGTCTGGAGCTCTATGACTTCAGAAGTTGTTGAGTGGAGGGCTGAGGTGTATGACTGATAGACTGTGTGTGTAAAGTAGAACACAAGCCAAGAGAAGTAAAGCTGCTGTATATCAGGCAGGAGGGCTGCCGTCACTCTCTCGCTCTGTTTCTCTCCTCAAGAAGTCTTTCTAATAGAAGAATGGTCATATTGCATCCATAATAGAAACACGATAGATTAATCGGAGGATTTGCGGTGCTCATTTTTGCCTGATGGTGTTGATCATAGAGAGTTTGTTTTACTGTATAATTGGAGAAATGTTTTTAGTACGTTTTAAAACGATTAGATACTTGTAAATCCTGTTTTTACAAGCTTTTTATGTGTTAAGAGTTTTCCCGGTCACCAATATCTGGGAGGGCACACTGCAATCCATATCGGAGAGGTTTGAGACTCATGTAAATGTATTCTTTGCTAATTATCTCATAGGGAATATGGGTACTTGTAATCAATAACCCAAAAAGAATCCTAACTGTGGTACATGAGAAAGCCGCAGTCTCTTGGGACGTAATAGGATCCAGAGAGGCCCTGTTGCAAATCTACATTTCTGAAGGTTTAGTGTGTTAGGAATGAAATCTATTCATGATCTGTGAGAGTAGATATTGTATCTTACTAGTTGTTTTGTTTTGCACTCGTCTGGTTCTCCCTCTTTCTCTGCCATATGGTTTTCCCTCCCCAATTCACCGGTTGCTCCAGCTGAGGTTGCAGCTGGTGTCCATGTCTGCTCAGCTCATCCCAAGAGCCGTGATTCACGTCGTCAGGGAAGCAATTCCCACAACGGTTTGCACATCTCTGGATGTTGTGGTTTGGTGAGGTTTTAAAGCAGAGGAATCTCCAACATCAAATTAATGATGAATCACACCGTTTCCAGTGTTTGACCGAAACATCTCCACATATTCGAGAACCTACACAGATGTGCACAGGAATACAACGACTCCTCGCATTCTCGAAACCTCCCACAGGTGCGATTGGAGCTATGGATGTGTCATCTGAAATAATACATCACTGGCTAGCCTGCAGCCATTAAACGTTAATAACCTACATGGGATGTCAGATGAAAAACAGCACTTTTGAGACGAGCGCTTATGTCGGGAGGTGGTGCTTGGTTAGCACGTCTCTGGAATGGGATTTTATGTAGAACATATGGAGCTATTGAAGTGAGGAATATTTCTGATATGACCGCTGTTTTTTTTAGGAGAAGAGAATGTCGTTTTTTTTTCCATTACCGTTCTGGTCCATAATGGTGCCCTGCTGCGGTTTCAGTACGCTTTAAAACTTTACTACTGCGTTTATTAATGGAGCTCTGGGGATATGGAAAAACTCAATTTTTTACATTACAAGAAGTGCTGACATGTAGTGACATCAGATGTGTTGGGCCGATGTTTTGGTATTTGAAATCGCCTCGGGACATAAAATTTGGGTAAAAGAAGCAAACCGAAATCTCCGCAGTCGAGTCATGTAAATACTATGGAGTAGTTGGAACTGTCTCCGGAATTAAGTGTGTTGTGGGATATTCGGGGTGTACTGTGGGAAGAGAACATATCATTGAGGGATATTACGCAAGGGGAAAATTGGGAGATAAAATAAAATAAAAAATAAAGATAATTTGGAATAATATTTGATACAGTGACTACTAGTCAGACGTGGGATTCAGTAAATAAAAAAAAAGAGCGTGTGGAAAGTTTTTGCAGCATTTTGGCTCCTGGATTTGTGGGTTCTATAGTGAATGAATGGAAGTGATATTGGACATGCTCGAGATACATCCATATGGGTACATTTTCATTTCACGCAGACCAAGATAAATATGAGTTCGAGAGCTAGAAGAAAACAAAGAAAACTTCCATTTGAAGTCTTGCCTCCAGCTGTGTCTTTTTCTCTGCTAATCGTACGTAAGGTATCCTTGGCTTTTGATGCATCCTGAATGTCATTCAAATGGCAAACAAATGTCAAGGCTGGGAAACAGGTCACATATCCTATTCCCATCTCAATGAGACACAAAGAGGTGCCAGCAGCTGTGGGAAGAGAAAAGAAACCAGTGTTTTCTGGAGCTGGAGATGTTGAGGGCAAGCAATAGATGCACTCATCCCTCGGCTCTGACTTCTGTGGACAGGAAGGCCTGCTGAGCAAAGATGTGCCGTGGATGGATGGAAATGAAGCGTTTCTTCCCTCCTTCACCTCAATGGAAAACATACCATAAAGGGAAAACAAATCCTGTATTGATTATGCCTTTAAAGTCCCAAATGGCACCCATTCATGACTTCATGATGCTTCCTCGGCTGGCAACTTTTTATGGTTTTCCTTGTGGAACTTAAGAGAATTGTTGTGTACAGTAATGCACAGATATGTTTTTTCTTCTTCTGGATAATAGTGCAACAGTCGGATTCCTGAAGTAAAAATGTCATTCATTTTCTCCATGGGGAATTTAATATTAACCATAAAGACAGACATGCTGTGAGCTATGAGGTTATTAATTGATATTATTCTACGGAGCTGTTGAATGCTTGGATCTGATTGGTTTGACGAATGTTCTAAGGAGTGCAACTATTTTCAGGGAAACCTGAAAGGTTTTGACCGCGTTACAGTTCTATATCACTTCGCCAAATGACTTCCGTTATTTCAAAGATCCTTACAGCTTACAGCAGCAAAAGAACCAAAACCCACAACGACACTGACCAAATATAGTAAACAACAGGACAAAAACGACCAATTATTTCGATGTTTTTTGCCACAAAAATTATGTTTTATTATGTATGGAAAGCACACACTCTCTTTCTCCCGCTCTGTCTCTCACCCAAACGCACACACACATACAGTACGGACACACACTCGTACAGAAACGTGTTGTCAGCGCTGCTCTGATGATTTTATCAGTAAAATAGTTTAACTGAAAAGCTGTATGTCATTTCTCACTAGCGATGTAACGACTGCTCTGGTCTTGGAGCAGATAAACGTACAGTTTCGCTATTAGTAGAGACGCTGCTGCCGAACACTGTTGAGAGACTGACTTAATTCATAGACGCTTGATAACTTGATAACTGATAACTTTCCCCATGGGAAAACAGGAGGTTAAAAAAAAAAAATGCTGAAAAATGCATGCGCACTGTTGTATAAGCCCATAATTATTTTATTTATTATGTTAGGGCCGATATTAAAATTCAATACTATTTGTTTAAAATAATGAATAAATTGTAAAATAAAACGCTAAAATATAAAATTAGTCATTTAAATGCTACATGCTAATTTAGACAGCAAAACATTTTAATATACAGTATGAAAATGGATATTAATTTAGAGATTTGCTGAAGATTACATTTAACGAAGTTATTAAATTAAGGTTTTTAAAGACTAATTTAAACGTGGATGTCTGCAAATGTAGTCTAAATGTATAAATAGAGGAAATGAGCTTCAACAATTAAATATCCAATATTAATCGTTATTGGTAAAAAACTAACCCTAATATCGGCTGATAACTGAAATAGTACAGATATATTGTGCTTTCCTAGTGATATAATATCCAGTGTTTCTTATCCAACTTCCACGATCAGTCTCTCCCCGTCCATGTTTTTCCTTAATATGTGTGAGGAACGGTCCAATGAAATTGCAGTGTAGGCGGGACTACCCAACAAATCAGAAATGGATACCAAGTGGACCAGAGTTGTCATGGTCTGTGCTGTTTAAGACATAATGTAATGGAATACCACAAAAAGATCATGGTCTCAATCTTCAGGTCCCTCATCACTCCAGAAGAAATACTAGATCTTTTGTGTTCTTGTTTCCCTGACGTGTCTTGGACAAGACGCGTCCATAAGCGCTCTGACTGCGTATGTATCGCTTTCTCAGAAGTTAGTGTATTATGTAATGGGTTTTTTCAATACAAATACATGCAGTCCCAGTCCCAGTCTCCAGACACACCTTGGAATGGAAACACAATGTCCAGAAGCTCAGACAGATTGAGAGTCTCATCAGAGAGAGAAATGTGATCACTTAAACAGATCGACCACAGCGCAACAAACACCTGAAAACATTACGAATGCGACTGCACATCTCTTCAGGGCCACCCGTGTGTGTTCATACACACATTTGCGCACCCCAGACACCATTCGGTGGAGACGGCAGCGGCGCGTCAGGATTGTTTTGGAAAGTTCGTCTGAACAGCAGAGCCAGAAAAACGACGTCTTCTCCCACTTCGTACATTACGCCTTGTTTATCATTCAGTCTCGATGGTTCCCACTGAAAGAAAAATAGCAGTTGAAATATGTGACGAAGTGGAAGGGGCTTAAGTGTGAGTGGAAAGATGAACAGAACTGTTTCCATGAGAGCGCTTCTCCTAATCCTGAAGCGCAGCCACTGGAAGAAGCTGCTTTCCTCTGGACATGTGTTCGATATTAATCCAGGACCTCCTCACACTTCAGGAATCCTTACAGGTTTTGCTTCACTGTGGTATTATCCAGACTCCAGTTGAAGCATATCCCTTGTCAGATACTTCATGTTGTATCAGAGTCAAAGCTGGAGCCGGTTTCGGATCGGCCTGTGAATTTCGGGGTTCTTTGTGCCTTTTACGAGTGGTGGCTTCAATAAACTGTAATGCATCTGTGATGATGAAAACACTGATGATAAAAGATGCAACTGGCAAATAGTGCCGATTATGTAATTTCGTGCAGATGTTATTTTCCAAATGAAAGAAAAGCTTTTAAATGTTGGCGACTCGACTCGTTTAGGGTCGATGTTCACATAAATAAGACGTGCGCTTGTATTCAAAAGGCAGTTTTGTATTCTTTGCTTTTATTTTATTTTCACATATCATTTTATTATTTTATTTAATCATTTCAGTATTTAATTTAATGATTTCGTATAATTATTTAATTTCATTTCACATTTCATTATTTCATTTCCATGACACTGATGTTTTGATGCCTAAAACCATTGAGCTTAGATTTTGGTGTATTATGTATGTAGACAAAATAGTATAGAATTTATTACAATTTTGGCCATTTATTGGCTATCGGTCACATGACAGTAATTATCAACTTATTTGATATCCACCAGATTTTCATATCGGTGCATAACTAATTTGGATGTCAGTCACAAGAGTTTTATTTTAATATCATTGATGTACTATTAAAGTTTTTGTCAATATTTTGAATTAGACTCTATTTTTATATTTTCTGTTTCCATTTTAAATTTAGTTCGTTTTTTGTCTATATAGATTTTTTTTTTTTTTTTTTTTTTACTATATAGTTTTTTAAAATAAAGTTTTAGTTTTTTGTTTATTTAATTTTAGTTATTTTACTTCAACTTAAATAAAAATGTTTTATATTAGTTTTATATTAGTTTTAGTTAATATAATAACGTTGTAGAGAACCAATGGCTTTTGCTGATGTGCTGGTTTTTCATGTGTAGGGGAAGATTCTCAGTAGATAATGACTTTCTCACATAAAGCTATTGCACTACTGGAAAAAATGTAGAGCATGAATTAAATGATCTATCTTTTTGCTTTAAGCTTAACATTATAAATCACCATCCTCAGGTGCACTATCACTTTAAGTAAATAACGGTTTCAAATACAATCTAAATGCTGCCGAGGAGTTCATATTCTTTTCAAGGTTCCAACATCAAGGATTTATTTAGCTTACTAACTACTACAAGATGGTTTGAGGGAACTCATCTAGCTTTGGCTTCAGTGTTATGTCACCGTCAGCTTCTCGACTCCATAAATACGATCCAATTTTAATTCTCGCTGTCCAAAAACGCTCCAATCTAATTCAAAACATGTCCTTGGACTTTGTCGTTGGATTGGGATTTTTTCTGTCTCTTCGTCGTGCTTTGGCCCGGACAGAAAAAAAAAAACTAAAAAAAGTTCATAGATTATTATTATTAGCAGTCATAAAGCACCAACACTTATTGCTCGATCATTGTGCTGCTTTTTGATTGGCTGCCGTACAGGCCCAAAGCAAACTGAGGTGACTGCTGACCCTCCACTAGTTTGTAATGTTTCTTTAACGTTCCAAAGAAATCTTGAGATAATTACTTCTGGAACTCGGGTTTTGTGTCCGTCATTGCGAAAAAGAGTCTGAATCATGGCGATACATAAATCAATATTACAGCTGATGTGATTTACCCTGTCAAAGACCCTGATTCATTCTCGCTTGTGTGGCTGAGGTCTGCGTCCATGAATGGAGAGTATAGAGTTCTCCTCAAATAACCAGCCGTCCAGGAGCTTCTAATGGCAGTTTAAATATACAGAGATATTCTCAAACAAACCCGTATGCCAAGGGCAACAACTGCTTATTATTTATGTATTTATTAGGATTTCCTGTATATTTATAGATATGCTGGAACCTGTATAAGAAGTGTGTGTGTGTGTGTGTGTGTATTTGTGGAGACCAGCAGTGTGCTTGGCTAGACACTTTCCTGTGTAACAAAGATGAATAGTTTTTTTTTTTATGAATTTTTTCCCCATTATGGTATACCATAATCTTTATTGTAAAGAATGGTTTGTGTGTTTGTTTATTTGTATCTATTTATTTATTATTAAATAATGTTTAAATAATATTAATAATAATATACCTTATTATTGTAATAATACTATGAGAATAATATTATATTTTATATTACATCTCAATAATTCATAGAATAATAAAAGTAATAATAACTTTAATTTTAATATTAAAATGTTATTTTTCTAATAATGCAACCTGAAGTAATTATGATGATAATATTATTATTAGAATAATAATTTTGATAATCTACTAATATTATTTAAATATATATTTTCAAATGTAATAGAATTGAATTAAGTATACATATTATTATTATTATTATTAATTGAAATATAAAATGTATGTACAGTATGTGAGTCCCTCTGAAATTGAGCATGAGAACCTTTTTTGCACAGACAGTAAAAGAACATGCGTAAGCAATTATTAGTGAATGTGACGTTTCACCTTCATTCAAAAAGAATATGGTATGAATTTGGTCTCTGTCTTTATTTATCAATAAAATCCCCTTAAAAAAACAACAACAAAAAAACAATCTATAGAAGAATAAGTAGAGTCTGTAGGTAACTCTGAGACCTTTACTATAGCACTGTTTTTTTTTTTTACCATGCACATTTTGTGATACATTTATGAATTGTATTGTTGTTTTTGTCTCTTATTGCATAAGCTTGTCTGTTTTGTTGTTGAAGGAGAGAAATAGTTTCCACTCTGATGGTACATTCTGTGGCATTGGTGAGTTTCTGACAGCACTCTGCAGCATCATTTAACAAAAATAACTTTGAAAAGGCTTATTGAGCTGAAAATATATCACTTCCACATGTAATAATGTTCTGTGGTGTAAAATAGAGAAAAAATTTACCCTAACATGCTAATTTTATAATATTAATTATTTATGAATACAGTTTTAAATCACTACAATTGGTAACTCTTTTGCTGACAGTTCCAAAACCCAAGTTGTCATGATTTTCATGACATGACTTTCTGGGCCTGAAGAAACTCTTGAATCTCTGCTCGATTATGGGTTTGTTGGCCTGTAAACAACATTTCTATCTTTCTTTCTATCTATCTATCTATCTATCTATCTATCTATCTATCTATCTATCTATCTATCTATCTATCTATCTATCTATCTATCTATCTATCTATCTATCTATCTATCTGTCTGTCTGTCTGTCTATCTATCTGTCTGTCTGTCTGTCTGTCTATCATCATCTGTCTATCTATCTATCTATCTATCTATCTATCTATCTATCTATCTATCTATCTATCTATCTGTCTGTCTGTCTGTCTGTCTATCATCATCTATCTATCTATCTATCTATCTATCTATCTATCTATCTATCTATCTATCTATCTATCTATCTATCTGTCTGTCTGTCTGTCTGTCTATCATCATCTGTCTATCTATCTATCTCTCTATATATCTATCTGTCTGTCTGTCTGTCTATCTGTCATCATCTGTCTATATCTATCTATCTCTCTATCTATCTGTCTGTCTGTCTGTCTGTCTATCATCATCATCTGTCTATATCTATCTATCTATCTATCTATCTATCTATCTATCTATCTATCTATCTATCTATCTATCTATCTATCTATCTATCTATCTCTCTGTCTATCTGTCTATCTGTCTGTCTGTCTGTCTATCATCATCATCTGTCTATATCTACAGTATCTATCTATCTATCTCTATATATCTGTCTATCTGTCTGTCTGTCTGTCGATCGATTTAGATTTTTTTTGTCTGTCTGTTTATCTATCCGTCTATCTAGTATCCGTCTGTCTGTTCCTCTCTTCATTCAGTCTATCTATCTGACTGATTGTCTCTTCCTCTCATCCGTCAATCTACTGTCAATCTTTCTGCATGTCCCATCCTATTTATCCACCTGTGAAATTGCTTTTTTTGAATTCTACTGATGTGTCTGTCCAATGTATCCATCTATGTGGTCTCTCTGTCCATCCATTTGTCTTTCCTTTCTTCGGGCAGCTTTTTACTAATTCTGAGCTGACACGTATCTTGAAGTATCGGTTGGTGCTCGTGCTTCAAACTTGAATTAATCTGCATGATTATAGACAAGTTCCAGGCATGATTAATACAAATTTTATTGAATTGTTTTTTAAATTGTATAATTAATTGCACAAATGAACCTGTTAAAGAGACATCTGTAATGAAACCTCTTTTTCACCAGCCAATTAGACTTGGATTATCATCTCTATAAACCAATGGCTAACAGACATCTTTTATTACTTAAATAAGTCTGAAGAACAAGGCTGGAGTCTGCTGTAATTGTCTGGGCATCCATCATCGATGTGCACACCCTACTTCAACTAATATGTAGGTAGTCTCACGGACAGTAATGGTCCTTGACAGAGGGACTCTTTCTCTCTGCTAAAGGAATGCTGTGTTCAATATAGAGAGAGGCCTCTGACAGCGTCTTCTGTCAATCAAACTAGTCACGGAGCGATCAAAGAAGTGCGGACAAGTACTTGCGCAATGACCTTTTCCCCTCTTCTTTCAGAAAAGACGTGCTGTCTTTCCCTCACAGACTCAAGCACATACACTCGTGATGACTCACATGCCTGAGAAAGGCCTCCCTGGGTCGTGTCTGTTAGTATGATAGACATGACTACTGTAAATATCATTTTCTATAACGTTGGAGAGGTTATAAAAGAACCTCAGGGTTGAGGAGTTATAAATGAAATTAGCTATTTTAAGAATATGAAGATAAAAATCCCCATACAGGACAGTTTTCAAGTCAATACGGAATTGATTTATCAATCTAAGTTGACCATGTTTATGTTTCTTAATACATGTTCCTGGTCTTATTGGGCATGATTCTCTAACCGAAACAACCTTCTTTCTTATTCCATCTTTCACAACCTGGTTTCAACAATGCTTAGGCTACTTTTCGTGACCCTATCATTGCCTTGAATGATTTCTGATGAATATCTTGTTGTTTCATTCATCACATTTTCTATACATTTATAAATATGATGAGTGAAACAACAAGATATTAGACTCTTTACAACACTTTTCACAGTGTGTAGAGCCACTTTTAGCAGCTATAAGTTTAAGGAATTGTTTTCTGTCGGACAGAATCAGTCTCTCGCATCGTTTTGGAGGAATTTTGGCCTGCTCTTTACAACGTTGCTTCATTTCATTGAGGTTTGCTGGCATTTGTTTGCATAGCTCTCTTAAGGTCCCGCCGCAACATTTCTGTTGAATTGAGGTTTGGACTTTGACTGGGCCAGTGCAACACCTGGATTATTTTTCTTTTTCAGCCATTCTGTTGTAGATTTGCTAGTGTTCTTGGGATCATTGTCCTGTTGCATGACCCGATTTTGGCCAAGCTTTAGATGTCGGACAGATGGCCTCACATTTGACTCTAGAATACTTTGGTAGACAAAGGGAGTTCATGGTCGACTCAATGACTGCAAGGTGCCCAGGTCCTGTGGCTGCAAAACAAGCCAAAAATCCTCAACCCTCCATCAGCGTCATCGATGCACAGATGGTATGAGGTGTTTGTGCTGATATGCTGTTTAGTTTTTGCCTAACTTGGCGCTCTTTGGTCTTGTCTGTCCAAAGGACATTGTTCCAGAAGACTTGAGGTTTGTTCAGATGCAACTTTGCAAACCTAAGCCGTGCTGCCATGCTCTTTTTAGAGAGAAGAAGCTTTCTCCTGGCAACCCTTCCAAACATGCCATACTTGTCCTGTCTTTTTCTAATTGTTCTGTCATGTACTTTAACATTTAACATGTAAACTGAGGCCTGTAGAGTCTAAGTTGTAGTTCTTGGGTGTTTTGCGATTTCTCTGAGCATTGTCTTTGGGTTGAATTTGCTTGGACGTCCACTCCACAGATTGGCAACTGTCTTGAATGTTTTCCACTTGTGAATAATCTTCCTCACTGTAGAATAATGCACTTCAAATTGTTTGGAAATGGCCTTGTAACCCTTCCCAGATTAATGGCAACAACAATTGCTTCTCTAAGATCATTGTTGATGTCTTTTCTCCTTGGTATTGTGTTAAAACACACCTGAACACTCCAGACCAGTGAACTACCAAAACACATTTTTATAGAGGTGAACATGAACTGATGATCAATTAATTAGACATTTTATTAGCAGCACGTGACTGCTACTTACCCTCTTGAATCCTATGGAAGCAGTAAGGGTTTACTTACTGTCACCCATGGCTTCTCCATTTTGGTCTAGTTTTTGTTAAATAAATAATGGCACGGTGTAATATGTCATGTCTTATTGTTCAGCTGAGGTTGTATTTACCTAATTTTAAGACCTGCCAAGGACCAGCTGATTCTTTTATAAATGAACAAGATAAGACACAAGATAAACAGGCAAAGCACAAGAGAGTAAATAATTAAAAGGCAAAATAAAAACTGAAAGAGAGAACTATGACAAGAGAAGCAGAAAAAAAAAGTAATGAAATGACTGGAACATGCAATCACAAAATAAAACAAAAGAACAAACTTGCAGGGAACTAGAGACTAGATACTAGAGATGAAAGTCTAGAGTAGAAATAAAATCAAGAAAAAAAGAAAAAGACTTGGATGCACAAGGGCAAAACCTAACTAGAACAAGACTGGAAGGAAAAAAGCAAAAATGATTCACTAGAGCTAGAAACAAGATCAAATACACAACTAGAACAAGAACAATATTTAACCGCAAGCAAACAGGAACACACCACAAAGCACACAACAAACCAGCAAAGACACAATATAAAGAAAACAGAGCACATGAGGAACAAGTGACCACACTCAAGCAAACGAAGACAAGGACTAAACAAGAGGAGCACATGGCCAACACAAACTAAGACAGAGCCATTTGCTCTGGCACAAGACAAACTAGGAAACATTAAACAGTGACAAGACAGACAAGACTGTCAGGGAAGGACCCTGACACTGACATTATTTACTATAATTGGGTTATTTGAGATGGTCATATTGCTTTCAGATAGGCTATTTCTTTTTCAAAATCATTGATGATATTAATAATGCAGCAGTGTTATTTTGTGTAAATTTTTTAACAGTAAATCTATGTTATATTTAAAGTTGTTTCTCGTTAAGGCTTCGAAAACACGCAGTGATGACTGTAATCACTTTCTATCATGAAAAATAAAATTATATGCAAGATGTGCAGCGCTAATATACATGCATTATAATGAGAACAGGATTGTGATAGAATGTTGTCAATTCTTTAGTTAAAGTGCTTCAGTTGCCTGTGTATCAGCGCGCTGTTAAAGGAAGAGCACATACAGAGTTTCCCTTTCAAACCATAGACTAAAAAACTAGCACTCTCAAGTTCACATTCACATCCTTTTGTGCAGATGCAAGATGTAATGTTACGTTTATGTGATGTATCTAGGATATCTGATTATTAGGGTTGGATACCGAACTCTGTACTTTTAATGGCACTGACCGAATTACGTCGGTATTACCGAGTACCGATTCACATTAAATCGATCGGTGCCAAATTTCGGTACCTGAGAACGCATCTGGGCGCGCGAGTAAGACTACTTAAATACAAATCCTATCGTTATGTCATTAACACACGGAAACTCAAAGGTCTTCACCACAACCCGTCAAAATAAAAATGTGGTTTTACTTGATAATATATTACTGTTGTACTGTAGAATTTAGATATCTCAATTTAATAATAATACTAATAATAATAAATTATCAAACATTTATTTTTTAAGGAATAATCACACTTTTTCTTCTATGTTGTAATTTTAACAGTATAAAGCTCAGTTGTGCCGCATGTTGTTTGACAAAAAAAAAAGAAAAAAGTTTCATTTCATATAAAATATCAATTAAACTAATGTTTAATTGATTACTAGAAAACAAAACATTTCCTAGAATTATTATTTTTATTTATTACTGAAATGGTTGTTTTTTTTCATATTCAAGCATTTTTTTTTTCATACGATTCATGTCATATTTTTATTTGTCAACATAAATTTTCATAACAGTTACATATTTTCACGACTGACAAGCCCCGCCCCCTGCATATGCCCCACACCCCGAGTTATCGAGTACTCCTTTTTTGAGACCTGTCAATGATCAAAGTGAGAAATTGACAAAAATGCCCATGCCTAATATACAGCAGTAGGTGCTGTATATTACGCCACTGTCGGTATATGCACATATGTAAATAAGCACTCGCGTCGCTTCATAAAATTGAGGTTAAACCTCTGGAGTCACATGGATTACTTTAATGATGTCTTTCCTTTATTTTGATTAATCATGAAGCCCTAATAGCGAATAGCAAATCGTGTTTGTGGGTATAGCCTTTTAAAACAGGGATGTTCTGTATGTCCAACCCCAACTTCCTGTTTCAGGAAAGGAACCTGTATTCAGGTAGTTTCATGGGGTCTTTTCTATTTGAAACATGTCATTCTCACAACTGCAGTCTTTTGCGGTGTTAAAGTTCACCACCAAACATTCAGAACACAGAGCTGAATAATAATAACAACCTTTTAGTGCTGATATCAAGTTTTATGTGGCTTGTGGAAGTTTTATGGCTCTGTATTTTATGGTTGTTTTGTGTCAGTGTAGGGCAACAGCAGAACATCCCTGCTGAGACGACATCCTTTGCCAGTTGTTTTGGTTGATCAAGTCATTTAAAAAGAGCTAAACAGTCTACAGTTTGCTTTGGTTCTCAAAGCCACTAGAGTAAGCCAAATGTCAAGTGCTAAAAGAGAATATATGACTTTTTTTTTTCAGTAATTTTATTTATAACTTACTCCTCTCCCCTCTATCTGCTTGTAATGTTACTCTTTCGTCCCAATTAGCTTATGTTTCTGTTTATACAGAATGGAACGGTGTGTGATAACATCGTAACTGTGTGGACGAGAGTCCAAGTGACCACAGACTCTGACTTCAGGCAAGATCAGAGCAAAGGAAAAGTTTAGAAATCAACCCGAGCTGCCTATTTGAGGATGGAATCAGTCGAACCAGGCCAGATTGTGCTGCGTTCGAAAACATTTCTTTTTATTTGCAGTATTTTTCCATCCCAAAAATATGGATGAAATTTTGAAGTGATGATTAGTTGTTCTATTTGTGTGACGGGGAATGAGTGTGTATGTGTGTGTTCACGTACAGCTCTGGAAGAAATTGAGACCACTGCAAAATTATCAGTTGCTCTGGTTTTACCATTTATAGGTATGTGTTTGGGTAAAATTAACATTTTTGGTTTCTCCAAAAACTGACAACATTTCTCCCAAATTCCAAATAAAAATATTGTCATTTAGAGCATTTATTAGCAGAAAACGACAACGGGTAAAAATAACAATAAAGATGCAGTGTTGTCAGACCTCGAATAATGGAAAGAAAATAAGTTCATATACATTTTTAAACAACACAATACTAATGTTTTAACTTAGGAAGAGTTCAGAAATCAATATTTGGTGGAATAACCCTGATTTTCAATCACAGCTTTCATGTGTCTTGGCATGCTCTCCACCAGTCTTTCACATTGATGTCGGGTGACTTTATGCCACTCCTTGTGCAAAAAAATCAAGCAGCTCGGCTTTGTTTGATGGCTTGTGACCATCCATTTTGAAAGCCTCAGAGTTGGGGAACATTTTCAGAGCAGAAGCAAGTGTTCTTCCAGGACAACCTTGTACGTGGCTTGATTAATGCGTCCTTCACAAAGACAAATCTGCCCAAATCCAGCCTTTGCTAAAGCACCTCCAGATCATCACCGATCCTCCACCAAATTTCACAGTGGGTGCGAGACATTGTGGCTTGTAGGCCTCTCCAGGTCTCCGTCTAACCATTAGACGACCAGGTTTTGGACAAAGCTGCAAATTGGACTCATCAGAGAAGATGACCTTACTCCAGTCCTCTACAGTCCAATCCTTATGGTCTTTTTTAAACCTCAGCCTGGCTCTTCTTTGCTTCTCATTGATGAAGAGCTTTTTTTCTAGCTTTGCATGACTTCAGCCTAGGAGCCTGTTTTGAACCGTCCTCGCCGTGCACTTCAACCCCAGCTGTTGTTCGCCATTCTTTTTGTAGGTCGCTTGATGTCATCCTACGGTTGTTGAGTGACATTCGAATGAGTTGGCGGTCATCCCGGTCAGTGGAGAGTCGTTTTCGCCCTTTTCTGGTTTGTAGCTTTGTTGTCCCCAATGTCTGCTGCTTGACCTTGTTCTAATGAACCGCCGTCTTTGAAATTTTTAAGGATGGAAGCAACCCGACGCTCACTGTATCCCTCTGCCAGCATTTTCCTCACTCAAAACTTTCCTTTTCAACTCTTTTGATTATATGTAACTCTTTTCTGAACTCTTCCTAAGTTAAAACATTAGTACTGTGTTGTTTAAAAATGAATATGAACTTATTTTCTTTCCATTATTCGAGGTCTGACAACACCGCATCGCTTTTGTTATTTTCACCCGTTGTCGTTTTCTGCAAATAAATGCTCTAAATGACAATATTTTTATTTGGAATTTGGGAGAAATGTTGTCAGTAGTTTATAGAATGAAACAAAAATATAAATTTTACCCAAACGCATACCTATAAATAGTAAAACCAGAGAAACTGATAATTTTGCAGTGGTCTCTTATTTTTTTCCAGAGCTGTATTTTACAGGGGCCTCCAATCCATTAGAATTTCAGTCTATGCTGAATTATTGCCATAATAACACTGGTCTTTCACACACCACATTTCATCGGTTTGGTAGTCCGTCGTTAAACTCTCCTCAGCCCATGGACTTTTAATCATCAATCTCACACCTCGTCCAGTTGTGGAGATGGGTTAGTAAATTATTTTAACCACAGAATAGGAGTTGAAATCATCTATCAGCACAGGGTTTTGTTCAACAGTTCCTACGGCTTGCGCAATAAGTGTTCGGAGGTTATAGTAAAGCATGGCTTCCAGTTATTGATTGGTCAATTTGTGTGGCACTTTTTAGAAAACATAATTTAAAACATGTTACACTTTAATTGCTAAAAAATAAATAAATAAATAAAAAATAAACCAGTAAGTAAGATGATAGTGTCAAGGAAGTAGATGATGAAGACACCTTGAGAGGAACCAAGCACTTCTACAGAGATTAAGAGATTTCTCCTTTGAGATTAAGAAGACAGAAAAATAATAACATCTGGTCTGGAGAAGAAACAACTCAGCATAACAATGATTTTTATATACTTCCTAATAATATTGCCTAAAGCAGGGTTGTCAAACTCATTTAGGTTGAGACCTGGTTTGGAATCAATATTATGATAAATCATCCAATTTTTATTTCTTTTTTCTTTTTAAACCTTGGTGTATCCATGGAGTTTTAATGCACAAAACATGCACTTCTTGAGTTTATAAAGTTCAGAATCAACCTCATGCTTCTATTAAAACATGAAATGTATTGATATTCTTAATAATGTAGATTTGTATTGATTGATTACTTTAAATTAATAATGATTTATTAGTAAATATTTATTAACTAGAATATTGACTAGAATAAGAGAAAACCACTCACTGCTCTTGATAACTTTAATAGCTTTAATAAAACTTAACATAAGCAAACTTAACTGCTCATTTTATCTTACAGACCTGCTTCTCGGTCATATACGAAGAAACTTGCATTAGTTTAAGTAAATTTTTTAATCATTCAGTGGAAATTCTGTTTACTTCTAATATTTTTCCATGTACCCGTCCATGTTGTCATTATTGGCATGAAAGTCTCATGAAAACCCCACAGAGGGAAAATGAACAAGGTTGCCCTGGAACAGTAGTATCATTAAGAGATCAAATTTCACATGAAAAGCAAGAATTTGCAGGTATGCATGAATGCTGTGAATAAGAATATATTTACTGATTTAACAAAACAAATGAACAACTCCATCTTTCCTACTATAGCAGAAAAAAAGAATATTATGCATATATCACACGGATTCTCAAGTTGTTTGTATATTTTACTTTTAAGTTTCCTTGAATCATTTTTTGTCTTTGAGTCATGACTTTGAAACCCCTGACCTAAAGCAAGCATCAACAAGAATAACAACAAAGGAACCAGCACAGAGCCTTGTGGCACTCCATACTCCACTGTTATTTGTGTTAGTTTGTTCTTGAATTAGTAAGTACAGTACTTATACAAAAAATCTGCTCATTACAAGCATGTACATACAAATCAACTAACAACGCAAAAAAGTTCTCCCTGCATTTGGTGCCAAAATGTAATCTAACATGCATATAAAATGTAAACATTGTCTGTTGCATTGTCATCTTATGTACTTGCATGCAAAGCAAAATTGACTAAATTAATATAGCAAGTCAACAAAGTGTATTGTTTACTTAAGCATAATCACTTTCAGGTTATGCATGTAAACACACCTCAGTGTCTAGTAAATGTGGCAACTGAGAATGTTTGGCTCATGGCTAATTGTTTGATAAAGTAGATGTTGCCTCAGGTGTTGCTTTCTCCAGCCGAGTTTGGTTTTGTTGAGGTAGTCCATTGTTTCTGAGTTTATATCTGCTTGAAATGATGCATAATTGCATATCAAATATCCAGAGTCAGCTATGCGAAATCGTAACAAAGAAGGTGTTGATATATCAGCCGAACTGTCACACTGACGGCCCGGCTGTTACTGTTTTCACTGTGGTTACCTTGTTTCTCTCAATCCATCTTTCTGTCTGTCTCTTTGCCCAGGGCACAGCACCCGTCTGCAATTTTATGAACCTCACATCTTTACCAGTGGGAGAAACCGACGAATAATAAAATGTTTTTTTTTTCTTCGTAATTTTGCTGATTATTTCCATATTGGTCAATGGCCTAGTTACGCCAAATACTTCAGCCAAATCAAGACGAGTGGTCCAGACCTTCGTCTTTTAGCGGTTGTAGATGTTTGCATACTTATTTCATGACATAACGAGTGTCCGTATTATTCAGTAACATAATAATTGCCATCATTAATGAATGAATGGGCTTCTAACTCTTATTTTCTTTATCTGTCTTTGCTGTCAGCTGTTTGTGGCTTGCAATTACACCCTACGGCTCTCTTTGCTGGCCTGGCATTCCTTTTGCTCCTTGCTTCGATTAATTTCTATTTTATTTTGTACTTTCCATTTTTCTCTGTGAGCCCCAATATTATGTTGAATTATATAATATCCCACTGTTCCATGCGGCAATTGGAAGCAGTAAAATCTAGCTTGTGAGGGCAGTTTTATAACGAGGCTAATCTTTAAAGTGAGTCATAAACCAAACCAGATTCGACAACAAACCCCCCGAGACAGACTGCCCCATCAACAACACATAAACATAAAAACAGATATGCAAAGACATACGTGTCCATACGGAACTGCTTTACTCTCATCAGCTCACACTATGTGTGTGTGTGTGTGTGTGTGTGTGTGTTAATGTGAGAATGAGTGTGTGTGTTGCTGTACTTGTGTGTGTGTGTGATTGTTTCATTCTTTATAGGCTTTCAATTAGTTTGCGAGTTTTATGAACTCTGTTATTCCAGGCCATTCAGTTTGTCTGCCATGTCTACAGTACATATGATTTTTGTTTCATGGTGGTCCAAGATATTTTCCCACTTCATTGTAATGAAGACTTTCTCAGACTTGACAGAAAGGGGGCTTTAACCCTGTCTTTCTTTATCTCTGGAGTGAATTATGGTAAATATTCATTCATATCATTTTTGGCCTGCTTGTTTTTCCTCTAGATTGCTTTCTTAAAAAACATGCATTCTGTGTTTACTTAAAATTTTCACATATTTGTTGTGGAAGACACTTTATTTGGTTCAGCATACCACATAATAAAGCCCCTATTTAACATATTCATTTTGACCATCCATCCTGTGGCGTTCTGTTGATGGAATTTTTTTAGTTCTGGTGGTTTTGTTGTGTCACTGTCAGTCAGCTTGCTTTTATTTTTTCTTTCCCCTCATATTAGCTGGCCTAAAAGTATAACATTTCTGGTGGAAATGGTTGTGTGTGTGTGTGTGTATGTGCCAGCCGTATTTGACGCTGACGTTTATTAGAAGGGTTAATGTGCTGGAAATTAAAGACGTGCCTGCAAAGAGATGTTGTTAGCACCCATTTACCGCACTAAAATCTACTTTGACTTTTCCATTTCAGACTTTATAAACTAATCTGGCTGTGCAAGAACAAAAAAAAATCATCTGTAATGGTGGCTGTTGCTGTGCTGACTGTGAGTTGCTCCTATATTTCATAGCACAGAAAATGCTTATTATTTTAAAGACACCCCTAAATGTAAAATTCAGGCATTGTTTAAACATTCTCATGTCTTTTAAACCCTACATACGTTTCTTTCTCCAGCGGAACACACAAAAAACAATGTAAATGAATGGTGGCCAATGAATGACAAGTAAGATTTTCTCTCAATTATGACCCCAATATTAAAGCTGTCATCAATTACTCATCCTCATGTTGTTCCCAACTGATATTGATGTTTTAAAGAATGCTGAACCATACATTGAAAGTCAATGGGGTCCAAAGCTTTTCAAAGACATGAACCCTCATGTTACATGATGACCGAATTATTATTTTTTGGTGAACTATTCTTTTAAATTAGAGTCTGTTCCTAACACAAAGCTATCTTACGATGTATGTACCACTTTTATGATACTTTTATGTGCTTTTTGTCCAATTGGTGATTGGCAGCCGTATTTCATTGTGGAAGAGAACAGCGTGAACATTTTTCAGAACTTCTCCTTTTATGTTACATACAATTTTTTTTTAAAGCCATACAGGTTTGGAATGAAACGAGGGTGCGTAAATGATGACATAAGTTTTATTTTAGAGTGAACTATCACTTTAATATAGAGCAGTTTTAATGAAGGCAGCTACCAACTCTGATAAAGCTATTATTTTCTTCTTGGTGGTGAATAAACCGTCAGTAACACTGCAGGTGTGCCTGCAGACATGGAGGTGTAGCTTTGAGTTATGAGCTGAATAGTGACTGAAAATGACCTGGCCTGCATTTCACAGTAAAATTCACAGTATTCACAGTACACAACATTTTATTGTAAGACATTACTTTGAAACCTTGTAAAATCCAGGCAATTTTTACAGTGTATAAAGTGTGCACTTAGCTTTAAGCTCTTTCACAGCATTAATGGCCTTCTCTGACACCTTTACGAGAAATAAACTTTCACACAAGCTGGAAAACAGTTCAGTTTTCAGGAGCTGTGAACATAGCATTTGAAAACCACTGTCATTTTCCCACAATGCCCCAAACAAACAGGAATGTCCTGGTGTCTGACAGCGTGCTTAGCGTGAGTAATGTTCAGAGCTTTAGAGACCCAGTCGTCCTCCGTCTCCCCTGCTCTTGAAAGCCCGTAAAGCCCGTAGCCACCGAAGTTCTCTCCATGTACTTAACAGATCAGTCTTGTTCCTGCCAGTTATTCAGCCACAGATCTGCATCCAAGCCAAACTACGACACAACAGTCAACACTGCGCTGCTGCTTCCCTTCAAACTTAAAGGAATAGTTTAAAAATGAACGTTCTTTCATTATTGAGTCACCATTGTGTCTCCCCAAACCCAAATGCTCTTGTTTTTCTGTGGAGCACAAAGCAGGACTTTAAAAAAAAGAAATTTCACCAGGTCTTTTCCATACAATAACAGTTCATTGCAACCACAGCATTTTAAGCTCCAAAACGACATAAAAAAGTCCCAATTTTATTGAGAATCTTCCTCTCCAGTGAGCTGTTAACTTGAGAACTGAATCATTGAGTCAGTTGAATTCGTGAACTTGACGTGATTCAGTGATTAACCTGGTTAATCAGATTTACACATCTGACTTAGAGATTTATTTGTGTTCATGGATCAAACTTAATATTTCGCTGCAGGCGCCGCCATCTGGTCAGATGCGGGAATTCATTCTGCACTTGACTCTCACGGTGCATTATGGGTATTCTCTAGCCGTTTAGTGTACATCGGTTCTATACTCGTTATTGCGGTGCATTGTCGAATTGAATGAGTAACATCCACTATGGTTTCGGACACCTCTACAAATGGCTGTTCCCTCCAATAGTGACCTGTTTAAGGGTATGGGGGGCGATTTCGGACACAGCCTTAGTCTGTTCCTCACATAATCATAAAATGACTTCAGAAAACACATAAAGCCACTCAAAAGTGGTAAATATGACTCGTACAACATATTCTGACGTCATACGTTAGATTTGCTTGAAAAACAGATGGAAAATGAAGTCATTATTTACTGATAATCTTCCCCTCCAGTGAGCTTTATACTTGTGAATCGTATCAGTGAATGAATTTCGAAGAACCAATTTAATCTGATTCACAAATCTGACACAGTGGTTGATGGCTTCTCCGTAATTTCTCCATCGTGGGACAAATAAAGGTTTCTTTCTTCTTCTTCTTCTTCTTCTTCATGAATTTGAGGTCAGCTGATTCAGTGAACCGGTCAGTGACCTAAATATTAGTATGTTCCTCACATAATTGTTATCATATGACTTCATAAGCGGCCTGTCTCGTGCAACTTATTTCACATCTCCTGAAATCATACAATTCCTTTGTTTGAAAAAGACAAAAATTTAAGTTGTTCCTTCTGAGAGTGTTCACCTCCCGTGAGCTGTTAACATAATAACCAGATCATTTAATAACGGAGTTAAACTTGTGAACAGGATCAGTGAATGATTCATTATTTTGAGTCAGTGCTTTTCAATGAACCCGATTTGTCCAGTTCACAAATCTGATTTAATGATTCATGGTTTAGACTGATTCTTTCACAGATTCGACCAGGGGTTCTCAGCTCTGGCCTTCAAGGTCCACTTTCCTTCAAAGTTTAGCTCCAACCTTGATCAAACACTTGCTTATAACTTTCTAGAAATCCTGAGGACCTTGATTAGCTTGTTCAGGTGTGTTTGATTGGAGCAAAAAATCTTCAGGAAAGTGGACCTGAGTTGAGAACCCCTGGATTAGACTGATTCATTCATGAATCTGAGGTAAACTGACCTAAGTTTAAGTCTGTTCCTCACACAGTTGTTTTGTCTTCAGAAGACACAGATAGGCTCCACAAAGTGGTCTATGTCTCATGCAGTGTATTCCACATCTTCTGAATCATACAATGGGTTTGCATAGGAAACAGAGTGAAAATAGACCCTCCTGTGATCTTTTAACACGTGAACCGGATCAGTGAAAGAATCATTCCTTTGAGCCAGCCTAGTTAATCCAATCACAAATCTGACTCAATGGATCGTTCATGTATCAAACTGATTTGTTCACAGATTGGACTGAATCATTCATGAATCTCAGTTCATCTGACTCAATGAACTGGTGTATGATTTAAATTTCAGTCTGTTCCTCACAATAATTATCATATGACTTTATATACGGTACGTACAGAGCCACTTTTATGCTTTCTTGGTGTTTTTAGTCAGTTTAGTCATAATTTCACTATTTAGTGCCATTGTTTGGTAAAAACACTTGTAACAATTCTTTAAAAAATCTAAATTTTATGTTACAGAAGAAAGTGGAATAACTTGATGCTGTGTAGTTGACAGAATTGCAATTTTTTGGTCAACTATTCCTTTAACCCTTTAGAACCTGAAGCTAAAAAGGGGTGTTTTTTTTTTGACGACTGTAGAATTAAAACACAATGTGCTATCCTCAAATGCAAGGTGTCATTTTTTTCAGAAAACATCTGGCTTTCAATAAATTACAATTATTTCCCCTTACTGTGAGTGGTGAGTTTGAAAATAGAGTTTAAAAACACAATTGTTTTTAAAAATGGGAATACATTTTACTGCTTTTTATTGAGAAAAATCAGAAGACCCCTGAACGAAAGAATCTAACATTTTAAACTTGAAGAATAAACTATAATACATATATACAAGTTTTTTTGTGAAAAAAAAAGAAAAGTTTTTCTGTGTCAGGATTGCAGAGTTTTCACTCAGGAGCCTTTTTCTTTACCCCAGTTCTCCAGGCGTTTTTGATCCTTCACCTAGTCATTCAAATGTGGTGCTCTCTAAAGCAGTTCCTTTCCAGTTGCAAAGCATAGGCCCACATCACACTCCTGGCACTTCCATGGGGTGCTCTTTCTGCATCGTATGCAACGATGCCGACCCATGCTGGCCCTCTGTGATTGGTCCTGAATGTCACTCACAGAAACAGGCAGATGATTGCATCTCTCTTTGGGGCTGCCATCTAGGGGAACGCCTGTGAGCTGAGCAGCCAGAAGCTCCTGAAAGTTTTTCCGTGTCATGGGCTTGTCCTGGGAAATGGCACACAGCTCTTTGTGTAAAATGAAGCTGTTGGTCACTGCAATATCCAGGAAGTGCTGAAAAATGGTCTTGTACCACTTGTGTGTTTTACAGTGCACCGACTGTGTTCCCAGCATCTGGTCAAAGGTTTCAACTCCCCCCATGTACTTATTGTACTGTTGAACTGCTGTTGGCCTGTGAACAGGGACCCTCTGTTTTTGCCCATCCTCTGTTGTACACTGTGTGGACAGTTGTGCACATGGAGACCTCTCTTGTGTCCATCCACTTCACAAACAAAAGGTCATCATCTCTGATCCAGCGAATGGAGCCTCTTGGTGACCTTTTGTTCAAGGCATTTTGTTTGGTAAAAGGAACACCAACTTTTCCTTCTCGATAGGTCCCACATGCACCAAATCCCTGCTGGTGCAGGTGTCGAAAGAGGAGAGGGCTTGTGTAGAAATTGTCACAGTAAACGACATAGCTTGATCCCAGGTAGTCTCGGTTTACCAGTGATGCAACGACATCAAAAGACAGGCCTTTCCCAGATGAAAAGTTTGACTTACCGGTGTAAATTTTGAAGTCAATGGTGTAACCGTTGACATCTGCCTTCACAAAAAGTTTTATACCCCACTTAGTGGTCTTGGCCTTCATATATTGTTTGAAGGATATCCTGGCTTTAGTGGCAACCATCCTTTCATCAACAGAAATGTGCTGTTTAGGATGCTAAATAGACACGCACCTGTTCCTCATAATGTCCAAGAGTGGTTGCACTCTGTGGAGACAGTCGTACGCCCCTGTGCCCCGTTTCTTGTCAATCTCTGCATTTTCCATTGGATCGCTGATATGCAGATTGCAGGAGATTGTTAGAAAACGGTCTCTTGACATCACAGTAGCGGGAAAGGGAACATGAAACAAAGTCTTCTTCCTCCAGAAGTCCCTCACTTCGGGCAGATCCATTACACCCATGTAGAGAAGCAGACCTATGTACTTATTCATTTCTTCAGGGCATATATCAGTCCATGTGAATTTCCTACCCCTCTCCAGATTTCTCACCGCATTCTTGTTAGTGTTTTCACACAAGATGTTCATAACCTCTTCATTAAAATATTGACTGAAAATGTAAAGTGGAGACATTTTTCCAAATATGAGTGGAGGCTGCACTCCAGGTGTTCTTCTGGGAGTAAACCTTGGGATATTGGGCACTATATCAAGGTCTGCCTCTGTCTTCCATCTTTCACCTTGCGTCACTGTTGAGAGGCTACGCGATACCTCACGACTACGACCGCGGCCACGGCTACGACTGTGACCACGGCCCCGCTGAGGTGGTGTTGTGGATGGCCCATTTGCTGCTTCAGAAGTAGAAGCCACACTGAAAAAAAAAAAATACAAGTGTAACAAGGTTAGATGTTGTGGGAAGGAGGAGGCGGGAACCGGCGAAGGTTAACACACATTTTAATTCCAAAAATAAAACAAATACAAAACAAAAGTAAAATACAGCAGCCCCTTACGGACGACTGCTGTCACATATAATCAAACAAAACACAGCATAAGTCCAGGCCTATTCCTCTTTCGATCTCCACTGTCGTCGCTCCTCCTTTTATGCTTCCGCTCCTCCGTGAGAGATACGAGACCGGTGCATGCAAACACATGAACGCACACACATACACACGCACGTACCACACACATTCTAAGATGTGTGAAACAGTGGTATTTTGAACTGAAACACTGAATCTTTGCCTATTTTACTGACATTTCTCACAGCTTCATCAGAAAAAAGATATGCTTCACTTACCAATCCATGTCTAGATCAATACCAGCAGCATATGCAGACTCCGGGTCTGAAGAGTCCCGCTCAGCCTCCTTCCAAGCGTCATCAAAAACAAACTCAATCACCTCTTCTCTTGTATACTCCGTCTTCGCCATGTTTTTGTCCATTTTTAATTATGTTTTGTAATCTAAAAATCGTCTGCCTCGCTCCGTACATCCGTTCAAATCCTTCCTTCCCGCTCTTCCCAAAAGCCGCTGTCAGCCTGTCATTTGCTGATGCTGACATTACCGTAATAAGCCGTATGTTGGCGAAAAGCGCATGATGTCTGCTTTCAGGAACTATTTGAATTATTTTGATAGAGCAAACGGTTGAAGAGTTACGGTAACATGAATACAGCTTGGTTGGCCGTGTCGTCTACGACACATCCGGTTTTAAAGGGTTAAGTACATGTTGAACTGCTATACGGCGTACAACATTAATGCCGGCAGGATTCTCATTTCCCTGGGGCTGGACAGACGCTAATTAAAGACATCAACTGAACAGCAGGAGCCAAATCTGAAGATTTCAACACCACCAAGATGCAAGGCGCCACAGGGTTGACAGAGCTTATAATGTCCATTTTGCTTAAAAGCCCTATTATGTGTGATTGTAATTGAGATGCTATTTAAGTCAAATGAATGTGTGACTTTTGCCTTCTTAAACTCAGTTTGGCTGGTCATGGCAGGCGGCGAGTTGATTGATGACTTGCAGTAAATCTCTGATGTTTCCCCAACACGTCTATGACCTCATCAGCACTGCAAGCTTTCACACTGAATGTGGCAAACTCTTCATGTGCAGCGCAGGCCATGCGTTTCATCTCACAACATCGGCTCCCCCACAGATATTTCACTCCTGGAGCTCCGCCACACACTCCGTATCCGCTGCGCACACGTAAAGACTCACAGCCTCTTGGTTTTTTTGTCACAAGTTAGAATGGGTGGCACTGTTGTGAGAGCGAGGCGGTTACTCCATGATTTTGCTGCAGTTATTGTTAATTGATGGCATGGGACAAAAGATGTCCATTGATAGTGAATTAAAAATAACCAGGTCCTCAAGAAATTTTTTTTTATTATCAATGTTGAAAAGTTTTTGTTGCTTAAGTTTTTTGTGGAAACAGTAATGCACTACAATTCAAAATTTTGTATTGTATTGTAAAAAAAAAATTGTTTTGTTTTTAAACCAAAAAAAATTTAAATAATAATTAATACTTTTATTTGGCAAGTATTGGTCAAAAGTAACAGTAAAGGCATTTTAATGTTATGAAAGATTTCTCTCTCTCTCTCTCAAAAAAAAAAGGTTGCTCTTTTAAACTTTACATTCAAACTTTATATATATATATATATTTTTTTTTACATTTATCAGCAAAACTTCAACATTTAAGAAGAACCATTATTAATGGAGTACCAATAATAGTTGATGATAATTGAGCATCAAAGCATCATATTGATTTCTGAAGGATCATGTGACACTGAAATCTAGAGTAATGGTGATATTCAGCTTTACAATTACAGGAATAAATTACAATTTAAAATATATTCAAATAGAAAACTTTGTTTTAAATTATAATAATATTTCACAATATTACTGTTTAACTGGGTTTTTAATCAAATAAATGCAGCCTTGGTGAGCATAAAATACTTGCATGAAAAAACTATTCCAGACTCGTAGGGTTTGGGTGTGGGTTAGGTTATAATATTTGTAACTAGCTGCATATAAAAACTAGAAGTCTATGCAATGTCCCCATTTAGATAAGTAAACAAGTGTGTGTGTGTGTGTGTGTGTGTGTGTGTGTGTGTGTGTGTGTGTGTGTGTGGTTCAGGTAAACCTTACGCTAATGTGACAAAATGTCTCCACAAAGATGTCAATATCTTAAATCCTTGACCATGTGTGCATATCTTTTGGTCCCCATGAAGTAAAGCTTATAAATCACACTGTGATGTTTTTTTGAAGTGTAAAAATGCAGAAAGTTTTCTGTGACTGGTGGGGTTTGGGGTTAGAATATACAGTTTTTACTCTATAAATATTAATAACAATTCTATGGAATGTCCACATAAAACTTGACAACCCAGCGTGTGTGTGAATATTTTAATATTGTATATTTTGACTTTTTTATATGTATACTTCAGCTTGTATATCAGTTGTATTTGAAGCTAGAGGAGGGTCAGTGCGTTCCTCCCACCTAATGACCCCCTTGACATCTATAGAAAGCAACAGCAGATGCAAGGCAGCCTTCAGTGCATCATTCCTGCAGTCATTTACACATCATTACAGCCTTGAATCTGTCAGTTCAGATGTACCGTGTGAATGTTCGGGCCTCGGGGGAGCCACTGAACACCCTCTGAGTCTGGGCTGTGCTCTCTGCTGGAAATGTTGTGTAAGGGTTGTATAACAAACTTTGTCTGACGTGCCTGACACCTGTGGTACAGGTAGAAACAAATCTCCACAAATGCTCAAATCTCGAATGCAGTAAGCCAGACAGAATAGGGTTAAAAAACCAAATCTTATAATCAACAGACACCATTTCCATTGAAGATGTAAAATCCACTAAAATAAGATTGAGTTGTTGTTGTTGTTGTTGTTGTACACGGTTTTTTACTTTTACAAAAAACCGCCCACAAAACCTCGCACAATACAACTTTAACATCATAGGATGTCCTGTTACTTTATCCTCTACAGTAAAAGACCTGGGTGTTATACTCGATTGCAACCTGTCTTTTGAAAATCATATTTCATATGTTACAAAAACAGCCTTTTTCCACCTTAGAAACATTGCTAAGCTACGTAATATGCTATCAGTTTCTGATGCAGAAAAGTTAGTTCATGCATTCATGACCTCGAGACTGGATTACTGTAATGCCTTATTAGCTGGTTGTCCTGCATCCTCAATAAACAAGCTACAGTTAGTCCAAAATGCCGCCGCTAGAGTTCTTACGAGATCAAGAAAATATGATCATATAACACCGATTTTATCATCACTGCATTGGTTACCATAAAGTTCCGTATTAATTACAAGGTATTGCTACTGACTTATAAAGCCCTAAACGGCTTAGCTCCAGTCTATTTAACGGATCTTCTATCACCCTATAATCCATCGCGCTCTTTAAGATCACTAAATTCAAGGCTTTTGGTCATACCTAGGATATCCAGAACCACCAAAGGAGGGAGAGCATTTTCACATTTGGCTCCAAAACTCTGGAATAGTCTTCCTGATACTGTTCGTTGCTCAGACTCGCTCTCCCAGTTTAAAACTAGATTAAAGTCGCATCTCTTCAGCCAGGCATTCATATAATCCCACAGTTCAAACTACAATCCGGCCTCTAGCTCATAAATGCCAGAGGAGAACTGGCCCCCGACTGAGCCTGGGTTCTCCCAAGGTTTTTTTTCTCCATTAGGTCACCTGATGGAGTTTTAGGACACCATTAGGTCACTTGATGGAGTTTTTCGGTTCCTTGCCACTGTTGCCTTTGGCTTGCTCAGTTGGGGATATTTTGGGGATATTTAATTTAATTTCATCAATCAATAAATTCCTCTTGAAACAAACTTTGTTGTATTATTTTAATTTAATACTGTGAAGCTGCTTTGATACAATCTGTATTGTGAAAAGCGCTATACAAATAAACTTGACTTGACTTGACTTGACTTGTAGTAGTCGTAGTAATAAACTATTCTTTATTTTTGTTAATATTTAAATGTAAAATTTTTGTTAAGTCATGTAATAATAATATTTTTTTACTTTTACATATTTGTATTATTATTATTGCAATATACTAATTATTTAAAAACATATATAAATAAAAATATATTATTTTATATTATTATTATAATTATTATTATTATTATTATTAGTAGTAGTAGTAGTAGTAGTATCATAAATCTACCAATTTATGAAATTTCACTTCAACATCAGTACAAAAGGGATAATCTTAAAATTAGGTATTTGTGTATATATAATTATTTTACTATTATAAAAAAAAAAAAAAATTATGTAGTTGAAATAGAATTTTAATGTGCATACAGTTTTGGCTTGCACACATCTACAGTTATGGAAACATAGATATAGTAAGCATACATAAATACATGTATTAGTCTACCGTGTGTCAATACATACACTGTGTTTGGTTAAGGTTTATGAATGAGATTTTATAGTTCAGGCCATAGCTGGGATGGGCGTGTTATTTCAAAGATTATTGGTTGATTTGTGTGTTTTTGTGCATGTATGTGTGAATATTTGTATATGAGGTTATATACAATACCACTGCATGTTCATGTGATGTCTATGTCACAATGTCAATGTGTGTGGAAATATATAGGGCTTACACACACACACACACACACACACACACACACACACACACACACACACACACACACACACACACACACACACAGTTTTGCCTTAGAGTATACATTGTGCCTCTAGGCCAAGGTCATAAAGTGCAGTAATGTTTAAAAAATGGAAAGCTTAACTTGCGCCCTTTAAAGCTCTCAGTATGGGAACTGTGTCCATTTTATGGTGGGACGGGGTGTGGTGAGCAAACACCAAATCCAGCACTAGGTGTGGAAAACTGTCCCATCTGTGTGGAGTTACCAACAATCCTTCTGTTTATTATGCTGAAACTGAAGCCTGTTTGGAGTGTGGCTTTTCCTGAATTAGTGCCTACAGGATCTATGTTATAACTGGCCGATCCGCTTTTCTTTTCCACTGTTTAGATCTCCACACTGAAGGATGAGCTCAGAATCTGTGGTGCGAGTCTGCCGTGATGTACGAAAGCTAGTCGCACATCTGAGGTTTTAAAAATAGGCCATAAAGCTATCCGCCTTCATGCTGCTGTTATTTGATACAAACAGTCGGATAGTTGTGACAATAGATCAGCACATGGAGTCTTATTTATAAGCTATGATGATCGCTCATCAACGATTGCTCCGGGAGGCATTGACCATTACAGGAGATATATTCCCTGATTCTTTTATTTTTTTTATAACTTTTTTTACTTTTAAATCTTTTTATTTAGATGTATCATGTTTAGATCTCTTTTTTAATGGTTATTCAAACAGACTGCAGAAAAGTAAAACCTTTGAATTGAATAAAGTGAACTTCTTTTGACAAGAACTTTATTGTGGTAACATGGAACTACCGTATTTGTAATGTTTATATTGCCGTCTATGTTTTGATAATAATAATAATAATAATAATAATTATTATTATTATTTTACATTTAAACATTACAAATAATTATTCTATTATTGTTATTGTTATTATTATTATTATTATTACTAAACAACTTATGTTTTTTTCTTTAATTTATTTTATTGTAAAATATGATTGTTTAATAATAATAATAATAGTTGTTATATTTATTAAATCAAGAATATATTAAATGTTAATTATATTTTCATTTATAAATTTACATGTAAAAATATTGTATAATAATAATAATAATAAAAATAATGATATTAATAATTGTTGTGGTGGTTATATTTAAATTAAGAAATAAATTATTATTATTATTAGAAAAATATACAACTGTTGTTTTTTATTTAAGTGTAATAATAGTGTATAATAATAATAATAATACTAATTAGTATTATTATTATTGTTGTTACATTTCAATAATAAAAATACATACTTTTTTTTAATGATTATTGCTGAACAAGTTTTAAGTTTGGTTTATTTATATAGCATCATTAAAACGGCAGCAGCCGACCAGTGTGATTTACAACATTGGATAAAATTAATACAAGCAAAAGCAGTAGAAAACTTATTTCACAAATTAAATCAGAGACAATTTTCAAACTAAATAGCAAAAGAAAATCAAAATACTAACAGAAGTCAAATACAAATATAATCATCAAGGAACATTAAAAGCAATGGAAAAAGAATGAGTTTAAAGCAAAGATTTAAAAGTCTGTAATGTAGGAGCAAATCTAATGTTAACTGGTAATCTGTTCAAGAGTTTAGGGTTCACGAAGAGCTCGAGAGGGGTTCTCTAGAGATAGAAGTTCAGATAAGTTGTTTAGGGACTTTAAACTCCACTCTGAACCGCACAGGCAGCCAATGCAATGATGCTAACACATGAGTAGTGTGAGGGAATTTACGGTGGCCCAATAAAAGTTTTGCTCACGCATTTTGGACCAACTGGAGACGGGCCAAGAAAGTAGCGTTCATTCCACAATACAGTGACTTACAGTAGTCTAAACGTGATGATATAAAAACATGAATTGCTCTTTCAAAGTCTTGAAAAGAGAGAAAAGGATTAATTTTGGAAAGAAGACAGAGATGAAAGAAACTAGATCTAACCACTGAGTTCACTTGTTTGTCAAGTTTCAACTCGCTGTCAAGCCAAACGCCTAAGTTTTTAACAAGAGTTTTGGCTTGAGATGCTTGAGATGTGACTTGATGATCATTAACAAACTTTGTGGGAATGCCACTAGGGGGACCAAAGAATATAATTTCGGTTTTCTTTTCGTTTAGATTGAGAGAATTTGATGACATCCAGATTTTTACATCCTTCAAACACTCCATCAAAGGGCCCAGGATGATGTTGCCTGAGCGTTTCAGGGGAGACACAACATTTTTTTTTACGATTTTTGGGCTATTTGTCTTCAATAACATGTCTTCTTTCAGACTTGTGGTGAAAAAGAAGTCCAAAATACACATTTAGGTCTTTGTTTTACTACACTTTGTCTATATGCGTCTGTAGATTTCTCCTAAATTCAACAAAAGTTGGCATTCTAAATCAATATTTATTAATCAATACTCCGTGATTGCTGTCTGCACCCTGTCATCACATATACCGTTGGAAAGCTCTCTCTCTCTCCTGTACAATATTGTCAGATCCAAATATGGTCATTTCCTTTTTTATCAGCAACCAATCGTGAAAGTACAATGGGGCATTTAACTCTAAAAGCTAAATCTCATTGGCTGATGTCAATTTTAAAGGTCGTTTTCTCAAAATGTTTTTTTTCTCATACTCAAACTTTCCAGTTGTATTCCTATCTATATTCTTAAGGTTTTTACAGAGGGGTTTGTTCATATATCATTCAGATTCTGATTTATACAACATTTTATACCTAAAAACGGGGCTAAAAAAGATTTTTTTATGGCTGTTGACAGTTTTAGAGATATCCAAAATCCCCTCTGTAAAAACCTTTGACTCTAATATGTCAACAAAACGAAACAAGAATTTATCCAATGTTCAGATTTCTCTTCTGGAACTATATGCAAATTAGCACATATTTAATTAGATCATATATAATTTGCATATTTAAACATAAATATTCTACAAACTTGTAATACAAAAGATATTTGTCTAAATGTTAGTAATCAACTGGGGAAGTTTCATGCTGATATCTATTTGTTCATCTTTTTTTCCTATTCAACTGGGGTGTCTCCCCTTAAGGGGCAAATAAATCTGGGTTTCAGCAGCGTAGCAATGAAAGACACACCATGCTTTCGGAAAATAGAGCCCAGAGGGAGCATATAGAGAAAAATGGGTAGGAGCTAGTATACATCCCTGCGGGACCCCCCATGGGAGATTGGCAGCCGAAACGAACAGAGAATCTCCTGTCCTTTAAATAGGAACTGAACCAGCTTAAAACGGTTCCCGTCATGCCCACATAGTTCTCGAGACGGGCAATGAGAATCTCATGATCGATTGTGTCAAATGCAGCAGTAAGATCTAACATCACCAATACTACACTATCACCCTGGTCAGTTACCATATAGATATCGCTTGAAACCTTTAAGCCGACTCAGTACTGTGAAATGTTCTAAAACCTGACTGAAATGTTTAACAGATAGAATTTTGATGCAGAAAAGAGTGTAATTGGAGTTGAACAACTTTTTCAAGAATTTTAGAAAGAAATGGCAGATTAGAAATGGGCCTATAATTTGAAAGATCAGTAGGGTCAAGATTTGGCTTCTTTAGAGATGGAACCACCGAAGCAAGTGTAAGATCTGCTGGTATTGTACCCAAACTAAGTGATTTGTTGACAATCTCCAGAAGACTAGGCCCCAAGGTATCGAACAGTTTCTTTTTAAATACGAGAGGGGATGATATCAAACGAGCAAAAAGTAGGTTTTAGTTGAGAAATGATTTCTTGTAGGACAGGCAGTGAGATGGGTTCAAAACTACTCCAGGTGAGAGTGCAGGGAAGAGATTCGGGAGTGTTAATGTCAATTTTGACAGTCTGAGATCTCTGATCAGCAATCTTATAAAGGAAAAATCGGAGAAAGTATTCAGGTGTTAAAAATGACACTATTTTACCTTTTTCATGTGGATTGAGAACCGAATCAATAATAGAAAAAAGAGCCTTTGGCTTATGACAATTTTGATTAGTAATGTCTGAGTAATAATCCATTTTAGCAATCTTTGCTGCTTTTTGGAAATTAGACCATGCAACCTGCAAGGCTTCATAGTTAACTTGACGTTTGAACTTTCTCCATTTAATTGTACGTTCTGCTTGTCGGCATTTCTGCCGAAGAGAGTGAGTATTTTCATTTAACCAGGGCATTGTTTTAACTTTAGTAGGTTTAGATATCAATGGGGCAGCAGATTCTAAGATGTCAAGACAAGTGGAATTAAAAAGCGCAAGATGATCATCCATCATCTAGCTTTCTCTAAAATTATTGATAGTATTACAATTTAAACACGTGCGGCCATCTGGTTGCGCCATGTGGTTTTACATTGTGAACATGTAAAGGGACAGTAAAGAGAAGAGGCTTATGATCAGAGAAGTTAAGATCATAGATAGTCATATCAGAGACCAGCAGATTATGTTATCCAGGTCTAACACATGACCCTGAATGTGAGTAGGGCCTTTCACCCATTGTATGAGATCAAATGATTTGACCAGGTTTAAAAAGTCCTTAGACAGAGAGTCAGATCCACAAAAAATGTGAATATTTAAATCCCCAAGAATTATCAGTCGGTCATATTTAATAAAAAGTTAACTTAGAAGGACTGCAAATTCCTTCCTTCCAGAAAATCCTTGGAAGGTTTAGGAGGACGGTAGATCAAAGCCACCACCAGTGGATTAGAGGAATTAAACTGATATAATTGCAGTTCAAAGCAGTGGAAGGCATTCGTGGGTAGAGTCCGGCATAAAAGGTTATTTTTAAAAATAAGTGCTAACCCTCCGCCTCGTCCCGTTTCCCTAGGTGTAAACAACTAGAGTAAAGTAGTTTAGTATGCAGTAGACCGTATGTAGTGCACAGTTTCCAGTACATATTAAACCAGTGTTCCATTCCAAACACTTTTGAAAGCTTTATACATTTTATTTCCTCATTGTCCATTGTCTCCATGTTTTTTATTGTGTCCGACTTGTTCTTGGTTTCCACATCCTGTTAATTTGAGCATCATTCCGAAGGTTTTTGGCTTTAGTCCCACTGGACATCTCGTCGAGTATCCCAGCGTTTAGCTTCTTTAATATCTTTCTCTGAGAGCAAGGGCTGTTGGCTAACTGGTTCGTGCTCCTAGGGCAAGCTAATAACAAGCTCTTTGAAGAATGGAACCGCAATAGCAATTTCAGTCTGGCCAGGGGTGACAGATGTCATGAAAGGGCCATTGTCATCTACGAATAAAGCTAGATTGAAGTACGGCTGAGATGCTGTATCACCAACACACATGGCCTAGCCTCTCCTCACCTGTATCCCCGTCTACATTCTTTCAGCCTGACGCACTCTCCCTCGCGTTGGCTGATCCGACAGTCACGTACACCTGATATAGCCACTGGCCACAACATTTTGAAGGCGAACGGCTCACCTGGAACAGTTGGAATGCTGAACGAATCTAAATATCCCACTGCAACCGAACACAGCGCATCTCCCACCCCTTAGGCTCAAGATCTGGATGAGACTGAAGATTTGTAGCGCAAGAGATACTTGTTTGTCAAAGAGAAGACAGGTATGGACTTGTGCGACCTCATGGATGGAGCAGCGGTTTCTTGGAACCGTATCCAAATTGGACCTTGGATCGCAAACAGCTACCGTTCTGCTGCCCTAGGACAGTGCCATCTGGTGTGCGCTTATAATCGTCATGTTCGCAGATAGAAATGGGCTGAATGGTCAACGAGTTGTCCAATCACTGGCATTTTTGGTGCTGTTACTTTAATGATGCAGCATCTCAGAATTTGAGTGTGTTATGCTTTAGTATGTTGTGCTTTAACGTGCGTTAAACCCTCTCGTTGCATTTTTAATTTCACTTATACCACTGCTATCGGAACGCCTCTTGTGTGGCAAAGTCCCTGTGTTCTTACAGAAATAGCCAGTTACTGTTGAATGTAAGGTTGTAATGATTCACTTGTTTTCCTAATGCATCACTTTAAAGAAATCTTCACGAAATCTTGCCTATACTTATGCATCCATCTTGAAATATGATTTTTAATATGATTTTGAAATAATGATTTATGTTGTGTAATCAAAATTGACAATTCTTATTTTTTATGAAATATTGCAGTGTTTATTATAAACTTATCTGTTTATATCATTATTTCTTTAAAAAAAATCATCTGCCCTCGTTATCTACAATCAAAATACCTTCCCCTCCCTCTCTGAGGATGTTTACTGGTGCGAGGGCGGGACAACCTGTCACTCACAAGAAATCCACCAATAGCAATCCACAACCATTTAACCAGCCAATCATTTCTCCATGGACAAAATCAAGTCCCGGCATACATTTTGTCTCGTGAATCAGCTTCTCAAACACAGTAGAGTAGAAAAAATTATTGCAACTTTCCTTTTCATCACAACTTTAAAATTTTGATTCTGCAAAATGGACAAATAAATATAAATACTATGTTCATAAATACTGAAACGTTATATTAGTTGTATGAATTACATGTACGAATGCGTGGAAACAGCATGGCATCACTTTCTAGCTCTCTCACGACAGATCTTGTACAATTCCAATGGAAAACCTGAAAGTATTATTTTTATTATACAATTATTTTTAAATCTTCATCAATACATACACCAGTGAAACATGACGTCAGATAATGAAAGCGAAGGTCCTGGGGTGAACTTACAGTAATAATGCGTACACACGCTTGGACATGTGGATCCGCTTGTGGAGTCTTCATAGCGTCTATCCTGGAGACATTGGCTACAACTACAGGAGAGGATCTGAAAAGTTGTCACTTTCATCCTTGTGAGTCCCATGAGCAGCAACTCCAATGATGTGATGGATATCTAATGATCCTCCCACTGTTTATTCCATCTATTATCATTGGGTTTTTAACAGGCCTCTAATATCTCAAATAAAGATATTTTAATGACGCTTTTTGACGCTTCATATGGATTTGTAAAACTAAACGAAGTTGCTTGATCTTTCATTTATCATATCTTATGTGTGCGTTGATGAATGTTTATAGGTGAATAAAAGCCTAAATTCAATCTGTTCATCATATAAAGCGATTGTGTCTCTTCAGAAAGTTTGGACTAAACCGCTCAAATCATATGGATTAGTTTTATGATCTCTTTATGAACTTTTTGAAGCGTCAAAGTGGTAGTTGCGTAGCTGTCAATGGAGGGACAGAAATCCTTTAGATTTCATCAAAAAGATCTTCATTTGTGTTTCGAAGATGAACAAAAGGCTTACGGGTTTGGAACGACATGAGGGTGAGTAAATGATGACAGAATTTTCTTTTTTGGGTGAACTATCCCTTTAATGAATGTGCTCCTTGCTGTCTGCATTTATTTTCACATGCTTCAAGAGCACTTAGATCGAGTCGACAAGGCCTTCAGATGGAGACAGCCTGCCATCATCTTTGTTTTCAGATCTTACATATCACAAACAAAACACATGGCTTCAAAAAACTGTAGTTGGCTTGTATCTGATGACTCCAGTCGTGAGAACACGCTCCATGTGTTCAAGGGGTTTGAAACGCTGAAGGCTGAAGTAGACTCTTAGCTTTCTGCTGCTACAGTTTCAGGCATGTTGAATGCGTCCAGAAATAATTGATATTGCTCCATGGGATTTTTGTTTTATTTGACGAATTGTAATGATGTGAGACCTTTGGCCAAATGATTTTTCCTAAAAGGTTTCTTGAGTAATAAGCTCATTCAGATATTTTGGACTTTGCCCTGAATGGTTTTAAATTTTAACATTAAGGACATTTGGTGAAATAAGACTTCACATCTAGCCTTTGCCATGCCACAAAATGCTTCAGGCATCTTGGATACAATGTGGACATTGTAAAACAATACAGTTCAGCAAAACATTAGTTTGCATATATTAAGTCAAGCTGTTATTTAGTCTGGTTCTGCGACAACTTTTGTTAAATTAACTTTTTTTTTTTTTTTTTTTTTTTTTTTAAACAACAACTAATTATTCTTTTGAGTTGGATCTTGTCAGTGAGCTATTTAAACAGTTTTACAGAGCCAGTCTGAAAGATATGTTCACTAATTGGACTCAGTCCGTAGAATTCTCGAGTTAGTAACACACTGACTCACTGAACCAATAACTCTTTAAGACATGTAACAAACCAATAATATTATGGTATTAGTGACTCAAAAAACCAAGCTGATATTTCAATAAATCAAGAGTATTTGAAGTGATCTTTGGATTTGGCTGATAGAATGAAAAATCTCTTCAATATGTGTTGGCTAAAATATTCATAATAAATTCTTTAAAACTTTAAAATGTATTAAAAATTATATAATTATTATTATTAAAAGAGGCAAAATCTTCTCCTGTCAGGATCAAAATTAATTGTATTATTGTTTATTGTAAATGCAAATTATATTTAGATAATGTTTTTTTATTAACAAAAAATTATATATATATAAAAAAACACATTGAATTAAATAAACACCCTTATTAATAACATTTAATTAAAATACCATAATAATAAATAGAAATAAGTCCCTACGTGGGGCTTTTTTGGAAAGTGGTATGTATGTAATATCCCACACCGGGATGTCAGAGACCATGTGATGAGGTAAAAAACACTGAATCAGTTCATTCAAAACGAACTGTTCAAAAGAACCAATTTTCGGAAATGAATCAGACTTTTTTTGGGAATCTTAATCGTGGAGCACGTCTGTCAATGCAGAACCGTTTTAAACATTCATCTGTTGTCCAGAACTAAATCTCGTTCCTTTTCTGTGTGAATTGGCAGTCAACTTTACGTTATGTGATTTTTGACAATGGCCAAATATTTTCTTTTTTTACCCACGGCCAAGTTCTTTTCAGGACAATGGTTTTTATACAGTATATTGCCCAAGCTCTATTTAACCAAAATAATTGCCAACATATGCACACAAAGCAGCTGTGTACCAAACACATGCAAATGGTGTTTTGGGTTTTTAGAACCTCTATTTCATCTTTTCCACGGTGAGCTTTAAGCGTGACTGTTTAGTGGAGTGTTGTGCTTGGATGTGAGGTGAGAATTGAGCTCCACCTAATTTTCATCCATGTGTGAGCACACACTGACAAACCTTCAGGCTAAAATGAGTCGTTCCTCTCCGCCCCGGTCTCTGGGGTGTAAATGACTGGCCGAGGGGTTGATGATCTGGTGTCCCGTGTTTGTTCCTCAAGGTGTTAATGGCATTCACAGCAGGCCAGCAGATCACAGTGTGACTGATTCTGGGCTCCATCTTCAGCCTGAATCACCTGCACTCACTCAACACCTCTTGTCTGTGGCGCAGATTGTTCTCTCATTATTAACTGTGTTTCATATTCTGCTGCGTCTGCCTGACCACTGTGTTCCCTTTACCAAATTATTTAATTTGACCAAACTGTTATATATTTCCCCTGTATAAGCAATCATGGTATCCTACTGCATTACTGTATGAATTAAATACATCTTATTTAAAGGGATAGTTCACCCTAAATGAAAATTGTCATCATGTACTCACCCTCAAGCTATTTCAAACCTGTAGGAGTTTCTTTCTTCTGTTGAACAGAAAAGAAGGTATTTGAAAGAATGTTGGCAACCAGACAGTTGACGATAGCCATTGACTTCCATAGTATTTTTGTTTTCCTACCATGGAAGTCAATGGCTACCATCAACTAGTACCTCAACTTCTTAAGCAACGGTCTTAAGCCGAGTGCGCACTGTGCAATTTTTTTTAAATCCTTAGACTACAGGAGATTTTAAATCTTAACCGACTGTGAAAATCTGGTTGTATCACTTACATAAGCAGAATCTTCACAGGTTTTATTCTTTCAAATCTCAAACCTGCACACACTACAAGATTTGAAAATCCTGGTGGATCATACACTACAAGTTATCCTAAAGATTATCATGCCAGATTAGCACCTCACATGTTCTCACAGGGAAGCTGATGTTAACAACATGGATACTGTGTCGTGCCAACTTGCTGTATCAATACTTTGTATTCTTTGTAGCGAGAACAGCCGTGTAATGGGGTTGAACTGACTAGTCGACTTCAGTGCTCTTCCATGTCGCTTTAAGCTTGACGTCGACTAGTCGCTGATCACACATGGCCTATAGAGGGCGCGACAGGATAAGAAATCTTTGAAGTCCTTTTTTAAGCGCCGTTTCCAAACATTTGCATATTCAGAGAGTGGTCCTCAAGATATGTTTGATTATACCATCTGGATGCTCAAAATTGATCGGCTGAATGCACATTTTACACAGCTTATTGTACACACAAATGAATCGCTGTTCTAAACTGCTGCTGCATTATATGCACACACACACACACCAACAGTAGCGCGTACACAGAATCATTCAGGAGCGCAGAACTGTGTTGTAAACTCTGTTCTGTGATTTATCATGCACAAAGGCAACCCGTGTTCGAGTCTCAGCTCGAGGTTCAGGCTTATTTGTTCATCAATATTTATTTTATTTTTCTCTCCGAATATCGGAAGGGTTAAATCGGGCATAAATCGCTCTGAAACTCCTGTAGTCTGTAAGATTCCTGCAGGCTTAAAGGGGTCATCGGATGCTAAATTCACTTTTATATGGTGTTTGCATATAAATGTGTCTTTGCAGTGTGTGGACACAACCACCATACAATGAAAAAAATCCATTCACTCCTTTCTTTTTAATCCTCAAAAAGCCTAAACACTCTCAATAATCAAGCCGTTTGGATTTTCTGAGCACTATGATGTCATATTGCTCTTGCTCCGCCCACAACCGCTGACGGATTGTCCCGTATTAGCATATTTCCACCCTCAGCCATCTGTATACTGTCCACCAAGGCAGCACTTTACGTGTCTTGTGTCAACACGCCCCCCGGATGAGAGGGGTGGGGTGAGCTGTTGCTCATTATCATTTAAAGAGACATGCACCACATCACTGTACCAGTAATTATCTATCATTTTATTTTATTTTAATATATTTATTTGATATTATATTTTATTATTATTGTAGCAAAGTATGTAAGAGTAAATATTAAATTTTAATGGTACATTTTGAGGTTTAGGCAAGTAGAATAGTATAAATACTTTTTTTATGTTCTGTTTAAAAAAATAATAATTATATGTTCTTATGGTTATGCATAGATGGTGACAATAGAGTTAAAGATGCAGTATGTATGATTGACAGCTAGCGATTGAAATGGGTACTGCAGTCCAAATTCAAAATATTGGATATCAAAATATATCAAAATATATCATCAGACTCGACGCTCACACGGGTTGCCAGATTGAGGACACGCAACAGGAACGAGCGCAATTGACAATGGAATGTGAAGTTGATGAGTTAATTTATTGATTTATGATGAGTTGATAGCGCGTTTTAATATGCTTCTGTTCATAGAGATGTTTAGATGGATGCGGAGGCTTTTTAGGTCGGATAGATTCTGCGATCTCTGACCCAGTTTGTTCATTGACTTCCATGGCTGCAATATGCTGTGTTTTCCGCCAACTGGCAACCTGTGGTGGCCAAATACTATTGAGTTAATTGGCAATGTGCGATATCACACAGACCAAAACAAAAACAGACATTCCGACACGAAACGCACATTTCAAAGTAAAATAACTCTTTTTCAGATAAAACACGTATGTGAACTCTTCATGTTTCCTAAATATTTGCAAACATATTATCGTATTTTTATGCTTTAGTACAGTCAAAAAATTACATTACAGCATCTTTAAGTGACCCAATGGGTCACCATCTGAAATTCTTAAAGCCTTCTGACGTAATTCATCTTTGCGTCTTCAGTTCATACCTGCTAAGAGAGCACCGCTGTCAGACCAGGACTTAGCATAAACCCTTGTGCTTGAATATATGTGGGAAAGTCCTCATGAAAGTGTACTGGAGCACAGTTTGCTGTCATGTTATGATGGATGGGCCGCCATCTGCAACAGTTGTTAGTGCCTTTGGTGACATAAGAGTCTGTGGGTCTTTATGAGTGACGGAGGCTTTGCGGTGAACGTTCACGTAAGCACTAAATCCTCAAAGGTCATTTACAGAGATTTATTAGCAGAGAACTGATATGCATCTGAAGTCAGGTATGTTTCTCTGAGTCTGACCATGACCAGCAATGCTGCTGCCAAAGCCTTTAAAAGCCAGAGTCGTATTCTTCACTTTGAAGAAAAGAAAGAGATGTGGGCATGTTCACAACGGCAAACTGCCATACTACTCGTTTTTAATGAGCTTGCATGGCAGCATGACATTAAATTTCTTATTTTATAAATATTTTTTTTTGTTTACAAGTAAAAATTGATGTCTGACACAGAGCAGACAACACAATGAATGAATTCAGTTCTCTTTCTCTTCTTTTTGAGCTTGAACGGACACAAGCACGCAAAATTAAGTCAAAATGTCCATCTCGGTGAGTATCCTCGTAAACAAAGTCGGTTGTGTGTTGTAAACAATTGAGAAAGTATAAGGATGCGTATCATTAAGGCCGACTGAAGTGCCTTGGAACGCACAGCTTTGTATGATGCGTTGATGTAATTTACACTGAAACAGGAAGCTAAGGCCGGACATATTGAATGGCTCCTCCCCCTTTTCAAATAGCCAATAGCGTTTAGTTGACCTCACAGACGGCAAGTCGCACTAGAGCACGATGGAAGCGAATCCGAGCGCTGATGATACGTTGGATTCAATGGTAGAGTTGTGAATAATGTCTAGCCATTTCATTCTTAACCAACGTACAGTTGGAAAACGGAATAAAACTCGGGCGTTTGAGCAACCGAATCTCCAACCCATATTGCTCTGTGACGTGTCAAAGCTCGCTTTGGCCAGGCGGTATTTATAGCATAGGGGGCGGAGCTTTAGATTCTAGAAAGCATTTGATTGGACAGAAGATGTGATGAGAAGCTGAAGTCCGCGGTGACGTCATAAAAATCTGTGATCCATTTTAGCGGAAGTGAGAGACTGTAAGTTTTGAATGCTTATATCTCCTAAATGTGAATTTTGTCATTGTTTTGGAACATACCAGCTTATTTATAACTTTAAGGCTAACATGTTCATACTAAAAGCTAAAAAAAATTAAAACCAACCCTAAAATTTACATAAACCTGCCCCGGGGAACGCGATTTATAGATCATCAAGACAGAATATGCTAATCAATGACTAGAAGATAACTACACATAAGCTACATAAATTCATCAACTAACCATTCAGAAATGTCCTGGTGCATTCTACATGATGTCACTTCTTCTCGAGTCTCGCCATCTTTGTCTGACTCCAGTTTGAACATAAACATTGACATTTCCAGTGCATGTCTGTGTGAGGTAAAAGGACACAAGCTGTTGAAGCTCCGCCCTCTGTGCTGGGAGCAGCAGCTCATTTGCATTTAAAGGTACAGACACAAAACGGTGCGTTTTTGCTCACCCTCAAAAATGGAAAACTTTAACATGCTATATAAAAATATCTGTGGGGTATTTTGAGCTAAAACTTCACATACACACTATGGGGACATCAAAAACTTATTTTACATCCTGTGAAAGGGGCATTATACCACCCCTTTAAAAAAACATGCGTTTGGACTCATTTTCCATTCCACTGTCATGGCTTTCGCGTTTTTAATCACACAAAAAAACTAAATATCAGTGTTTGCCTATGCTGAATTAAGCATGCCATGCAGTGAGGTCACATGCTAATAATGTAATTGCGTACCACAAACTGTTTCACTTGCAGTTTTTGGAGAGAGTAGTTGTGTGACACGGTATAGACTCAACTGCTTGTAAATCCAAATTTAAATTATAAAGTTTGACTTCTGTTTCAGAAGTGTCACATGAGCCACTGTGTCTTTAGCCAAACTAATGCCACAAATGATTTGGCACCATTAAAGAAGTCACATATGGGTGGTAACTTCCCGTAAGTGTGGCAAGCTTTCACCACATCAGTGAGATATGACTGTTTCTCATTAATCATTTATTTATTTGAGACGCATATGCTACATTTTGTATCCAAAAACATGGCAGACACGCAGAGCACTAAAATAACACACTTTGTTCTTTTCGTTCCCAACTGTTCGAATAGAGCCAGAGTTTGTATCACCATCCTGTGGGAAAGAATTGTTTTCTCCATCTCTCCTTCTGGCTCCAGCATTCATTTATTCCAGCCTCATATAGTTTTTTTCCCCCCCTATATGTGATAAGTTATTGTGGGTCTGTATAATTTTAAGGTGGTACATTGGTTTAAAATTAAACAAGGACAGTGGGACCCTTTTAAAAACGCTGGACGGCGGTCAGGGGCACAGCTGGTGAATTTTTTATTTTATTTTTATTTTAAAGTCGGTTTTTAACAATACCGCTGGAAAATCGTGACAGATCTTTTCTGACAAATGTCTATGGGTCATAAGTGTGTAATTTTTTGTTCTCTTGCCAATATGTGCTGAAGCACATGCTATTGAAAAACTTTTATGATGGATCGCGGTTGAGTTTGACCCATAAAAGATTCTCTAAGTTGAGACGATGTGAAAAAATTCAACCAAAAGGGTTTTTCTTAGTCACAAGGCCACCGGATTGATGCTAGTGCATTCAAAATAGCACCTCAAAAACAATACTGACAAATCCAACCATAGCAACTGTTGCTATCCACCAATTTTTAAATGCAATTGTACGTCAGTTATCCAAAAAAACAATTATGTTCTTGTGAAATATTTGACTTACATTTGAAATAGGCTACATTGTTGGAAATACACATTTTGAGGTATATGTGATTACATTATGTAAATGTATGTTGTGAATGTTGTTTATTTCTCAAAATATGTCTTAATATCTCACACTTTTAACTTTATTTCTTACAATTGTGACTATTTCTTGCAACGTGACTTGATATTTCTCAATTATGATAATTTCTGGCATTATGACTGCATGTGACTGAATATGACTGACTTAATTCCCGCAATGTAACTTCTTACATCACAGTTTAAAAAAAAAATTTATTTCCCTCAATTGCGACTATATCATGTAATGTAATCTCACAGTTGTGATTACTGTATTTCTCACAATTGAGACTTTCTTGTTGTATTTCAAAATTGTGACTTTATATCTCACATTTGCAAGTATTTTTTATAATTGAAACATTCTCGTTGTGTTTTTATATCTCACATTTGCAGCAATTTCTGGCAATTGTGACTATCTCGTAATTACGTCTATCTCACATTTACAAGTATTTTTCATAATTGTAACATTCTCATTGTGACTTTATATCTCACATTTGGAACCATTTCTCGCAATTGTGACTCGTAATTGCGAGTATTTTTCATAATTGCAATTTTCTAGTTGTTGTGACCCACAATTGCAAAGATTTTTTCATAATTGTAATGTTCTCACTCTGTGACTATTTCTCGTAATTGCGACAATATCTCACAATTGCGAATATGTTCCGTTATTGTGACTTTCTCGTAATTGCATCTTATTTTAACTTTCTCATAATTACCTGTTGTATATTTATATACTCTAAAATATAAACTAGATTCCATGTTTTCTTAACAAAATAAGCTGAACGAAGGTAGCTTCAGAGTTTCACAATCTGAAAATGAAGAAATCTGTATGCTGTGTATTAACTTATTTGATTCTCTAAATCATTCAACGCCTTTGAATGTCTTTCTCACTCCACTGTATCTCCACAAATTGAAATATCTACAGAAATATGAAGATTAGCTGTCAGATGAAATATTAATTGTAAAGTACGGGCGTTATTCCAAGCCTTTTCCATATACCCTGAAACCTCACTATCCAGGGTCCTGAATTTTTTCGTCAGTTGGGGGCTGGGCTCTGGACTCAGCTCAGGAGCAGTGGATAAAAGCAGGGTGCTTTTGTTAGCTTTGGCTGATGTTGAGTACGGAGCCGGAATCCTGTCCTATTCTCGATCTCTCCCCCTTTCCTTTCCTGTATCTTCAGGTCCCCAGTAGTTCACGGTAAAAATAAAACAGCACTAAGCCTGGCACCGTGCTCAAGCAGTAGTTAAAGCTGATGGATCGCTGCTGGCTCGTTGCCTGGAGCACGGTGTTATGGGTCTGAGGGGATCTTGGGAACCCTAGGATGTGGAGCTTGGCGCTGGGTACGGATGCAGGAGGGAGTAGGGAGGGTGTTGTGGTTGGGTGGACATGAGGTGTGCGCTTGTATGAGCACATGGATCCTGGCATGAATGCATTTTCACATGTCTGTCAAGATAGTAGCTGGTTAACAGGAGTACTGTACACCTCTGCTCAAGTTAAAGAGGGTCTTTCTAGCTATACTATATATATATACATACATATACATATACATACAGTATATTAGTATATTATAAAGTTATATGTGTGTGTGTGTGTGTATGTGTGTATGTATATATATATATATATATATATACATACACACACACACACACACACACACACACACACACACACACACACACACACACACACACACACACACAAATACAGTAAGTGTGTGTAGATACACAAATACAGTAAGTTGTCATTTGATTAGATTTGATTAGACATTTTGAGTATGATGCATACCATCTGGAAAGCATAGTTTTCTTTTTTTGAATATCTGATAATCATCACAAAAACATCAGATTCATATATATTATAATGTTAAACCTTGAGAAACCATCAGTTGAATGTCATTCTAAATTAAGTTTTTATTGTAATTCAAAATTAGCAACGTATGTTTGTTTTCAGAGAAATCTTTCATACTTTCTATGGGTACATTTCACAAAACCTCTGAAGATTATGTTTTGGGTCTCTACAAAATCAAAACAAAGAAATAAATTATATTTTGCTTCAAATTTTTTTTACTTGTTTGTAGAATATTTGAGATGTTTTATGTTAATGTCAATTAAATACACACACACACACACACACACACACACACACACACACACACACACACACACACACATATATATTCAATTCAAATGTATTTGCATAGCGCTTTTCACAGTCCATATTTCAAAGCAGCTTTACAGAAAATGCATATACACTATATAGCATTACAATGAAAACATGATTTTTATGTCAGTAATGAGAACTGCAAAAACAAAACATCTAAATAAGTTTTATTTTCTTAAAGCAAAATATCTTTCATTATTTCTTGTTTTTTATTGTGTGTTGAAATTATGACCCAAACATGAACAAAACAATTCTGAAATAATTTAGTTTTAGTTTTTTTGCTAGAAATGTCTTTTCTTTATTTGGAATATGGGGTGAAATTTAAAATATTTTCAGGGCATATTTTGTAAGATTTCCCCATACACACTTACATTAGATCAAACACTGTTTGACCTGCATTGTAAATACATCAAATCAAAATGATAAAATCATTGCTCAAACTTTAGATTAGGGTCCAATTCTCACTATTAACTATTAACTATGACTATTAATATGTGCTTTATAGGTACTAATAAACAGCCAATATCCTAGTAATATGCATGATAATAAGAAACTAGTTAATAGTGAGAATTGGACCCTAAACTAAAGTGTTACCAAATCATTAGTAATAATAAGAACCCATTGATTAGTGGAGAAAATGATATGAGCAATTATTTATGACAACATATGTTTTTACATTGTATAACTTATACAAATAGGTGAAAATTGCTTAACTTATTTTGATGAGTTAAAGCAATTCAAAGATTCAACTCATTTTTTTTTTTTAAGTCAGTTAAATATAATTTAAGTTGAAATGACTTAAACATCCAAGTTGATTGTACTTAGAAAATGTAAGGCAGCAACTTTTCTTTTTACCGTGAGGGTGCAGTGAAGAACAAAAGCATTAGCACTGAGATGTTGTTCTGGTGGGATTATGGGAGAGGTTACGGGGCCGGAGAGGGAGGGTCAGCCGAGGCGGGGTGCTGGAATCCAGGGTAAATCAGGTCTGTCGCTTGGCCCCTTTACCCACGGACAGGTGAGCGACGAGGAACAATGAGGACTTTGTAAGACAGCAGGACAGGTGCACTGTTCACCCTCACAGAGCCTAATGGTACACGCCAGCGCTCCTGCCTCCGTGTCTCTCGTTTGCTTTATCTCGTCTCGTCTCAGGCCTCATTTAACATAACTCTCAGAGTTTCTCAATGCATGCAAAGAAATACCCTTGAGAATGTCCCGGAGTTCTGGCATAGTAACCAGTGTGCTATTTGATGTAAAACCAGGAATAGATCAATGTAAAGCAAGTATGTGTTGTGAAAAAATATGAAATGGGATATGTGTCTCTCAATACAACACATACAGTCATGAGTAGGTTCTTGAATAAAAACTGCATTAAAAATGAATAAAAATGACTACAGAATTCAGAAACATAAGATATACTTTAGAAATTCTTACTTTTAATGTTTAACATTTTTAATGAACATCTGACTAACAAATATATTGCTAACACTTTATAATAACCCTATCAGTCAATAATGCTGAACAGATCAGTAGTTTATGAATATTCAAATGTGAAGATGTACTGTATGCAAATATGTGAGTCAAAGTTTCATGACATTCATAACTATTTAATGCATTTTGACTGGTGATCTGTTAATTGTTGTATGAAATGTTCATGCCAAACATTGGTGTTGGTGTAAACAGGCCTTTACTTGACTAGAAATTTTCAGAAGGTTACCAAACAATGTCTGCATAACTTAAAGTGAAACTTCACCGATGGCGATCAGCAAAAGTCTGCCGGATGATGCGTTTTTGACAACCCGTAAAAACTACAGATAATACTTCTGGATATAAATTCATATCAGCGTTAATTTCAGGCTGAGCGAACACATGTGGACTCATAAAGCAACAAAGGCGCCAATCACCAATTCCGATTGGATTCTGAACGTCTTGAGCTTTGATCAGAATTCAGTGTTACTGGTGTGCCGAAATTTTTTTCCACATTTGCAGTCGTAAATGGAGTGAAGTGCTTTCACTCTGAAGCCCTGGCCACCCCTTTTGATTTATGATGACAAAATGGTTTGATTATGCAGCTGGATTTGTTACAGTAAACGTTCACTAGCATACTACTATTAGCATGATACTATGCTTCCATTCTTTCCATTCCAGTGGGTCGGTTGACATCTGTGTCATTGAGTCGTGTGTATATTTCCTGTAGAGTAATCACGGTGCTGTAGATGATCAGGCTATGTGAGATGTTGCGTAATTAGTTGGTTATGTCTTGTGGTGGCTGCCTAGCATATGCTAAGTTGCTTTCGAGTTATTGCTTTTGAAAGGTATGCAGAGCAGACTCAAAATGAGGGGAAACATCTCAAATTATTGGAGAAGTGCTCTGGCTTGTGGAGCGAAACCAGTATGGTTTCTTTTTCCACAGTGGCACAAGGCCGTTTGCGCGAAGGCAGAGTTTGCCCACCCAGTTGCAATCGCAAAAATGGTTTTATTATTGTTTTAACGTGAACATAAAGTTCAGTTTTCACATTTCCAGGAATCTCAGAAGCAGAAGTCATCATAGTTGGGTAAACTTAGTGGTGAATGGAAACTAAAACAAAATATATTTTTTTGTTTTCCCATTTGCTCCGATAGCAAAAGAAAAACAATCCATGGTCGCATTTCTATGACTTTACAAACAATGGAAAAATGAAAATTTTATAACTTTAGTCAGAAGAGAGAAAGATGTCAGTTTATTGTATTAGATGTCAAGATGTTGTGTTAGAAACACTCACACAGCGTCATTTACCAGTTTTCTGAAATGTAATGCCAAGGCAATATATCACAAAGAATAGCGTTATAAAGATACATAATTTAATTTTTTTGGTAACACTTTATTTTACAGTGTCCTTGTTATATATATATATATATATATGTTACATGTACTTACCATAGTAATAACAGTAAATTATGCACAACAAATTATGCATAACCCTCAACCAAATCCTATAGTAAGTGCATGTTGTTAATTAATATTACTCTGTACTTAAATATATAATTGCACTGTAACAATCACACCTTAAAATAGTGTAACCATTTTTTAAATGAAAACATTATAAACTTAAAATTTACAGTGTTAATAACTGTGCAAACACATCAGCACAGTCCGTGAAAAGGGTCCAGTAATTTTTAAATAGTGAATATTATTGTGGGTAGAATGGTGGAGTTCTAAATATTTAATATATATCTCAATATTTATGTATTTATGGCTTAAAAGGGTCTTGTTTCCCTACAACCATCATTATACAGTAGCAAAATATATTCAATACAATTTTTTAAGAAATGAACAAAAAATCTTATTAAAAATGATCAAGGCATGGTTTCACTGTTATAGTTCTAAACTAGTTATTTAAAGAGTAATATTTAGAGTTGTGATTTTATTTAAAAAATAAATAAATTTGTATTGAAAAAAGATGTTTGCTATCAAGGGACTAAATGGGACAGTAGGTTACAGAGGACATTAAACATCATCAGCGAACAGGAAAACTATTCTACTCACTATACCGTTTCTACAGCCTCCATGTTTATAATCGCTCTTGCAAACTATTCAAACTTTCAGGGAAAATGTCTTTTTAAGACAAATACTGAAAGAGATGTCGGAAGCTTAGTGACGGTGACGGTGAAGTCATACTACCGTAGTGTAGTTCATTTACAGTCTACGTTTAGCTTTTGACGTCTGCCGATTGTATTTATGCTTCAAAATATCCATGTGTGAAGATCATCATGATGAACAAAACGTGTAAAAATCATAAACTTTTGTTGGTCACAGAGCTCATTTTCTGCAATAATCCAAAAGCCAATTGAAAAATCCTATTGGGTATTTGTTGAGGGATCCAGGGTATCAAAAACACAAAAAAAGACATCATTACAGCAGCTCTCTAACTTGAGACTTGTGGCATGAATTTAAGAGAAGGAAGTGATGTGTATCAAACAGGAAGCCGTTTTGATAAATCTTTCAGACGGTTGCAGTGGCCAGTGGTGACCCTGCTTACGGTACCATTTGACTCACTTTTCTTCCCAGCTGTATTGGAGCACAGCCAGCTGTTCATGTTATAGGCTGGAGATACGCCAACTTCCTCCTGCTGCCAGTCACCTCACGCACTGGCATCTGGCCATACAGATAGAGACCCGGTTAAACCCTCACACATACCCCTTCTTTCATCCCTTGGCATTACCTTCTCATAGACCTTCCTGTAGAGCTCAGTCGGCCATTCAATTTGACACCTTTTGAGTTCCGTGAAATAAAGATGCAAATGTTTTTATAGTGCCTGTGCTTAATTTGAATGACAATTTTGAATTTACCGCATGGTAAAGGCACTGGAAACTTTTCCAAAGTCAAACAAACACTGATTGTCTTCACAGACTATGATCTAGGAACTGTTTACATAAATTATACAACAATGAAGCAAAAAAAAAGTGAATGGATACTAATAAAAACATTGTGAAATTTCATCTCACTCCTTCAGTGGAAATCTGGATGATGATGAAGATGCTGGAGTGATTGCCAAACCACAGCAATTTGAGATTCCTATTCCCTGAATCCCTATAGGAGTTTTCTCTTTCCAGAGAGTAGGTTGTAACGATGACCACTACCGAATTGGCGGCACTCCAGGAAGTGTTTTCCCCTTGTTTATTGTGCACACCTGCTTTTCTCTTCATTCTGTCGTGTTGCAGAATATTACTTTATTATGTGTTCTGGACTGTGTGATATTTGTTGTTTCTTGTCTCTAGTGAGTTTCAGGATTCAGTAAGTGTTTGCTATGCTTGTTCAGTATCAAGGACTTGTTTTGCCATTGTGCCGTATTTTGCAAGCAGTTTTTGGAATGAAAATGATGGACACACTCGAACAAACACTGAAGATATAATTATAAAATGGCTTTTGTTTGGAATAACAATCCATTTAAAAATATATTTTACTTGTAAAAATTATTTTGTATATTTATTTTTTAATTGTCTTGGAATAGCAAAAATATATTTTAGTGTATTTTATATACTAGAAAACTATAGTTAAAGCTACAATATGTAATTTTTTAGCCGCTAGGGGTCGCTAACCTCTTACAATAACAAAAGACGTAGATTGATGACGCAGTGATAAGGGGAATCATGGAACTTGTCGTCATGGTGATTGATTTAATAATGTTTATGATTGAGTGAAAACATTCATGTTTTTTAACATGACTGTGGTATGAAGTAGGTCACGAATGCTAATAAGAGACAGATATCAGCGTCACACGCGAGTCCCGCGGATATAAAGGAATGAGGAAATTTCATTCTACCGAACTACCCGCAAGTGCTGAATTACTACCCATACAGGTCAGTTTATTTGACGGAATAAACTTGTGCGGTAACGCAGCGCTGTTTCACTTGGTCTGACATTACACTATCATACTAAACAGCATTTGAGTGTGTTGAAAGTTATAATTTTATTCTATGTGTTAGTTTGTTGGCTATATGAGACTAGCAGTCAGCTAGATCAACATTAGAATAACATACTGATCATATTCTAACATTTCATTATGTTGAGCTATATAACATTGATTTGTTTTATGTACATTTGCTCACCTGTCTAATAAAGTACACGCAAGAGCGGCGTCTCTGTCAAGTCAAACGCCCCACCGATATTGATCCTCGTTTTATTTCTCCCTTTGTCCCTAAGTCTGCTTGCCATGGTCCATAATGTTTGAACGAACATCGCTAAACATCACGCAGTTGTCCACCTTTAAAATAATTATGTAAAAATAAAATTATATTATGATAAATAATTATCCTTTGTTGAAGATCTAAACTTCAACAACGTAGTGGTTCTAAGTGGTTCTCAACCTTTTTTAATTCATTGTCCTTCATTGTCCACAGCAATATTCAAAGGCAATATTTTGTTTTCAAAACTTATTTTAATCTATGGTTTTGGTAAATTAAAATGTTAGGATTTCAGAAGTTTTTAGGGCTGAAAGTTCTTCAAGGTTCCCACTCTTTTTTTAACCAATGAATAGTTTTTTCAGTCATCTGTGATTTACTAGATAAATGATGAGGATAAGGATTTCTTTAAAAAAAAAAGTTTGCCCAATAAAATATTTTAGAGCTTGGCATAACTAAATAAAAGGTATATTCATTATATATATATATATATATATATATATATATAAAAATAAAAAAAAACATTTAAATTATATATTTTTATTTTATTTTAGTGCTTATTTTGTCCTATTTTAAATGATTTTAGTCAATCAATCAATCAATCAATCAATCAATCAATCAATCAATCAATAAATCAATCAATCAATCAATCAATCATTTATTTATAGAGCACATTTAAGACACAACCGAAGTTGACCAAAGTGCTTTACAAGGAATAAAAGAGACACAAAAATAAAACCAATATACATACATAAATACCAGACAAGACAAAAAGCACTCAATAGAATACAGAATGTTAAAAGCCAAGGTGAATAAATGAGTCTTGAGCTGAGATTTAAAAGTACAGATAAGATGAAGCATGCCTAATGGAAGGAGGAGTCTTCAGGAGTCTTTAGTCTTCTTCAGGCCCGCTTACGAGTTTCTTGAGTCCCCTCTATAGTCAATATGTAGTCTGTATGTGTTGCTCAATTTAATATTACTGTTAAACTCTTGTCCCAAAAGAATAGATGTCTGTGATGTGCAGATGATGTTTGGAATTGGATGTATCATCTTTAGTCCTGGATCGTTTCCTGAGCGCACTGCTTATTGTCCATGTCAAATATTCTTTTATTGCATGTTAAACAGTTTCTGTGCACATTTTCAGCCACGGTCTTTGGCCTCTTGTGAAAGTTTTTAGACATTTTTGGCAGCTGAATTTTCAGTGCATCTTTAGCATTTAAATCAGTTTGGAGATTAATTTAAACATACAATTTTTCCAAGAAGGTTTTAACAAAAGTAACAGCTGAAGCTAAGAACGCTGTCCGCAACTTCACAACCTTACTGATTGGCTGGCTGTTGGACAACTTGCAGAGCATTATGACCTTAATGCATCACACGACCTGGCATTGAAAGCTCCAAACGTTCTGCAGTGAATCCAATACGTCCATATCACAGTGGCAGGTTCCTGGAACTGAATGACCAGAAGTGGTCTTCCCATAATCAACTAGTGACTCAAACGATTGGCCCACAATGCTCTTTTTGCCGGGAAGAGTGTGTTACATTAACCCCAAACAAAGTGGCCTCCAAACCCGACATCACGGGGAATATCAGATCAACTGCTTTGCGGTAAGACATGCCTGGAAGAGTCCATGTGTAAGCTCATCGCATTGCACCGACTGGAGCTTCCCCATCACACAATGGCACAGCTGAAGAAAGGCAAACCAGAGAGTGCAAGTCTCAGGCCCAACACAAACACATCTGCGGACAAGGAACGCGCCACACACCATGCGTGTTAAGTGCTGGACACATTGTCGGCGAACTTGCCCACTCGATTTCTGTGCGGTCAGAGCAAAAATGGCACGGCTTGTCCCTCTTGTACTTTTAAAGATGGGTCTGCGCGCTCCCCTTGATTGCCGTTCAGCTGGAGTTCGTTTGCCGCAGACGAATGTGAAATGCTTTCTCCAATCCTATTTCCCCGGAACATTGGCGCTGGATTTGGAAAGCCGCCATTAGAAAGATTGAGAACACAGTAATACTGTCAAAATTTGCATTGCTTTCATCACTGGCGCACAGATATCTGGTTCATCTGTTTCAGAAAAACCACATTTTATCGTGAGCTACATGTTTCCATGTATTATCTAACAACACGCCAGCACTTTTCCTGTGTTGGGTGCAAGTAGCGGCATTGGGTTACCCCTCTTTCTGTACTGGTCATTTGTAATAGTGTTTAGATTTATTTCGGTGTACATCTCTCACAGGTTCTCAAATGAATGTTCCATCTGGAGAAACCATCATCTCTCCGTGTGCCGTTAAATTTCAGTGTGGGGTGCTGCGTGTTCCCTGCTTTCTACTTCAAATCACATAGAGGGGCAATGGAAATCTAAATAACCCATGACACAAACTGCAAAGACTTCACTCAACCCCTGATGGAAAAAAAGCAGTTCCAGAAGAAAAGTTTAAGGTGGATTCTCAGGAAGCTCTTCCAAAGGCAATCAGCAGACCCTGACAAATCACGAAATACATGGGAAGTCATAGCACTTTATGTTCCAGAACTACTGCTTCTGGAAAGAGAACATGTAAACCTACATATATTTATGATGTCTCTACGGTCTTGGAATTTTTTGGGAATTACGCTTGCTTCCCTTTCCAGGGTTGCTTCTGTCGCTATACAATGTCTTAAAAGGGTAGTTATCTCTATAATATATCTGTTATCTATAATCTTATCACTGTTTACAGACCTTCATGTCATTTCCAAAAGTAATTTTGGGGAAAAGTTGGTAACAGTTCGGAACTGATAACTTTTCCTGTTCCCAAAAGTTTCTAACTCCAAAAAGGACATAAAGGTAAAGGTAGTGTAAAAGTGATCCATTTAACCAAAGTCTTATGATTGATAAGTGATATGATGACTTTGATGAACAGTGCAGAGGTTTAAGTGTTTATTCACTCTCAAGTACCAAATCAAATATGGTGAAATGTCAATAACGCCAAACCTCATTGGTTCTTGTGTCATAATGTTTTATTAAGTGACACAGGTGAGGTTTAATGTTATTGTGGTGTCATCATATTGGTTTTGGGATCTGTGTACATTAGTTGATGATTAGTGATTTTAATTGATTTGTGTGTGAATAACCAATTAAATTGAGCTCTTTTCATTGTGCAAAGTGATTTGTATTGTTTCAGAAAACTTGAATTAAACCATTGGAGTTCGGATTACTTCTACGCCATATCCTTTTTGGAGCTTGAAACTTTTGGATCTCATTGACTTCCACTGAACATCAGCTGAAACATTCTTCACAATATCTTCTTTTTTTGTTTTGTAAAAGGAGGAAAGTCATACAGGTTTGAAATGACATGAGGGTGAATAAATTATGACAGTATTCATTTTTGGGTGAACTGTACCTTTAATTGGACTAAACATTGATGCTGTTCCATTCATGATGAATAATGTCCCCCCTTTCCACCGGCATGGTACTGGAGGCAGTGCCCAGTCTGGGCTTATTCCGGATGTTTCCACCAAAGTCAAGGCTGGAAAAATTGGACCCTATACCAACTGGTGTTGAACCAGGAACCACTAGCGTCAGTTGTCGGGAGTTGGTATAATTTCCTCGCCATATTTTCAGCAGGTCATGGTTAACAGGCATAGCCGTTATAGATCTGGGCTGGTAACCGAAAGGTTGTAAGTTCAAAGTTGAGATAAAATGTCTAATCAATTACAAACATAATATGGACCGAATGTAAAATAATAAATACAAATGTAAAACAAGTGGGAAATCCCAAAGGGTCAAGCAGTGAATTTTCCATGTAATTAATAGCAGTATAAAGTAAGTGTTGAGACGTGTATTATGGGACAGTACGTCATTGGCTCCTTTGAATTCTTTCATGTCTTAAGTCATACTGGCCGTTTCCTAATTTCCAGACTCTTATGAGTACTTTGTGTCATTGACCAAGAGTTATTCAAGTTCTCCGTTTGCACACAGTGGTTGAAAATAAGAAACCCTGATTTTGTACTGAGCACAATTCAGTTTGATCAGTATAATATCAACATGAAAGTCTCTTCTTGAACTCTTTTACCTTTAAAATGTGTTTTTAAGAAATAACTAGTTATAAAAATCATGGTTTGTCAGCCTATTTTTGTTTTGCAGTAGCTGAAAATGCACATTCAGAAGCTTACAGCAAATTAGTTTGACCTTTCCATAGACTCTTCCCGGTTAACTAGAAGGTTGAAACTTCATATGCTTATTTCAGCACGACCATCAGTATTTATTAATGTTGAAAATCATTTGGAATTGCACCTATATTTTTGATTTCACTGAATAGACTCCATTGTGTGAGTAAAATAGGAAAATGTTGACCAGTGAGTAAGTCTTTAGTCATTAGCACAGAGAAAAATAAATGTGCTTTTGGGCTTAAGATATTTTCAGTAAATGTGATTCCTTTATTCGCCATGAAAGAGCTTTCTTCCAACTTTTTCCACCTTGAAAGTGTTAAGAAATCATTGGTTTTAAAATCATGATTTGAGGCCAATTTTGGGGGGAAAAAACAGACTGGTTGGGACACATAGGCCGTGTGTCCACTAAGGCGTATTTAGCCAGCTGAAAACGCCTAGCTATGGGCGCTTGAGAGCGTTTTGGCAGCGCAGCATTTTTTTCAGTTGAAACACTTTGCTTTTTATGATACGGAATATCCGCGAAAGTGTTACTAGTATCTCATTTCACACATATTTTGTTTCTGTGTTGATTCTATATTAAAATGTCGATACAATGTAACATATTTTCTCTGGCTCTTGTTTTAAATGATTTTGTTTTCCGTTATTATGCTTGTTGTTGTCATCTGTTGACGTTGTACAAGCAGAATGTGGCGGTTGGTCCATGTAGTATTAGTCCCGCCCCTCCTCCACTGTGATTGGACGGTTGGGTAAAAAATGACACTGCATTTTACCCAAAGTTGAACATTCTTCAACTCTCGGCGACCTGTAAAAAACGCCCAGCGCCTCGTTACGCTCATGCCGTTTTAAATACGCGGCGCTCCCATTGAAAACAATTGAAAAAATACGTCAGCCGCGTGAAAAAAACTATTTGGTGGACACACGGCCATACTGTAACAATTGTTCGGGATTGGGGTCAGTAAGATTTTTTTTGAAAGAAATTAATACTTTTATTCAGCAAGGATGCATTGAATTGATCATACGTTGCAGTAAAATACATTTATAATGTTACAAAATATTTCTATTTCAAATCAATGCTGTTCTTTTGAACTTTCAAAGAATATTGAAAAATAAATTGTCAGTTTCTACAAAAATATTAAGCAGCACAACTGTTTTCAACATTGATAATAATAATAAATTTTACTTGAGAAGCAAATCAGCATATTAGAATGATTTCTGAAGGATCATGTGACACTGTATATTTAAAATATATTACTATAGAAAACAGTTAAATTGTGATAATACACTGTTCAGCCAAAAAAAAAAAGTGGATTTAAATAGTCATGTAGTCTGTGATTGGATCATTATTGCAGTGATTATTATGTTTTAACATGTTATATGTTTGGCAACAGTTCTTCTAACCCTAATTGATGGAGTGTGTAGCTTTTCATATCTTAAACATCAATGTAGGAAGACACATCATGGCCACGCTTCCAGGATAACAATGTCAAGATTTATCAAGCTCAAATTGTGAAAGAATGGTTGGAAAGGGAGCATGAAGAATCATTTTCACACATGATTTGGCACATCTGAGTCCAGACCTTAAATTCACTGAAAGTCTTTTGGGATGTGCTGGAAAGTCTTTGGGGTGTGCTGGAGGAGACTTTACAGAGTGCTGGACTCATTGACAATATAAGATCTTGACCAAAAAAGTATGCACCTCGTGATGGAAAAAACATCACAACATTTATTTCCATCAAGAGGTGCATCAATATTTGGTAATCCAAACATAACAAGTAGAGATGCACCGATTACAATTTTCTAGGCCGATTCCGATTTTTCATTGAGTTTGACCTGCCGATACCGATTTTAGCCGATTCCGATATCATTTTTTCTAACCACTTTACAGCACACACAAACATTTATTTTCTATCTTTTCTTTAATAGAACATTTTACATTTTTCATAGAACATAGATAATTTTTTGAATAGATAATCGCTATAATATAGAACTATAAAGTTCTTGTTAAAACACGCTAGACATACTTATTCTGTGCATTTTGAGCACTTTTTGTGTAAAATAATTTTTAGTTTGTCCATCAAAAGTGTGCTTTCTATGGAAACACATATTTTTTTCTTTCTTTTGCATAACTGTTGAATCATTCACTAGGGGCATTTATTAAGAAAGCACATAGGATCAGTTTTGATTTCGTGTCGAAAATTATTTGGATTCCACCACGAGTAGTAACTCAACCAGCAGAGACTTTCATTCCCTCTGTATCCCAGTCCATCCCTCTGAGAATGAAGCTATGCCTGCTGCTGTTTCCCACACAGAAATACCTGACCCATTCAGCATATCTGCAGTGTTTAACGCCTCGTATGTCATCTGTACCTCTGGCACCTTCCAAAAAAAATGATATATTATCTCATTGGACCAGTCTCAAAGTACTTCCTCCACATCTAGCCGGGTTGTTTATCCCAGAAAGAATCCGCGAGAGTCAAAAAAAACGAGACGAAGAACGGGAAAAAATTGTTTATAGAAGCAGCTAATATTATTTTCCCTCAGATGTTTTTGTGTTGTTACATTAACAGTCCTCCATACGCCCGGGATCACAGACCCAGGGTAATGGCCAGGAACAAAGAGTGTTGCCTTAGCGACGGGGGAGCCGAAAAGGTCATCGAGGGTCAGACAGTCAGTGGAACACTTGAGGGACAATAAAATAAATCATATTGCCTCCAGAGAAGTGTCTGATTTAAAACACTTTAACCAAGCATTGAGAATGTCTGGAAAATAAAAGGAAATGGTGAGAGGAGGGCAGCTGCTGCGTGTTAGTCTGTAATGAGATCGTCTCTGTGGCCCTTCTACCCCTGCGCTCCATTGCAGAATGGAAAAAAGGCCTTTTAATCTTCGTGAAGAGGCCTCTGCTCTCGCCTGCTTTCTCATGTGGCAGCGCGCGTGCGGGCCTGCAAAGTTTTCGGTTTAGACTGCATTGGAATTTGATTCTTTTCAAATAAATTGGGTTGCTTATGTTGTTTAGGTAATACTAATAAAGGCTGCTATGTGAAGCACTAGGTAACTGTCGCCATGTCTACTTATTATAAGCCATTTTGGGGTTGTTTTTTAAGCTTGGCTATCGAGTTTATGGAGTTATTAAAGTGAGTAGGTGCATGTCGCGATATTTCGGTCTTATTTTCATTTAATAGTTTTAGTGGGCTTGTTCTTGGTCGCTGATTTGCTAGCAAGATGAATGAGTCAATGAAATTATTTCACCCCAAAATGAAAATTCTGTCATCATTCACTCATCATCCCTCATGTCGTTCCAAACCTGTAAGACTTTCGTTCATATGAAATCTGAAAGATTTCTGTTCCTCAATTGACAGTCTACGCAACTACCACTTCGATGCTTCAAAAAGTTCATAAATGGATCATAAAACTAATCCACATGAATTGAGTGGTTTAGTCCAAATTTTCTGAAGAGACACGGTCACTTTATATCATAGTGTTCTGAAGATGAACGAAAGTCTTGCGGGTTTGGAACGGCATGAGGGTGAGTGAATGATGACAGAATTTTCCTTTTTGGGTGAACTAACGCTTTAAAGGCTCGTACCGCTTTCCCTGTGATTTCACCTCACATACAGACGAGAGATAAATCTATGATGCAAATTAAAATCCGTATTTTAACGCATCAGAGATGTATTTCTCGTCTGTCATCTCTCATATCTCTCGTTGTACATCATTAAAGTCGCCATGAAATCAAATTTTACAATTCGTATTTTTATATGTAATATTGTAGTGTTTATTATAAATTATTTATCTGTGCACTTCATTAATTTAAAAAAATTCATGTGCCCTTATATTCTTTAATCAAATGTGTTATCCTTCCCTCCCCGCTCGAAACGACTTCTCTTCTCTTCCTGTCATGTGCTATGGCGTGGCAACTCCCCTCAAACCGTTAGTCTGCTATGAGCGAGAGATGGAGAGGAGGAGCGCTAAAGTAAAACCCCGCCCTCTGTTCAATATTCCGTTTCACTTGGAAATACGTCACAACACTGGAGAAAAGTCGTTTGTAACTTCCGGTTCATGGCGACTTTAACAACTAGTTGTTCAGTTCGGTTCCGTACACAATGCTTAGAATTTTTAAGTGCGGTTGTCACTACCTGCAGTTTTAATGTGGTTATCACTACCGTAAATGACTGAACTAAATTACAGAACAAGATTAAGCACTAAAAGCTGAACTGACAACTGAAATTAGCTGCAGTGTGACTGTGAATGTGGCCTATTGATGTTGTGGTCTGTAGAAATGGCTATGCACGATTTTATCGCTTGTTTTTTTTTCGTCCACTGAGGAAAAAGTCCAATTGTTTTTCACAAGTAATTGCACATCTTCATTCAACACCAAAGCCGCATGATTTGAGAATCATTCAAGGGACAAACAAAGTCACTATGTGTAATACTTATGGTTAGGAGTAAAAAATAAATTCCTTTTGGTTGGGTTTGGGTCAAGTATGACTAAAACTGTGGAAATTGCTTTCTGTTCATCATCATAATTCACTCACAGTAGCTGGCATTTAACATTCAGACTGTCGGGTCAGAGTTTATGCCTGGTATTTCCTATCACGATGAAAAACTTACAGAATTGAGGGGCACAGAATGAATGTTCCACATTATTACCTGGTAAAGAAAACATAGGGAGGAACCGAGCCGGTCACAGTGAACGTCCGCGCTAATAGTGACATGAAGACAAAACAGGAAAGTCTCTGATGACGTTTTATTAGTAAGAAGTATAAACTTTATGGCACGTTTGCTCTGAGGCCACATTATTGAATTCAAAACTTGAGCTTCCTGAGTTCCTCTTTCTCTCTGCAGGGATATTAGATGATCCTGTAGAAGTAATTCAATAAGAGAAAGCTTAACCCTTTCATTTGCAAGGGTGTAATATGTTGGTTTTGCGTGCTACTGTGCATGTCAGATGCTATTAGACTTGATGATCATATGGGGCTGATTTGGTTGGAAATGATGCCTGTTATGTATGCACGTATAAGCTTTAAATGGTGGTCAACTATAGTTCTTTAGTTATTCTCCTCACCAAAGACCATGTTCGTCTTGGTTATAGAGTTCATTCCTGGAATGAAAGACTCTTTATGAACCAGAACTGACCTTGAAAAGCAATTCATGGTGACTGACTTGGTAAAGTGAGTATGTGTGGTATTCATTGAAGTTCATTTTTGAAGATTTTGGGGAAAATGAAGGTAGATTGAAAGCACGTTGGGTCAACAGCCTGGATCGGGGAAAACGCTGAATTTGTCAGTGAAAACATGTGCGAGATGGTGAGAATGTTACTGGAGCACACGACGGGGGGACGCCGTCCGATCCAGGGACTTTGGGAAGAATTATATCAAGAATGCCGTTCCACGTGTCATGGATTATTGTTGTTGAAGTGATCCTTGATTTTAAAGGGAGCAGAAGGCACTGGTGTGTTTGATGGTTAGTCTTGGCTACACTAATGGATGGGAAATCAGCACTGAGAATATGAACAGTGTGTGGATCATAGTTTTCATCCAGGGCCCCAGACTGGCATAGTGGAAATCTGGTGGCTGCAGGCGTGTGTATGCATATGAAGAATGATACATATCTATATTGATTAATGGAAGTGAACGTCTATTCTCTTTTCATTCACACAAAACTTGGACTTTAAAATGGACTCAAATCTTTTAGTCTGCTTCAGTTGCAATTGTGTCTCAAACCACTTTACATTCACACTCCTTTTTGATAATAATAATAATAATATGATAGATAATAGAAAATTACTATTGTAATATTACTATTGCATTGTAAAATATAAATCAAATTTATAGATATAGTAATGATATAATAATTGTTGATGTTTTCTTAGTTTAACTCTCAATATAAAATATATTACTATTGCAATTGTGATTTTATTGTAAAATGTAATATTTATTATTATTATTATTATTATTATTGTAAAACTATGTTTGCAGTGAAATAAAAATCCCAGTTTTATTGCTATTATTATTTTTATTGTTAGAAGACACAATTTATATTGTAATTTTACCATTGTATTGTAAAAGAAAAAAATATTGTTAAATATTATTTATTTATTTATAATTTACAGTACAGTGTTTTCTAATATATTTCTCTAAATTTCTTCACATTCATTCAGGCTTTTATTTTGGCAGATAAATGGGGGGAGGGGAGCACTACACTAAGCCATATCACAATTTCAAGTAATTTAGATGAACATTTTGGATCCAAGAAGTAGCCATTATAGAGTTAAGATGCTGGAGTTGTCAATCAAGCCTGACAAAGTCTCTTTTGACTGTTGTCTGGTGTACTAAAAATATCCCAAAAGTATCCATTACCGTAACATGTTGCTATCCACTGCATTCTTTGCTAGCATCCCGCAGTGTTTCAAGATTCTGAGCAAAGATACAGTAGTCCCTAAAAGAAACAAAAAACCCACTGTTGTAATGGGGCCCGAGAGGCCCCTGCACCTGCACCTGCACCGTCCACCATCTTGTATCAATCTTCTCAGAGTAACATTCAAACCTAACTCACAACTGTTGCTGAATAACAAGTATAGTCATCATGGAATCAAGATATACTTTATTTGAAGCTCCTGGTTATTTTGCAACGTAGGCTCATTGGCCAAACGTGCCAAAATCTCCAAACACGTACTAATACATAAAAACCACTGGAGTTTCCAGCTGAAATGAACCCTAGAGGCAGTAAAACACCAACAACTTTTATTCCTTTTTTCACAAATGATGATCACAAGGGCAGATTATTTATGAATAAAGATATGACCACAAAACACTTTTACCATAGTGCATGATTTATAAATGAATATATCTTAAGCGTTTGCATCACATAATCAGCTCCTGTATGGGTTTTCTGATGTGGTAAACTTGCTCGGTAGCTCCCCTAGTACAGCATTGCACTTGCGATGCATTTGCTTGGATATAAGTCCCATTAAAACACGAGTTACAGTAAAGAGCTCAAAGACTTGTAGAAGAAAGCTAAAATAGCATGTGTTTTTATCTCACGTTTGCTTCTGTTAACACAATCGGTTAGGTTTAGTGTACGTGATAGATTATTAACCTTTCATTTCCAAACTGCCGTTATACGTACAATTACCAACGTAATAAAACGTTGCCAGCTGAACAGTTTTTAGCGCCACTCACTGAAAATGTTGCTTTGAAAGTGCTGCGAAATGAAAGGCAACGTAATATCATTTTGCTGAAATGTCGCCACAGGCATGTTTTTCCAATGAAGCCCGGGTTATTATATTGTGCATGATTCATCGCTGCATAGTGTCCTTTTTCCATTAGGACAGAGTTCAAATCTAGTCCTCATCACTATTAGAGTTTCTGTATCTTACTGAGGGTTTTGTATTGTATTAAATGTGATGACTCAGTGCTGTTATAAAATCTTTGACCTCACACTTTTCCAGTGCTGGACAGCATCACTGTTCTCCTCTTGTCCGTGAGCTATCAATGTCATTAGCCTCATTTAATCTAATTTATAGCCGTTTGTTTGAGTTAGACCTGGGTATGTGGAAGAAAAATATTTGAAATGATAACAAGTAGCCTGCTGTCTACGCTCAGTTATATTGTGGACTCAGCTCAGGCACACACGTCCATCCACACATTCATTAATACTCACATTAACCAACATTTCTCACACATGCTCAATTACATTCGAAGGTCACGATGGTTGTCCAGTCAGTTGCTAGACAATCTTTTATCTTGTTCATTATTTTAATATAAAATATTACATGCTCACCCACCATTTTTTTAGGTACACCTGTTCAACTGCTTATTAATGCAAATATTTAATGTTCCACTAACCTACTCCACTAACACTTTCACTTGAGAATAGAGTTAAGATCTCTAGTGTCTAGTCTGCTGCGCAGAAATAATTCAACAGACTCAAGAAAATGCCTTTGAATATGCTTTAATCGTGTCCAGAGGACCTCAGACCAATTTCAAAGAGAATCCCACCAGAAAAAAAAGAAAAATAGATTTCTTTTTAGAATTTTTTATAGAATAGGACCATGACAAAGATGAAATGACTCATTACATAATTTGTCTACAAGATGATTGGATCTTCTTCATATTTATAATTCAGCAAACCCTTCTGTTACTAGGTAAAAGCAAATCTGGATATCTTGATTACTTCATGAGTTTATATATTTAGACAACTGTCTAGTTTCATTTCTCCTTTTGTTATATCCGGACATGATTCAGATACACACTGACTTTGGCCCAATATTTGGGGACATTTAGGTTTCAAAAGCACATAACTGTTAATCCTGCAAGAAAAATAAATGTTAGTTATGATTAATTTAAAAAATCCATTACAAGGTACATACTGCACAATAATTGCACTATTTATCAACGAATCTCATTACATACAGCACAACAGTTATGTTCAAGAGCAGAACTGCTCTGTTGTAATTCATTCTTAATATTTACTGGCAAACAGCTGTACACAGCCTCAGTGATACTTAATAACCTAAAAATATAGCTTCGCTTGCTACTTAGCTGTGCATAATTTTAAGTAGTTTAACAGTAAAGTTACTCTTTTTTTAAAAAGTGGCTTTACAAGCTAACAAAAACAATCTTCATTAAAGCAGTAGATTTGTAGTAATCAATGCAGTATTTTGTTTTTCCACAATAATAATAATAGTAAATAACGTCTTGGTTACGTATGGTAACCCTCGTTCCTCGAGGAGGGAACGGAGACGTGAGTCAGAAATGATTCTGACGAATGGGGATCGCTTGCGAGAGCCTATCTACTTCGAGTGAAATAAAACGAGCCAATTTTATTTTACTGCGGAAGCCACATCCTACCCCGGAGGGAGGTACTGTGATGGTTACACATATGGACTAGCCAAGCAGGGTAGGACAACATATGGCAGTCTCTGGGGTGGTTCCAGCCTAGTTAAAGGGGGGAAAGAACACCAGCAGAGACGACAGAGCGGGCTCTGTCTAGGGAAAGACACGGACTCGTCTGCAGAGGAGCTGATCATGGAGGAATACACATATGGCCACCCCGAGATGCCAATCGTCCAGCCGCGAAGGTTCGGGACACGGTGGAGGGTTCCACTCGAGCCCGACACTTGCGGTGGCCCGGGAAAGCATAGCCGTGAGCTATGGGTCTGGCTCGGACAACGCTGGCGCACCCGAAGGAGGCAGCGCAGCCGAATCTTCATCCCCAGAGGACATTAGCTCACCCTTCGATGCAGCGACCGACATTTGATCAACCGGTGGAGCTCCAAAAGAAACGACTGGGACCGCCGTGGACTGCCCAGCGCACTCTTTTGGGGGCTCCGCGGGTGGCGTTACAGAGGAGTGAGGGGCCCGAGGAAATTGGCTCGGCGATTACCTCTCACGGTGATCCTCAGGTCACCAAGGCTATTAACCGAAGTAGGCCTCTTCTGCTGGGCAGAAGAAGCGCTAGATCGGGGAATAAGCGAAGGGGCTCCACCTCTTTCGAGGTAACGGAGTCTCGACCGTAATGCCGCAATGGTCATATTCCCGCAATGAGAACATGAGTCATCCATGAGCGCCATTTCAGCGTGCCTATAGCCCAAGCACATGATACAGCGACCATGCCCGTCAGCCGGAGTCAAACATTGACCGCATCCAGAAACACACGATCTGAATGACATCTTGATAAAGACGCAGACAGATCGTGTTAGCTCTTTTAGAAGTGCTCTGAGGTGCTGAAACACACAGGGAGAATGCCGCGGCTACACACCAGGAATGCAACCCAGTGTGAGCACTCACTCTCAATCGTCACGCCCACCGAATCGCCAAAGCTGTGAAAACAGTTGTTTATGCTGAGAGAGAAGACGCAGAGAGATCGCGACCCTCGCTGTCAGCGCCGTCACACCAACACCACGAACCAGAGATTCTTCTTGGCAGAGACTCGAAGATCTTTGCAGGAGATAAGAACAGCATACACCGTCTGGCTCCGAAGCGAAAGACAAGGATGCGACGCACCTGCTGCTCATTATATGCTCGCGCCGCGATGCACAGCAGCTGATCCAATTATCGCATGCCAATGTGCTTTGGCTCGTTTAGTTTCACTCGAAGTAGATAGGCTCTCGCTAGCGATCCCCATTCATCAGAATCACTTCTGACTCACGTCATAGTGAGCTGACGAAGGGGATCATATACTTTTAAAGTTTGAACTCAAAGATTTCAATATTTGAGTTGAAAACATTATGAACTGCTGAACTTGACTACAAAATAAATACATAAAATGCTGTGCTGGGAACGTTCGCTGTGATACAATAGGAACAAAGCTCATTTATCAAAGCAGTCTTTGTTTATGAGTGTTATGGTTTTGAACACAACCAAACATCCAAAGTCATTCAAATCTTTTTTTTATTTCACAGGCTGCTTTTGATGCAAAACATTTGCGAAAACATTTGTATTTGTAAAATTTGTAAATAATATAATTTTATCTTTGACAGAAAGGGAAAACAAATTGGCTGAAAATAAGCTTGAGCTGCTTAAAGTTGAAAACAGTCACTATTATTTGTATGTTATTTCCATGGTGCTTGTTTTTTTTCTTTTTTTTTCTTTCTAGTTTTTACTACTTTTATCTCAATTAGTAGAGAATGGTGTTATCAAAATGCAAAGGTCATGGGTTCAATTCTCAGGGAGCGCATGTACTGCCATTTAATGCGCTTTGTCACTTTTGATAAAAGCATCTTTGAAAATGAAGGAGTAAAAATGACTCTTAATTCTTTCTTACTTGTTTGTTGGTAACATAAATATTCACAATTTCCGGTGCCAGTATCTTTTCTTCGGTCTTATATTTTCCTTCACCTTGTCTGGCCTCACATTCTTGTGTAACAGAAATACACTTCTTTCTGTTGATCCAATATTAATGAGGAGCTGTGTGTGTGTGTGTGTCTGGAGTGAGATTGGTAATATGAAGACGTGGGTCTGCAGCAGAACAGTGTTTAGTTTGAGAGGCGTGAACTTCCCTGTCAGCTCAACTATTCCAGGGCAATCAGATGTCACAGAGATATCGGTCTGAAAATCCCTGATTCATTTTAATAGTACATACTGTTGCCATGCAAGACTGCAACTGAGCCTAACTCTTCCATTATGTTTTATGCTGAACTTTGGACTAATTTTTAGTGGTTATCTATAACATATTAAAATAATAAACAACCTGTTAATATAAGCAGAATTTAATGTTTTAGAACAGGACTACTCAACTTTGGAAAACTCAGGGACCAAAATATATTAGTAAAAGTAAGTTGGCGGTTGCTTTTTGAAACCAATTTTTCTTCTGTAATTGGATATATAATATATTACAAATATGCAGTAGCGAACCGTGACTCTTGAACCTCGGCCCTCTCATCCCCTTGATGGAAAAAAGTAAACTCAGCCTATAATCAGCCTAGCTTACTGTGTCCTCTTCTATAATACTGTACACTGTAAAACATTTCTAACCTCCCCAACTCAAGATTTTCTAGTGACTGATCACATCTACATTTTTCAATTGGCCCAAGTGAAATTCTGTAAATTGAATTTGATCAGTTGTTGCAATAGTCTGTTAACATTGGCTCAATGAGAAATAATACGTTGAACCAATTGGGATTTTTTTTTACGTTTACCAAGCCATGTTATTGGCCCAACTATATACAGTGGATACGGAAAGTATTCAGACCCCCTTAAATGTTTCACTCTTTGTTATATTGCAGCCATTTGCTAAAATCATTTAAGTTCTTTTTTTCCCCTCATTATTGTACACACAGCACCCCATATTGACAGAAAAACACAGAATTGTTGACATTTTTGCACATTTATTAAAAAAGAAAAACTGAAATATCACATGGTCCTAAGTATTCAGACCCTTTGCTCAGTATTTAGTAGAAGCACCCTTTTGATCTAATACAGCCATGAGTCTTTTTGGGAAAGATGCAACACGTTTTTCACACCTGGATTTGGGTATCCTCTGCCATTCCTCCTTGCAGATCCTCTCCAGTTCTGTCAGGTTGGATGGTAAACGTTGGTGGACAGCCATTTTCAGGACTCTCCAGAGATGCTCAATTGGGTTTAAGTCAGGGCTCTGGGCCATTCAAGAACAGTCACGGAGTTGTTGTGAAGCCACTCCTTCGTTACTTTAGCTGTGTGCTTAGGGTCATTTTCTTGTTGGAAGGCGAACCTTCGGCCCAGTCTGAGGTCCAGAGCATGCTGGAGAAGGTTTTCGTCCAGGATATCCCTGTACTTGGCCGCATTCATCTTTCCCTCGATTGCAACCAGTCGTCCTGTCCCTGCAGCTGAGAAACACCCCCACAGCATGATGCTGCCACCACCATGTTTCACTGTTGAGACTGTATTGGACAGGTGATGAGCAGTGCCTGGTTTTCTCCACACATACCGCTTAGAATTAAGGCCAAAAAGTTCTATCTTGGTCTCATCAGACCAGAGAATCTTATTTATCACCATCTTGGAGTCCTTCAGGTGTGCTTTCATGTGTCTTGCACTGAGGAGAGGCATCCGTCGGGCGACTGCCATAAAGCCCCGACTGGTGGATGGCTGCAGTGATGGTTGACTTACTACAACTTTCTCCCATCTTCCGGCTGCATCTCTGGAGCTCAGCCACAGTGATCTTTGGGTTCTTCTTTACCTCTCTCACCAAGGCTTTTCTCCCCCGATAGCTCAGTTTGGCCGGACGGCCAGCTCTAGGAAGGGTTCTGGTCGTCCCAAACGTCTTCCATTTAAAGCAGCACTCAGTAGCTTCGGGAGTTCTTCGCTGTATTCTCGCTTTTTGCTCGCAGGTTTCTCTCTAGAGCTCCCCCCACAGCTTCGGAATAGATATTTGACAACACTGTTGTAAAAACTCGTTGTTGATTCTCAGACACCAGAGGCTATAGATCAACGACATCAAAGCAGATGGGACGTTCTTTAAAACGTCTTCTTCATTCGGGTTCGGACAGCGTGAGGGAGCGCAATAATGACAGCATTTTAGCAGATTTCTTTTGGCCGTAAAGCAATTGTTTACATCGCGAGACCTGATATCACGCGAGACTTCCTGACGCAGCGGCCGGCGGCCCGCCGGCTCAAAGTTGCAAGTGCGTATTTTCCGCTCACGGGCACCAGGGGGGTGCGAAACGACCACCATTCAAACCGAAATAAGTAATATAACCCATTCCAATGACTCCGAAGCTGTTCAGTTAAGGTAAAAAAAGTTACTTAGTTCACCTTTTAAGATAATGGAGGCCACTGTGCTCTTAGGAACCTTAAGTGCAGCAGACATTTTTTTGTAACCTTGGCCAGATCTGTGCCTTGCCACAATTCTGTCTCTGAGCTCTTCAGGCAGTTCCTTTGACCTCATGATTCTCATTTGCTCTGACATGCACTGTGAGCTGTAAGGTCTTATATAGACAGGTGTGTGGCTTTCCTAATCAAGTCCAATCAGTATAATCAAACACAGCTGGACTCAAATGAAGGTGTAGAACCATCTCAAGAATGATCAGAAGAAATGGACAGCACCTGAGTGAAATATATGAGTGTCACAGCAAAGGGTCTGAATACTTAGGACCATGTGATATTTCAGTTTTTCTTTTTTAATAAATGTGCAAAAATGTCAACAATTCTGTTTTTTTCTGTCAATATGGGGTGCTGTGTGTACAATAATGAGGAAAAAAATGAACTTAAATGATTTTAGCAAATGGCTGCAATATAACAAAGAGTGAAAAATTTAAGGGGGTCTGAATACTTTCCGTACCCACTGTATTTTAAATTGTAGTAGCATTTTAGTTTTGTTTTACCTAAACTAAAAATGTATATTGGTAAATGTATATTAGTAAAGCAACTTTACTGTATTGTTTATTCCCCTTTGTCCGAAAAAAACAACAACAACAACAAAAATAATAATTTTTACATCATTATATATTAAACACTCAAGCCATTCTGCCAGTTTATTTGATAATATAATAGTTTATTTAATATATTTTATTAAATCTACAACAGTATTGTGAAAATACCTTGAAATGGTAAATACAGTAGACCTTAAAAATCATGCATTAAATTCAGGATTCTGATAAGATACACAAAGCTGATGCATTGCACCTTACATTAACAAAACACAATTATTTGAAAAACATCAATTATCTGTAAAAACATCACAAAATACTATAAAATGTAAGTAACTGGGGAAAGTACTTCACCCAGTGTTTAGAGAAATGGCACTTACATTTGAGTATTTAGGTACTTTTGAGTTCATGAAAATGCAGCTTAACAGTTTAAACATTAAACATCTACAAATATTTGCTCAAGTGCAAAACGATCAAAAACACCATAAAATGCAAGTAACTGGAGAGGGTTACTTCAAATGTTCAGTGTAACTTCACCTGAATTTTTGTATTCTCACAAGAGGTACTTTGAGATCATGAAACTGCATCTTAACAATTTATAAACATTAAACATCTAAAACATTTACAAATATTTGAAAGATTGCAAAAGTCACACACAAAAAAGGAAAAATGGGAAGTATTTCAGGGTTACTTCACTCAGTGTTTAGTGTAATTTCATCTGAATTTTTGTATTCTCACTGGAGGTACTTTGAGCTCATGATGTCCTCTTAAATGGTGAAGAAATGTTGATTGAGACCAGATGTCCTTCAAATCACAGTTGTCACAAGAAAATGTGGCATTCTCCTTAATGCCAGTCTTTGGATGTACCCTCCACAGGTGTGTTTTTAAAGACCCAATTCTTTTGAAAATACAAACACATTCTGGGTGTAAAACTGACCAATGGCAAGTTCTGTAGTGCTTGAAAAGGATGTCTTGGTGATGTGATGAAAGCTTGCAGAAGCGGCACTGCATGGACTTCTTATGCTGAAAACCAATGACAAAGCGTACTCGGTTACTGACGTAACCTCGGTTCTCTCTAGAAGAGGGAACGAGTACTGCGTTTTGTAAAAACGCTACGGGAAAAGTCTCTTTTCACGAAATACTGAAGCAAAAAATTATCCTTAATTTTCATACATGTAAAGCGCGTTGCGGCAGTGCTTAGCTATGGCGAGACGGCTCGCTCGCTCATTGGCTGCTCTGCAGCAACTGCATAAGCCTATCGAGCGAGGCCTGAGGTGACGTCAGGCCAATGAGGACGCTTCGCGCCCTCCTAGCCATTTCCCGCCCAGATGGGTGTGGCTAGCCTCTATATAAGGAGCTCGAGAAGGCTGATTCACTTGTTTTTCATCGCCGAAGCGAATCAGAGTGAACCGTACGCACGGCAGAGAACGCAGTACTCGTTCCCTCTTCTAGAGAGAACCGAGGTTACGTTAGTAACCGAGTACGTTCTCTTACGAGAGTCCTCTCGTACTGCGTTTTGTAAAAACGCTACGGAAACCCTTGTAAAACGCCGTGCGTGCTGGGATAAAGACACCAATCACTGGAAGCAAACCAGGTGTACAGTGCATAATCACCAGATAGACTCACAAAGAGTCTGATTACATAATTCCCCATATTGTAACGTCCGCGGACGTAAAACATGACCTCACAGAGAGAGTCTAGAGACAAGAGGGGATTCCTCTGTCCTTATAAGGTTGCGTCAGCAGACGCGAATATGACATAGCATAGACAGGGTGGGGAAACCTGAGCTAAATGCGGGAAATGTGGGTCTTACACAGTTCTGCCCATAAGACAGTCGGCAGCGCATTGCGCATGCGATTTCAGTGTTCTAGTTAGACAGCTGAATCGGCTACACCGATAGTAGCTTAGCCTGCAAGGCGGGAACCTCTAGGTTGTAAAACCTAATAAATGTAGACGGCGAGGCCCAGCCCGCCGCCGTACATATATCCTGTAAGGAAATCCCGCTGGACCAAGCCCACGAGGAGGCAACACCCCTCGTGGAGTGCGCTCTAACTCCCAACGGGCACTGGAGGCCCTTGGCAGTATAAGCCAGCGCTATGGCGTCAACTATCCATCTGGATAGGCTCTGTTTCGAAACAGCCATTCCCTTGGAACGTCCACTGAACGAGACAAAGAGCTGCTCAGTCTGTCTGAAGACAGCAGAGCGGGACACGTAAGTTCTTAAAGCCCTAATGGGGCAGAGAAAACTTGAGTCCCCTTCCTCACTTGATCCCGGCAGGGCAGACAGGGAGATGACCTGAGCCCGAAATGGTGTGTTGAGGGATTTCGGCACATATCCATGCTTAGGGTTGAGTATGACTTTAGAGTCATTAGGTCCAAACTCTAAGCACGCTGGGCTCACAGAGAGCGCGTGCAGGTCGCCTATGCGCTTCACTGAAGCGAGAGCCATCAAAAACACTGTTTTGAAAGACAAATGCTTGAGGCTAATAGATTGGATAGGCTCGAAAGGGGCACCTTTCATGGCCGCCAAAACCGTAGAAAGGTCCCACATAGGAACTGAAGGAGGTCTGGGAGGATTTAGCCTCCTAGCTCCCCTGAGGAAGCGGATGACTAAATCGTTCCTTCCTAGAGACTGCCCCAGCGTTGTTCTGGAAAACGCTGTAATAGCCGCCACATAAACTTTGAGCGTGGAAGGGGATCTGCCCTTATCCAACAGCTCCTGTAGGAAGGAGAGAACCTCCGTCACCTCACAATTGAGAGGTGATATGCTCCGAGCTGTACACCAACCGGAGAAAACCGACCACTTCGAGGCATAAAGCCGCCGAGTCGACGGCGCTCTGGCCTGAGTGATGGTGTTTATCACTCCCTCTGCGAGGTTAACGGATAACCGTTGAGCGCCCACACGTGAAGCGACCACAGCTCCGGGTGCGGGTGCCAAATCGAGCCCCCGGCCTGCGAGAGGAGATCTCTCCTCAATGGCACTGGCCATGGAGCGATGTCTGCTAGCTGCATCAGGACTGGGAACCATGCTTGGTTCTTCCAGAACGGTGCTACAAGCAGCATTGAGCATTTCGTTTCCTTGACCCGCTCTAACACCTGAGGCAGGAGGGAGACGGGGGGAAAAGCATAAAGCGGGCAGCGCGGCCACATGTGGGACAGCGCGCTGTCGTTCTTGGAAAAGAACACGGGGCAATGAGCGTTTTCGCGGGACGCGAATAGGTCCACCTCCGCTCTGCCGAAACTCTCCCACAACAGCCGGGCTGTTTGTGGGTGTAGAGACCATTCGCCCAGGGGAATGTTGTTCCTGGACAGTCTGTCTGGGCCCACATTCTGGAGCCCAGGCACATGCACTGCTCTCAGCGAGCGCAAACTGTGCTGAGCCCATATTAGGAGGCGTTTCGCCAGCCTGTACAGGGATGTGGATCTCAGACCGCCCTGGCGATTTATATAGGACACCACGGCCGTGTTGTCCGAACGGACTACGACGTGTTGGTCCTTGATGTGGGGATAAAAGCGCGTTAGCGCGTTGTGCACTGCCAGCATTTCCAGGCAGTTGATGTGTTGGAGCTTTTCTCGTTTCGACCACAGGCCGAAGAACGGTCTGCCCTCGAGCAGCGCTCCCCATCCCGAGGTGGATGCGTCGGTCGACACCATCCTCACTCCCGAGGAAGTCCCCAGGCTTACACCTGATCGGTACCAGTCGTCTGCCAACCAAGGTGTCAGGGCTGTGACACAGCTCTGATTGACCTTGAGACGCAACCGGCCGGACACCCACGCTCCGCGCGGTACTCGCACTTTCAACCAGAACTGCAGAGGGCGCATGCGGAGCAAGCCCAGCTGGAGAACCGTTGATGCTGAGGCCATGAGACCTAGCATCCTTTGAAACGTCTTGAGCGGGGTAGACGCGCCGCAGCGGAAAGATCTCGCCACGCGCTGAATGTGCAGCACGCGCTGTGGCGACAGCCGCGCTGTCATAGACTGTGAGTCCAGAATGGTACCCAGAAACGAAATCGTTTGACTGGGGTTCAGTGAACTCTTCGTCCAATTGACCGTGATACCAAGATTCTCGAGGTGGTCGAGTAAAATGGTTTTGTGCTCTGTGATCGTGATTGAGCTAGGATCAGCCAGTCGTCCAAATAGTTCAGCACTCGCATGCCTCTGAGTCTGAGAGGAGCGAGCACCGCGTCCATGCATTTCGTAAATGTACGAGGTGCCAGGGACAAGCCGAACGGAAGGACTGTATACTGGTATATCTGACCCTCGAAGGCGAATCTCAAGTATCGCCTGTGATGTGACGCTATCTGTATTTGAAAATACGCGTCCTTCAGATCTATTGACATGAACCAGTCTCCTCGGCGAACCTGCGCGAGAATTTTCCTGGTCGTGAGCATTTTGAAACTGCGTTTCACTAATGCTTTGTTCAGCCGTCTTAGATCCAGTATGGGTCTGATACCACCGTCCTTTTTGGGGACTAGAAAGTATCTGCTGTATAGCCCCCCTTCGCTTTGAGCCAGGGGTACATGCTCTATCGCCCCTTTGCATATCAGTTTTGATATTTCGGCGCGAAGTAGGTGTGCTACTTCTAAATTCACCGTAGTCTCGACGCGCGCTGTGAAGCGGGGAGGGCGTCGACAAAACTGTAGCGAGAAGCCTCTCTTTATAATGCCTAGCACCCAGTCCGAAACCCCTGGAAGCGCTGCCCATGCTTTTGCATGGCTGGCTAAGGGCTGGATGCGAAGCGCGCTCTGTTCGCCGTGCGACAGAGGTGCTTCGAGGTGCGATAACATAGGCGTTATGCCTGTGGCATTCGAGGCTGGGGGCGCGCTTAATACAGCGGGCAGAGCGCTCGTCCTCGACCTTACTACAGTGCTTAACTGAGTGAGGGAGGTCTGAGCGAGCCCCGCGGGACTCATGTCTGCGAGTAAACGTGGGCGGGAAGCGGGCACATTTACTGCTTTGGCCGCGCTGCCTGTCTGAGCAGAGCGAGCGCGCACAGGTTTCGTTTTTACAGAGAGCCTGTGGTCTGTGAGACATAGTGTGTGTGGGCACTGGGGAGTGGGCACTTTCACTATATTGGAAGCGCAATCGACCTGAGTCGATTTTATGTGCGCGAGCCCTAAGTGTAGGGCTGTGCTTGTGTGTAGGGATGGGCACTGAGGAGTGGGCATCGACACTACATTTATAGCACCAACGGCCGTGGCCGGGACACCAGAAAATACACTCTTTTCGGGATATATCTGGGTAGCCGTGAAAACGGCTTTTGTGTGCAGGCGAGCGGGCAACTGTGCAGGCTTGCGTCTTGCAGAAAACGCTGGAACAGTCGCAAGTCTTGGGACTGAAACAGCGGTGCGCTTGGGTGAGAGACCGGCCGCAGCGGGGCTCACACACCTGCGCTTCCCTAGGAGTGCTAGGACTTCTTCGGGGCTTCCGGCTTCACCACAACCCTCGGCCGAGGCCCGCGCTGAGCAGGGCGTCGGCTGGTAGAGCGAGAGCGGGACCTAGAGCTGTGCTGCTGTCGCTGCTGTCGCTGCTGAGAAGGTGTGGCGGAAGGCGGGGGCTGATGCTGAGAGCTTCGCGGATTCTGTTTTTCGCGATTCGCTGCAGAACCGGAGCGCTTCGGCAGGAAGTGCTTAAAGGCTTGAGACGCTTTCTGGGCCTCGGTAAATCTCTCCACGAACTCGGAGAGAGAAGAACCGAAAAGGCCAGCGGAAGACAGCGGGGCGTCGAGAAACGCGTTGCGCTCGGAATCAGCCATTTCCGTGAGCGTAAGCCATAGGTGCCTCTCAGCAACAGTGGCGGAAGCCATACATCTTCCCATGGCCTGTGCAGCAGACTTGGTAGCGCGGAGTGTTAGATCCGAAGCGCTCCTCAGATCCGCGATGCAGATAGCCTCCGGTCCCATCTCGTCCAGCTTACGGAGGAGATCACCTTGGAAAATCTGCAGTGTAGCCATGGTGTGTAGCGCTGACGCAGCCTGCCCAGCGGCGGAGAAGATACGCGCGAGCAGCGTCGACGTCATGCGGCAGGCTTTAGAAGGCAACACCGGTTTAGTCCGCCGTCCAGCAGAGGGCGGGCAAAGGTGGGTCGCTATCGCCTGTTCCACCGGCGGAAGTGAAAGGTAGCCTCGGTCTTTCGCATTATCCAGGGAGGAAAATGCTGGCGACACAGACGAGCGCGTTCGCGCAGAGTAGGGCGCATTCCAAGCCTTCGCCACTTCTTCATGAAGCTCAGGAAGAAAGGGGGCGGGCTTAGATTCCGGAGAAGTGCGCTCACCAGGGAGGAAGCTACCATCCAGCCGGGTACGAGAAGGGAGTTCCGGTGCAGACCACTCGAGGCCGAGGCTCGCCGCGGCCAGCGCGAGTACTCGCATGAGCTCCTTCTCTATGTTGGCTCTCGTAGTGGGCTTGCGGGCAGGAGGCGCGAGGTCCTCAGAGCTCGCCCAGTCCTCGCTGCCTGAAGCTAGCAGAGAGCAGGAATCCTTCTCTCTCGACGCGGCCTCAGAAATGACTTCCTCTGATGAAGCGGCGGCAGACTGCGGGCGCTGAGCATCAGGAAGTGAAACAGGAGAAGCCGGTGAAGCAGGCGGGCAAACCGGCGAGCTTGGTCGAGCTGGAGCGGGTTCCGGGGCCCGCTGCGAGCGGCGCTTCTTACGGCGCGGCAGCGCGGCGGGGAGTGCAGACTCTGAGAAGGATGCCAGGCGAGTCCGCAGAGTCACCATCGGCAAAAGGTCGCAGTGAGGGCAGCCGCCGTCAGCGAGCGCGAGTGCTGCATGGTTCTCACCCAAACAGGAAACGCAGATGACGTGTTGGTCTCCCTGGGCGAGTGGGGCTCGGCACGAGCCACATGAAGGCATCTTTAAAAAGACGCAGCTCTTTTAGGGGGTGAGTGTCGCGGCGGCGAACACACACACACACACACACACAAACAGAGTAGTAAAGGATATAGCGCCGGAAAACGCAGCAGGTACGGCTGTAGAAGGCGGCGTTGCCAGCAGCTTCGAGTGGCTCGTCCCGCTGAAGTGCTTGCCTCAAACGATGCTTGCTTCCTCGTGATCCAGCGATGCGTGAGCTTCGCTGAAGAGATGAAAATCAAGTGAATCAGCCTTCTCGAGCTCCTTATATAGAGGCTAGCCACACCCATCTGGGCGGGAAATGGCTAGGAGGGCGCGAAGCGTCCTCATTGGCCTGACGTCACCTCAGGCCTCGCTCGATAGGCTTATGCAGTTGCTGCAGAGCAGCCAATGAGCGAGCGAGCCGTCTCGCCATAGCTAAGCACTGCCGCAACGCGCTTTACATGTATGAAAATTAAGGATAATTTTTTGCTTCAGTATTTCGTGAAAAGAGACTTTTCCCGTAGCGTTTTTACAAAACGCAGTACGAGAGGACTCTCGTAAGAGAACTTCCTTGCATCAAATAGCTGACGACAAGTGTCAGAACAGAATTTTTTTACATAACACTGCCAAATTTGATTAATTTATGTCTTTAAATCACATGCAGCAATATTTTTAACCTTAAAACATCTTAATGAATTTTAAATTCATGAGGATGTCTTGTGGCGGATCCTGGCAAATGAATTGGTAGTCTTGCATATTCACGTAAAATAGCTTAGCCTACTTCTGCATTGATAATAAGGTGGATACATAAGTGGATTACAGCAAACAAATTTGGTCCTTGTTCATTAAATTCATTAAATTAGTCAATTAATTAATAATGTCAATGCAATATCATCAAATAACACTAAGTTTTGAAGTAACATTAGCGTTAACTCAAAAAACACTTTTATTTTGATTGATATTCTTATTGTATTTGGCCTGAAATAACAACATTTATTCAATAAATTAAAAATGTTTTGAAAATGTCAGTTTATAGTTCTGTAACAATAATAGTTACATTTATTTATTTTTTCACCCTAATTTAGAGGCTCCATATCTAATCTTGCCCAGGGCACTAAGTAAGCCAGAACTGAATGAGGATGTCAGGTTACCTAAAATGATATCATGGCCACGTTGTGTCCTCAACAAGCTATTACTAGGAGTTCCCCCCAGACTAACACAAAATGGCAGACATCAACTTCATATCTTATACAGCCTGAATTACACTGTCACATGTTTTAGTGGTCTCATGACGGCTCTCAATATAAGCAACTTAACACAAATGACATATCATAAGAGCTAACAGTATTTGACACAAATATGGAATGAACAAATATGCAATATGCTGTGAAAGTCGTAGTGGTTCCGTTTTCTTCACTAAATGATCCCTGGTGAGTCGGACCTAACGATGCTGGGTTACACTGAGAAAGAAAAAAAGTTATAACAGAACACATACAAAGTTATAACAGTCTCATACATTTAATATAATCATAATAAAGTTTGATAAAATTATTTTGTTTAATAAATAACTGAGAGATTAGTATGGACTAAATTAGGTTATAAAATGCTATCATGAATTCACTGTTATTCTGCAAAATACAATGTTATGTATGTAAAATATACTGTGTCCTAAAGTAAAACATTCGGAGAATCGTTCTAATTCGTTTAGCGAATGCCTATCTGGCGTGGTAATGTAATACCCATGTTTTTCGGTTTTATGTTGAAATTGAGACCAGCACTCAAATTAACGTACACAAGACTTAATAAATGTTCAGAACTCACCATAACTTAAATGATGGATAATCTGTTCTGGAAATGATGTTCTGTCGTCGTCCTCAGCATCGACTCACTCTCCCGCGCATATACATTTGAATGTTTGAATCCACTATACCAGTGGTTTCTCTCATATTTTTTTGCAAGGCTTGTTCGGCAAACACAGATTTTTCACTTCTGCTTGATGGATTGGCTGAACACAATTTTATATGTTCCGTGAATATATATATTTTTATTTTACCTTCAGACCTTATGTAATGATTCATGTCTGTGTTCCTCTGTCTTGTACCATGTTTAGCAGTTCCCCGTTATATTGATTAGTCTCCCCAGGTGTTTCTCATTTACCACGCCCCCTTGTTATCTTGTTTAGCTTGTTTGCATCTGTATTTACACCTCTGTGCTTCAGTTGTTGTTTGTCGGTTGTTGTAGCTGTTTCCATGTTCCTGTCCTGAGTTCTGTGTTCCTTTGTTTGCCCTGTTTGTTTCCTTTCATTAAATTAGTTTTGCGTATGGATTCTCTCTCTGCTTCGTCCTTGCCTCATCATAACACCTTAAACTAAAATTACAACAATGCATCTTTTTGTTTGGGGATAATTAGTTGGAAGCAATTTGTTGAGTCAATATTTAATTGTCAGTTTCCAAAATATATATTTTTTTTACAGTGTATGTTACCTTTGACAATATGCCACAAGCAAACTTCAGAGTGAGCGTGAGAGTTACGAAAATTAAATTAAAAGTTATAAAATGCAAATCATTTGTCACATGTTACAAAGAATTGCATCATCACACAATCACTGTGTCATTTCAGCGGAATATGGTGACAACTGGCCACAAAACAAACATAATTTAATGTAAGCCGACGCATCATGACAGCGCTCAGACCAAAGCACATTAGCTACAGACATTTCTGCATATGTTGATAATAAATCATATCATTAGACTGGCACAGCAGCCGATTAAATATATTTATCAGACCGTCTTAAACTTATGATTTGGGAAAAATTGAACTATTATGCAGATTTACAGCAAATGTGCATGGTCGTGAAGTTATTACATTTACAGACTGACTAGTAATTCTGCAAAATAAAAATGTTATCAAGCTGAACATATAAAACAGTGGCAGCGGTGGCCAGAACAAAATCAGTCACCTGACCTATCTGCTTCTTGACTGAAGCTTTCATCCTGGGGTAGGGCTGAACGATATGGACAAAATTTCATATCTCGATTTTCATGCCAGATATCTCGATATCGATACAATACGACATGACTACAGGTTCGGTGAAAACCAAGCATTTCTCAGAAAAATAAAAAGATCCTAATACAAAAAAATGTGGAAAGTATAGTTTATTTTAGGTTTCAAACATATAAATTCACATAAGTACTAAAACAACAATACATTTAGAGTTTGTAAAATACACACTGATGTCTATGGAAGAGGTAATAATAATCCTTCCCATTATAATTCGACACGTTTTATTCATATCAGATACACATTGTGTAAGTAACTTCAATGTTTACTCTTTTCTATTCCCAGTTCATCAGCCACTTGATCCGATTCTCTGAACTGCGTCTGCGGCACAAACTAACACGGCGGCGCCCATCGCGCATACAGCTCAACTAACGCGATCGTTATAAAGGTGTTTAAACAACAATATACTTCCATTTGCATGTATTTGACAATCGGAATATCAGATATTTCATGCCATAGCTAACACATTTGTGAATATTCTGAATAAAAAAGGAAAAATGACATAAAAGCAGATCATCATTCATTCACCGCTGTTGCTGCTGCGGTGTGTCACGTGACAAGCAATGACGCGTCACCATGGAAACGCCGCCCCCCCTCTCACAATAATAGTTCCTACGTCCCTGGTAGTGTGCGCGCGCTGGCTTTAGCGGTGCATTCAAGGGCACTCGTAAAACTGATGTTTGTTGTGACTGCCAGAGTTGTATGCAGGTCGAGCGCGGAGAGGGGAAATCTATATCGTCTATATCGTTGCTTTTTTCTATAGTAATATCTTGAAAGTTCATATCTAGATATAGATACGATAACGATATATCGTTCAGCCCTATCCAGGGGTATCACTTATATTGCTGGGGTTGAAATGCTTTCAAAAGCTTTGGCTTTCTGCACAATTTAAGCTCTAGTGTAGGTCTTCCTTTGCCGATTAACTGAAAACGGTGTGGATAGTAAATTAGCAACAATGTTCTCATTAATGTTGCTTGTGGTTTCCATCGCGAAAAAAGGGCTAGCTATTTTATCAGCATTTTTTTTATAATCGATTTCCTCACAGCGGGCGAAATGCAACATAAACTTATTGATAACAAGCATCACCCATTAAAAGGGACGATATGATTGGTCATTTGAAATGGCTATGGCTTGGCCCTCTGTAATTTCATAGCTGGACCAGCATTAGGACATTAGGCTGAAAGCATTAGGACAATCCTAATATGGAGAAAATGGACGTCTACACACTGAATAGGCAAATTTGAAGGGTTTATTTACTCAAAAAGATTTAGATGTTTATTGTCAAATTATAAATTCCTAAAATAACATTAGAACTGGTTACTTTTTATTCAAAAAGATTTTACTTTTTAAACTATTATTTTAGTTTTTTGTAAATAAACAGCATGTAAACAATAGTTTAGGCCCTCTCTGAGGGCGCTGACAGTTCACCTCTGCAAATCTGGATGGCCAACATATAACATGTCTGATAGTCACACATTGTAAACACGTAAAGTGAGCATACTCCAGTTTACTGATATGAATCAGTTTATTTGGTCCAAAAACAAATTCACTGGTTTATATCTAATTGAGAAGTCCGATTCATTTTAGTAATTCATTTTGACAGTTCATACTGTATAAGAAATCTGTTCAGAATGATTAAGTGATCCATTTAAAGGGATTCACACTAACATAAAAATATCATTGTTTACTTGCGTACGTCGTTGAAAACCGGTATGACTAACTTTTTTTTTCTGTTTTGAAGAATGTTTCAGAAGTTTGTGTCCTTACAATAAAAGTCAACGGGCTGATGTTTGGTTCCCAACATTCTTCAAATCATAATTTTTTTTTTTTGTTGTTGAATATTTAGTTGTATTCTGTTATTTGTCACTCTAGATGTGTTTCGTGTGTGTTCAGTTTTTAGAATTTTTGTAAATGTACAAAATTATACATCCTTATAGTTTTTGTGCTTGGTATATGTTGCTGGGAGTGTACAAATATATAATCTGATGTAGTTTTGTTTTCAAAGTAGCAAACCGTACCAAAGTGGAGCTTTGTTTAACTCTAAATTATGAGTAGCGTAGCTTTTAGTGTAGCTTCCACACTCACTCTTTCAGAGTGCTGTTACAATAACTCAATAGCCTCTTGTGTTTCACATAGGCTAAGCATGCACAAATCAACTTATTCTCTCTCTCTCTCTCTCTACCCTTTTTCTCTTTCTTTGTTAATCTATCACAAACACACTTTCTTTCGAACTCTCACAATCCCCAACAAGCTTAACCTCTGCAGGCATATTGTTCCACCGAACACATTCGTCCTAACTCTCAGGCCCTGATGCAAGTCTGCAGGGAAGTGTGCCTGAACTGTGAGACTGTTAACACTCATTTAAGCCTGTTACTATCTTCTACTATCAGACATTACTCAAGAGGTGCAGACAACTGAGAAAAGCTCTCCAGACTCTGAAGGCCTGATGGTGTTTGAGGTTAGGGTGTAAGCAGAGACTCTTTTTGAAAAGGTCAGAGCTTCTGAGGCGCTGATAGCCGAATAAAAGAGCCTCGGAGGCTTTAAGCAGAGCTGGATGGTGGAGCGTCAGGGTTTTGAGGTCAGGGTTTGGGCAGTGCGTAGTCTAACAGTGAGGCCTGTTGCACATCGCTCGCACAGCAGCGTAACTGCAAGTGATCTCTGGGTTGGTAAGTGTTTTCTTTAACAACGGTCATAAATTGTAATATGGCGATCTGAAATGAGCCACTGAGGACTATTATAAACATGATTATCATGAAATCGAATTTACATGAAGATGGCAGCCACAAGTAAATATGTAATATAGTTATTTATCATTCAAAATTTTGGGCTAAAATAAAAAATCAATAATAATAATAATGCTTTTATTGAGCAAGGATGCATTGTAAAGTGATTGAAAATGACTTATATTTTCAACAGGGAAAAATAAATAGATGTATAATGTTACGAACGATTTCTCTATGCAGAAAATCATCATATTAGAATGAGTTCTGAAGGATCATGTGACACTGAAGACTGGAGTAATGATGATAAATTCAGCTTACATTAAATTACGTTTTAAAATGCATGCATTGTAAACAATATAAACATTGAAAACATTATTTTAAATTCTAATAATATTTCACAATATTAAATATTATCGTTTTTACCGCGTTTTATCAAATAAATGCAGCCTTGGTGATCAGAAGAGACTAAATTATTCCAAACTCTTGACTGGTTTGTGTGTTTCTGTGTTCTATCCCATAACCCTAAACCTACCCTGTTTTGTGCATCATTTTAGCACCAACATGAGAATTTCATTACGTTTCATTACGTTTTGTTTCATTTAATTAATTCACATGGCTGCTTCATTCAGGAATTAAGTCAACAGGTGTGTTCGGCGCAGTGCGGACGATCTGTGTATGGCATCTAAGTACCGTGAGAGTGATTCGAAAGGATACAGAGCCGTCTTCTTTGATGTAATACACTAAAGTGCCCTTTGGACTAAATAATGCAGCAGGCCTCACTTTTTCTTGCAGCAGCTTCTATGCACCTGGAAGCTTGTCATTCATGTTTTGAACTTGAAGTGTGTGTGTTATCACACCATGGTACTTTGAAAGAGAAAGGAGGTTGAATTCAGTCTGCCAACAGCTGGCAAAAGACATTTTATGTCAAAGGTATTCTTTGCAAGTCTCCAAGCACAAACCTGTCTAGGAAAGGAAATAGCATGAGCGATGACTCATTAGACGGCATTACTTTTTCCATTGCTCAGGGATCTACGTTTTTTCCCTCGTGCACCAGGTGATACATCTTTGCGGGTTGCCCTTTGGATACAGGCGGTTTCCAAAGGACAGCCCCGCCAAAAAATTCCAGGTTTGTGATGTCCATGGCGCTCAGTATTTGTTGAGACTGTGTCAGAGAGGTGCTGATTCAAACCTGTGGTAAATCCTGAGGCTGCACTTTTGTGCCATACTGTCCTGTGAAGTGTCTGTCTATCCTTGCTTAAACTTGCTGAGAGAAAAAGAACATTGTAATAGAACATTTTAATTTAAAGGTGTTAGACACTTATGTCCCAGGAATTCTTTTTTAGTTTTTTTATTCAATCTAAAATTATATTTCTTTAACTTAAAAATTAACTTTTAAATGAAAATGTACATTTAAAATTAACTTTTTGTTTTAATTTAACTTTATTTTATTTATTTTATTTTATTTTGAAAGCCTTTGGGAAGTTTTCTCCATGCCTTATCATTTATTTTTACTATTTGCAGACTTAACTTTTAAAAAATTCAATTAAATATTACACTTTTACATTATTTTTGCATGTTTTGTGTGAATGTATGAGCACCCTTCTGAAACCTAAAATGACAAATGGGACACCCTATGGTCTCATGGACTTAACGGACACGCGCACGAGGCAGCCATTGTAAGTCCACAAGACAGATAGTGCATATGAAGGCCCTGTCCCAAATGGAACCCTAAGCACTCGCGGTCTTCCTCTGAGTCCGCACTTTCGTGACGTCATGCCGCTTTGACTGTCGGGAAGAAGTCTGCTACGGAGCCCGCATCAGCGCCACATGGGGGCGCTTGCGAGCACCCTTCTGAGATCTAAAAATGAGAAATGGGACACACTGTGGTCTCACTAGGGTTGGGTATTGGTTGGGTTTTATCCGATACCAGTATCTACTCGGTATTTTTCAAACGGTTCCGGTGCTTAAACGGTTCTTAAACCGGTACTTAAGAAAACGAAACTGCACACACTTTATCAAAAAAATTATATCTGTGTGTGTTTTCTGAAAAAGATTTTCTGATTTCTGATTAAATTAAAAATTGTGCTGATGTAGCCGAAAACACTTAAGTTAAGATAAAAATGTTGTCTTCTAATATTATTTATATATATTATATATATATATATATATATATATATATATATATATATATATATATATATATATATATATATTATATATCAATTATATTACATATTATATATTATAGACTTTTACAAAACAGAGAAATATCTGACACTGAGCAGAAATATTTAACACACAAAGTATAGCCTCATATAAATTTACTTGATATAGGCTACTTCATACTTGATATGCAAGATTTGCAGTTGGTATTAAAATACTAGACTTACCCGAAGAGGAACACTGCAGCTGAACTTGAACTTTAGTCAAGAATGTCAGAGGTTTTGGGTTCTAATCCGCATGCGTAGTTTTTTTAAACCGATAATGCTCATCAGTGGTTGTATATCAAGCAGGGACACTTTGTGTGCATTATATGTTGTGATTTCACCAGAACTAATAGATATGAGGCGCAGGCTTAAATCGAACTTCATTCACGCACACATAAAACGCTTGCATACACATACTAAGTAGTCACACATGCATGTATACTGCTGAATGCTCCAACTATATGAAATGCATAACGTCTCATCTAAAGTCGCTCACGCACACACACACACACAAACCGCGCACATACTCATCTGAGACGCGAGCACACACACACACACACACACACACAAACCGCGCACATACTCATCTGAGACGCGAGCACACACACACATAAACTCGCGCACATACTCATCTGAGACGCGAGCACACACACACACAAACTCGCGCACATGCTCATCTGAGTCGCGAGCACACACACACACACACACACACACACACACACACACACACACACAAACTCGCGCACATACTCATCTGAGACGCGAGCACGCACACACAAACTCTCCAAGCACATAACGTTACTCATATAGACGGCGCCTCATAAATAGATCGATCTCTGCAACGTATTGAAGCGCGCGTCCGAGACGAGTGCGGTGTGCGTGAGCCACAAGAGAAAAGAATTTTCAGCGCTAGATCGTCTCTTATTTAACAAACGAACTAAATGAATGCTCTGCTGGTTAACTGGAGATGTTTTGTTATTGGATCATTCGTGCCGCGAGATGTTTTATAGGGGGCGGTGAAAAAAGTCAGGCACCGAAATCAGGCACCGAAAGTTTCGTTCTTATTTGATCTGGTTACTACCGTTTACGTCGGAACCGGTTCCCTATTGGAACCGGCTTTCGGTACCCAACCCTAGGTCTCACGGACTTAACGGACACGCACACGCGCACGCGGCAGCCATTGTAAGTCCACAAGACCGAAAGTGCACATGAAGTGTGCCATTTGGGACAGGGCCGAAGTGTGGCATTTGAGACAGGGCCATAGCCTCAAGTCCACTTTGGCATGCTCTTCGTAGAATTACTTTGCGAGTTATTTACTTGAATTCCATGTTTTGTTTTGTTTTTGTCTGCATGGTCTGGAGATGATCTGGTTCGACTTACATGAGAATCAGACAAATGGTCTTGAAGGAGTTAGAAAAAGTTTTTCCGAAATTCTCAATGCAGGAAGAATTTTCAAGATGGAAAATGACGTGGAATCGTCAATCAAATCGAATCATTTTCTGCCAAGGAATGTGTCTAGCCCTTACGGTTCACAAGTTATTAGCTTAAACATGAGTGAAACTTTGGACAGTTGGTGGCGCTAGACAGATAGAGTTAGAGACTTCAAAATTGCTGTGGTTAATGTTCAGACTGTCCTCTATCTGTGTGCCAAATTTCACAACTTTTTACCATACGGTTCTATGGGCTGCCATAGACTTGAGCGGAAGAAGAGGTGTTTCGTAATAATTAGACAAATGAGTAGGTGTGTTCAACTACTACATAATAAATGTACTAAATAAACAACTTAATAAATTCTAATTACTGAATATGTTTTATATGACATTCTCTGATGACCTGAATAGTTGAGGACCTTCATAGGAAAAAAAAAAACGTAACTTTTTCCAGTTAATCTGCCAAACCTCTTTAATAAATGATAGCATAAATAAGAGTAAACTTTAAGGAGAGCAAGTCAGTTCAAGCCAGTTGTGCAGATGTCAGACAGATAGGATGAGCAAGCCCTCCAGATCTTTTGCTGATTAATGAACATTAATAGTGTAACAGAAGTTCAACCCTACAACCTTTCAGTTAGCTGTTCAGATCCTGAACCACTATGAAACCCATCCACAGTCAATGTTTTTGTCCAAACTACTTAACCCTCTGGTGCTCTTCGGTCATTTAAAAAAAAAAAATTTTTTTTTTTTTTTTTTTTTTTTTACTTCATTGAAATGGTAAGACACTTGGTAAAGGTTTTGGTAGGCTACTTGCTATGTGAACACACACAAAAAATCATGGACATTATTCAAAAAGGTTAAATGGTCCTGTAAAAAATTGTCACACTTGTCCTCCTCACAGTCAAAAATGACCACATAGGAAATGAATGGGATACGAATTTCATCCAGTGAAAACTTTTGGTACTGCAGCCAAACGAAATCTTACTGAAAGCTCATCAAGCTCAAATTTGGAACACAATTTGTTTAGATTTATGGCTTTGATTTTCTTGCAGTTTTAGAGTAAAATATACATTTCATATAAAATTGAAAATAGTATTTTTGTGCATTTTTCATAACAATACACATAACATTTTGTTACTTTTTTTAAGTTCACTTTTTTTTTTCTTTTTTTTTTTCACTTCAGCAATAATCTGCCAAGTGTCGTCTTTGAAAAGAGATCAAACTGAAGCATTCAAGATTTACCACAGTTTAACTTGGAAATTACATTTTCAGGTCTGTGCTCAAAAAGTGAATAAATGGATTATAAATACAGTGTAAATATAATTTAGAATAAAAAAGAAATCCCCTAAAAATATTAAATATAAAACCTTATCAAACTAAAATATAGTACATTCATTTCATAAAAAAATAAAATAAAACAAATCTGTCATTTTTGACCGACACGTGAAGAGCCCCATAGGGTAGTGTGAGTAAATCAGTAATTGGTGAGTCCAGACCGCAAGTGTGTACTACATTCTGTCACGCCTATGTGTTTTTATCATTAATGGTGTGAGTCAGACGGCACAAGGGAGGTCGTGTGTGTTTAGTGACTGTCTTTACCCGGCGGAGTTGCTTCATTCACTCGTTCATTCAAAAAAATGCTGCTCTTCTGACCTAGTTCCTGGCAATGATGTTTAATTTTGCCCTTGTGCACATTTTTGGACAGACTGTCTGTTTGGCTCAAGATTAAGAAGCAGTTTTTTTAAACACAAAGTGTGTGAGAGTCTCCGGATCTGTGCTGTCCTTCAGAACACGTCCGGCTTTCTCACAGTCTTGCGGAGTTACATGAGAACGAAGTGTTTTGACAACAACAGGGAATCTGGGTCACAGAGTTTTGAGTGACTAGTAGGCCAGTGCATAGTGAGCGAGACAGGATCTTCCATTAAAAAAGGTTTCTTTTCATTGTAAATCAGGATTTTTATTCTCTTCTGTCATTTATGGAATACAGACTATCTTGCAGTGAATTACACTTGATCTTCCTGCAATTGTCTTCATCTCAGATTTAAGAGGTGTTCCAGAACCTAGTGGAACACCTAGAGTAGCTGCGTCCAAAATCACACTAAATTTGAAGAACTCAGCTGTTAAAAAAGTAAGTTCTAGAAGTATGCTGCTGTTTAGTGTGAATACTGTCTGCCATATTGGCTTTGTGATGTGACCTACAATGCCAGACATACTTTTGTCGTCAATTTTTTATGGATCAAAAATTAAGAAAAGGAAAAATCTTTTAAAACACATGCCAATCTTTAGACATGCCCTCTTTGTATTTCTGTTGTTTCCATGTGGTTTTAAAACATCTTTAAACCATTTTCAAGAAAAGTTTGTTTAATGGCTAAAAATGTCATGTGGTAAAACCATCATGTAAATTATTTATTTTATTTTTTTGTGATCAAATTTTTAAATTTTTTTAAAGAGACAATACATACAGGTATATACACGCCATAAAAATAGAGCATAACATATATATTCATATACATAACTATACCCTCCTGGGACCCAGGAATAGACTTTTGTCTACTGTAGTGGACATTATATTTTAGTGAATTTCTCTGACATCATACATGTCACATGTCACAGCCTGGGTGTCCTGTAAAGAGCACATTAAGGGCTTTTCAGAGATACCAAATGTTTGGAGGTTATAATATATTGTAATTATAATTTAAATCGGACTGCTTTTCAAATTGTATTTCATAAACCAACATCTCAGGAAAACGTTATGGGGTTTCAAATCCAAAAATGACTTTCTGTTACAGAACAGGGCATTGATTTCATACATGTCCATTGTAATGGACACCAGGACTTAAATCATGTTTATAAGGCATTTTGGGAGACACAACAAGAGAATATGGAAATAAATTATACATCAATTGTTACGAACCGCTCTGAGACACAAGGGTAGAGGATCCAAATGCAGCTTTATTTGAGGGCAATCCAGAGGCGTAATCCAATGTACAGGCAGGGGTCATACACAGATAGGCAGTCCAAACAAAGAAAGAAAGAAACAAACAAACAAACAAACAAAACCGGCAGGGACCAGAGGCAAGAGAGTAATCCAGGGAACAGGGCAAGATATCCAAAAACCAAGAGACAAGAAAACCAAGAGAATGCTCAGAAATGCAGTGTAAAGGCCCGTACACACCGGGACGAATTTCGTGCGCGCGATATTCGCCGACGTTTAACGCCTCGTGACTAAACAAAGGGCGCCAATGTGAGTGTGCACACCGACGCGAAAAACGCCACGCGTAAAAGCGTAATTTTTTTTAAACGCCTCGGGTTCGGTTTTTTTGGTTTGACGCGCCGCGTCAAAAACTATCCGACCAATGAGATTGGTGCTTTTGCTCACGTGTCTGGAGCTTCTGAAGTTACAGTAAAACACAACTTGGGGGCGCTCAAACACAAAACGGTCTTGCCGAGCACACATACGTAACAGCGAAGAAGATATACGCCAAGTAGTGTCTACACTGCCCATAGACAACCACTGCCGGGAAGAAATGACGAGGAAGATGCAAGGCAAGATGAATGTAGAGCTGCTGGTCTCGTTGGTGTCGGAATAAAGAACTATATGACAAACGCGACAGCGACTACAAAAATCTTGTTAAAAGAGAACTGTTATGGAGTGGTATTGCAGAGTATAGACTGTTATGGAGTGGTATTGCAGAGTATAGACTGTTATGGAGTGGTATTGCAGAGTATAGACTGTTATGGAGTAGGCATGTGCCGGTATCACATTTTCATGCTGCGATTAATTGAGTGATCTTTTATCACGGTATACGGTATTATCACGGTATTTGAATTGCACATGAGAAACAGATGGATTTGGGGTGGATGTAAAAAATAAAATAAAACTTGCATCACAAGGTGTAATTGTGATTGTCAAAACATTTGGTAACTAAACTGAATTTTATTAAGTTTAGTGACAACATGTTACAATGATTACATGGTACAATGACTGGTAGGCTACTGTTTGTATTGCTTAACACAAATTTAACGATTTCAATTCAATACTTGGGATTTGATTTAAATCTTGATTCAATATTGACTTATTTTGGATAAATATTAGGAAGGCTACAGTAGATAGCCCACGTTATTTTTTTCTCATGAAAAAAAATATCTCACATAATGCTATGTAACCATATAGAGCCCTATCAGCTGGTATTTTTAATACCATATTTGGTATCATATTTGGTAATAATTGGTATCTTCTCTGCGTGAGAAAACGGATGTGTGGCGTGAGCGTATGAGGAGTCTCGCGCTGAATGCGTCGAGTTGGCAGCTCTGCTTTTAGAAGCGGGATGGATCCGGATAGATCGGCGGCGGCGTTCCTCCTTCCGCCATGCTGCTTCTCCATGTGAGGACTGTTTACATTAGACTAGAAGTGCGCACCGGCCGCATGCTTATACACGTGGCGATTGTTTACATCAGAATGCGCACGTGTTTTGCGCAGTTTGTTTAAGCGGTTGATGGAAAATAAGCTAATGCGCGTTCTAAAAATCTAAATTCGGATCTATTATTTTTCACGGTATTTTGAAGTGCCCGCGATAACAATATCGTGCATATTCATTACCGCGATTTATCGCATTACCGAATACTGGCACATGTCTATTATGGAGTGGTATTGTATTTCTGTTTTACATTAAGCGCCATCTAATGTCAGGGAATGAATTTGCATGTTCACTCGGCTCATCGTCAGCGAAAAACGCTTGGGTGTGAACACAAAAAACGCGTTGAAAAACGCTGGCCAATAACGCGCGCCGATATTCGTCCCGGTGTGTATGGGCCTTAACACTAAAACAAGACTTTGCGGTGAGTGAATGAATGAACATGGTATAAATCAGGGGTGGGGAACCTTTTTCCTATCAAGGGCCATTTACATTTTTTTAACATTCTTTAAGGGCCATTGTAATGAGCAGGGGCGTTTCTAGGTTTTAGAAACATCAGGGGCTGGGTAACAAGATAACATGATTCGATACAGAGAATAATGTATATTGTAGGCCTATATGCAGGGGGCAGACTGGTTAAAAAATTCAGTCCTGGCACTGTAGCCACACCAGGCCATATTACCACACAGACACACACATTCAAATGATGAGGTAGTTAGGGGGGTTGGGGGGCATGCTCCCCCGAGAAAAATGTTTATTTCTCTGACCTACATATGTGCATTTTAAGGTGTTTGAATGCCAAAATTTTTTGATAACAATATCTTTAAAAGCATGTCAGTGGGCAGTAGCATAAATCATTTGTCAAGCAGATAACAGATTCTTAAACATGAGAATGAGGATACATGTTGAAATGAATGATCCACACTAGAAAATGGAAATGCAAAATGTTTCTGCTTATTGTTGACAATACACAACCACATATTCCAAACAGGAATGGCCTTAAATGAGAAATCTTTCAAGGATTATTTTGCATAGATGTAAACTTTTTAGCATTAAAGATTGGTTTCAGCAACTTGTTTCTTTCTTGAGTTAATCAATGTTTTTGGCACTATTAAATCAGTTCAATTAAATTTCAATTGTTCACTCATAAAGACCGTCACTTGTCACCACCTACTGGCTTAATGATGCAAGTTGTGCAAACACGGACAAGCGGATTGATAGAAACTTTGAAAAGGCTGATGCTGGTGAAATATTCGAACACATTCGAGGACCTTATATATAGGCTACATATCAGAGTTAGGAATACATTGTAATAATGTTAATCAAGCAGACTAAATCACACGACTGCGCAGCAATATTTAAGCTCATTATACAAAGGAAATAATACAGATCTAGACAAATTGGGTTGCTTATAGTTAAAAGAATGTCATGAACGATCATTTAGGCTAGATGTAGGCCTATTTTTCCCATTTTTGGTCACAAAATATTTAGTCAGTTTTGATGACTTTGCAATATTGATAAAATGTTAGAATATTAATAATGAAAATTGAGTAGGGCTACGCCAAAATGTGTAACATTTATGTAGCCTACAAAGGAATACAAAAGCCCCGACATAGAGTTTTGACGCAGCTTTAATCTCCCTTTTAGTTATTTCAATACTTAATTGACGACAGAACACGACGTTACATGCTAGTAGTTTATTTTGCATGATACAGGGCGCGCCGCATTTGCGTGATTGAAGAGTGCGCGCCGCGAACAAACGGCTGGCACGACGTAACGTAAGTAAGTTAGTTTTTCTGAGTTTTACTGACATATAGCCTGACAACATCTGGTCTGACTGAAGACTGTGCGGCGGTGCCGACTGCGTTATTTTTTTTTAAACCGGTGCGGCGCGCTCGCCCCCGAAGTTCATCCGTGAGAAACTTGAAACCAGTGCTTGAACTTGACCTCAGGTGACTCATTAACACTCGCGCTACTGGCCACGCCCTGCTCTCACGGCTCGTGGACTCGTGCTGCTTGCCACTTTGCCTATTTTGTGTTTTCTATCACAGGAAAAGTAATTGCTGAGATTTTTGTTTCTGAAGTTTTTTTTTTTTTTTTTTTTTTTTGGAGGAATTGACTCGCGGGCCGCATCAAACTGTTTTGCGGGCCGGACGTTCCCCACCCCTGGTATAAATAGACTGAGACTAACAGGGTGATGGGACACAGGTGAATGCAATCAGTGATAATGAGGTACAGGTGACTGTGATGAGTGATCAGAGATGATGAGTCCGGGCAGTGAGTATGGGAAATGTAGTCTGAGAGTGAACGTGAGTGTCTGATGTGGAGTGCCCTCTGGTGGCTCTCAAGGGCACTCCAGCTGGTGACCGTTACATCAATATTCCTATGAATATTAGATATTATTATTAAAATGTTGCCAATTATTACTCCAATTATTACACTTCTTTTTTCATTAAATGTTGCTCCAAGAACACATTAATGTGCAAATTAGATACAGTGTGTATACATTGCATTGAATGGGAATAATAATTTATGGCCATTTTACCCACATATTGCATAAAGTAAAATGGTGTATCAATTCATTCCGTTATATCTTTCATAACATAGCTGAGAATCATCTTTATACAAATTTTGGTTAAAAAAATCCTGAAACCCCCAGTATTGGTGATTGAAAAAAAATCCCATTGTTTTTGCGCATACATATAATTTCATGTCATTTTATTTTCTAAACAACTTAGTCCTGGTGTCCACTAGAGGACATAGCATAACGTATGAATAAAATATTATTTTTCAAAAATGTTTTTTTTTTTTTTTTACCATTTGTTTCTTATGCTCTAAACAATGTGATATGAAAAAAAAACTAAATTCAACAAACTTTTTTTTCTGGGTTTCAGGAGGATACATATGCATATATACAGACACGTATGATTAGCAACTAATATAAAAAATTAAAACACATAAAAAATACATAATTAAAACCCCAGGTATCCTGGACAAAAACCAACACAAAAACACCCACCCCCTGGATCCAGATCTCCAAATCTAAGTTACATATTACAACCATCGTGTAAAAAATAATAATATATTATACTTACACCTTGAATACATATGATTGAACACATCTTTTTAACAATTTGACTAATTATTCATTCATTTATTGAAGTTTAAGGGAAGGTGCACCACATGACATTTTACAACCTGAACTAACCTCTTCTTGTGATCAAAATGTCACATTATCTGAAATTTGAAGAGACTTATTGATCTTTTAAGAAAGGGAACATCATGTCAGTGAATGAACCCAGAATTAGCATCACCCTGGTTCCCTTGAAACACACACACACACACACACACACACACACACACACACACACACACACACACACACACACACACACAAAATTATTGTGATTGTTTATTCTGAAAAAGATTCTGATTGTTGCAGAAAATAAGCTTTGAGACCAACAACAGTTTATGATTCTTAAATGTTTTGTTCATCATGATAATCTTCAGGACGATTGGATTGCTTACTTGTTTTTTGGGTTTTGGCCTACAAAAATACATCATCCTTGCAGCACTCTTATTGACCATTTTAATACACATTTTTCTTGACTTCTTGGCCATTTTGGCTTTATGTCTGTGGTTTTTGCAATGCATTCTGAATTTTCCCCCTGCTTGAAGGATACATTCAGTGATGCCATAGAATGAATGAAGCCAAAATGATGAAACCAATTGAAATGACTGGATTTTGCTCAGGAAGTTTCACAGAACAATGGTAAGTGTGGCCACACCTTTAGAAAGCAAGGTCATTTTGCTGCCTACGCTTTTGGAACAGGCTTCATGTCGAGAACGGGACTATTAACCTTAATCAGTATATTTAATAAAAGATGCAAATGAGTGAGAAAATGAGGCATAGACATGCAATGGCCTGTATTGTTATCTACCTTGTTGTCCATCATTCAGCCCCCACAACATTGCAAATTCGTTTTTCCAGTGAAAATTAGGGCCTTAAGACAGTACAAGCTATTGAATGGGCTGTACATCTATCCCTCAAAGCGTTGTTTTCATTTGCACATGAAAAACGACCCGGGATGCCTTTGTAGGCAGCTTGTTAATCAAAACCAGGTCCAAGATTATCATGTTGACCGATCTCAGGTTCCCCACTGAACCTGTCGTTCTTCATCTAGGGACCTTGGACCATGAATAAACAAAACGGTTTAGTGCAAACGTTTGAGTTCTTGGGACATGACCTTGGAAAAAGCCTCTGAAAGCTGAGGGGTTGAGCGGCTGACAGCGTGAGGGATAAAGCAGGTCTCTCAAAGTGACACGGCTGGATGATGGTGTTCAGAGGCACTGCAGCGAGTTAAGAGAGATTAAAGAAGTCAAAGCAATTCAGAGGGTATTTAAGACCCTTCTGGAATCCAACGAAATCCTCCGTCCTTTAAACAATAAGTGGAAACATTGTTCAGCCTTTATGCTTTCAGATTGGCACATATAAAAGCTGCGCTGATGGATGGACCTTAAGCGTGATCTGGAAAAGAATCAGCGTCTGACGTTTTTGATTTGGCGTATGATTGTCAGCCCACGTGTGCGCAGTACAGGAGGAAATGTGTCCAAAACATGCAGGTACTCACGACCTGTTCCAACTGTTTTCACCGGGCTTTGTTGAGAATTGCGTTATGCAACTTGAAAGATTCAAGTTGGTTCAAACAGAATTTCAGCAATTTGTTTTAACAGGAGCATGACATTTACCCTGTTTCCTTCTCGGGTTGATGTCACCAATCCAACTGTTTCCTTCCAGTCACCTGGCTGCATTACGTAACGCCCACTTTTCCCAATCCAATGAATTCCCAATGGATAAATTAAAGTCTTGACCTATTTTTTTTTCTTGTTGAGTGAAACAAAATATTCAAATGCGAGCGTTTATGAAAGTAAAATGGGTTGCAAACTGCAATATAAGTTGATTTTTAAAAGCAAGTATAATTTATCAGTGTAAGTTCCTGTAACCAACAATTTACAAGCTGTATCCAAGTCGTATAATATGGAGTTATTCCACTGACCTTTCCGTTTCCAGACAGATGTTTATACGAGCGTAATCCATAATGGATCTCTATTTGGAAAGCTGGCCAACTATTAGTTTTTGTTCCAGTCATCTCTTACTGGATGTTCTGCACTTTTTTCCCAGTCTTTATCCAACCTCCCCTGACCCACTGACACACAAAGTACCAAACCGGTGGAAAAAGTCTGTCGCTTGATAGCTCAATGTTCTCAGACAGTGAATCAGCAGAGATGTCTGAAGCCTTACTCATACCTGTAAACACTTGGAATGGGTCTGTAGATCTGCAGTTGCCTCATTTGATCTTTGCAGAATCATAATTGTACGGTGAGTAACATCTAACTACAGACTATGAGGGATTTCTCTTCTGAGTTAGCATGGGGCGAGAAAGCATGGCTGTCCAGGTAGATTCGGTCTTTGTTTAACCGAACTGGGGCTCTGAGAGGATGGCAACAGTCAACTGTTCTCAGTTTGTTTATGTCTGTGGCCGAAAAGGGATTCAGACATCTTTTATTCATCTGTTTCCCAGTCCTCTCATCTCCTTTCTCTTTTTTTGTTTGTTTCTGTCTCAAAAATGTAATTCTCTCTCTCTCTGTAATTCAGTCTTTTCTGTTTAAAACATGCTAGAGCCTCTTTAAAGAATTGGTTCAATCCATCAGAGCCTCTTTTGCTTTCAAAAAGGCACATTCACTCACATACTTGTGCTTTTATGCACTTGTCACTGGATGTTTTATTATATTCATGTTTTTCATTTGACATTTATGATTACATTTTCTCCCTAGGGTTGAGTGAATTTGCTATTTATAAAGTGTAAAACCTGTAAAGTTACGGTTTGGTCAAATAACAATCCCTATATATACTGTCACTTTGGAGTTAGTATGTTTAAAAAAAAAAAAAAGAAGTTTTTTAAAGAAATCTCTTATGCTCACCAAGGCTCCATTTGTTTGATTAAAAATGCAGAAAAAAGTAATACTGTGGAAAAAAAAGTAATAATTGTTTTCTATTTTAATACATTTTGAAATTGTATTTATTTCTGTGATGCAAAGCTGGATTTTCAGCATCATTACTCCAGTCTTCAGTGTCACAAATGCTGATTTGATGCTCAAGAAACATTTCTTATTATTATTATTATTATTATTATTATTATCAATGTTGAAAACAGTTGTGCTGCTTAATTTGTTTATGGTAACTGTTAAAAAAAAATCAGGAAGTTCAAAAGAACTGCTTTTATTTAAAGAAATAATTTTTAGCAACGTAAAAAGTTTTGGTAACACTTTATTTTAAGGAGACATAGTTACACGTTGCTAAATGTACTTACTCTAAATATGTACAGTAAATTACAGTAAATTATGCACAATTACAAGTAACTAACCCTAAATCTAACCCTAACTGTAAATCTAAAGTAATTGCATATAATTAATTTGTTACTGTGTCATTGTTACAGTGTAATTATATATCTAAGTACTAAGTAATATTAATTAACAACATTACTGTAGGGTTAGGGTATTTAGGGTTAGGGTTAGGGTTAGGGTATCCCTATAGGATTAGGATTCGGTTGAGGGTTAGTTGCATGTAATTATGCATCATTTACTGTGTTTTACTATGGTAAGTACATGTAACATATGTAACAAGGACAGTGTAAAATAAAGTGTTACCATAAAGTGTAACAAGTGTTACATTTCATACAGTTGATTGGTGAAGATCATGAGGCATAGCAACAACTCACTGCATGATGAAGCCTATAGAATGCCGTTAGAATGACCCTAAAATTCAAGATATCAGGGCCCCTGTATGAGATTTTGTCTCATATGTATATCATATATATATATATATATATATATATATATATATATATATATATATATATATATATATATATATATATATTAGACACAATATTGTCTTTTTTTGCTCAATTTTGCCAACGGAAATACTACCTGTAAACTCAGAGCAGAATTGTTGTGCGTCAGTGGTGTTTCATTACTTACCGAATCTGTGTTTTGAGTGAATCAATCGGATTAACCAATGATTCAATGGCCCATTCATAAAGAGAGCCATTTACTTAGTTCCTGAACGAATCAGCCATTTGAACGAATCGAATCAATGAATGACTCAATGACTTAGGCTACTTATTTAGACAGTTACCACCCCCTACTGACAGTTTTAGTTTCTTATTTAGAGTATCATTTCATTAAAAATATAATTTCATATTTTGGGGAAATATGCCCCAAAATATGTATTCTGTTTATTTACATTTACTCACCCTCGTGTCATTTCAAGCCTGTGTGACTTTCTTTCTTTTGCGGAACTGGTCTGTAAATATATCTAAATACCAATTCAGGAAAAACATGGCATTTGTAGCAATTTTATGTGTGATGAATTCCATGTTGAATCAAATAAAATATTTCATTCTAAAGCTACTTTTTGTAATGTCTATTTGACGCTTTTTCTCATTTAACACAATATTGACTTTAAATGATCCTTTGGGGGTCATTTCCAGCCAAATTTGATGTACGATTAATTTGCGATTAATTAATTTATTAATTGGCGGCACATGTGATAATTAGATTACAACTTTTAATCTCTTGACAGCCGTAATATGTATATGCATTAAATTGACCGTAATATAAATGTCAGGACCTGACAAATATGTTGATTCTTCTCGTCCCAGTTGATTGTTGGCCAAACTGGGCTGTTTATCTGTGGATACGTTTAGATTTTGTGTGGAACCATTAGACCTTCACTGTGTAACAACGCTGCGGAACACAAGAGCTTTGTGTTTACTTTCACATGTCTCCTGCCTCAGACTGAATAGGAGGAGGCTGTTTGATGCTGACTCAACACACAAGTAGAAACACAACAATGCATATGAATGTTCCTGAATGGAAAGGCACAAGTTAGTGTGTTTATTGAGTGTGTTTTATCTTTTTCTACACCCCATGGGTGTCATTGTGTTGTGTGGTGGACTCATGGATACTAATTAGTTTGTATACATGATATCTAACATGGTTTTTAACCCGCCGTCCATGAATGAAGCCTATGTGCCACTATCAGTTTGTTAAAAATTGGAAAAAATCCCAGAACAAGAAATCCGAGTTAAAACATTTAGATTACAAAATAATTCTGGGAATTCTCATGCTTCCACACACAGTATTGCGCATGATCTGTGTTTGTGGGAATTACTCTGGGATTGACTCATCAGTGAGTCATGGCAGTTAGGGGGGGATCGGGGGGGGGGTTCCAGACAGCATGACACACGTGTTCCTTCAGTCAGTGGAGTACCACAAGGTTATATATCAGGACCAATCAATTTCAGTTGTATGTTTTTTATTAAGCTGAGTTTATCTAACCGCATCTGTGTGGCTTGAATTGCCTGCAGAAAGCGTTGAGAGATGCATGGTGTTCATTTTTGGCAGGAAAGCACTGAATGAATGATTCAAATCATTCATGTCTGAAAACCTGTAACCTGTTTTCACTCTTTTGTTTGAAGCGGTTGTTTCAGTCCAAGCAATTGTCTAGTCATCTTAGCTGGATAATTTGATTCAGATTGTTCCCAACATTGAAAAAACATGCCCCTTGATCTTTTGTTCTTTTTTTTTCTGCAAAAGAGTCATGTACCACACGTCCATGACTAATAGATGTTTCAATACGTTTGTTTTCTGCCCTATTTTAGGACAGGAATTCCCAACCAGCAGTTTGTGATGAAACTGTCTGTCTATTTACTTATCTAGCCTTATCTCTATCTGTCTGGCTGTTCTTCTGTCTGTTTTATCTATTTATCCATCCATCCATCCATCCATCCATCCATCCATCCATCCATCCATCCATCCATCCATCCATCCATCCATTCCTTTGAAAAAAAAAACATACAGGTAAACAAAAACAGACACTCAGACACATGGTCTACCATATCTCTCTGTCTGTTCCTCTCCTGTACTTTTGCTGGTCTGTCTCTGTCTTTCTTTCCGTCCATCTGTCTGTCTACTTATCAGTCTATCGATCTTTCTGGCTTTCTGTTCCTCTTTTCTGTCTTTTTGCCTGTCTGTCCTTTTATCTGTCTCACTTGTCACTCCATCTCTCTCCATCATGCCTACATCAGATCTGTGCAGGTTTGCACCACATGTGGTTTACGTCATATGAGCCTGCTTGGGTCTTTCTGCAGACTATGTGGATTACAGCACCAAACATAAGTATTGTGTCTCATTTTTGATCTCAGAGCTCTTTGATTTCGAGGGGATTACAGCACAAGTGAAGCAGACCTCCACTGTGAAGTTTTGCCCTCTTGGATTGCCAGGTTAGGTATAATTAATCTCCAGGGCAACTGTCGTCCCAGTCTCACGTCTGTAGGAATGACAGTGCCTCACATGAACCTCTGGTCTCATAAATTCCTTCCGGAAGGCGTAAGAGAGCTTGTGTTCAGAGCCTTAATGCCAATGCAGAATAAACAGTAAACATCGTAAAAGAAAGAATAAAGCAATAAAACCACACAATTGAATGGAAACTTTGTAAAAACTTGCACTCTTTTGTGGTATTTTCAAAAAGTGTAAAAGTGTTTTCTATTGTTGCTCAAAAGCCTTTGAATCGGGAGTTCTTTGAAATTTAGATATGAGATCACATATATGAATCGTATTATTTGCAGTTGTTTACTTTCTGTGCATATATAGACACTATATATATATATATATACACACACACAAACACACACACACACACACACACACACACATATTATACTATACTATACTGTATATGTATATATATTATTTTGTATATATGTGTGAAATAAAATAATGAATAAAAGAAAATATTGAATATTTATTTATTAAATAGCCAGAATATATAATATATGTATTGTAAAATATAATTTAGCCAGAATTGCAAGAGTATTGTGTGCTAAAATCCATATAATTTACTTTGCCAGACAGTGTGACTGTGTGACGGCACATGTTCGCTTCGTCTTTACAAAACTGTTCTCTCCAACCACAGCAATGAAGGTATAATGTAGGCCTCACACTCCCTTCCTCCCCTGTCAGATGTACATTTTGTTTTCTCTTTTTTGACTTTGGGTCGCCGTAAGAAAGACAACAATCCTGTGAAATGACAAGGTGACACTGATTTCCAATTACATGCCTGTCAATCAAAACCCGAAGACGTACTGATAAAAGAAAACGGTATGGATTGACGGCAGACGTAATCACATCATCTGTATATACATATTTTAAATCAAGTTCTTGAATGTGTCTGCCCATGACGGATGTCACAAGTATGTTTAACCACTTCTCATGCTCAGAGACAGACGTAGAGGAATTGGCTGACCCAAAGCCTGCCTGACCCAAAGTGTTATAATTTTAGACTCGAGCCTCTCACATGGTCTGGAACAAGGACGGCGTTTGGAAATAAACTTGGAATTTAGCTTAATTGTAGTTTACAGATTTAGGAGGGGCCAAGTGTTCAACTTCATTTTCCTGCATAAATAGAGTGTGAGTATAGGCCAGAGACATGGGGTTTGGAAGCCACAAAGGGACTTTGAAAAACTTCAGAGCCAGAAAGGACATTCTGACTTCTACTGTTTCAAAACATTATGGCGTAAAAGACAAACATTGGCTTCATAATGCAAAACTTACGGTCTAAAATTATACTTTAATTAATGAATGAGGTAGAAACATTATTGTCTTTCGTAATCTACAACAGCTTGTACATAAAGGAAATATTAAATGGGTAAACACCGTTTAAGCAGTCACCGTCAAACTAATTATTTAGTGTAGCTAAAAGAAACTTTAAAACGCTAGGTTACAGCTATGAATAAAATGTTAATATTGTCCAGGTGCGTCTAGAAATAGCTTCCGTAAATCTTTGTTTATAGTCTCATAAAGGATGATTCAAGTCACATTTATTTATATAGCGCTTTATACACTGCATTTCCAAAGCAACGACTTAAGCATTTATATTACATTGCAATGAGCTTCATTTTCAGCCCCTGGGTGGAAAATGATACCGTATCCGTACCGGCTTGGCCAGTGTGGCCCAATGGTGTCGCCTATAGAGCATTTGATCTGTCAATACAAACAAGGATTTACAGATCAGAGTTGTAATCTTTTCCATTTTTGGCAATCTGTCTCACTGCTGTTATAATGTCTGAGTGATAAATGGAAGAAAATATTAATTTAGTTCTTTTTGTGTGTGTTTAAGGAGACACTCATGTTCCTTTTCATTCGGATCTGGCCTGCAGATCGCAACAGACTGGACATCTGGAGAGCCGGCAGGATTCCCAGGTGGGCCGATCCATCTGTCTGGCATTGGTCTGATAAATAAAGATTATGTGTTTTACATTTATTTACATATTTTGTTCCGGCCATGGCAAGTTCAAAGGATCTCATTTTATGATGCAGACTGCAGCCACTGTAGGAATTAACCCTACAAGCTGCTGCCATGAAATGTCCTGCATGTAGCTCAATATTATGGACATTGGTGGAGTTTTTTGGGGGGGAATTCAGCAGTATGAAGAACTAGGTGTGCCACTTAAAAGTATAATTAAGGAATAAATAACCAATTTAACCCTAACCCTAAAAAAATTAAATAGGTTTAGTTCAATGTAACAGTAAAATAATAGCGAATCATTTGACAAATTAATAGACATTTAAAACTGCTTTAAATGTATGTCATGTCTAAAAGCTAAGTTAAATGTAACCAAACACATTGTTTTTTTAAATTGACAAATACATTTCAAACCATATTTAATTCATGTTTTTAAATATAACAACTAATTATAAAAAAAAAATCAGTTGCTTTGTCAGTTTTTTTTAGTTTTATTAATAAATTGATAATTCTTTCATTTTATTTTTAAATGGCACTCCTAGTTCTCCATATGAAAGAAACCCTATCTGAAGTGGCATATAAAAGTTCTTTTTTTGTAGAACAATATTTAGGGTTCAGTTTAAAGTTTTCATCGTTGTGTCACTTGTATTTTTCATACTCAAAAGTTTAATTTGGGTTGATTAAGCCTTAAATAGGCGACCTTTTTTTCCCCCCTTTAAAAGCCTTGGGGTAAAAAATGTTCCGTAGTTCTTAATAAAGAGTAGTTGAGAGATACTGTGAACACACCCTCGTAAGTTCATCAAAGAGCAAGGCCAAAGGTTAATCTGAAATGCACGACTAACAGAGACTCTGCTGACAGACCGACGGCGACAGTCAGTGACAGGACTGTTATTACTGTATTATTACAGCATTATTGCTATGTATTAACATCACACATCACTGTCTGCAAAAATGACCTTTTTGTTGTGCCATTGAATGTTTGTAGATCTTAATCAGACATACGTCTGAAATCATGTGGAATCAAATAATTGCATTCACATCTTCACGCTCCTAAAGCACAATCTGTCTCCCACATGTCAGATATGTTAAGTTATCTGCTGCGATCCATCTTCTCTTCAAAGTGAAGCTTTGTGTTTGAGGAATGCACTGGCTGAAGTGAAAAATGTCTATTAATAAGCCGTGCCCTGTTGGGGACCCTATTTCAGCAAAAAATATGTCATGTCTAGTTAGGGTGTCGCTGACTTGTCTGTGAGAAAACAGGCTTCAAAGCAGGACATCAGCATCGAACTTACGAAAACAGGCTTTCTGCTAGGCACATCATTCACGCACTCTTGTGGCTTGGGAAGAAAATAAAATGTGTGCTGTTTTTGGGGGGGAGGTGAAGAGGCTTGAGAGAGCATGTATATTCTTGTTGACAGTCTGAGAAATCTTTAAATGAGGGTTAGAGGTTAAATTATTGGAACTTCAAGGGCAGAGATTTGTGCTGGTTTGGGATTTGAGAGAAGTCTTCAGGTGAATTCACTTAAAATGGCGCCATGATCGTCAACACTCATCGTCAACGTTTGCTGTTTTTCTTCTTTTTTTTTGTGTCAATGACTATATATGATGCAGAAAAAGTTTTTGTGCTTTTCGGCTGGCGGTTGAATTCATATAGGCTTTAAAGCACCTCAGACTCTTTTCTAAATTGATTCTCACTTTGTCCTTTATGCCTAAGTGGTTGATAGACATACAACCACGTTCAAATTGCAGAACTTTAACCTTCATCATTCCAGTCTTGTATAAACAGCTTCATAGGCGTTTATTTGTATTTGTGACAACCACCTGGAGGCCTGTATTCTGATCCGTTGTAGTTATTGACTCCTCCATTATATATGCTGTCTTGAGGTTTAATCTAGTCATGCAGTACATGAGGGAAACCCCACCACTCAGTGTCATGCTGAGTGAGATATTTGTCTTTCACCTCTTAAAATCCCTCCCCTCCTCCCCTTCTTAAGGGTTATTGACAGGTCTAGAAGGCTTCAGGGTGAGTGGAGGGGCATGTAGGGGGCGGGACCCTAGTATTGAGTGACAGCCTACAGTTATTGCATCCATTGACAGATAGATCGTGTCATTAGTTCTCCATGGAAGGAGGTGCTTTTTTGCAGCACTTGAAACATGACTCTGTATTATTCCGCAGGAAGAATGTCAGCGGAAAACTCATATACTTCAGACATGCTGTTTAATACAGGTATTCATGCAGAACTAAAGGGTCTGATATTAGATCAGTGGAATAACTGACAGTGACCTGATTATGTCTGTCACTGCAGCTAGTATGTATTATTCAGGTTTGACGGATTCTGTCAGTAAGAGATTTAGGCCTATCTGTTTTCAGTTAGTTTACCTAATGTACGTATATTTACATGATAAGCTAAGGGTGGACACGCTCTATATTGAGTAAAGTCAGTGCTAAAGGGTGTTTTTATTAGCACAGAGTAGTGTCATGCATTGAGACTTTGACTAGCAGAGTCAAGTCTGGACCAAATTTTAGCATATTCTGACAAAGAACCACCCATTTAGACAGGAAAAGATTGTTTTACTGACATGTAATGCAACCAATCAGAGTTTTTTGTTGTTGTTTTAATTCAAGGGTGGCTTTTTCTGAAATATTGTATACCAAATTAACTGCTAAGGAGGAAAAAATGGGGTTGGTAAGATTTTTTGGGAAACTTTATTTGGTAACGCTTCATTTTAAGGTGACATAAGCCACGTTTCCATTACCCTTCAAATTGCGCAAATTGAAATTTCGAATTGAAAATGCGACCAATGAAACATGTAAATTTAGCAAAAACTCCCATATATCCAAAAAAAAGTTTTTACGTTCACATGAGGTGGGGGTTTTCAGGCAATAAGAAAAAGGAATATTTCGCAAAACTGCAATGGAAACAGTTTTTTCGCATTTTACAGGTCACCTGACATACAGTAGATGGCGCGATAAGTTTATCAAGCGACGAGAATACTTTTTGTGTGCAAAGCCCCCCAAAAATAACCACTTTATTCAACTATTCATTTTCTTCTGTGTGGGCCTCAGACGTGAGTTCATGAGAGCGCCACGACGCATGCGCGAGAATTGAGAAGATTTTAGGCCCGATTTTCGCTCGCCGACAGGTTTTGGGAGATCACCGACAAATACCTGAAATCACAGGCAAATCGGTGCTCGTTCACGCGAGTGACAATCACACAGTGTGATTTATCAAAGACGAGAGATCTGAGAGAATCCACAAAATCCTGCTGTGAGAATGTGTTCTGACTGAAAACTACATCGGTGATGACCTACAGCCAATGAGAGTGCAAGATACAGGACAGCGGGATGTTCGAGGAAGAGTTATAGACCACAATATCAGCATTTAAATAGATATATTTACAATTATCCTTGCTCCCTGTGTCTCCCCAACCATTTCCTCCTGCATAAGCTGTTTTTCTTTTTCTCCTTTTCGCTGCAAATCAACGCAGACAATTGTGATCGCAATCTTCTTGCAGGCTATTATTTTTAGTAACAATTTCAGTCTTGCGCAAGAACTCCGGTCTCACACACGCGTGATCTTGCATTATTTCCTTATGACTTCTCGCGTGTGTTTGGTTGTGAAACGTAGTTTGCGATTCTTTCTTTTATTAAGTCATGCAATGTGAAAACCCCTGTCGCCGATCCATCGTGCAGTGTGAACACAGCAGCAGCTGAATGTTACCCCAGATAGTCACGCAGTGTGAAAAGAACAGTGACCCGACTACTTTGAAAATCGTGCACTGTGAACTCAGCATTAGTGTCACGATCCCTGTGCTGTCTTGTGTTCTGTAAGGACTTTTATGTTGAAATTAATTCTCCGTTACCTTTGTTTCTGTGTTCACCTTCTTGTGTTTGGCTCCTGTTTTTCCTTGTACCTTGTTTGTCACTATAGTTACCCTCATTAGTTCCCATGACAACAAATCACCCACATCTGTCCCTCATTAGCCCTTTGTTAACCTGTCTATTTAAACCTCTGTGCTTCTGGTTGTTGTTTTTTGTCAGTCGGTGCTCCTTGTATGTGTGTTCCTGTCGTTGCTCCCCTGCCTTCTCTTTGTGGATTATACTCTTGTTCTTGGATTATTCTGCTAATAAACTAGTGCTTGCATCTGGATTCTCTCTCTCTGCCTCGTCCCTGCTCACACGTTACAGAACGATTGACCAAAAATGAATCACACAAGCACAAATTATGCGTCTCCGTCAAGGAGACCGACCAAATGAGGACTTTGTGGAGCTGGCTCACTTGACGGCTGGAGACTCAGGCGTGGTGGTCTTGACTGCTGGAGACTCTGGCTTGACGGCCATGACGACTGGAGACTCTGGCGTGGCATCCATGACTCCAGCCATCATGGCCGCCATGCCAGGGTCTCCAGCCGTCATAGCCACCACGGCCGCCACGCCCTAGTCTCCAGCCATCATGGATGCCACTCCAGAGTCTCCAGCCGTCATGGATGCCAAGCCAGACTCTCTAGCCGTCATGGAAGCTACATCAGAGTCTCCAGCCGTCATGGCCGACACACCAGAATCTCCAGCCGTCATGGCCGCCACTCCCTAGTCTCCAGCCATCATGGATGCCACGCCAGAGTCTCCAGCCGTCATGGATGCCTTGCCAGACTCTCCAGCCGTCATGGAAGCCACATCAGAGTCTCCAGCCGTCATGGATGCCACGCCAGAGTCTCCAGCTGTCATGGCCACCTCGCCAGACTCTCCAGCCGTCATGGAAGCTACATCAGAGTCTCCAGCCGTCATGGATGCCACTCCAGAGTCTCCAGCCGTCATGGATGCCACTCCAGAGTCTCCAGCCGTCATGGATGCCACTCCAGAGTCTCCAGCCGTCATGGATGCCACGCCAGACTCTCCAGCCGTCATGGAAGCCACATCAGAGTCTCCAGCCGTCATGGCCGACACACCAGAGTCTCCAGCCGTCATGGATGCCACTCCAGAGTCTCCAGCCGTCATGGATGCCACGCCAGAGTCTCCAGCTATCATGGATGCAATGCCAGTTTTTACGGCTGTTATGAACGTTGTATTTGAAGATACCAAGGGGATTCCTAGGCATTGGAGATAGGCTTCCTGTTGGCGGATACACTGATATCGGTGCAATCACAGTGCAATGTCACGGTCCCTGTGGTGTGTCTTCTGTTCTATAAGGAATTTTATGTTGAAGTGTATTCTCATTTCCCATTGTTTCTGTGTTCACTTCCTGTGTTTGGCTACGGTTTGCCTTTTACCTTGTTTGTCGCTATAGTTACCCTCATTAGTTCCCATGACAACAAATCACCCACACCTGTCCCTCATCAGCCCCTTGTTTCCCAAAACAAAAAAATGGTGTTTGCTAAAAAAAAAAACATGACAATTTAGCTACTTATTTGTCAAAATGTCTAAAGTACAAATATCAAAACATTGAAATATAAAATGTATAAGTCTATCCATACATTTTTAGGTTGCTTTATGTTATTCATAAAATTTTCATTTGAGCAATGTAACAAAGTTAAAGACTCAACAAAGACTAAACAAAGGGAAGGAGGAGGCAGGAAACAAGAAAAGTTCAACACAACTTTATTCACACAAACCAAACGCAAACAATAAAATGAAAGTAAAGCAGCAGCTCCTTACTGAAGACTTCCGCATAAACTAAAACAAAACCACATAAAGTCAAGGCCTGGTCCTCTCTCATCTTCAACTGTCGTCACTCCTCCTTTTATCCTTCCGGAGCTCCTCTGTGGGACTCGGTGTGTCACACAGGTGATGCTTATTAACCCTTGCACGACTCGTTCCATTCCCACGCCTCTCGGCCCCTGCCCTCCTCACCACAAGCAGACTTCTGATCTGTCTATTGACTTTCATTGTCTGCTGATGATTATACTGCATTTAAATGAAAGATGGCCAACACTTTGACCAATGGCTCAACTTTGGTTCAACACACTTTATATAAAACATAACTAGAGTGCCAGTAAAATGTATTTAGTCTTTGTGGGTAGTTTTACTTTTATAGTTTATTACAGCATGAACTGTCACCATAAACCAAACATTTCTGCTTGTACTCATCAGCATGTTCTAACACTGTTTTCCTCAAAGATGGCGGCAAAGTCAATTGAAGTAATTGAAGACACATTGAATGCCTTGAAGTAAAGTCATATCTTTCATATATAAAGTTTCTCATTTAAAAGGTGAGAAATGGTAGAGCAATTGTGATTCTGGACAGAACTGGCTGTCTACCACACCTCTGGACAATGTGTCCTTGCGAGTAGAGCTGTGATAACGTAGTAAAAGTGGCTTAAAATAGTTCAATTTTGTTTTATTATGTTTTATTATGGCTTTGCAGTGTCAATGACTCATACATTTAATAAATCTACCTGGAATGGAAGAAGGTGACGAGGATAGCTTTTGTTGAAAAGACATCAGTTGCAAGCCAGTACTTGTATGTTCAATTTTATTGTGTTTTTATTTTTGGTTTAAAAAATGTGTTTGCAACCTGTCACCAACACATCATGAAGCAAAACTCAAAAAATCTAAATTTAATGTTAATTTGGCCTTTTGTCCGTTACAAGCAACATTTTGCTAGTCACTTTGTTATTATTTTTTGTGGTTTGACTTGGTAATTTCATCCACAGAGAAATCTCACTGGTCCAAAATCCTGCTCCACATATCCATATTTTGTATTATATTATATTATATTATATTATATTATATTATATTATATTATATTATATTATATTATATTATGTTATATTATACTGCAGGTTGATTTTTTTTTTCTTCCTTTGGGTTCATTTAATTTACTTCAGTGTTATTGTAGTTTCATTAAGATAATATTTTTATTTTTTTTTTATTTTGAAATAGATTTTGGTTTTAAATGTTTCATTTTAAAGTTTTAGTAATTTGGTTGTTTTTGTCATTATTAGTTTCAGATGTTTAAAAATGGATATATAGTTTTTATTCATTTTGAAGCTGAAATAAAATAAGTTTTCTTACAATAGGTTTTAATTCAAGTAATTATTTTTATTGGTTTCAGTTAATTTATCATAGACCTGATTTATTTTTAGGCAAACTTCATCATATTTCCATGCTGTAACAATAAAATGTTTAAAAAAAGCACCAGTACACCAACCTATGACATGGTAATACAGCACTGATAGGATGTTGAAATAAAGACAAAATCATACATTGATGGATATGAATATAAAGAAAGGAGAGCATGATGGAACTTGTTTGGCCTCTTCGGCTAATGTGCTAGTGTCCAGCTTGTGGGCAGACACTCTTATTTAAAACATGTGAGCCTCGGTAAAAAAACCGAAGCTTCTCTCTCGTCTTTGATCACTTAACTCCCCTTCTCTCTCGGCGAGTCCTTGAAAAAAGCAGCTGCGGCAGATATTGTTGGACGTCATCCAGGTCTGATGAAACATACCTCGGTAATCCTCAGCACCTAAGCGCACAGTGTGTCGTGCCGGAGCGCAAACGTGACAGACACTCAGTTACCGCTGCAGATATGTCAGGAATGACTACATATGCTCACAGGCAGATGTGTAGTTTCTGCATGTCTGCTGCGGGAGGTGTTGCCGAAGTTTGCTAAGGATCATTTTATTTAGCAAAAGTATCTCACAATCACTGATGCGTCCAGGTGATATGAAGAGGGTACAAAGAAGCATATCTTTGGCAACAGTGTGAAAGTGAATAGCACACAACAGGCACAATAGTGGTACAAACAGATGTTTATCGGTTCAATGTGCGTCACGTGACTAAACATGCGTCATCTTTATCACAGCCCGCACTATAACGCGAAAGCAGTCAATCCACTTGGGAAAGTGTTTTCAAAAGGCTCAGTTTTTGCAGGACAAAAACGGCGTCTCAGTGTGCGTCACAGAAGGCCAAAGCGGAGAGAAAAATATGCGTTTTCAAACGGAAACGGATTAATGTGGTCCTTCAGTTTGATCAGTTCTGTATTCTGTACTGTTCGTGTCTTGCACGCCGTTTCGTTTTGTTTCTCTCCTGTGGAATTAGTTTGTTTTATTAAATAATTCTATTGGTATTTGATCCTTTTGGCATCTTCATCATTGAACTTAAGCATGACTGTATGAATATTTTGAGGGATTTAAATTGAACCAGTTTAGGTTTCAACATTCCACCTTGAGTCAAAGACTGAAGTCTCTCAAATTGAGAGCCAAATATGATTATTGTAGACTAGAGGTCAGTGATAGATTTAAGTTCAATCAAATGGGAATAATAAAAAAAAATCTATTTAATGTCTTATTATTTGAGTTCAATGTGATTAATTGCAGAATGAAACATAAAACATATGTATTCAAATACCTTTCATTGCTTACAATTGTGTGTACTTTTGGATTATAATTTTGGTACTGGTTTGGGTCACCACCCAAAATCTGTTTTAACGCGTGCGTCTGTTTGTTTATAATTATGAAAGGCATTTATAGAGGTGATGATTTAGAGTCATGTGGCTGCTCTTGTATGTTCAGTGTGTTTGCGCTCATGCTCATGTATATGTGCTGTTGTTGTCCATCACAGTGGGAAGAGCTTGGCCAGTCCTCCTTGTTTGGGATAATTGCATGTTTCTGTGGTCTGTGGTCCATTCTCTGTCTCTATGTGGCCAGGGTATCTATGTGGCAGGATCCACATTTAGGAGCACTGTCTCCACTGTCCAAATCTGTCCCACTCCTTCGCTATTCCTATAGAATTGCTTGCACTTTACCAATATAATACCCAGTGTATTCGGCAAAATTAAATTCTAGTTTCGTGTGCAGTAGGTTTCTTGGGGTCTTCGATGTCTATTAGAGCTGGACAGTGTATTCCAAAGTTGGTTAAATCATGAATTATTTCATTTACTGAAGGGGGGGTTAACAGAAATAATAAATCAGCTGCTGCGGTGTGTGTGTGTGTTTCAGGAGTTGAGCTGTGTGATTAATGGATCATTTGATCACTGAAAGGGACCAGATCAAGTGATTTATGCAGGAGAGTGTGAAAAAGTGAAGCCAAGGCGCCGTGGTGTCTTTTCAAAAGAATTGCAAGGAACAAACGTTATGAATTATTTATTGTGCTGTTTTCTTTTCTTTTTTTTTTTCTTTTTTTTTTTTTTGTTTATCTGACATTTCGGACTGTAAAGTTAACCTGTCAACATTTATTTTTCTTGTATTTTGTGTAGGTGAGGGTATTACATTCTAATTACAATTCTAAGGGTATTTTAATATCAAGTTTTAAGGCCCGTTTACTCCAAGAACAATTACTCTAACGATAACTAAATTGGCGTCCATAGCAGCACATTTTTGACATTCTCGGAATAACAGAATTCCTATTTGGCATTGTAGACTAAATAATTAAATTCTTTCTTTTAATTAATCTATTCCTTTAATTTGTTGCTACTCCATTCGGTAGTTAGTAGTGCTCCTGAAGTCCTGTTCGTACCAAATCTCATATGACTAAATGACAAAAGTATTACACTTTTTCACAGTTTTGTACAAAACCAAGACATTTATATAATGCAATTAATTGTTCAGCTGAATCTGTTTTATAATATTTTTAACAAGTATGAGAATATTTTTGCTCCTTTTAGTACGGAAATGGAAGTTAGGCAAAAAAAATAAAATAAAAAAAAAGGTTTGCAATACCACAATTCTTCAGCTGAATCCCATATCTGAAATTTTAGACTTATATAATAATAATAATAATATATATATATATATATATATATATATTCTTGTAAACAAAAACCATTCATGTTTAGCTAGATGTCAAATATTTAGCACTTCTCATTATTGCCTCACTGAGTTGAATCACTTTTTGTAAATCGCTAATTATAAAAATACAATATTTCAGACTCAGTGAGAACTCATTGTTTTGTTAAATAACTTACCGTGCTTGGTTTTTTTTTTTTGTGGAACATTCTGAAAAATAGGTGTCAGCAGGCCTTAGCACAGCAGTTCTCTCCTCTCCTCACTCGCTCTAACATCAGCGCTTGGAACATCACAATCAATTGACTCACTTCCAATTAATAACTTTAAAGCAGAAGAGAACAAGTCATATGGGAGTGCTTTATCTCCAGGCCAAATGCTCTCTTCTAAATGGAAGCAGATTGGTCACATGTCTCTGTTTTATTGTTCTCGTCGCGCCTGATGCAGAGGCATACTGAGATGCAGATGATGGTTTTTCTCTCTGGTTTCCCAAACAGGCCGTGGAAAGCATAATTCAGTAAGTATATATATGTGTTGCTCTGACTCAAAGCGCCACCTCAGCATCCTGGCAGTGCCAGCACACCTAGCTTTCCAATGGCATCTGAAGTTCAATATCGTAAGTTTCATTTTAGACTGCAAACAAACCAACTTTTTGCCGTTGCCAAAAGGTCAGGACAGATGATACCCATAATCTGCCTGAAACTCAATCCCTACAGCTGCAAAAAAAAAAAAAAAAAAAAAAAAATTGATGTTTTGAATTGTTTTCTGGCTGTTTTGCTTAAATTCTGCCAATATATGACTGATAAAGGTCAAGGGCCATCTAGAACTGGTTTAAACATGAAATTCAAATACCTCTGGATTCGTAATACATTTAAAGCATGTTGTCCTGCATTACATAAGCATGCTGTAACCTCATAAGTGACACTTGCGTTGAACTGATGAACTGATGCATGCTACGAGTGACATTAGAATGAAGATTCATGCATGGCTTTCCACTCTCAACCCCTCCTGGTGCCCCATCTTCAAGATCTTGATCCTCAAAACCCCTAAAAGAAAGTTCAAAACGCGATATGCATCAAGGACAAAGCTATTAGTCAACATGTTAACCAAGTCAGCTCTTGTTGTACTTGAAAAACACCAGCCGTGGATGTTCATTGCAAGTCTAACATTGCTGCGTTTCTTTGAAAGGAAGCCCTGGCAGTTATTTTTCAATATGGACTAGAAGCCTTTTAATTCTCTTTTTCTTCTCTACCATTTCTCTACCAACAGAGCAAAATGTAAATAACTCTTCGCTTACCTAAAAAAGGATTTCTGTGAATGTGCAGAGGGCTGTGAATAATGATTCAGGTTCATTTATTGCTTGTCTGGACTGGCTTGCTTTTGCCGAGAGCAAGAATATAAGGGAAGCAGGTGTGATTTGAAACATTGACCCTTAGGAGAACCCTCTTTTCAACCAATCACTGATCTAATCTTCAACCTGTCAGTCAAACTTACATTATGGGGCTCTTTTAAGGGAAATCTACACATATGAAGCTGAATATTTACCATACTACTAATATAATTTTGACTTGTCAGTTCAGCTTTTTTTTTCACACAGTTGATATTTGGCTCAAGCTGTAACCTGAAGTCATTGTCCTACATATTTGGCATGGAACTTACATTTTGTCTAGTGTTCTAGTGTCATTGTCCTGTTGGAAGGTGAACCTTCTGCCCAGTCTTGGGTTAAAGGTAGGGTAGGTAGGAATTTTATAAAAAACTTTTTTCCAAATTTGTTTAAACTTTCTATATATATATCAATACATAATTAAAATGTAAGTACTCTGAAAAAAAGAGTATAAAAATCGAGTGACTCTAGACCGTTTAATCTGCATTAAACACAGCTCATTATTTCCATCCGGGACGAAACAAAGGATTGGCTTAGGCGACTGTCACTCTCTCTCGCAACCATGGCAACCACCCTTTTGCCACAGGATCTGCCCACTTGCGCGCACCCGTTTGATTTGAGGAATTCAAGAGGCACGGAACCTAGGAATAGCAAACCAATGGCAGAGAAAGAGCAATCAAAATTCACATTACCGGCATATGCAGTTAGCGAAGGCAAACAAGGCAAAAAAAGGAAGTACTAGAAAAGGTAATGAACAAAAAGTCTTTGGATAAACAAAGAAATAAAATGTGTGTCAATATCCTCGGACCCTAGTTGCACGGCCTCTTGCACGACCTCCTCTGCTTCGCCCTCGACCCCGGACCTGTCCTCGAGCTGACGATGCGGTACTTGTCTCTGGAGTGTAGTCCTCATCAGAGTCAATGCTTTCATCATGGAAACTCTTACATGCACCATATATGTTATGAATCTTACACGAAATTCATCTTCATCACAGTGTAACTGATGGTAATGGAAAAACGTGTATCAATGCAACCTGTTTTTAGCTTTGCCTTATAGATATAACTAGCTCGTTAACGAATCAAAAAAAAAATATTTTAAACTTTACCAATGCTAGCTTGATAGTGAGTACTAAAATACATCTTATTTGTTTATATTCATAATGATAAAGTTAGATTTTTTTATTACATGTGATTCTGACATGATGTCACTGCATGCACTGCGCTCCTCTCCGCTCGTCTCAGGTAAATAAATGCGTCTTCCAGCTGAGCCTGAGCGTTTGGCGTCGCGCGTTCATGTGTTTTGGGGGCGTGGCTTTGGAAGGAGCTCAGAAGGGAGGGGGTGGAGTGAATGGAAATAATGAGCTGTCTTTAAAACAGTCGTGAGAGGTCTACAGACACTCGATTTTTATACTTTCTTTTTCAGAGTACTTACATTTTTTAATTATGTATTGATATATAAATAAAGTTTAAACAAATTTGGAAAATAAGTTTTTTAGACAATTCCTACCTACCCTACCTTTAAGGCTATCTCTATCTTTTGCTGTGTTTATTTAATTTATTTAATTTTATTTAATAGGGACACGTGTGAACAATAAACCTGTACCACACTACGACATTTATAGCCAAGGCTAATTTGCAATGTCCGTCCCTAGAAGGGCTTTTCACATACATACAAAAAGTACAAAAAATTCATTTACATTTACATTTACATTGAACTTTCCTTCTACCCTGACGAGTCCCCCAGTCCCCTTCTCTGAAAAGCACCCCACAGCATGATGCTGCCGCCACCACCATACTCTACTGTTGGGATTAGGGATGTCAATTTTCACAAATTCCCATGATCGATCGTCGTTTAAATTAACGATCAATTAATCGATTAATCGTTAGCCTTAATACTGCGATATGCAGTGGCTATGACAGCATGACAGGGTCTGCAAATGCTACTCAAAACGCTATGTTCCTCACCAAATCAATTAGAATGGTTTTAAATATAAATAAAGGGCTAGTAGGATTGTAAAATGTTTCGATGTGATTGATAATTAAATTAATTATTTAATAATCAAATATAACTACTAATACAACGTGTCACCAACGCCGCCTCATATGCGCTTAGAATGTGTGACTGTTGTGGACGCGCTCTTCCTGGAACAACTGCACGCGCTGAATGAATCTGCTACCGTTAAACTGGAGCACTTTGCTAGCACGTTATTTATCTAAAAGAAACGCATCCTATATGAGATTAATCAGATATATTCAAAATAAACATATTACAAATTATATCTGCACAAAATGACGCAAATTCATGCACAAGTGAACTTGAACTAAGTTACGTGCCATTCATTCAGAACTACTCATGTTGTGGACGCGGTCTTCCTGGAGCAACGCGACACGGCAACTAAACCCAAATAATTCACAATGTTTTATTACAATATTGTTCTCTTTATAATGTTATGTGATATTACAGTCCCAATAGTCATTATTAGTCGTGCACTGCCGTTTGAGCTGCGCGCGCTGAAGCGGACGCTTTACTACAGAGTTAATTCTTAACCAAATGCATCCAATATGAGATAAATCAGATATAGATAGGCCTACAGAAAATAAACAGTATTACAACTTACATTTGCACAAAACAAAAGCCTGCGAATGCACACGCAAACTTATAGTCATGATGAAGGTGTAAAATGGTCCCAAACATAACTCCGTCGCGCTCGCTTTCCATGTTTCGCGGTTGAGCAGCGCGCACACGCATGAAGACCTGCTTAATCGATGATCGATAAGTTGTATCGATTAAATGTATTATCGACAATTAATCGATCGTCGATTAATCGTTGACATCCCTAGTTGGGATGGTATTGGGCATGTGATGAGCAGGGCCTGGTTTCCTCCATACATGATGCTTGGAACTGAGGTTCATCAGACCAGAAAAGATTGTTTCTTACAGTCTGAGAGTCCTTTAGATGCTTATTTGTTGTTGTTGCAAATTCCAAGTGGGTTTTCATGTCTCTTAACTGAGGAGAGGCTTGAGTCTGGCCACTTTGCCATAAAGCCCAGATCAGTGGAATGTTGCAGTGATGTTTGTCCTTCTGTACATTTCTCCCATCTCCATATATGACCATGAAGCTCAAGTAGAGTGATCATCAGCTTCTTGGTCACCACTCTAACCAAGGCCCTTCTCCATTGATTGCTCAGTTTGGCCAGGAGGAAGAGTATTGGTTGTTCCAAACTTGAGGCTACGTGCTTTTGTTAACCTTCAATACAACAGACTTTTCTTTGTAGTCTTCCCCAGACCTGTGTCTTGATATAAACCTGTCTCTCAGGCAGTTCTTTTTATATGCATGACCTTTTATTGAGAGGTGTGTGCCTTTTCCAAATCATACCCATTCAATTGAATTTTCCACAGGTTAACTCCGCTTGAAGTGTAGTAACATCTGCAAGTGGGATTGGAATGCTCTTGAGCTAAATGTCAAGTGTCCCAGAAAAGGGTATGAATACTTATGCAATGTAATTTTTCCATTTTTTTTATTTGTAATACATTTATCAGAAATATTTGTTTTCACAAATCTTTTTTTTTTTTTTTTGGCTTTGTCATTAAGGTGTGTGGAGTGTAGATTGATGGTATTTATTCTGAAAGTTACAGTACGTTTTCATAGAATGTTAATATCTTTCCTTTCATAGGATTTGATTTCTCATGATAGGATATCTTTAAACATTACACTTTTACTTTTCATTATGTTTTCAGAGTGGCCAGAACCCTACATGTTTTTTTTGTTTGTTTGTTTTATACTGATGGATTCCTAGCCTTTTTCTATTCCTGTGTAAGATAAGCGCTGTCTGTGTTTAATGTGCACTGCTGGAATGTGCTGGGCTTTGATACGCTCTGACATTCCGACAAACACCTTTAATATCCACCTGGCTGACTAACCGTCCCATCTGCCTGTCTAATGCACAGCAGACTGTATGCTGTGTGTGCGTGTGTGTGTGCACATGGACAGCACATGTTTCTTCAGGATAGAGAGAGAGAACCAGTGTGTAGGAGAGAATAAGTCCTGATATTTAGCTCTATAAAGGGCAATAAACAGTATAAAGGCCCCACCGCGCTCTTCACGTCTTGTGCTAGAGCCACTGTTTTGTACAGCAGACAATGCAGCCCTCTGTCTGCTTTTAATTAGGATCTGTGGTGATGTCGAGGACCGGGGGCACAAGACTGATTGTGAGAGCTGAACTGTGCAGGAACCCACCATATGAAGCCACAGTCCATAAGTCAAAGGCCTTAATAAACAATAATGACCATCTCGCCTTTGATTACCAACCACAGCAATCGCATCATGAATTGGTTATAACTCAAGGCGCCGCTACTGAAATGAGCAAATGCTTCCATAGAGTGGAGAAGAGTGGGGTAAACTGTGCCATTTGTATATACTAGCAAAGATAGACTCTATCTATCTATCTATCTATCTATCTATCTATCTGACTTGCTGTGTTTATCTGTCCATCCGATATGGTAATTAGTGTTTGGCTTTTGAGTTTTCTATCTATCTATCTATCTATCTATCTATCTATCTATCTATCTATCTATCTATCTATCTATCTATCTATCTATCTATCTATCTATCTATCTATCTATCTATCTGACTTTGTGTCTGTCTGTCCATCATATATGGCAATTAGTGTTTGGCTTTTGAGTTTTCTATCTATCTATCTATCTATCTATCTATCTATCTATCTATCTATCTATCTATCTATCTATCTATCTATCTATCTATCTATCTATCTATCTATCGACTTTGTGTCTGTCTGTCCATCAAATATGGCAATTAGTGTTTGGCTTTTGAGGTTTCTTTGTTCGTATGTCTCATCTGTGGTAGCTTGCTTAGTTCTGTAGGACGCCTAAACTTCTGTATGCTGACATAATTCCACTTGGCAGGAGTAACGTTTTTGTATGTGGTCTGAACAACCAGATGCATTTAGATTTAGCCAAATCACGTCTTTTATGCATCTTAAACTTCCTCTGCAGGGAGTTTGAGGTGTTCAAGCATTATATCTGGATGTGAGGGCCAAAGAAGACTTATCTTTCCACATCCTGTCATATCACGTCCATTCCCATAAGTGACAGCTCTGACTGATGGTGAACACAATCAGAGGAGGGATTCACACAATAAATAATGCTGCATTCATTGCAAGTGTCCTCAGGGAACAGTATAGTGCTGCACAATCACAGCTGAAAACCAGACTTCATCTGTCACATTCCTTATGCATCGGAGCAGATTCTTCTTCCGTAACACTATTGCTTGAGTTCAGATTGTTGGGCAACATCTACATGTACACCTGCTAAAGGGTTAATCACTCTATATCCAACCATATCCAGTCAGTCTGCAGTCTCAAGCTATGCATGAGAACCACAGTTTTGCAGGAAGGAAGGCCTAGAGTCACAATTAGTTATTTCAATATTATAGCCACGTAAACAGTATGTGTGTGTTAACATGATTTTACTGAAAAGATTACTTGCTGATCATTTCTATTTTCCTCTATAGTCTGTTAAACTCCGAATTATATTTACATTAAAACAAGATCGGTGAAGTAAATGTTACCTTTAATGATATGTCATGAACTTGAAATTCATTGGGAAGTTCAACCAAAATCGCAGACTACGTACTTTGTGTAAAATAAAGTTGAATTGTAATTAAGAACTTTTCAAAGACATTATACAATGAAACATTAAAAAGTATACTAGATTCCTGTTATTAACATTCTATGACTGTGTGATCATGAAGCCTGTCTCACAGCCAAAACCACTGCAAGTTCTGCTTTAGTTTATGTCATGGCTTTGTTTCTTGAACAATAACTGCTACTTTGATTCCAGCAAAAATAGTCAAGATAGTGAGTGGAAATCGACTGATAACAGCTGGCTCCGCAATGGATATTAAAACTGGATTATGCGGATTTAACCAAGAAATCTGTTATGGGCAGCCAAGCAGAATTGCATCTGATTGAGTTTTACCAACCTGGCTTCGGATTTGTAAAACATTTCTTAATTTGTTTTCCAGAACTACGCCATGTGTCTGCCATTTGACAGTATCTCATCCATTTATGTTTTAACACTCCACAAAGTTCAAAACATTGGAAAGAATGAAATAAGAAAAACACTGGATAAAAATTGAGCATTTAGCTTGAAAAAAAAAAAGAGAGAGAGAGATTGAAATTGAGATCAAAAACAGACCCCCTGTTCCTGAAACAAGTTCAACTTGAGTTAAATGAAAGAAACTTTTTATTCAAGTTAGCATTTCCCAAAAGCATATTTACCTATGTGGCAATGATGTGCTACATTTTTTATATTTTTTTACCCATACCTCAGATCACTCATAAAGTGTCTATAAACACTTATTTGACCACTTTGTGCATTGTTAATGCATGTGATAACCAATTCAAAATATTTTTCTAAAAAGTAAAAATTTTAAACACTTCTTTGTCTGATAGGAGGGCCTGTGCACATTTCAATTATTGTAGCCCCGTCCCTCTTATCATTGGCCCTCGTCCAATATCCCAGCATGTGACCGCGAGAAAACAGATCTTTTGGCAGAGTGTGCTTAGGCACATATGGAGCTTATTGCGCACCAGTCACCGCTGCCATGAGCCCACCATTGCATCTCTCACTTGCTTAACCTGGATCACACATGCATGTTCCAGGAAGCTGAGTGTACCTCTGGATGATGACCGGCTGGCCTTGCTCCTCTGGACCTGTTCCCCAATGCATGAGCCCGTCCAGTTGTAGTTTAGCTGACACTTTTATCCAAAGCAACTTACAACAAACTTATTGTTCCCATGAAGAACTTGAAGTTTCAACATGAAGTAAGTGTCTTGCTCGAGTAGTAGCCTCATGGGCCGCTCACAGAACACGTTTTTCCATTCAAATGCGCTACTTTTCCATTGTTTTTCTATGTAAACACACGCTAGACGGACATGTATAACCGCTGCGGGCACGTCTCGCGTCTCGCGCATGACACAGCGTCCTAAAAACGTGGCGCTCAAGTTAAAATCAGTTTAACTTTTGAAAAAACTCGAGACCTCGCAAAAATGCGTTCTGTGTGAACGAGCCCGTATGCATGGTGTTGTTGTGCTTCATGGTCCTTTCTGATTCCACCCCTCTTTCTTTCACCTACTTTGCTTCCAGTCTACTCTCCAATTTATCTATCTATGATAAATATATTAATTATTATTATTTAAACTATGATAGTTTGAACAAAGAGTGAAAAAAATTGTAAACCATTACAATATTTATTGAAAATTATTTATACTTTTATGAAAGTTTGCAGTTCATTTGTGGCCTCATTTCCAAGTTGAAAAATAGCTGTATTTTGAAAGAAGTGTGCAACTGTATCTATTTCATAAACTGTACATAAAATGCTAAGCTATGAAATGAGCCTTTCTAACACAAAGGAGTTGGACATTTTCTTCCAAACTCATTTAAAATATAATTTCCATCTAAGAATGGTTTTAAACATGGTTTGTAATACGATGCAAATTACAATGTGGTGGAAATGTTAATGATGTTTCAGGGGAAAAAAAAGATCAATGTCATTGTTGGTGGACAAATTACATTTGTGAAAAGTATTTTAAAGTCTAAAAGACCATAAGTGCCCATTGAAGATAGTTGAAGAAACCCCCATTTGTGTGATGAGATATGATGCCAGTTCTTCCCTGGAGCATCCCGAAGTGGCAGCTGCTGCTCACATGGTGCTGTTGGTTTGCATAGTGTTTTGTTTTTGAATTTGTACCTTCTAATTGGTTGGTTTGAATAATTACATTTTCTGGAACTAATCATTAGCCAGACTTGGATTTTACATATTGCCAAAGGATCACCTTATCTGCTCACCATCTATCCAGTACAGTTGTTCAGTAAGTCTCCATTCTCTAAAATCCTATTGCAACAGCGTCCATCTATCCAGATGTCAGTTCTGATGCTCTCAATACTCATGACCTCTGGTCATTAAACATCTGCAGGAAACTCCTACAGTTGCCTTACCCTCCGTAGGCTCACCCAGACCCCTGTTCATGCTATATCTGCCTCTGAAAAGAATGAACACTCTTTTCCTCAGAATAAGTTAATTATATTTAACTTTTCTGCAAAGTTCGTTCACATTAGATCTCTTGCCAAATGCTTTGTTTCTGTTGAAGTGTTTATTACTTTTCACTTGATAAACTGTCTTGCTTTTGTTACACTTTAAGTATAATTTAAAAAGAAAATGCTTGCATTTCTTAAGAAATCTGGCTTAGACCCATTCAATTTCTGTAATTATAGACCAATACATGATCTCTCCCACCTGTTCATACTCCCAGGAAAGAAATTTTGCTTCAGATATACACTTCCTCCTATTTCTAGTCCAATGCACTGTACTGAGATGACTCTCCTCTTGGTTGTCAATGATCTCCTCTCTGTCTATTCTGGTACCTCTAGTAGTATAATGCTGCTCTATTTTGTTATAGGCTAGTTGCACGTGGCCGCCATGTTGGATTTCCGATCAGCGAGTGTGGGGGTAGACACTTCCGGTTTCTCATTACGGCCGGTGCAGGGAGCCGGAGAAAGCCGAAAATTATCTCTTATTAGTTGTTTATAGAATCTATTATATCACTTAAAATACTACTAAGATCCATATTACTATCACACGAGCCAATGGCAATTAAATGCACGGATGCATAGTCAGATTAATGAATGAAATACAACTGTTCACGAACAGAAGATTGTATTTGACTCATGCTGCATACGCAATGACAATTATGCCTACTGTAAATGTAGAGTTACAACTACGATTAGAGTTGTTTGCATAAAATGCACCGTGAACATTCACACGTTTGCCCTGTGATAGGCTACAATTTATCTCCATAAATACTATTTTCTCAATTCTGCGGCGATATTTTCACTTACTTGCATCAATTGCTCGATCACTATTATCATCACATATTTTACATTTACATTTTTAACTGTAGGTACCACAAACAATTTAATATAGCTAAGTTTGTGTATATTTTACACATAGTAAAATACTGTATTTGCTGCTTATAAACACCAGACAGATAATGATTTATGAAACAGATGGTCTTTGTGCCACTTGCACAAAATAAATGTAGTAATAAAAGCATAGAAACGCACAGGTGAAATACACTGAAAATTATATGCATTTAAAAATGTGGTCGGTTTGAAGTCATCCCTCCGGATCTTCTGCATCCACTCAGCCCGCACCGCAGCGTCAACGGGGAATGCATGAAAGCTGACTTCTTTGTTGTAATGTGACGAAACGCTACATAACGGCACATAACAATGAAGTGCTGAGGCTGTCACCCTCTGAAAGGCAAGTCCCCTCTCTTGAATCCTAAAAACACTCATTGTGAAAAATGATCTCTCTGGTAATGGAACTCGGTCACTGTTGTCTCTCGCTCCCGCTGTCAGATCACCGGAAGTTTTCACCGAAAGTACTGGCCCACACACTCAAGTTCGAATGTCAATGGTCGCCATATTGTGCACAGAGCGAATTGGAACCACTGGTACAGCTCTCTCCTGGTTTACGTCCTAGCTAATTGGCAGAATATATTTATCCCTATTCAGAATTACAAATCTACTGCTCCCCAAATCAAGGTGTCCCCCAGGGTTCAGTTATTGGCCCTCTTTAGTTGTTACATTGCATATTGCATTTGTTGATCATACAAATATTGATTTTATGACTTGTCGACAAAGATTTGACTTGCTATGGTGTAATAAACATTGCTGCAAATTCTGTTTACTGATATATGTCACCAAGGTAACGTTTTAGCTGGATGAAATCGATGAGGATTTGAGGATTTGTTGAAAGTGCAAAAGTGCTAATCTTGGAAACGTCAGATAAAATGGTTTCAAGATTCTTAATATCTACTGTCAGTTAATGTAACGCTTATCTGTAGGATAATAATCATTTAGGCACAGTCCTCAAATCCAGTTTGCTTTGTTTCCCAATCCCAAATTAAATGTGATAAAAATCCAAAAAGAAATCAAAGAAAGGAAAGGAAGATGAACAACAGTGATATAGAGAGAACAATTTTCCCTAGTACAAGCAAATGAGAATCTGTCATCAGTTTTCGTGAAAAGAGAAGGAAAAAAGGAAGAGGATTTCAGCAAGTTCTCCTCATAGGGAGTCATCACCTCCTTTAATAAGAATCGGGCAGGTGTGTTTCCCTTTTCCAGCTGCTGAGAGAGAGAGAATGTGTGTAAAGGAGTGGAGAGTGAAGCCTAGATACAAACAAAGTTTGCAGAGGAAAAGCTACTCCAGAGAGCTGATAGATTGAGAGGTGGAAGCACTAGATGTTTTGAGGCTTTGGAGGGAAAAAGTCATTAATGGAATTGTCAGCGGAGAGTCTGAAATGAAGGTAGAAATGAGTAACCCAAAAAAGGTTTCTCAAGCTTGGGACAGTCTTGCCAGCTTCACTTATCTTTTTGGGCTGGGCTAAGTTCTCTCTCTCTACACTAGTTTTCTTCTCTCTTTCGCCCTCTCCTTGCATACGAGTGTAATGAGAGCCATGCGTTGAGTTGTGGATGAGGCGTCAGTTTGAGAGTGAGAGTGAGAGTGAGAGGAGCGGGACAGGAACACACACACACACACTGAGCTGCTGGGAGTTTCAGCGCTGCTTGCAAGGTGAGGGTTCAATCTATCCACTTGATGCTTCTGTGCATGAATTATTGTGGACTTGGCTGTTGTACTTGATCACAATTTACACAAACAGCTTACAGTTGTGTCTGAAGATGTCTGCAGTTGCTGCTAGATTTTATGTGATGTTAGCACTTCTATCCATGCATACATCACTAAAGGGCTGACATTTGCTGTCAGAGAGAAGTGCAATAAACAGTGTGTGTGTAAAGTTTTAGCACAAGTGAAGTGTGGTAATGGGATGATATCACTAGTAGAGTATAGTTTGAATTACATATCAGGTGGTTATATTGGTACTTCATAAAAGTGTGAGAAATTTCTTGCTGCTTCAGTATTTTTTTTTTTTGGTATTTGGTAACCAAACCTTGCAAGGTTTTTTTTTTTTACTGCCAAATTTAGGTAACAAGTTTTCATTTATGTTTTATGTATATATATATATATATATATATATGGATGTTTGTATATATGTATATATATATGTCGGTGACATTTTTTTAAATAAGGCATTTCAATAACTGACTAATAACCTTTTCATTGTTAAGAAGGTGAAATTACAGAACCTAAATATAGGAGCCTGATAAAAATGCTCATTTAAAAGAAAATTGTTTGACTATATATATATATATATATATTCCTGTACATAATTCCTGTACATGACACACTGAGCCAGTTTTAAGCTTGTATTCATAGATTTACTGTCCCCTGGTTGCTCATAAAGGAAGCCTCCCAGGTAAGTCACGTTGGGAGGTCACTTACAGAGGTCAGGTCAGGTGCTGGAATCTCAGATATTCTTCGCTGGCAACCTGCATCCACACCTCCCATCTTTTCCTCTGCTCTCTCCTTTGGCAATTTCCATTAATGCGTGCTCAGTCCTGTCACTGAAAGCTAGTGTGGATATTCCAGGAAAGTTGGCAGTGCCAGGTTACAACCACGTACAGTTACAACCAGGTTACACTGTTTGTTTGTTTATCAGTGTCTGGGTTTCTTTGGGAAAGCTTCTGTTCACCAGCAGCTTGCAAATTTTTAACTCTGAGGTCTTGTGTGTGTGTGTGTATATATCTAGACATCTCTGTTATTTCACTTCATGAGTTATGTGGAATATTCTTGATGCAATGTTTAAGAGGTTTTATTCCTTCCTCTATATGATGCACAGCCTTAAAATGGGGGGTTAAATATTTCTATAAGATTTATTAAAGTAACTGTTATTGTAGTATATTTTCTCAAGCAGTTCTTTTAATCAAACCAGATGGTGCATATTGAAACCCCTCCTGCAAAACATACATGACTTTTGTGGCTGCAGAAGTTGTACAGTAGTGTATAATTACATATTTTGCTGTAATCCATAATTGCATAAATAGAAGGCAGTTAATTGCTGAACTTTATATGAGTAATAAATTTCCAGCATCAAGACCGTAAACTCTCAAACCTAACATAGCACTTGTAGAATTGGTCTGGATGTTTTCCCATGTTTAAAGTCACACCAACGTTTAGACTATTTTGAACTTGTATGGATGCATGCATTTTTGCTTGCAATCACACATACATCATACTAGTGAAAATCCCATCAAAGACATGTTTTTGTGTGTCTTGTCTACAGTGGTTATGCATATGTAAACAGATTTATATAAACAACTGCTCTGAGCCATGGAACGTGAACAAATAGGCCTAGAATAAAAGGAAAAAAAAATAGGCATTACTAAACAAATCCACATTGAGATGAGTCTTGGAGCACATCCTATAATAATATCTGATGGCATAAAAGTTGGAAGTGTCACATCAGAGCCTGAAGTTAATTACTGATCAAGTGTGATTGAGGATTATGCCGTGTTTAAATGAGGATGGTGCTGGGATATTGCAAGTATTGTTTGATGATTTGGATTGCTACTACATGTTAAGAGTGTTTAGAGATAATATACTGTAGGAATAAATGAGGAAGGAAAGGATAAAAGAATGAGGATGGGGAATGAAGAGCAGATGTGGAGAGGAGTTTGAGATTGTGGCCACCAGATGGCCTTTTAAATAGCGTATGGAATGAAATCTGTGTCCAGACAGTCCTGTTTCCTTATGTAACCTCTCACCTCACCTCACTCACCTCTCTCTCTCTCTCTCTCTCTCTCTCTCTCTCTCTCTCTCTCTCTCTCTCTCTCTCTCTCTCTCTCTCTCTCTCTCTCATTCAGCTGTCTGGGTCCATGCCAATATTTCCCCTGTGTAGTTCTCATTACTCTAATAACGGCTCTGGACTGAACTCATCACAGCGTGTCTCCTGCCCTCTCAGATTTTTTGCTTGTTTCCTTTCTGTCTTCACTGCAGTCCCTTTAAACTCTCTCTCACAAACACACACAGATTTTTGCGTCTGACCTTATTGCATATGCATTTATAGGAGTTTCCCTTTCAGATGCAAAATTTATGGGAGGAGAGTATTTAAATGAAGCATGCAAGGTGATTTACTAAGGTTTGCGCTAGTCAATCTACTGGTGTTTGCCCTGCTCTTGGTAGATTGTGTTGGTCATTATGGAAATGATCCGGCTGCCGTGTTTTCAGTAGATCACATGCCGAACTTTCCACTCTCATCTGTGTTTTTATAGAATTGCGCTCTTACACTAATTTGCCCTGTTTAGTAAATCTGGCCCAAAGACTGAAATGGTTTACTATTTTCCTGTAAAAAGTACTCTATCTTAATATGTACAACTTTGAAAATAAAATAAATAATTCTGCGGAAATTATATCTCAAGTCATGTGGCTTGTATTAGGAGTGATGGGTCTTGTGATATTTTCAAGGTGGACGATAAAATGTGTGACAAATCCCGTTATTGTATACATTTAAGGAGGAAACCCAAGCCATTTCTTAGCGGGAATATTGTTTTGGTTCTATTAATTTGAGCCAGTGACAACAGCATAGCAATGCACAGAACACCTTAGCAACCACATAGCAACACTCTGGCATTCTGACATCAACTTTCAATTTTTTTCCCTTTCAAAGAACACAAAAGGAGTTATTTAGTAGATTGTTTAAGCTGCTCTTTTTCCTACAATGAAAATAGTAATCACACTATTTATCTCCACAAAAATCTACTTAATTATCATAAAAATAGTCCATATGACTCATGTGCTATATTACAAATCTTTTGAAGTCATATACTATAACTCTGTGTGACGAACAGAACACAATTTTTGTTATTCGCAGAAATATTGGCATTTATTCTAGCTCTCAAATCGCATTCTTATATAATGTACATCATATATTTAACTAAAAAACTTGCAAATACATCGTGATCAGTCAAGACACATTAAACAATGTTTAACTTGGCATGATATGTCTTGTGGGGGTGAGGTTTCCATCAGCATGCCTACGACTGAAGTTAGGCTCAAGGCAAAACCAAGCTTCCTTGCACATTTTTGTGTCAAGCAAATGACTGATGGCCCATCCACATGATGTCAGAACATGTAGTTAAGATAATCCACTTGGCGTTTAGGTACCACCAAAATAAATGAGGTGTGTGACATACAGAGGCTGTGTTGTTCAAACTTCTTTTATAATCTGTTATAGACCGTCCCCTCCAAAGGTTAACATGCTGCTATCACCTCATTTGACTTGAGTGTACAGATTCATATTAATTTTTTAACTTGGATTATGTATTTATTTATTCTTTGTGCTCCATTTTTTAACGTTAATGAACTCAATGGCTTACAAAGAAGAGCAGTCTGCTCTGTCACATGTTATTTATGGAAAATTGGGGCAATACGTACTAATTAACTAACATTGGCCAATACACTTTAATTCTTCCCTCAGGACTTAAAATAAGCAGGAATAAAGAAAGTGTTTTTGGGGAGATTTCATCGCTAGTTCTGGGTCATCTAAAGCTGATTTCTTGGCTCAACGCTAGCGGGACGCTGCATGAGCTTCCAGACCAAAGCCACTCATCAATTGCATACCTTTTTTCATCAATGACAAGCACAGCAATTAGACTGATAGATTGTTTCCAACAAAGTTGGATTCTTTCAGGGGAATCGGAAGTGGTTGTTATCAGGCCCGCCGATTGCAATGTTGCACCAACAACCAAACATCGTAAACCCACTTCAATTGTACGCAGATGAGTTTCCCATGTCAATTAGCACACAGATGATGCCAGAGTTTGGTGTTTGTCCACAGATTTTTTTGAGGTAACAAAGCCTAATAAATAACAAAGCTCAATATCAGCAAGGCTTTGAAATTTTAGCTTTAGCCGTCCATCCTTTAAACTATTTCCAAGACAGCCAGTCTGTGAGCTCTCTTTTATGTGGTTCATATTTCAGTGTTGTATGGACTATATACAGACTTTATTTTTGGATGTTTTTTTGTTTTAAAGCTCAACAGTAAGCACATGCACGCTCAGTCGGAGTCCAGTAATTTTAGATTTGTTGTGGTAACAGAGCTGAATGGACCAGTATAGTCAAGTTTTTAGTCTTAAGTGTAAAATGTTTCTGTCATTCATGTGTCTGGCCTGTTGTTGTTCCCTGTTGCTTTCCTTTGTGAATATTGTAGATTGTCCTTGTAATTGTACAGTTGATGGTAAATTGATTGCATTCTTGTTTTGCATGTTAGCATCAGCCATTGCTTAAATCCTATATAATGCTTTACCTGACCCAAGCTGAATCCTGCATACTCTCTGCACTATAGGATTAGGATATGTGAGTCCCAAATCGTAGTACATTGAAAACAAGACATCAAAGGCGTCCAGGTGGTGGACCACTACTACTATATAGATTTAAACCATAATTTGACAATTAGCAACACTAACAATTAGCAACTAAATACTGTATGTCATAGATGTAAGACAATTGGCATATGTTTGGAGCTCATTATCGAGGCTCAAGCAGATACAATTCTCTGTGAATGGTGATTTACATAAGAATGCAAACAATTTACACCGAAATTTGCTTTGTGTATGGTAGTAAGTCCCATTCCTAGTGTTCTTATTTAGAACTAACTTTAATGTAACAACTTTACCACCATCAATGCAATGAATGTTTTTCAAACATATCATATATGCAAACTAGCATGCAACCACAGTCTTTCGTCAAATTTCTACATAAAACGTTTGCAAAACCATTCTTATGTAAATTGTTACATAAAAACACAGATTTATGTAAGAATGGTTTTGCAAACAATTTACACTGACATTTGTTTTGATTAGTAGCTATGTTTCCATACAAAGGTGCAAAATTTAAATATTGCATAAAAAACATTAGCGAATAAAGCAGCGTTTCCATCCAGTGAGCTGAATAGAGCGAAATCGCCACTTCCTGTTAAACTGGCCCTAAATATCAGTAAGACAAATGGAAATTGCTGCAGTAGGAAGAAGCCACTTTGTATAATAATTTCTAGTGTTGGGCAGTAGCATCGCTGCAAGTAGTGACGTTACTAGTTTAACTAAATTTCTCAATGGAGAGGTTTGTTTTGTTTTCTGAATTAAATAGCTTTTCAGTCGCGAAGCTCTTTTGTTGATCAAGTAGTGCGGTTGCGTCCACACAAGCTACATTTTCCCAAGCATTTCTGAAGCTCAATCTCAAATCGGAAATACAACTGCTGAGGATCACTAATCCTGGATAACACGGACCTGTGAAGTACTTCCGTATGATGGTGACTACTACTTCATGTTTTACGCCGTTTGGCAACCAGCTTTTTGATGCATTACCGCCACCTTTTTATGGACAACTGGGCAGTGACATCACGTACCAATCCTTGGGCTGAAGCGTGAGAAATTTACTTGATGGAAAGATGCACACACTCTCGTCACCTCGTTTGTTATAGTTATGGTTATGGTTTTATATAGTTATGGTTTTGTTATTGTTTTTGTTGCCAAATTGGTTTGGAATAGTTGTTGAATAAACAATTGAACTGAGTAATTATGCTTGCCTATCTGTTTGACAGACAGTTTTATTGATCACTGAGACATTGACTTGGAATTAAATTGATTCAATATAAAAATAAAAATAAATAGTTTAGATGTAGAAAACTACTTTTGCCATGTTGCTGTAGCTTAGCTTGCTACATTTCCCAGGGGTGTAGTGAAGCTTCATTTAATATGGAGCAACTGCTAGCTTAGCTCACTACATTTTCCAAGTTGCTTATCCAACACTGATCATTTTGTATATAATAAATGACATGTGCCTCAGAGCGTGCAGACGAAACGCAATAAAATGATCTTGCTTTCGGAGGTGGATACCAGCTGTTTGGGAACAGTTGTGTAAGAGCGTTCTGGGAGGTAACTGTACTGAACCACTTTGACGACAGGTATTTCAGAACAACCAAAACAGATGACTTTTTTGATGTGCATCGTGGAATTAATTTGGTAAATGTGTTTCCTCCTTAGTTTATGCACGTTTTTTATCGGATAAAAAGTTTATCCGACTCAATTGAGCGCATACGTTTTTATGCACATATTTAGAATTTATGCGCATTTTGCCGTTTCCATACAATGTTTTTTGTGAATGATGAAAATACACATAAAATAGGTGGATGGAAACATAGCTAGTGTGTCCCAAGATACAATACTTAAAGGACAATTCCGGTATTTAACACTTTGAGTCTATTTTGTAGTTCGTTTTGGAAGAACAAGAGTGGTGGATAAAGAAATTTTGACAATGGTTCCTGTCGCGACTTTTTGACTATTTTAGAATTGCCCATGACCGCTTTAGAATGGGAGTCAATGGCCATGCACAAACATGCCCTTAAAACAACCCTTAACGTTCGTTTTCAAAACTGTGCAACTCACGAGTGGTTAGTGGTGTTCGTTGATGTTCCAAAACAAGTAGCGTAGCGAAATACAGTTTCTGTCGTGTTTTATTTGGCATTTTGTAAAATCCATTGATTTCCGTTGGAGGACTCATTGCTCATTGATATTACTGCGCTACCGGAAACGGAAAGGATGCTGTTTACATTTGATTGTAGTCTTTTAGGTCTTTTCGCTCGGTTCTCTGTCTCTCAGAAGGCTAGCGTGAGCAGAGCAACGGAAGTTTCGGAAGAGCGGAAGTTTATACTCGGTTGTGAGGTATCTGAAAAAATAGTTCCACTATAGAAAAATAAACGGATTGAAATCATATATTGCGCCGATATATTTGTTTTTAATCATCAACGAACAACCACTCAGTGAGTTGCACAGTTTTGAAAACGAACGTTAAGGGTTGTTTTAAGGACATATTTGTGCATGGCCATTGACTCCCATTCTAAAGCGGTCATGGGCAATTCTAAAATAGTCAAAAAGTCGCGACAGGAACCATTGTCAAAATTTCTTTGTCCACAACTCTTGTTCATCCAAAACAAACTACAAAATAGACTTAAAGTGTTAAATACCGGAATTGTCCTTTAAACAACTTTTGTAACAATTATCTAGCAATACATTTACCACCAGCAACAAAATGCAGTATGTTCTTTTCGTCCAATTGTCAAGTGTGCAAACTAGCATGCGGTTGCAGTCCTCGGGACATCCATATGAGCGGAACAAATTTCGGAATAAATTCTTCGCAAAACCATTCTTTCGTTAATTGACGCACAATTGTTTTGCGAACAATTTGCTCCGAAATTTGTTCTGTTCGTTTGTTCTGCTCATGGTAGAATTTCACAATACTAGAGTAGTTCATAGCTTTAATACTTTCACATTTTAGTAACATTTGACAAGTAACAATTTTAAACAATGCCAACACAGTATGTCCTTTTCATATATGGAATGCAAATTGCTTTTGGGGTCTCATTAATTGCGTTTCGGGGTCTCATTAATGCCACACAACAGAACAGATTTCTTTCTAAATTGTTTTTAAAACCAATGTTACATAAATAGTTACAAAATTCAACGAATCAGTTTATGTAAGAACGTTTTCCAAACCAGTTTGCACATTCATCCTACTCATGTTTCGTAAATGACAGCCTTTGAGTGTCTCTGGTTTCCATGTTGCCTGCAGGTATACGTTTCGTGACATGTGTGAGTGTTTGCGTGTAGGTTTGTTTGGCCACGCCTGGCTGATAGCTGAAATGTTTAATCGCCTTTTTGCCCCGTCTGCTCCAGGGGGAGGGTGATAAACATAAAGCTCACGTCTGGTTTGTCTATATGCTCAGACATTCGTTCCTTCTATACCAGAGAAGAAGAGGGTGTTGGGGGAGGGATGGAGGGGTTTCGTGATTGCTACGGTGCTTGCTGTAGGCTCTTGACTTTACAGCATCAAGCTTCGTCCGGCCCACCTCCTGTATCAATTGTATGTTTATTATGATAGCAGTAAAACTATACGAGCCCCACCCTGCTCCGAGGGGAGCGAGAGGAAGGAGAAATAAGGAAAGAGAGAGCTGCTAGATTGGCTCCAGACTGCATCCTCACCCAAATTAGACGCCCTCCTGCCAAGATCTTAAGGCGCAGCGGGGAGGGCATGTGAAAAAAGCACAAATTCGAACACTGTTACGTACACACTTATACACGCTTTAGGCCTAAATGCAGCTGTGTGCAAGTATTTGTTTGTGTATTGGCGAGGTTATAATTGAGAAATCACAGACTTTCTAAGAGAAGTAATGTGGATTTGGTGGCCTTTTCGAAATAATCTTTTTTTTTATGCAAAATCCTGAAGTTGTTGAAGAAATATCTCAGGGTTTTATCAACTCGATGTTTATGTACTGTATCTGTGGCGTGCTGCTGATTACTCTCAGAAGAGGCGACGTGTTTACGGTAAATAGACTCATAATGGAAGCTTAGGGGGCAAATGGGCCAAAAGGATTAAAAGCAGAAATGTGAAGCTTGTATTTATGTTAAGCTGTTTCATGAATCACTAAAAATGAGTAGTATGCTGTAGTTGACTAAATCGTCCTTTTGAGGTGGGACTGCTATTTTAGGTGGAAGAACTTCTGGTTATGCATTACCTTTGTAGTTTTTGAGGGTGGAGATTGCAGAACATCAACAAAGACACACATGTAGTTACGTTACGCCTCTTCCTAATGTCCTCACACTGAGACCAACAGTAAGAATGACCCGCTGGCTGAGCCAGTGGACGCAACAGTCACTGATCCTTTTGGGCCAGTTCTGCATTGCAATTCACTGACTTTGTAAGTCCATTTACTTGTACGTTGTTGAAAATTCTACTGATTTGTGACCATGGTTATGGTATTTAATTGGTTAGAATAGATGAGGTTTTGTTGAAATTGCAAAAATGACTTTTGTTGGACTTGAAAGCTTCAAAGAGAACCCTAACTAAATTAATTCCATTAATATATATATATAAAGCAGGAACTGCTAGGCCGGAATGCAAAAAAAAAAAATCCTTTTTTGTAAAAAAATTTTTTAAGTACAGCCCTTCGGAAGCAAATTAAGTACAATTTACCTTGATCTTTAAATTCAAAAAGTTTTCACCCCCTGCCTTTTATTGCATCGTGTTTCCTTCTGGAGCATCAATGAGTGTTTGAACCTTTTTGAATAGTTGAGTTTGAGTCCCTCAGTTGTCCTTAGTGTGAAAAGATGGATCTCAAAATCATACAGTCACGGCTGGAAAGGGTTCAAAATATGCCAAAGATAATAAAAAACTGAGGAATTTGCAGGACCTGGAGGATTTTTTCTGAAGAACATTGGGCATTTTACAACTGCTCAGGACAAACAAAGGACTCAAGAACAACAACAAAAAAAAAAAACGGCCGGGTAACGACACAGTATTAGGAATCAATGGTTTATAAACTTTTAAATGGGGTTATTTTCATAAATTCAGCGCTTTTTTTGGACTATATGTAAACATATTTTATGTAAAATATCATATTTAGGACAGTACAAAAAAAAATAACATGCATTTTGTATGATCCCTCTTATTTTGTTAAAATTATTAACATTTTCACATATTCTGCAAGGGTTTCACAAACTTTCCAGCATCACTGTGTTTATATTTATATTTTTAAAATCTAAAAATATTTTTGATAAAAACCGGGAACTGCTAGGACAAAATAAAAATAAATAAAAAATAATTGGACCCTGCATGCATAAGCATCATAATTCAGATAATTTAGAATGAAACCTCTAACCCCGAGAGTATAAGCAATAATAATGTTGCTTGACTTAGCAAGTACTGCTATTAATACAGCCAGAATAATGATTAATGACTCGCTCTTAGAGGCTTTAATATGAACAGTTAATCTGGGTTTCATCCAGAGCACTCAAACGGTCAGCCAAACAGTTATTCACGCACTCTCAAATCAGGCATAATAAGTGAATCTTTGCCCTTTCACTGTGATCAAGAGTCCAGTTTTCCCACTTCTAAATCCACTTGAATAGAAAATGCAAAGCACATTTCAGGTCTGTTATATTGAAGGCATTACAGTATGGAAAATGAGATGTCATGGTGCAGAGGCTTGGCGGTGATGGTCCTGCGGACGGCCATAAACGTCTTCTGTGCTTGTGTGATGTATCCAGACAGAGCAGGTCCCCCCCCCCCCCCCCTCCCCCCCCCCCCCCCCCCCTCCATCACCCCAAGGTGATTCCCAATGGCTGCACGCCCAGTGTGTCACACACGCGCACACACACACACACACACATCCCATATTCCAGACACCGAGGGGGATTCAGTAAGAATGATAGTGCTTCCTCCGAGCTAAGTATAGTTTTTTTTGTTATTTTATACCATTGTTATGCCGATGATGTGATGTTTTTTTCTTCGATAAAACATGTTTTCTGGACAAAGTACATGAATGTCACAGTTACATTAAGCTCTGGCTCTCTAACAACTTTCTCCAATTAAATGAGAGTAAAACTTAGGTTTTTATTGTAGGTTCTCCCATGTCACCTATACCTTTGCTGGTCAGCTAAGGTTCCCTGTCCTTAAAGCTTGAAGAACATGTAAGGAGTATATGGGTAATTATGGACTCATCACTTAACTGCCATTATTAAAGGTAGCTTTTTTAACTGGAGATCAATTGCTAAAGTCAAGCACTTTCTTTCCAGGGAGGATTTGTAAATTGTGGTTCATTCCCTTATTTCATCAAGGATAGATTACTGTAATTCTTTATATATTGATCTCCCCCAGACTGCATTAGCCCGCCTGCAGTTAGTGCAAAATGCAGCCGCAAGGTTTTTAACGGGAGCACGAAAGAGGGACCATGTTACCCCTATACTGGCATCCTGTTAAATTCAGGATTGATTTCATAATTCTCCTGTATGTTTACAAGGCGCTCTTAGATCTTGCCCCCCGGTGTGTTAGTGATCTTCTTATTCTCTACTCTCTCCTTCTAGAGCTCTCAGGTCTTCAGATCAACTGCTTTTAAAAGGTCCCTCGCTGTACTTTTAAATCGAAAGGAGATTGTGTTTTTTCTGTGGTAGGTCCCAAACTCTGGAATAGTCTCCCATTCCACGTGAGGTCAGCTTCATCAATTGCCGCTTTTAAGTCTTATTTAAAAATGTATTTATTTTATTTAGCTTTTGAATTAGTTGTGTTTGCCATATATCATGTAATATTAAATCGTAGTTTTGCATTTTGGGACAACGTCTGTTGTTTGTAAATGTGCTACACATAAAGTTGCTTGCTTGCTTTCATAGTTTGTTCATTGGTTATTTTATTTATATATGAATTTAGTTGTTTTCATGAAACTTTTGACTGACAATAAATCACACATTTGAGAGTAGGCATTGAGGTCCACCCTCTTCCACCATGGTCCACCACGCACTAACCTCCCTGACACTTTTGTTATGAGAGAAAATGGAAATGGCTCCTGGTTCCATCTGGGATGCGCTTTCCATGTGCGCTCATGAGGAATATTGTGTCTTTATCTGAATTGAATCCAGATTGAATCTGCACGCTTGTAATTTGTAAACATGTCAAGGACCTGTGAGGTTTAGACGTATAGAATACTGTACCCTGATCCCACGACTTTACCTTTGATGGACGGACAGCTTCACTCGGCTGAGTGCGGTCGCCATGGAGAACGGCTAATGTAATGTTTTCCAGCCTGTACCGGTCTTGTTTCCATTTTGGTCTGGCCTGAGTGACCCTCCGTAATTCTGTGATGCTTGGTGCGCAGATGGAGGGATTGTGCTGTTTTGTCTGTCTTCATCCTTACTTTTTTCAAAACTGTTGTGTATGTGTGTTTGAGAGTCTCTGGTTGGAACCATATTTAGTTTAAATATAGGCTATGTGTGTGTGAAGTTTAAGTAATAACAAACCAGATCTTTATCTTTTCTGAAGGTAACGTGAGCGCTAAGGTACAAAAAAGTTAGTCTCCATGACATTCTGACCTCTAGATATGAATGTGTGAATGAATGAATGTTTTTCTCTGGCCGTTTTATTGCCTTGCAGTTGAAAATTGTAAATCTGATCACCTAGAAGAGCATTGCACTTGTTTTATGTTAGGCCTGCATGATTTTGGGGAAAACATGAATTGGGATTTTTCTGTAGGGCTGCACAATTTCGCCAAAACGTTTCGGCGCGCTCAACATATATGTCTCTGATTGGCTACAATGATCAACAATGACATCTTTGACGCTCTTAACCGAGTGCTTACACAGATACACACGGGAGCGTTTAAAAAGCAGGCGTCTATCAGCGGATCCCTAATATATCCGCTGATAGACGGATCCGCTTGTATCCGCTTGTAAACACTCGGTGAAGAGCGTCAAAGACAACATGTTTTTGAAGCGTTGATCATTGTAGTCAATCACAGACATATATGTTAAGTGCGTCGACACAATGGCCAATCAGAGGTGTTTAAGAATACCATTCAAGAGCCTTCAAAATGCTAGAGGGAAATACTGGTATTGTCACATTTTTTAAACTTTCAGTACCGACTTTTGGTTTCACTTCAGTTAACCCCCAGTTCCAAAAACAATTGAAAATCTTTTCAAGTGAAATATCTTGAGAAATGACCAAACTAATAAAAGGAATGTAAATATGCTGGACCATTTAATAATGTGTGTGTGCGCGCTCATACGTGCCTGGGTGCGTGCCGCGTGTCTTAGCCTTTAGGTCGCCGTGTCTAATGGGAAAAGAACGGCGCTAAATTAGAATCAGAAGGTGCTCTGAATGCGTTTGGGTGAGTCTGTCCATCTTCAGCACTTAGACTCACTGTAAAGATAACAGATATTTAAGTAACCAAAAGCATTGACGCCTGAACAGCCTGATTTGCACGACCACAAAAGACTCGTCTCACTTTTTGCCGTTAAACAAATGTCAAACCCTTTCACAGACAATTACGGGAGATGTGCACAGGAAGGAAAGCGTTTCAGACAGTCGCCGTCAAATTTACGCTGTTTTCTGTAGATCACAGAACGTTTGTTTGAAATGGGTGAGAAAACTGGAAACCGACGCAGGGATCAGTGAGAAATTGACTTCTTTGAGAGGTTGACTGAAAGGTTACACAGTGTGTGGCGTGGTTGGATGAGCCACAGGAGAGCGAGAAGGTGACAGGGATTGTTTGAAGAGTTCACTGAGGGTAGTGCTTATGGAAGATGCTGTTTAATAGACAAAAGGAGGGTTGAGTGAGGAGTGCTGGATCAAGTGTGTGTGTTGATACTGTAGCTGAGTGACATGTTTTGTTGGGGGAGGTGAACCGGTGGCTTCGAATCAGTCAGTTGCCAAAAAGAGAGACCGTGTGAGAAAGACAGGAGAAAAAAAGAAGATCACGATGCCCCCATCTGTTTGCCACATGCAAACCCCTGCAGCAGATCCATAAATCTCAGATGCGCTCAACAATGCAAGGTCACATTCCACTGGTCTGAACGTGCGAGGATCCCTCACCACAAATGTGCTTTACTCGTTTGTACTCATAGCACTGAAAAATCACTAATTAGATCTTTAATGGAGTTGTCTACTTAGATTTTTCTCCTGAGAAAATGCTCACGTCATCTCACACGTGTCTCCTCGAGTGTTTCAGAAGAGATCTCAGACTGTGCTCAAGTTTACCAATATACCCAATTATGCAATAAGATCAGTCAGACAATAAATATAAACAAATAAAATAATAATATAATGTGCTCTGTATACTAAAAACTATTTCCCTTTACTTTAGTATTGTAGATTGCTATTAATATAAAGTTTAGAGTTTAAAAAAAAGGACAGTAAATACATTTATAATGTTACAAAAGATTTCTATTTAAAATAAATTCTGTTCTTTTGAACTTTATATTCATCGAATGGTCTTAAAATATTAAGCAGCAAAACTGTTTTCAACATTAATAATATTAATAAATGTTTCTTGAGCAGCAAAATTATCATATTAGAATGATTTCTGAAGGATCATGTGACACTGAAGACTGGAGTAATGATGCTGAAAATTCAGCTTTGACATCACAGGAATAAATTACATTTTAAAATATATTCAAAAAGAAAACAGTTCATTTCAATTCTAATATCATTTCACAGTATTACTGCTTTTACTGTACTTTTGATCAAATAAATGCAGCCTTGAAAGAGACTTATTTCAAAAACATTTAAAAAATGTAACTCACCCCAACCTTTTCAATGGATAAATGGAATGGATTATATTTATATTTGGTCTAGGGTTGTCAATTTACACAAATTCCCATGAACGATTGTCGTTTAAATGATCGATTAATTAATCGTTAGCCTTAATACTGCAATATGCGTCCACAGCAGTGGCATGACAGGGTGTGTGAATGCTGCTCAAAACGCATGTTTTTAGTCTAAATAAAGGGTTTAGTCGTGTTTCCCGGTTGAGCAGCACGCATGCACATGACCTTGCTTAATCGATGATCGATACGTTTTATCGATTAAATTACAATCGAAAATGGATTGATCGTTGATTAATCATTAGCATCCCTAGTCTGGTCTTGCTTTCCTGCACAAAGACCATGGAATCATTTAAAATAAGAGCAGTTTTTATTTATTTATCACACTTCTTGGTTTCTTGAGTGTAATTTTTTTCTTTGTCGTTGTTGTTTTTCCAATTTAGAAGTTGTCTATTATAGGTCACATGATCGTGTTTTGGACTATTGTGTATCAGAGTATTTGGGCTATTTATATTTCTGAAAAATTTGAGAATAAAAAGTTCTTTGTGGAACATCAAACGATTCTTAAACCCATTTTTGGTTTAAATTGAATTTCTTTTCTTTCTTTTTTTCCATTTCTCACATTCTCCAAAAACTGTTTTGGAGGTGTATCCCATAACCCTCTGCTGCTCTGCCACACTGTCCCCCCCACACCCAACACCCCACACCCCACACACAGACCCCCGGGGTCAAATAGGTCGTCACCCTTTCCTCCAGCGAGAGTGTGCGGATGATTTGGGTTTTCCTGCAGCGCACTGATGGCTGCTGGCAGTCCTCCCGCGAGCACTTCTGTTTTGACAATGGCGTAATAATGCCAGCTGTTTTGTTTCTCTCTCTATCTCGCTCTCAGTGATCGGGAGCCTCTGTTGACAGCTCAGATGTTCCTGTCGGTACTGACACTCACCCCGCTGCCACATGTTTACACACATATCCAGCCATAATGACAGCGTGCCAGCGGATTCCTGCGAGCATGTGCGCACATATGTGTCTGTGCATCAACCGTCTCCTGTTGTGCTGGCCACAAATCACGCCTGAGCATTTTTCTGCTGTGGTTTCCCATTACTTTTGTATTGTAGATCAGTATCAGTAAAACTCTTCTATGTATACGGTTAGGTGATATCCGTATCTTAAGATGGATCTGTGTCGGTGATTGTAATCGGTTAATTGAAATAGACACACTGGCCGTGTTCCACATCCTGCAACTTTTCCTTTCTAAGGTAACAACTCTTTCCTGAGGGGGAAAAAACTGTGTTAAAGTTTTTCGAATAGCTTTTCTTCTAGTTTATAATGCAGAGACAATTATAAATATAGCCTAGCTGCGGGCAGCAATTATCGAGGTTCAAGCGTATTAAAGCCTTTAAGAACATGCATAAAAAAATAAAAAAAAATTTAGAAAGCATGTAACTGCTTAAATCTTACAAGGAAAAGACAATTTACAGCCAATTCAGGCAATTTACCATAGGAAATATATGGTTTTTAAAGATTTTTAACCTGTTTGTCTGCACCCCAGCTTTTGAAAAAATCCCAAGAAATGGCATACCCAAACTAAAACAGAGACAGTTCATGAACCCTTTGCACTAAAAGCACAAATGCTTTCTCATTTGAAAGCGAACACATGGCAGTTTATTGTAAAATCAGAATTAATTATTGTCATAATGTAATAAAAATTTTAATAAATAGCTTCAAAGCTTTGTGAAGTTATTAGATTTAAAATATATATAAAATTGAAGTTGGCATTGTTTTAATCTAGAAATGCACTGCAGCTAAAGCCACATGCCTGACCATGTTATATTTCAAATCGGAAGACGATAAATCTAAAACTCTGAGTTTTATGAAATGTTTTTCAAGATCATGTCATGTGATTTTATTTTGAGAAGACTCTAAAATGCTATCTGATGTTCATGTAATCTTCTAAGCATCCGTTCAGTGAATTGTCTCTATTGTTTTGTGGAGCAAATTCAGTCCACATTCAGTTTCAGTCTTCCCTGCACACATTCACACCTCTCCGGCCTGGTTATAGCTCTAATTATTCTTTTCTTTTGTCTTCATTATAATCACTGACGACTTTCTATTCACACTATTTTAATCCCTCATTTCTTTAATCAAACTTCTCACTTCTTTGAAACTGTATCAAATGCCCTTCTCGCTAGTAAAATAGTAATAGTTGCTAGTAATAGTACAAAGCTTTACTATTCAAAAATATTCATAAAAATAACATATTTGCTCAGCTATGTGGCAGGTGCATCTTAGGGCTAGCTAGCATGTTAGCCTAGCACACCATCAATACACGACAATTTATTGCTTTCACTTTAAATGTTTTTGCTCCAAACTTACTTTTTAACCTAAGTAAAAACTACACACCTATAGACTGAACACGCAATATGCATGCATATGATGTCACCGTTTTCACAAATTAGCTTTTTTGTTGTTTACACAGAGACAACAACTGTATCGTTTTAGAAAAAAACGTTCACTTTGAAACTCATTTTCAAAAGTTGGCATTTTCACGGCCCCAAAATGCTGTTGTTGTGTAAGTAAACGACCAAAATGCATAAAAAACTAGATTGTTTGATACAATGTTTGTAATAAAACCTGATACAATCAAACAAGCCGAAGCAGTTTCTGGGTTTGATTCCTGATGAGATTAAGCAGCGATTATGCAGTTTAAACGAGGATTAAGTGAAATCATTATGTTAGTACACTGAGTCAACAGTTAACATGAGTCTTCATTCTTGCCAATGATGCTGCCTTTATCTCCTAACGGGTCTGATTCATTCCAGGCCTTTTCTTACTCCTTATATTCTGAAAACCCTTTGCCTTTGCAACCCAATAGTCTCTGTGTTGAAGCAGGTGTACATTGATAGTATACCATATTCACAAAAATGATCCACGCAAGTGCCTTTGATGGATTTTCAGAAATCTCTATCTGTTTGCAAGTAATTCATTTAATTATCAAAGATATTTACAAGCTCCTGCTTTTTGTGTAGGGCTCTTAAAAGTGTGAAATGTAGTTATTGGGGCCGTTGATGTAGTAAAGGATTTCTGGCATTCTTTGGAGAATCGGGAGATGCCATTAAGTCATTTTCCTGTGCTTTTGGAGTGATTAGTCACATGGCATTTTTGATTTAGTTGATTGATTCAAAAACGTTCACATTTTATACTGTGTGGTCCTGCGCCAACCAGGAAACTGCCACTGAGATTCAACTTTTAAACCATTAATACCCAAAGTTTGCAAGTTAAATGACATGAAGAGATTTTCCATCTGGAGTCTGTAGTTAGGCAATGTCTATTGAGGATTCAAATGAAATAAACTATAAAACAATGTTTTGTTCGCAGTAACTGAAAGTCAATGACACAACAAATTATGTTCTCCAACGTGAAATATTTTTTAATAATTTTGAAAGCTTATGAACGTTTAAGTCAGTAACATAATTGTTGTTTTGGCAGGAGATGAGGTTCAGATGAATGAACAAGTCTGCAAGCCATCTGTAAAATATTATCTACAGTATGATAGGGCTCCGCAAATTAAGCGTGAACAAATGCTTTATTGTTTTCAAACCTCAGCTGGTATAAACTGAAGTGGACAAATGTTACATCTTCTAGGTCACATCTAATGTACAAGTCAGCATGAAAACTATGGCTGTCTTTTAGAAGATGTTTTTAGATGTCTAATGCTTAATATGTCTCTCCAACGGACCAAAAAATGGGAACATCTCTCCATGCAATTTTGTGGGATGTGCATCTGAAAAATTACAGCTTTACCACCAAAGAGAGACAGACTGAGAAAAAAAAAAAAATCTGAGGCCTCAAATTTTGTTAGATGGTAAGTTAGATATCCTGTCTTTAAGATGTGGAGCCATATATTCCAGACTTTGGTTTGATTTCATGGAAATGTAGATCAATTGAAATCATTTTGGTGAAAAGGGGGAAGAAAAGTATATAATAACATGGTTTGCCAGCGCTGATTCACCTCTAATTTCATGTTCCCATTTAAAAGACAAAGTTCTTTTGGTTGCAGTTCGAGTTGTGGGTGAGAGACCTTATCCAATGAGGAGACCCAAACCTGACATCACAGCCCTGCTATGGGGTCGGACGGAGCTACAAAAAATGTGCTACAAGTTGATGGAGCACTAGTGAAAATATGAAGGGCCATAGGAAAATTCTTGTTATATTCGTTTATCACGGGCAGATGAAACGACATCCCGAGACCGTGCTGAAAGGGCAGAAGAAAAGACGCTGTCGCCAGTTTGCTCAACATGGCAGATCTTCAGGGAAAATGCATTTTTTTAAGGACTATTTAACATGGAACAAAGAGCTATTTTGTCCTCATAGGTATAAAGTGGACGCCATTTAAAGGGGTGGTTGATTATGATTTAACTTTTCTAACATTAGTTAGTGTGTAATGTTGCTGTCTGAGCATAAACAACATCTGCAAAGTTACAATGCTCAAAGTTCAAAGCAAAGGGAGATATTTGCTTTTAAAGAAATCGCTTTTTAAGGACTACAACAAACTGCTGGTAGGGACTACACGACATTCCTCCCGGGTTAGTGACATCACCAACCCTAAAATTTACATAAACTCCGCCCCCGAACACGACTTATAGATTATCATGACAGAATATGCTAATCAATGACTAGAAGATAACTACACATAAGCTACTTAAATTCATCAACTAACCATTTAGAAATGTCCTGTTGCTTTCTACATGTTGTCACTTCTTCTCGAGTCTCTCCATTATTGTCTGAATATGGTTTGAACATAAAAAGCTAAACGTTTTTGAAAATTTCAGTGCAGGTCTGTGTGAGTGCAAGCTGTTGAAGCTGTGCCGGGAGCAGCAGCTCATTTGCATTTAAAGGTACAGACACAAAACTGCGTTTTCCTCACCCTTAGAAATTGACAATTTTAACAAGCTATATAAAAATATCTGTGGGGTATTTTGAGCTAAAACTAAACATACACACTCTGGGGACATCAAAGACTTATTTTACAACTTGTGAAAAGGGCATTATATCCCCCCTTTAAGATGATAAATCACCCAATGAGAACACAAGAGACAAATCTTTGTAGAAAGGTGCAGGATCTGGGAACTATTCAAAATCGCATGACCCACATGAGTTCAGTGTGTTTTGCTTATGCATTAACTTCTAGACCACAGCTCCGTCAAGCTTATATTCTCAAAAAATTATTTATGTTGCATATTTTGTCTGTCTTTTGCCCTTTCAATAGCTCATCAGATATAGTTGACTCACAATCTGAGAAAACTTTGCATGCTGTATCAGTCAGGAAGGATCATGTCAAGCTAAGCAGTGGATTCAATTATTACTTTAGTCCGGCCAATTGATTCTCAGCACTGCTCGCATTCACGCTTTCATTACGGGCCAAATGTAATGTAAACCACAACAAATAGTTTCTGAACCACATCAATAGCATCTGCCTCTAGATTAAACAGTAAACAAGTTAACTGTGAGTTACAAATATGAGGCTAACTAACCCTCATGTGCTGATGAATGTATGTTTTTGAGCTACTGAAAGAAAATTGCATTGGAGTCTCTAACAGAACATGTTAGTAGAGTAAAACAGTGCAGATAATGGGGTTTCTTGTGTGATAACCGCACAAGGGTGCAGTGCAAAGTGATAAGGTGCAAAACATGATTGCATTTAAGTGGTTTAACATTGATGCATGCTGTCATAATGCTAGCTGCCAACTGAGACATTAGAATAATCACGGTTAGAGTATTTTGATGAGAGCAGTAATAGTTGTGACCAGGATGTGTTGTGTAACCTTCAAAAAGACCAGTGTTCGTCTCTTTTCTTTCTCTCTTGGTCGCAATCTCTGTCCTCCCTTTCATCCTGAGCCAAAGAAAGTCTTTGGACATGTAAGATGAAGGGGGAGAAGAGGAAAAAAACAGGGAAGAGGGGAGAAAAAAGGGAATAGTTTCTACAGGGATATGGCTTGTATTAATCTAGAAATATTGCTTTACCTCATCTGAACCAAATTATAGAGTTGAACTCGGTGTCCTCTACGAACGGGCAGACCGCCTCATTCGGCCCATCTGGGCAAGGATGTGCCGTCCACTGAAACTGTCGCCAGAGAGCGTGGAAAACCTGCAGCACTGCTTTGGGAAATGCTGGGATTCTTTCCCCCTTTGGACAGGATCGAAGTCAAAGAAAAGAACGTTTCGGTTGTTGTCGTTTCATGTGGCCTTAAGGGTAGTGTAACTTGGGCATTTTCCAGATGATTTCACAAAGTTTCGCGCAAGTAAATCATATCTGCTATCACTCTTCATGTTGTGTCAACACTAGAGGTGTTGTTTTAACCCAATCAAATGATGGCATCGTTATGAGCAGTAATTACACATGATGTCAGTTATTTATTATGACATTCGAGAGTATGTGTGGATGAATCTCAAAAAAAATTCACCTTTCACCCCTAAATGAAAATAATTTTAATATTACAAAAATTTGCATGAATTAAAGGAAGTACTATAGAAACATTATAATGGCACTGATTCATTGTAATTATTGTGCCGAACACAAAATAACATATTTTGAAGAATGTCGGTAACCAAACAGTTTATGGGCCCACCATCATTTTACAATATTAATAATTAATGAATAATAATATTACATTGACTTTCATAGTATTATGAAAAAATATATACTATGGAAGTCAATGGGGTCCATCAAATGTTTGGTTACCCATATTCTTCAAAATATCATCTTTTGTGTTCAAAAGAGGAAAGAAGTTCATACAGGTTTGGAACAAGTTGAGGGTGAGTAAAAAATGGCAGAATTTATCCCATTAACTCCTTTGTTGACTCCTTTTGTGATTCTTTTTAATCTCTCCAATAATCTCCTTCGTCTTCGTGCCTGAAAACTGTGGATTTAGCTTACCTGTATACTCACTACTCTCGTAATGAGTTGTGCACTTTATCCAGTTCCCCCATCATCATCATCATCATCCCTGTTCACAACCTACAAAAAAAAAAAAGAAAAAAAAAGAAAGTTATCCACCAGCATTCATTCAGGAACTGTTTATGTGCCATTTACTCATCTGAATTGTGCCATTCATCTATCTGTTCAATAAACAACTTTTTTGTCTTTGAGTCTGGTTTATCCTGACATAAAGATAATCAAATGGGGGAATATGTTTAATGTAATGAAAAAGGTTACACTTTATATTTGATGTCTTTAACTACTATGTACTTTAAAACAATTGTTAGTTGTACTTGCATAAAAACACTTTTCTGCCATCAAGGTGGGATACGGGTAAGTTTAGGGACAGGTTTGGTGGTATGGGTAGGTTTAAGGGTGGGTTGAGGGAGTAAGGGAAGGGTCAAAAGTGTAATTATAGATGCCATTACAGAAATTACTTAGACATATAATTACATGTAGGCTTTTTTTTTCAAAATATAAGCACAACATAAAAACATGTATGTACACAATAAGTGCATTGTATACAATTTTTAATTTAAATCTTAGTACATAGTAGTTAAAGCCACTTCATCTAAAGTTGGGACCACAGGTGAATAGGGCAAAACTTTAAACTAATAGAAATCAATAAAATAAACACTTTAATGTGTATTTTGAACGTTTTCTTTAATACAAGCAAAATGGCACAAAATTGACCAGAGCATGAAAAAAACCCCAATGGTTTTGCCGGTTTGCACTTTATTTTACAATATGTGTACTTGCAGTGCTTACCCTTTGAAAGAACTGAGTAATATAAGTTAACTACATGGGTTAAGGTTAGGTATAGGGGTAGGTTCAGGGTTAGTACATAGTTTACTGTAATTACTATAAGTACATAGTATGTACACGGGGAACAGGACTGTAAAATAAACTGCAACTGTGTTGCCAGTAGTGTTTTGTCTTAGGGGCTGTAAAGGGGCTTCATTTTCTTTCAAAAAATATATTTAAGTGTGAATTTAATTTTGGTGTGAAATATGACCCAGGCCTGCGTACTTGACAGGTTTCATGAGATTCACCCAGTTATTAAATCCTACTTTTACATAGTGATGTGCTTCCAATTTTAAGTTTATAAGCTGTTCCACAAATTATGTAATGGAGAATAATATAACGGCCTGACAGAGAAGCTGTGGAATTTAAGGTGCGGTTTAAGGCCTTTCTTGCGCGATGGAAAGTTAAAGACCATTTTGTCTCTCACAAATATGAGGTGTCTCGTTCACACATGCCGCGGCAGAGATATGAGACTTGAACTGACCTTTACATTGCCTCCAGTGCCCGTGAGAAATGAATAGTCGTCTATTGAAATGAAGGGTTGACTTATGATAACTCAAGGCCATTTTCAACGGTTTGATGAATTTAACTACAGACGTGGTGCCCCCTGGGAGAAACACAAGTGTGTCTCATACGGGACAATTCAGGAAGAACACGGGCGGTTTTATGCACAAACGGGCATTATTTGTACGTCTCTTGTTCCCATTCAAAGGACAGGGCACTAAATATACACTCCTATGCCTTCCCAGGCTCCTCTGGGCTCTGGCAAGGCAGCCACTGTATGGGCCTTTGGCCAATGACATTGCCTCCGACCTCTTCAGAAAGTATTTTAAGGTCAATTACAGGGTGCAGTGACTTCAGATGGTAGATTGCAGCTTAAAGGTCTCATATTAAAGGTTTATATGGATGACGAGGTAAAGCTGCCGGCAGTAACCCACAGACCATTGTTACCACATACCCACACACAGACCTACTGGAGGCGGTGTGTGTGAGTTCATACACATCCTGTAGGATTCACATCTATATACTTTATGAAGTTTTTCGGGAGCATGAGGTCACAATGAATCTGTCAATCACTCTGACATCACCAGGTGTGATGTCACAGTATTACTCACATATTGTTGACAAGACTTGGAGCAAATTCACTATTTTATAAGTAAGTTGAAGATATTTATCTAAAGTTTAAAAAATCTTAAATATAAATAAAAAATATCAGACTTAAGTACACATTTGCAGCTCTTCCACTCAGTGTGTAATTGTTGAATGGGTCTGTTGTCTTGTCCATAAGCTCACTCCCAACAACAGGCTGTTTCTTTTCACCCACTGACTTGTGAGTATAGCAGATGCCAAACTGGCTCAATAAATTTTTGGGGTATGTATATTTGGGTGTGTATGTGTACTTGTCTGTCATTCAGAATTTTTTTTCCTCTTGTGAAGGCACCCTCTTGATTTGACTGCAGTGGGTGTGGTGGTATTCAAAGACATACTGTGTGTCTATTATTTCCGTGGGCTCTAATAAATCCAAGAAAACTTGAAACAGATCCAAAGGTTAACACGCTCCTGGCTTATTGCTCGCAAATCCCTTTCTTTCTCTTTGCATGTTAGGCCACACACACATCTGCAGTTTACAGAGCTAAGATTAGCAGCTTTTACAAGCCCAAAATAAGAACCAAACTGCTTAAAATTATCCTGAAATCTCAAGTAGTAATTGTTTCACACAGATGATGCAGCCTAAACTCCACTAAACCAGACTGAAGGAGTTAAAGAATGCATTGTTGTTCATTTTCATTGTCATGGACAGAACTTTAGTAAGGAGAACAATGTATGGATGTATGTTTTGCACTCCCAGATTCCCCATCCAGTCAATGTAATAATGTTACAGATCAGCATGAAAGAAAATAATTAAATTCAAAAATAAAAATGTCCATTATTTACTGCTCACAAAATGTTACATCAAGTTAATTATCCCTTAATCATTGGTTGCGCTTTGAAAGGTCACAGCACAGCATAGCAACAACTGGGTCAAAGTTGAAATTATTTGAACTCTGAATGATTGGTTACAATGCTTGACCTGCGAGCCACTGTTGATACTGCTGTACCTTGATCTTTTTGGGGTATTGGAAACGTGAAATGCCTTCAGAATTATGACAATGAATTACATCCACCTTTCCATATAGTCTTTTTCATTTGCAAGTGGAAATAGGAAGCACTTTTTTAGAGCAAGTACTGTATATATAATGCATTGACTTCTGTGGGTTTTTGTCCATGTGTAGTAGCTTTGAGGTCTGTATGCTAGTGTACTCCTAAAACTTGAAATGTATTTTAGCATTTATATGTATTTAAATGGTAGGTTGACTCATTCTGTACTCATGGGTATGTCCAAATTGCCGTCCAACCAAATGCTGCCAAGAATGAAATCCTAATAACCTAGGGGAGTCCCTCCCCCTAATAACTCAGCTGCCGATTAGTAGTAGCAGTTAGCAAATCTTGGTTCCTAGCTGCGACAAACTATTTGCTTTATGTAACGTTAACGAATATATAATCAATCTTAAGTGTTTAGCCATGAGCAGACTGCAATGTCCATCACCAAGACCTTGGTGAATGCAACCTTTAGAATGCAGTAAATATACAGGCTTCATAGAGAGTGTTCCTATTTGAGTCACGCTTGAGTGAAATTTTTCCAATAATGCGATGGAATTATGGGTAGTAAAGAGAGTGGGTCTGTCTCCTCTAAGCATTATTGACATTATGGTTTGGTTAAGTCTAATATCCACACTACTGAGACTAAACCGATCCTGTATGGAAATAGTGCAGTGTATGTGTGCGCAGAGTGCTCTGGAGTGAGTTTGCTGTCGGGTGAGGTTACTATGAAAACGCCAGTGAAGACAGGAGTTAAAAGAAACCCTGGACTGTTGTAAATAGCAGCAGAATGCAAGATGGTCTGTCATGAATGGGCTCTTTTAGAGGGGGCAATGTTGACTCAACACTCTTTCCTCTCTCTCTCTCTCTCTCTCTCTCTCTCTCTCTCTCTCTCTCTCTCTCTCTCTCTCTCTCTCTCTCTCTCTCTCTCTCTCCTACTCTGTACAATATGCTAACATGTAAATTACCCTAAACAACACTGTACTGTTGTGGAATGGAAATGCCCTGGTTAAGTTTAAATGATGCATGTCAAGACGTCCAGTGGTTTATACCCTCTAATACTTCAATAAATGAAAATCCAGAGTAATCTCTCTAATAGAGCAAAATTCATGGCTTATTAACTTTAATATTGATTTTACTTGGACTGCATCAATAATGCATTTGGTTTGCATCCACTCTTGCCAAAACAAGCTGGGCAGTTTTGGCACTGGCCAAACCAAATCATTACTGTGTATTAGAGGTCCTGGTTTTCCACTCGAATGTGTTACATTTGAGCAACATTTTAATTAAACTGAAGTGTTCCATTAGTGTGAGAAAGTAAAATGTGCAAAATTGTTGTACCTGCACTTCAGCTGCATGATCATTGAATCTTATGTCAGCTCTTAATTCTTATTTTCATTAGAAAAACGTGTTTGTTTTAGTGGGTTAGGTAAAACCTTCTCAAACTTTAGCTGGAGATTAAGGTGGAATTTCAGTATTAGTATGTGTATATGCACAGGATCATTCTCTCTTCAAACTTGTTTTGATTTTTTCACACCTACGAAGAGCCTCTAGAATGTCAATAAAGCTTCACCTTTCCTTATACTATTACTCATTTGGATTTAATGAGGCATGTGAGTATAATTTCTAAGGTATTCTTAAAAACAACAAGAAAGCAAAATTAGATATTTTTATCTCATGTCTGTTAGCCTGGAGGTCACCTGTATTATGTGGTAATGTACTTTTGGGGTAATGATCATCTACAATATGAATATCCATACTGAAAAATCCAGCATAAACCAGCATTAATTCCATGTTGGTCCAGGCTGGTTTATGTTGATTAGAGCTGGTGTAGTCCTGGTGGACTAGCAGTCATGCTGTTCTCAAGCAAAACTGAGCTGGCTTGATAATCCACCAGCTTTCCCACTTCCCATGCTGGGGACCAACAAACAAGCATCCCATGCTGGTCCCAGCATGCAAAACATCCCTTATGCTGGTGACCAGCAATGCTGGATTTTTTTTTAGGAGGGATGATTTCTTGGAATCTGATATTGTTATTCTGTTTCACAAAAGTTGCAGTCAAATGGTTTAGCGAATAAGCTAGTTTATACCTCTGCAATACACACTGACCTGCCTTATAATTACCTTTGTTTGAGGGTGAGCCAAAGTAGCCAGCAGGCAGCCATTAGGCTGTGTAAAGTGTTACACGGTGACGTAGCTACGTCACAGAAATAATGGCAGCCATTTCTCAGGCAAGTGTTCTCTGTTGGAGCGATTCACTCCCTTTGGCGTGGTCTTTGTGCTTTGTAACTTTCCAGATATCGTTTACGTGCGCAAGCTGCTATTTCACACACTAAAGTATACGTAAAATCACAGCAAGTATAATAGGTAGTGGAGTGTTCAGTATTTGGTGCATTTTAATTATAGCTAGTTTAAGGGTCATTGGTTATAAAGTAATTGGATTTGGGGTTTATTTATAGTTCATTGTATGAATAACACTGTCGAGCCATTTGCTATTTAGTCTATTTGTGTGGAGTTTGGTAGCTCCAGATGGTGCAAGTATCGAGTAAACTAGCTAGAAAGTCCATGTGTGGGGTGCTGGCATAAAGAAGTAAACTCAAACATGCTTGATGTTACTGGCGCAGCCAGCTGTGTGAGGTTGGATAGGCCTCAAGGGCAAGTTTCCCAAAGGCAAGGGAGGAGATTTGATGAGATATTTAGGTAATTACACTGCAAGACAATTAATTAGTTTGGGTCTCCAGCCGTGCACCAGGACAACTCCAGCAGACCTAATTATGTCAAGCTGGCAAATATTTGAGGCAGGGGGCAACTCCCTGAGACCATAGCAACCCACCATAACACGGTTAACAAACTCGAGTAAGGGTCAGGTTGACAGTTTGTTTCTTTGGATACTAATACAGCTGTTCTTCTCTGAGTGTAGAGAGTAATTACGGTTGTGCAAGAGTCACATTAACCAAATGCAGGAAAAGTTATTCATTTGGCTTAAATTTTCAGAGTGTTTCTGATTTCTGCTCATTGGAATTCAGTTGTCATCCCTAATTTGTACTTGGAATAATATACTTGGATCCCGTGGGCGTAGATGATATTATGGACAAAAAAGTGTTTTGAGATGTTGTGACACTAGGTCTTTCGATTTTTGTTAAGCTAGCAAAATAATTGTCGTTTATACAAGCTTGTATAGGCAGCCAGTGTAGTGTCATCAAGATGGGCTCAATATTGTACTTGTGAAATAACATTTTGAACTTTAGCTTATACAAGAATTCAAAAGAATATCCACCAACAAAGCGTTACTGTCTATCCGAGACTCCTGACACTTTGTTCTTTTCTGCCATACTGGTATCTGAAAAAGATCTTGACTGATTGTGCTCGTAATCTCTCTCACATCAGGGTGTCTCTGTTGATGTCATGAGTGTCCCGTTAGATTTATTCACACAGAGAGTAATGACCTGCTGAGAGAGATTCTTTTCTCCTGACATTATACTGGTTACAACTTGCATTGATTTGAGGGTTTTGGGCAAATATCATATTTTTTCCCCTTGCAAGACAGAAGTACCTACTATTAACAATGGTCATGGGCTTGTTTGTTGGGATCCCCTACAGCTTTTGTTCACTTTCCAAAGCCTAGAGACTAAAGGCAATTAAGGAATAATCAAGTAATGTGCTGCATTCTTCTGAGAAGCAGAGCAACACATTTAACAGTGGATTCAGTATGCAAATGCCACACTTAAAGGGATACTTCACCGTTTTTTCATATTAAACTATGTTATTCCCTTAACTAAGACGAGTTGATACATACCTCTATCGTCTCAGTGCGTGCACTAAATCCCTCTGTCTTGCGGCGAAACTTTGTTAGCCCAGTTCATTTAATATGGGCCAAGCAGAGAAGCTACCAAACACCTCCACGTTTTCCCTATTTAAATACAGTTACTCGCGAAGTGTAACTCGACCTAGGACGGTGACACAAAACAAAACGTTGCGCTTTTCTAAGCGTGTAAAATGGATAACTATTTTGTATGGCGGAATACCATAGCAAGTGCTTGTAAGCACTTCGACTTGGCGTAGTAATATCTTCACTCGTGAAAAATCCTCTCACCGGCCCCCGCTCCCTCTAGTGAAGATATTACTGCGCCAAGTCGAAGTGCTTACAAGCACTTGCTATGGTATTCCGCCATACAAAATAGTTATCCATTTTACACGCTTAGAAAAGCGCAACGTTTTGTTTTGTGTCACCGTCCTAGGTCGAGTTACACTTCGCGAGTAACTGTATTTAAATAGGGAAAACGTGGAGGTGTTTGGTATCTTCTCTGCTTGGCCCATATTAAATGAACTGGGCTAACAAAGTTTCGCCGCAAGACAGAGGGATTTAGTGCACGCACTGAGACGATAGAGGTATGTATCAACTCGTCTTAGTTAAGGGAATAACATAGTTTAATATGAAAAAACGGTGAAGTATCCCTTTAAGAAGTTACCTTATTAAAGACACTGTCCACAGACCCTCCCGATGACGAAAATGACATCACGCGGACAGCACGTGGATTGTTGCAGAATGTGGACAGCTAAAGTATAATTTGATGGCAAAGGTTGATTGGTGAACGTCACACTAAGACTGCAGATTTTGCCCTTCAACAGGCCGATTTGTGTTACCACGTGGACGATGCACATACAACAATGCATATGCGCAAGGTTAATGTTGAGAAAGAAGAGTCTACTAGGTCTTGAGTTTTAAAACCTGTCCTGGAGAACATCCAGCTCTGCACAGTTTGTATATCTCCTCTATCTGACACACCCAACTCAGGTCTTGCAGTCTCTACTAATGAGTTGACTCAACTGATGAGTTGAATCAGGTGTGTTAGATAAGGGATACATATTGGGGGCCCTCCAAGACAGGTTTGAAAACCCACGACTAGGTTTGATTTACTGTGCAGTCGTCAAAGAGAGTGTGTTTTTGTTCTAAACTTTGCATGCAATGGCGGATCCGCTACTTGTCTTGTTTTGTCCATCCCAGCGAATGTCCTGTAAATGACAAAACTCAGTGCTGCCCTCTGACATCTGGTTGAGTAAAAAAAGCAACTCTACTGTGCATGTGTCGAACATGTCCATCCGCGGTGGAGTGCGAGATGGAGCGGAACACGGAAAATTAAGTATACCTGGGCCTTTAGTGTCGAAGTCATGCAGTGTGACTCCTCCTGCAAGATTTCAACAGGAAAATTGGGATCATAATCAAGGCTATTATGATGTCGCACAGTGCACAAGCAACAATCTTAAAAGACTGTAGAAAATCAGACACACAGTGTGCCTGGCTAATAAACTTGTACGACATATAAGCAAATATTTAAATATTTTTATAGCATTTGTCTGCAGTCCCTTCATCTGTGTATTTCAAGCTAATAACTGATCTTGGTGAAAGCTAGTAGTTAAAGATCATAGCTGGTAACTAAACGTTTATTTGTCCTACCTACAGAGTGACTGTACTTGGTTACATGGATAAAAGTGTCAGCTGAAAAACTAATTAAAATGTTTGTTTTGACACAACTCCCCAGTTTTTTACACTTAGCATGTCTTATACCACCCCTTGAGCATGCTTGCGGGAAAATAATTCCCCTCAGGGTTCAGAAATGGGACTACTGGGTGAAATGGGCAATCTATTCCCCACTTGGCCAGTGGCCTTCCTGACTCGGAAACCCCTCAAAAATGACAGCTTAGTTATGGCTTTCCTCAGGGCATAGCTCAGTCTACCGTAACACTTAGGCCCAGTCCCAAATGGCACCCTAAACACTAGCAGATATTCCTACGAGTCCACACTTTCGTGACGTAGCTCCGCTTTGACTGTTGGGTAGAAGTCTGCTGCGAAGCTTGCTCCAGTGCGGGCTCAGCAAAAGTGCGCATTGATGGCGAATATCGACCCGTCTGAATTTTGAGGAACACTGAACTTACTTAAGCTGGACAATGACACTATTTTCTTCTACATGTAAATCTGTACAGCCGAAACAAACTTAGTTGCATTATTTTCCTGTTATCACTGTAAAGCTGCTTTGAAACAATCTGTATTGGAAAAAGCACTATATAAAAAAAGATGACTTGTCTTGAAACCTGAAATGAAAAATGGGTTACGATCTACGATCTTGTGGACTTCACAATCACGCGCACGCGGCGGCCATTTTAAGTCCACAAGACCGTAAGTGAAGCCTTTTGGGACAGGGCCTTAGTTTAATCTCTATACCTCCAACACCATCCATAACTCACTATCATCTGTTTATACACACTATAACAGACCTTTGAGAATAATGCACAGGAATAAGTCACATGACGCACACACTTATCCTTCTGTGAAGAACTGGCCCAGATGTAGATAAAACGGCAGAAATTTGTAGACTGCGACTCCAAATGTATTGATAGCTTTTTGTTACACGTGAGCCTTGCTGGACTTATCTACATCTTTTTTTTCTTTTATCTTTTACACTCTATACACACGTGCACACTGCTAGTGATCTGGCATGAGTCATGCAGCACACATGGTCAAATCATCATTCTCTTAAAACTCAGTGGCGTTAGAGGGAAAAATGTCACAATTCACCTCAATCACAGTTTATAACCGCATAAATCAACCACTAGTTTTTCTGTCTACATCCGTCTGTTTCAGAAAGACATACCATAACTCCAGCTCTCATATCAGTTAGCAGTGCTGGGGATTGTTACTTAAAAAAATTACTCCCTAAAAAATAAGTAATTGTGTTACTTAGTTACATTTTACTGAAAGTAATGTGTTGCGTTACTTTTGCATTACTTATTCTAATCTGGGCTTGACATTTTGGTAAATGTGAAGGCCCTTTGACACCAAAAGTGAAATGAATAAGCCTCAGGCTGAAGGAAATGGAAAATCACTCCTGTACAGTAGATGGCGCAGCTCAAAACAAACCTTTCAGCTGTTCTGCTGTTCTATATCGCAGAAGAAGAATGTTCTACACTCTTACATCAGCAATAAAAAAAAGAAAGAAACACAAATGTGATGTTTATCGAAAGTCATATTTAGCTTATTAGTATGATTGAATTGTCATTGAAGGTCAGCAGCTAGGACATTGGTTAAGAACTAGTAAAAACAACTAGCAGTCACTTAGGGGTATTCAGTCTTTCTTTTCGGTATCAAATTTGATCAATCTACGTTTTTATGTATACCTGACTGACATAAAGTTATGTCCAGTCTTAAAGATTTTTTTTTTAACCGTCCCCAGACTTCACACTTAAGTTACAGCCAGAATCAGCTATTCATATACTGGTAGGTATAAAGTAATCATCAATCCCTGGAAGAATTTTATCTCTGCAAGTTATTTTGCAGTATTTATTATGTAAACATAAACTATGAAACATAAATGTGATAAGTATATATAGGTTTTTCATTATGCAGACTTTTTTGGTCAAGACAAAGGTGGTTTGGTAATCTTTAATCTTTTTGTGTATTCACTTTGTTATATCTTTCACTGCCATCCCTGAAACTTGCACTGCAAACAGTTTGACTGAAAGTCTTTCCTGCAAGATTATAAATGTACAAGCTGCTCAAGTGGTCCTCTTGTGGTGAGGAGAGGAATTACATGCAGGATTCTTGCTTTATTAAAGGAAGTACAGACATAAGATGTGATTCCACTTGAAGCCTTATTTACGAAGAACAATTTTATATTGTAAAGCTTAGTTAAACTGGTCCTTTTATTCTCTCCATGTTTTCTCACCATTCTCGGGTTTTGTTCTTCTCATTCAAATTTCACCGCATGTGCAACAACTATAAACAGAATACTGACAAATCTTTCAGATAATAAAACAGAACATAAATCATAATTATATCTCTCCCTTCAAATTGGCTCTGAATTTATGTCTCTCTTTTATTCTAAAAAGTTATACGACTTGATTTAATTTTCATTTCCATGACAGCGATGCAAACAAACAGTTGCGTGTATTTAGGATGAAAAGAGCGTTTTGCAAGGCACAGCCACAGCACTGACACATCACGGTAGCAGAACATTAGCTTTCATTTCAACCCCAGACTTCATTTACATACCGGTAACTCAATTAGGACAATCCCAGAAGTTTAAATGTTCACTTTAAAATAGCCCTGTAATGCATGCACACAGAAATAAAAGCGTCTAAAAGTTTTTGGTAAAAATTCCGTTTGCCATGAATGCTTCCATTGATTGTGTCTTTTCAAGGCAAACATAATTTCTCCTATGAAAATTTCAATATGAATAAAAAAGGTTTTGGATATGCTAAAAATATAGTCTCAACTGTCATGCTGTGCTTCAGAGTGGAGGAGTGCGAGCACACTGGCCTGGTTTGGCTCACACTCCCATTAGGGCGTGTATATGTGTGTGTGTGTGTTGTGGCATCGGAGCTGGGATTGTAGGCAGACTTCATGCCCAACCCCACTTATAATTACAGACGGCATGCAGCTCTCCTAAAAAGAGTGATTTTCTTGACTGCCATGGATAACATTCACTTTGGCAACGGTGGAAAGCAAGAGACAGATGACAAGAGGGAGAGGGGAAACTCAAAGTTGACTCATAAGTAATGCAAAATATCCTCTTTTTTTTGCACCGGTGCTGCATGAAAGAGGACATTGGCACACGCACAAATGTGTATGCGCTCCGAGCTGTGCCTTCCCATAAACCGACAGTCTGTTTGATGTCCCGTTTCCTACAGCAAGCCTTAATTAAAATGAGTTCAACAACACTGATCAAAAAGTGCGTCTAGCCCCTTTACTGTGCTCCCTTCGACTGGATCTGTCATAGCCTTCTCTCTCACTGTACTGGCAGTTGGTTGTGGTTGAAGGTTTGCTTTGGCAGATCGCTGGCCTTCTCTTGGCTGGGACAAACTTTGCGTCCTGCTACTGGCTGGGAGGGAGAGGGAAGCGGCGGGGAGGGAAGAGGGGAGAGGTGGGAGGCGTGGTCTCCAGCTGGTAATGAAGACTTCTCTTTTCATCCTCAGAACGTAGAATTGGAGTGCCGGGACTGGGGGCTGCGCTGCTCCATTGCACTCTCTCTCTTTCTCTCTCTCTTTTTCTCTCTCCTATCTCTCTCTCTCTCCCTCTCCTCTGGGTCTAAACGTGCAGCACAGGAACTGCAGCGGCAGATATGAACCTCTCACTTTCCCAGACTTCACAAGCATGTAGGTAAGAGTTGCTGCTGTCATTGTAATGCCAATGCTAATGTTATTATTGAAAGTAGACATTTGTCTGTCTGGCTGTCTGACTGTCTGACTGTCTGTCTGTCTGTCAGCATGGGGGGTCTGTGTCCTCACACACTGACACATACTAACACACACACTTACTGACTCAAAATGTGCACTTTTAGGCAGCCTTTTAAACTATTTTTTATGTCAAGATCTATACAAATAGGAGCAATACTAATGACTTTATTTATGGTTGTGACAGCCTAGAGAAGAAATTGATTTCCATGTATCAATGCTGAGGTTTACTTTATGTAAAGGACTTTAGTAGACTGAAGTATGTTAAGTGTGCATTATGGGAGTTTTAGCTAACCTGAAGTACAAATATGTATATATGATATGTATATTTTAGGTATGCGTGTACACAAAATGTGGAGAATGTTAATGTGAGTGTGGCTTAACACACGTGCACATGTAAACATTTGTGAGTATTGATACACCGTCAGGTGTGTGTGAATGAATTTGCATTAGCATGTTTATATGAGAGCGTGTGTGTGTTTATTTGCTGTGCTGAAGGTCAGAATCTTGCTGAAGGCTTTTCAAACTCATCTGTGTAAATAGAGACTCTGGGATGGAGGGGAGGGGATGGCCCGTCATCTGTCTCTCAGCCGCCTCTCTCCTTTGATCTGAGTCCTCTGGACATGTCCCTTCTCCCTGCGGCCCGCTCCAGATCCGGACCGGCCAGCTTTCATCCGCATTCTGAGGAAAATCTCTCCATCCGTGCACTCGTTCACCTCCTCCACTCACCTCTATTCTGAGTATCTCTACGTCTGTCTGACTTCTTTTTACCTTTAGAAAGGCCAGCTTGACCTCTCACTCGTAATGCATCCGTCCATCACTCCACCCATCCGTTCGTCTGTCTAATCTTCTGGCCAATTCATCCCTTCATCTCTGGGATGAATACAACAAACCCCCCGCTCCCCTCTTGGGGTAATGGCTCTTTTTGAAACCACCCCCGGAAAAATCTTAAGCGAGTTTCCATTAGTTTTTTGTGCAGGGCCATGAGAATTATGGTTTCCCAAATGTTCTTCTGAATAGTGTACAGGAGCCTTGGCTAATTGAAAAAACACGTGCAGAGCGAAGGAGACGGACCTACTGTCACAAATGAACTTTCCAGAGCTGGCAGTGGAGGTGGAGAGAGAGAGAGGGGGAGATTCATGGTTGTGTTTGGCTGGTAAAGTTTTGGTAGTTTCACTTGAGGGACACAGGGACATATGGACAGGGACATAGAGATGCAAGGATAAAGGGATGTATGGACATAATAGAAGGACTGTTATGAGGACTGAGAGATAAAGGTACATATGGACCAAGGGATGCAGTATGAAAGCATTAACCATAGCTGGTTCTTCCTGTCCCAGTGTCTCCTGCCTAACTGTATTACTGACAGCAGCTGAGAGAAACTCACTGTAGTCTGGATAATGTGTCTTCATCAAGTAAAGAAGTTCCTGTCCAGAACACTGGAGAGAAGGAAGTGGTATTTGGTTACTAAGCCCCACTAGATACCAGTAAAAACTGTAGTAAATTTTTTCTGGAGTCAATCCGCCCATCCAAACCAACCCATTAAGCATTTCCGACTTCCCAATGGCCCCAAACGCCAGGTCACTCCAATGCAGAACATACCAGAGTCAATCCAGCCTGTCCAGACATGGTCCACCGTCTTCCATAGGCTTATATAGGATTTGTGGTATCTTAACTGCAAAATGCCAAGCAGTCTCTTGGGCTACATCCAACAGAGATTCTTTGTCTCCTGTTCTGTTTTGTTGAAATCTATATAGAGTATCATCCCAAACAAAACAACGGGGGGTTAGGGAGACCCCTGTCCAACAGTGTCTACTGTTCTCAGTCTGTATTCCTGGTGCATATGATTGTTTGTTTCACACATTCCTTGTTAACACTGCTACCGGGGGTCTACAGTTGGGTGAGGCGTAACAATCTAGTCTGACCTTTTGACCACTGCCTAACGATTTGTAACTCTAACCCTATCCCGTGAGGATTCCTGAAGTCATTGCATTTGTGCACGTGCAAACACATACAAACTCTGAGCCGTAATGGAACCAGCAGCAGAGCTCTTAACTTTAACTGCTCAGGAGATCCGCAGTTACCAATGCATCATTCCCTTAAAACAAATAAAAATTGCATGCTCCCTATTAGAATTTGGAAAACATTAGGCTCTAATAGTATTTTATCCTCTATTAACTCAAGTGGTGAGCCTTATAAAACCGGTCTTGATTTAATGTGATTAGAAAACCTTCCAAAGAAACAATTTGCGGATTAGGTTTGTGTCATGAAGGCAAGCATTATTATCATTACGATTGTTCAAACTTACGGTTAGTGATTTGAACGAATTCTTAACTAAGTATTATGCTTCACAAAGTAACTTTTTCCAAGTGATCAAACTTATCCTTTTCAACTGGCAGATGATAAAGTGAGAAAAATAATCCACTAGACTTGAGGGTGACCTGAGAGAAATCCACCTCTTCAGAATCAACTGAAGTAATGTTGATTGAGTATGTCAGAGAGACAGTAAAATTGAGGTGTCCTGATAAAGCAAATGGAGGGTTATACAGGAAAGAGTATTGCTTGGATAAATGTCTGAAGTTGACTGATTCCTCATATAGGCCTTTGAAGTGTATTTTGTTTTGTAGATGATTTTGGCCAAGATATTTGTTGTGACAATGGATATGGCAGAGCAGGACTACATAGTAGAACAGCATTGTGGGAAATCTGCTTTCTAAATGTTTAACAGGGCATTATAATCAGGGATGTGTGTTTATAGTAATGTGCACATGAAATGACGGTTCAGGGATTTGGCCTCTTGCTGAGTGTGTTTATGTGTGGAAGTGTGAAAGTTGTGGTACCAGTTTTGCTCAGTTATGCCAAAGATATAAGCACAAAGATATCTCTCTCTCTCTCTCTCTCTCTCTCTCTCTCTCTCTCTCTCTCTCTCTCTCTCTCTCTCTCTCTCTCTCTCTCTCTCCTTACCCATCACAGAAAACTTTCTGCATTTTTACATTTTCAAAAAACTCCACTTATAATGATTTATAAGCAGTTTTCCTCATTATGACCAAAAAATGTCCCCACAAGGAAAAGGATTTCGTATATTGCCATCTTTGTGGGGACATTTTGTCCCCATAATGTAGGGTTTACCGAGCCACAGAGAGAGAGAGAGAGAGAGAGAGAGAGAGAGAGAGAGAGAGAGAGAGAGAGAGAGAGAGAGAGAGAGAGAGAGAGAGGGAGGGTTGTGTCTGCAGTTAAACACAGTTCCATATGTTGCCACATTTAAACCCAAGCAGAAATACAAACACACAACTACAGATAGGACTGCTTTGAAAATGTGTCAGCTTCATGACTAATTAGTAATTAATTAGTAGTGTTTGCTAAGATATAAAGTTTGTGCTACGGACATGAATTAATTTTAAAATGGTGTAGCTTATTGAGGAGTGTTTTATTACTTTTCTAAGCATTCAAAATGGTGAATGATAAATAGTTTAAAGAATTCCATAAACAGAACAAAAATGGACCTGAGCAATATCTAGACTTGGAGGTGTACTTTCAACCATCTAGCAGTGCCCTAGAAACCTGCTAGCAACTCATGACAGGAGGTTATTCTTTGCAAAAAGATTATAGTGCCTTAAAATTCAGATTGGGATTAAATAATTAATTTAGATGGATAAATGAAGTGCGAGTGTGTAGATTTGTACAAAACTACCAGAATAGTGGGTTGTCAAAATCTGAACTGTTTGAGGTAATTTAGTGTGTGTGTGTGTGTGTGTGTGTAGGTATTTGCAGTGTGTTAATGATGACTAAGAGAGTGAGGTAGACAAGATGCTATTTCTTTTGCTCATGCACATGGCTGGGGGTTTAAACGTTCAGAAAGGTCTGTGTGAGGGAATCTCCCGTAAACTAGAGCTTTGCACATCCCCAGACACTCTGGCACTTGTCCAAAACAGCTGGCTGCTTCCCCTTTTTTTCATTTCCACTCTCTTCCGCCACATTCCTCCTCTACTTTCTCTCCCTCCCCCTGTTTTTTTTTTTCTTTTCCATACTCTTTCCTCTCTCTCAATCACCCTTCTCCATCTCCAGATGTGGCATTGTTTAGACACGTTTGTTTTGCTCAGGCAGACAGCTGACCTGCCCAAAGCTGATGTCATGAGCTATTCAAAGAAGAAAACCATGAGCTCTTTAGAGGACTCACTGTCATGTCTTTCGTGGGGGGGAAAAATAGATTTTCTTTTTCAAGACCAGCAGACCTGTGGAAATGGTTGATGAGCAATTCTGATTGGCTAAAAGAATATGTGGAATAGATCTGAGCTGTTAACTGGAAGGTTCAACCCCAAAAGGAGCAAATCCATGAGCCTCTTTGCCCGCCAGAGTTTTTTTTTGTTGTTGTTGTTGTTGCCAGCCACCACTAGCATTTTTGAACATTTTCACAAAATGTTCATGGCCCCCAAATTATTTAGTTGTATGAATATCTGAACAGGCAATATATCAAAAGAAAGAACAGACCCTCTGCTTTGATTTTTTTTTAAAGCTTATTCTAGCTTAATGCATACTTTATTTGATCAACACTTGAATTTGGGTAAGTTTCATAAAAAAGCAACATTTTGAGCAAAAAGCTGAGAAAAGCGTGTTTTGTCAAAGACTATATCCAGATCGGATTCAGAACGATGGAGATGGAGTAAATCGAGTCCATCAACACCTCCAAAGCTTCACAGTCCTATAGCTCGTCCTGGGTCGACATTTCATTCGGTAACGTTAGGCACTTTTGCTGTTTAATGATGATGATTGTGTTATTTTACATATGCATCTGCTTACATATGCTATCGCTAGTTTTTGGTTCTTCAGATTCAGTACTCTTTCAGAAGATGCGTAATAACACACCCTACAGCATAACAGTGAAAACACGGAAAGCCGGAAATTTCCGTCAATGGCGGGGAAAGAGTTAACACATGGCTATTCCATAAGGATAGTAACTGTACTTTGAGTCCCTTTGCCTGTCTCAAACCACTGTACTGTACTGAGCCCAACACCTCACACTGCAGAGGAATGTGGTTTAGTTTGAATGGATGTTTGTGTTTGTACAGACTATGCAAACAGTTAATTCACTATTCAATGATGTGTTTGCACATTCCTTCATATTTCTTGGAGAACACTTGTTTGTTAGATTGCATAAGCGTAAATTTATATTTAGTCTAAACAAATCTTTGGCATTCTTTTTTGCTACCAACTTCATTGTTTGTAGCTACTTTTTAACATCTATCTCTCTTTCTCTCTCTTAGCTGTAGTTAACTTTTGTCTTGTGATGCTGCCTTAAATTTTGGACAAAATGACATGTATCCTTCATGTATTGTGACAAACACACTTTGGCAAATTCTATATGAAGATGGGCATCACCTATCAGCCCTACTTATTTCAACTTGCATACTGTGTCTGTGTGGAATAAATGAACATAAATATTTAAGGAATATTGTCCGCTGATATTCCTTGGATGTACAATTAAACGTTTTAAAATCCCACATAAGATTTTGAGAAAATATATCCCAGGATAATATGATTAAAGGTGGCAAAATGACTTGTTTTAAATGACCATCATCTGTACACTTTGCTAATAGCTTTGTGGAAGGGCTTTTTGGGACACAATTGCTCACATTCTTTGGAAATATCCCTACGTATACGTATTAATATAAAATAGTTTTTTTGTCTAATCTCATGTTTCACCTTATATTGCTGGGCTATGTATATGTGCTTAACTTAATAACATGCTAAAATCAGACTCTATTAAAATAAACTTTCAGTCTTTTGTGCCCTTCACCTGAAAAGTGCTATTTATCTGGAATATGCTTCCCAAAAATGAAAACTGTCATCATTTACACCCTCATGTCATTACAAACCTGAATGACCTCTGTGGAACACACACACACACACACACACACACACACACACACACACACACACACACACACACACACACACACACACACACACACACACACACACACACACACACACACATACACAAAATACATTTAAGAAAATATATCTCCATGTTGACAATGACAAATGATGACAATTTCCATTTCTGGATGAATGAGTTGCTGTTGATGAAGAGGGTTTTTAAATCAGTGACATAAGAGGTTTCATTTAGATGGTGATGTAGAAGCAAGCTGCCAATGTAGACAATAAAAAAAGAAGGCAGGTCACTAGGTTTTGGAACAGGGTTTTGCCTGTATCCACACTTGAATCCATTATAGTGCCTCTGTCCTGTTCAGTGACCTGAATCTGGCCTTGTCTGTGCCACCAGGGCAGTTCTTAGATGTGGGGAAACCACTGTGCCACTGTTTTAACCTGTAAATGCTGCATGGAGCCCAGCTGCTATAGTCAGGCCCTGATGTCACATTCCCCATGGGTGCGCCCAGACGCTGCAGTGTTTGTGCCTCAAACACGCATGTTTGCTGGGTCAGAGTAAGCATAACCGGTTCAAACGGCTTATACAGGAGTGATCCGTGGGAAATGAGAGACTTTTTTCTATGCAAAGATCAATATGGTTATTCAGAGGACTGTAAAGTGCTTGGGAAAGGAAGTTGTAGTGAGAAAGATCTAAAAAATTTAGCTAAATTAGATGCAATTTTTTGTTAGCTAGTTAGCTTACTGTCTGTGATCCAGAAGCCCACGTCACGTTCTTGACCTTGAGCTTCAGAAAAAGCAAATATGTCTGGTTTCACAGTACTAGTAGTGCTATGTCATCAGTTTCTATTTGCGTATCTTTTTCAAAGTGTGCTCAAGAATTGTAATACGTCTGTGTATATTGTCTGTCAAAAGCAAATGGAGTGTGTCTAGTTTAGATAAACATGTTGGTTTATCTGATGTGCACTATGTATGTGGTCTTCTTGATGTTACCGGTGCTGAAATGTATCAGACAGCTGGTTGGGTCCGAGGCACTGCACTTTTTTTTTTGTTTTTTTTGTTTTTTTGCCACACACACACACACACACACACACACACACACACACACACACACACACACACACACACACACACACACACACACACACACACACACACACACACACACACACACACACACACACAATGGCATCAGTAAGGGTTAAAGATAGCATGTGGCTCTTAACGGCTTAGTTAGCTGGTGAAAGAGGTCAGGCATATCTATGCTGAGCACTTCCGGCTGGTCGTCTTTGTTTATGAGGCTGTGTAAACACTGGCACACACCAAACAAGACAAATGTGCACCACATAGCCATTTTGGCAAATCCTGTACACACCCTCGAGCAGCTCTCATTCATAAACATTCACACAGTCTGTGAGGAAGCAAGGGGTTGTGTGTAGAGAAAATCTTTGAAAACGTCCCTTGATGCATAGCGAACCACCACTTTGATTCTCTTCCCACAAGGAATCAAAGGCGAGTAAAAGGCATTATACAATGTCTCACGTCTACAAAGGTCAGTAACTGTATTATAGAATAATTTGAATTAGATTTTCACATTTTTGGAAGAAAACAGTGATATTTGCCTGTAAAGAAAACACAGCCACATGCAGTTGCTAAGGTGGTCTGAGTGGTTGCTAGGGTATTCCGAGTGCTATTTTGGTGCTTTACTTACAGTACTTGCTCAAGTCAAAACAAGCCCATCCCCAAGTCTTTGATATTCCTCTAGATTTTTCTCAGATCACTTCTTGAATGCAAATATTATTATTTTTATTATTTTTTTTGCTATTACATTGTTTGCCGATTGAAATGGTAAGTCTGATTGCTTAGAAAAGTAATTGCAGACTCCTCAACAAGGCACATGGTTTGAGTTACACACCGAATTTTGACACGGATTTGTCCAAATGTCATGCGAGACATTCAGTAGCAAGTTAATGAGATGTCCTTGAGCACAAATGTAGATTCAGATTGTTTGAGGAATTGCCAATTTCAGATATACCAGAGTAAATATTGCAGAAATAAACTAAATGTGATTGTCACTTTGTGTGTAGGTAGGTGTTTCCTGGCCAGAATACACTGTAATGTGGACTGCCCACTTAGAGCTAATTTTTCAAAATCTGAATACACAAGACTCACTCACATGAGAGCAGACTATCAGAGGCTTTCTGAGATACAAGTATGCAAAGAGGTATATTCTAACAGTCACACACAATTCAATCATTCATAAATGCAGATTCTTGGCTGAAGTGAATCATGCGTCTATGACTTAGGTGATAGATTTGGAGCGTCAGTGTAGCATGCTTCATACATCAGCGCCAGTGATTTTGCGGGAAAGACTCAATCCCCGGACTTCCCTCTCTTTTCAACTCTGTTTTTGCACCTCCATCTCAATGCTGTTTCATCTGTCCATCACTACTTTTATGCATGCATCCACCTGTCCTGTGTGTGTCCTACCTGAGTGCCTGAGAGTTGCTGTACAACACACCTGCCTGGAATTTTCCAGTAATTCTTAAGACTTTGAATAACTGGTTAAATTGTTTGATTAGGGTTTTTGGATTACCTTTTCATCCCACTAGTGCTGCAGAAATTGCTTCCAGCTGCTTCATTGCTTATTTTCAATTTCATGGCAAGAAGTTTCTTTCTCACTATATTCTTTCTTAGGTACTGTATGTCAGTTACTTATTGTAGCAAAGTACGTTATTGTGGGAAGGAGGCGGCGGGAACCGGCGAACATTCAACAGATTTTAATAATAAAATAAATAAATACAAACCTCAAATAAAATCCAGGCCTGGCCTCTCTCGATCTTCACTGTCGTCGCTCCTCCGTGAGAGATACGAGACCGGTGCGTCGCGCAGGTGTCGCTCATTATCAATCACGCCACCGGCCTCGTGCCGTTCTCTCACGGCCCTCGGCCTCGTCCTGCTCGCCACACTTATATATTTACATATACATATTGACATATCTAAATTAATGTCTTGGGATTTGTAAGCCACCAATGACCCACTTGAGGTTATAGAAAACAGTTACTGGTCAACAGTATTTGCCGCCCAATGGATGGAACAGATACAGGATCTGGAATGTGTTAAGGACATTAACGACATGAAGATGCGACTAGAGATGCTCCAGCTGTGTGCAAGCTGAAAGAAATAGCTATGTAAACTCGTTTTCTTTCCATGCCTGTTTTTATGGCATTGCAGGTGTAGAAAAGGAGGAACAGGTGGTGGGAGCAAGAGAAAAAAAGAGGAGAGGGCCCAAGTGAACAGGTCTGATGGGTTGAATACTAGGGGAGGGAGGGGTGAAATTGTAAAAGGGAAGGTTAACAGCCGAGGGAGGGAGTGGCGGCCACACGTGCCACTTTCTCTTTTACCTCAGGCTAAGTGCACCCCTAGATGCTTTTATGACAAGTACTAACAGGTTCTTCTTTGGAAAAGCCCACATATTAAAGTCCCATATGTGGAGTGTCCTGAGGTAGACTGACCAGGTCATGAGGTCAAGGAGTATGATTCTTCACTCTTCTACTTCTTGCTCACAATGAAATCAAAATGGACAATTCTTCTTCTTTTTTTTATGGAATAAAGCAGTGGTTATTATAAATTATTTAGCTGTGCACATCATCGTTTAAAAAAAAAAAAAAAACATCACATGCCCTTATGAACTTTAATAAAAATAACTTTCTTCCCCCTGCAGCGTCTCTTCTCTGATGATGTGTTCGCCAGTTAGACAATAATCCCTTTCTTTTATCCTGTCACTCACATGAGATTGCAGCAACTAGCAAATGATGATCCAACAATCCAATCAATTCCCGATGGATAAAATCAAGTGCCGCCGTACATTTTTGTTTAACTTGGATGTACATCACAATAGGGAAGATGAGATGAACAGTTTCTGTTGGCTTTTTTCTGTTTACTTTCATTCATGGGGCAGTTTCTGTTTTCCAAGGCGACTTATTAAGGATAGTAATTCTAGAATACAATGTAACCATAACATTGTACACAAATCACAGAAAAACATTACATTCTCTGCTCTGCCGCAAGTGGAGATATAGTGGGCATCTTTCTCTATGGTCAGTTCGCTTTTAGGTCAACTATTGCCATGGCAAATAACTTTGCAAAGAAGTTTGCATACTTGTGTAGAGTATCTTTCTGGCCTCAACGTTCATTCAAACTTTCAAAGTTAAAACTTTAGGCTTCCCATTATTTTTAGGCTGTGCATTCCATACCAAGACTCTATCTGTGATCTTTATTGAAAATCTTTAACATTTAGCATAATCTTGGCTCTTGTTAAAGTCAAGACCTTTTAATGTTCAATCTCCATACAATCCCTAGAAGTCTGATTTCCTATCAAATGTGTGGCTTTAAATAACCAAGGATATGAGGGGAAAAGCCTTTGTTATATGAACCATCTGTGACTTCTCAACACAGATGGCTCAGGATAAAAGAACGGGATTCTTCCGGACACACATGGGCATCAAAACTTCCCCATCATGTGATGTTGGTATGAAAACTTAATAGCTGTCTAGAGGCTTCTGCCACAGCATAAACACTTTCATTTGTGAACCCTCAACATCTGATCAGACATCAAACTACACTTAGGTCCTTTGACAGTCCAAAGTGATGAGTTGATGATTGCGGTTGTCCCACAATCTTGTGTATGTGGGTGTCCATGTGAGTGGAGTGTTTTTGCCTTTAGCTGTTCTCTGAGACGGGACATTAAGATTAGTCCCAAAGACACATTGCTAAGATGACCATTTATGGTAACCTAGGAATGGAAGATGTTTACCTACTATAATTAAATCATCTCATTTGAACAGCATAATCATATGTTTGTTGACCTTTACATTTTTTCCAGGATTCATAGAGGTATAATGCAATTTAGGCTAGTTTATAGTTACAGCTATATTTGTCAATTTACATCAAAGGGAAAAAATGGCATACAAGAAGTCCTCAAAACTTCTTTAAGGTAGCATATGCTATGTGTGAAACAGAGCTCCAAGAATGCTACTACATAAGTGCTTTAAAAACAGCCAGAAAGGTGAAACACCTTAGACATAGTTCCCTCGACAATGGAATTGTTTTGTTCACAAACGGCTCTATATGTGATGCCTCTAATAGGAATGCTTAAGCATGCTTAAAAGGTTTCGTGTTGTGACAGCTGCCATGATGCACCTGAGCAGGGGTGTGTTATTCGGTTTTATCTAACATGCACACAGTATACCCTTACACACGCCGAGTATGTTAGAAAGTCAAGGCACCGTTATTTATATAGTGCTTTATACAAAACAGATTGTTTCAAAAAAGCTCTATAGTGATAAATGGAAAATGATGCATTTCGGCTGAAGTCAGCTCAGTGTTGGCTACCTCTCGCTGCTCGCATCAAGTTCAAGGCATTGACGCTTGCTTACAGATCTATCACAGGCTCAGCTCCCTCCTACTTTCACTCACTCCTACGAGTCTACATCCCTACCAGACACCTACGATCGGTCAACGAGCGACGTCTCGTGGTTCCATCACAGAAAGCCACAAAATCACTTTCCAGAACATTCTCATTCACAGTTCCATGCTGGTGGAATGCTCTCCCCACCCTCATCCGGAATGCAGAATCCCTGACAACATTCAAAAGACAGCTGAAAACCCATCTCTTCCATGAGCACTTAACCTTATAAAAAAATGTAAAAAAAAAAATTCTTTTAAAAAACACTTCCCTTCCCTTGAAACATCACTTATCAGGCTTATGCTACTCTGAATAATACCTGAACTTCGTATTTTGAGCACTTCCTGCGTTGTTGTTGTTTTTACCTCTTCATGATGACTCGCTTAATTTAGTCCTAATTTGTAAGTCGCTTTGGATAAAAGCGTCTGCTAAATGACTACATGTAAATGTAAATGTGTTGATTCAGTTTCATTGTAAAGATCATCAATTATTTAATAAAGCAGTTCTGCAAAAAAATTGTCATCATCCAGCTCAGTTCTCATACAACAGCGTTGGTACAGTCAGATCAATTATATTGTTGAATATTAAGAGTCCCCGACTAAGCAAGCCAGAGGTGACAGTGGCAAGGAACCCAAACTCCATCTGGTGACAGAATGGAGAAAAAAAAAAACCTTTGGAGAAACCAGGCTCAATCGGGGGGCCAGTTCTTCTCTGGCCAACGAACAAACATGGTGTGAGTCAAAATTCAGATCAGGATCGGTAGCATTAAAATATTCATCCAGTTAGTTTTACTTGAAGATTGGATTCATTACACAGAGCAGTGGTTCTCAACTCCAGTCCTCGGGACCCGCTGCTCTGCACATTTTGTATGTCTCCCTTATTTAACACACCTGAACCAGATCATCAGCTCGTCAGGAGAGACTCCATGAACTGATTTGAGTGTGTCAGATAAGAGAGACATACAAAATGTGCAGAGCAGCGGGTCCCGAGGACTGGAGTTGAGAACCACTGACACAGAGAGATCTCCCGTTATCTGTCTCTTCTGCCCTCCATTACTTTGAATCCACACAAATCCACTTCAATACTCAGTCTCTGTGACATCTTTTAGATGGTGGTGATGGAAAAAAATGGTCCTTTTTGGTTTCTCTACTGCTGCTTGCTATGACAAAGCCAGTTCCTTCAGGACATGCTTCAGGAACCCATATTAGACTTTATATATGGGGGATACATTATAAAACTTCTCAGCATGGCACATTAATATTATTTAGATGACAAAACTCTATCCCAGTGTTGGCCAAGTAAGTGGCCATTAGACTTATCGCTTACTGATTGTTTGCTTGATCGACTGCCAGTGCAGTCTGGGTGTATCAGACGTCTGCTTAGTCTTAAAGCTGTCATTTAAGTTGCCACCTAGTTTATTATTTGCAGTGCAGCAAAGCAAAACTCAACTGTTATCTCCCAAAATGTGGGGGGTGGGGGGCCGTTATAATGGCTGCTACGCCCCTGACTCTATCCTCCCTCTGGTTATTAAATAGTATGCTAGCAGTCGTCTATTTTATCCTGCCCCTATCATTATAAGAGATATTCACCGGTACTGCTGAGGCGGAGTTTTCCACTCTCTCCCGGGGAGCGGGGAGCTCTGTGTGTTGCACTCAGCAAAATATTGCGGCTCATTCCCAAATAATTGCAGTGGTAAAAAAAAAAAAAAAAAAAAAAATGACAACATGTGCTTTCAATTATTTGCATTGAGTTGAGTTTCGACCCCTACTTTTCGTGCAGAAGTTGATTGTGATTGGCAGGTTATCGTTGGCGGTTGTGAATCATAGGGCAGCTCGCTCGGCTCTACTGAGCCAGTAAGCACTGCTACAGTAGCTGCAGTCTGTGTCCCAATAAAGTGTCACGGGTCAGGGCGAAAGAGCCCTGTAAAAGGCAAAGGAGCGTGTTTCCCCTGTTGCAGCACCTGGGACAGGAGTTTTGTGAGATGATGGCATGTGTGTGTGAATGCAGAAGTCGGCTTCGTCATCACTTTCTGTTCTTAGTGTGGCGAATGGCAATATGAGCAGGCCTAAGCTCGCACAAACACAAAGTATAAAGTTCTATAGTGTTAAAATTGTACTGGTCCTGTTACCAGGGTCATGCATGTTTTGATTAGTACACTGTTTTTTACGATAGATAATTTGAGGCCAAAGTAGAGTAGAAATGTATTATTATTATTATTATTATTATTATTACAAATGTAAAGCCACCCGTAGGGGTTGGGCGCGATATACCAGTAGGCACGATTAACTAGTAGAAATTTTAATTTGCATGCGTTTAATCATTGCAGTTTAAAAACAAGTGATTTTAAACCGTTGAACTGCAATAAGCAGCAAAAGAGAACTCATTGCGCTATATGCGCGCGCTGTCTGAGCGCATGCTTCTGCTCATGGAGTGCATGAGTACTGAACCCAGCCTCTTTTGCACTTCGCTTTTAAAATCGCTAATTCGAAATGCCACACGGGTATTCATAGCGGTGCGGAGCAGAGCAAGCGTTTTCAATTAATTCCTATGAAAGTTGAGCTTCGATAGGAATGAACCGAAAACACTCCATGCCAGTGGACACGCACCGTTTTAAATTAGCGTCAATTCGGGTGGCAATTGTTTGAATGGTGGATTCATTATCATTCTTAATGAAGAACTAGAAAACACTTCTTCTTTTTTTTTGCAGGTTCCCTATTAGCATTGGGTTTAAATCCAATATATTGCCAAATAGGCACTATTACATTTCGCTTTGATATAAATGAATAATAAATGAAATCTGACTCCTGCTACTGATCTGTGTTGCGACTCACGCTGCATTGAGCAGACACGTTCAGTTGTAGTGTTTGTTCTCTAACTGAACTAATTTGTTTTTATTACTATAAAAAATCTAAACGACAGTGGGGGGGTGGTGCCATAGTGGGCGAATGATGTAACCGATGTTGCGGCTGAACAACGGTAACACTGACTATCGCAGCAAGCCTAATGATCTCAAAATTGTTTATTATTATTATTATTTAAAGCAAAAATAACTATATTGTGAAATATATAATTATCGTGAGATAAGAATTTGGGTCATATTGCCCACTCCTACCTAAGGGTAACAACAGAGTAGAAATTTGGTGTGGGTCAGCAAGTAATCACCTAGCAGCCACCCAGGAAAAACCCTGGCAACCGGCCAGAACATTATGCATATTCTGACCACCTTAGAGATTATTTTCTCTCTCGTTCGTGTTATGTGTGACGAAGAAGGGATACAGATCACCCGACAGATGCAAGCAGGGGTCTTGGCAGCTGGTTCGCGCTGAGCGGAGTATGAGGGTATCTGGGGGTAAGCATTACATCAGATTTAAAGGGGCTGAGTAAGGAGAGAGAGGGAGGAAAACAGGAATGTGTGGAAAATATGGAAAGAAAGTGGATAAGAGACAGAGGCAGAAAGAAAGGGAAAGGGAAACGTGAGAACCACCACAGAGGCCCTGATCGCAAAGGCAGAAACAGACAGAGTGAATGAGAAAAAGAAAGAAAGTAATTTTTTTACGTAAATTAATCTCCATTCAGTCTAAAAATAGCCACCCTGCTCCGTGCCAGCTGCCCACTGGCATGCTTATTAAAGTCTGGTCTCCCTGATCAAGCGTCTGTATGGTGTCTGTGTGCCAGTGTAGGGGAGAAGCCAACTAAACATTTTTCATTAGCATGACAGTGGCTCAGCTGTTTTCAAAACAGTCTACCTATTCTAGTAGCAATAGATCGGTTGCTACTTTCTCCAACAAGCAATTTTTGCATAATTTTTCCACACATTTACAGCATGCAATAATCAAACATGTTCATCTCTTTATAATATACAAATAATATTAAGATAATTTTTCGGGTAGTGTAGAGTAGCTTGATAGTTTGTAACCAATATCATTATTAGTCACCATTACACCATTTCTTTTGACCTGATTTTTGTGAGTCTTTATACTCTTGTAAAAGCACCTAGTGCTTAGAAACATGCAATAACAGACACAGTTTTATTAGACCCAATGGCATAACCATTTTTCTCTCTATCTCCCTCAACCTCCCATTTCTTACATCCCTAAGTAGCTATGAATCTTAGGCCACTCGGTTTTCCCTCCGTCTGTTTAATTTACTACAAGCCATGTGTCTCTTTTCTTTCTCCTCTCCTGTTTACTCTTTCTTTCACTCCCCACCAACAATTTTCACCTATCTTTAAGATACTGAAGAACACCTTTGGAATACATGTCACATTGTTTCTGTCCTCTAGCCAAGCATTTTAAGCATTGAATTGGCTCATAGACCTTTGTGAAAATCTGAGGTCACACATCCAAAAGCTCAGGACCCTGTACAGGCATAAACATGGCCGGCCCCCAGGGCTAGTATCTGGAGGAAGATAAAGACAGATAGAAAGAAAAACAGAGACAGGACAGGAAAAATAGCAGACAACAAGATAATGATCTGGATGACATTTTGACCGTAAAGTGAGATGAAGTGCTACCTTGATTGTAGCTTATTGAAGCACAATAATAGACTTCAGACTTAAAATCAACTAGTCAGTGGGTTGACTAAATGATTAGTTGACTAATTAGCTGTAAAGTCATTGTGAATTTCTGTTGAATTGCGAACTTTGCGTAATTTTTCCCACAATATGACGTATTTGCAATGATACAGGATATCTGCTAGAACAGTGGCTACATGATAATCCAGCACAGTTTTATCAATAGAAAAGAAATATTAATTTAGAGAAATAGCAAATTATTACATTTTGATTAAAGATCAAAACGATTTTATTACACTTGTATTACTAATAAACTAGCAGCTGCCAAGCCGCAACCATCAGCATCTACAGAGTTTAATGGTCTGAATTAAGCCAGAAAACCTCTAAGTTTTGGATTTGTAAGTTATGAATTAGGTTAGTTGGGCCTAGTTTTATCTAGCATATGCATTGAAACTCTCTCATGAAAAAAGCATTTTGCCGCTACGACCAGGGCCTTAGAATAATTCCAGGAAGTTGAGTTTCCAGCAAGAGCAAGCAGGCATACAGAATATGTAATTGCAAATCCAGAGATATTCTTTTTGCACACTATATACATAAATGGCAAAAAAATGAAAGGTAATCTGATCTTCTTCCCCAAGCCTAAACTTCTCACCACCTCCACTTCTGTCCAGTAGCTCAGAGATGATTTAGAGTAGGGTTGGATCGATACCAACCCTTTGACGTTGATGCAGTCCTTTTTCTTTCTTTCTTTCTTTTTCTTTTCTTTTATAAAGTGTCAGTATACCATGCAACCCTATTATAGACAGACCAACTCTGTCAACAAACTACTCAGAAGTCCTGAGAAAAATTCCAGAAGAAAACCAGAAACTATAAGCACAGATGGTGACACTGAATCGTGGCGAGTAAAAGAGAGAAGACCTTCACCTATCAGCTGTAAAGTGAAACAGAAACTAATTCTCATGCTGGTTTAGGCTAGTTAGTCCTGGTTAGGTGCTGATCCTGTTGTAATAGCCATGATCAGCCTGCATTGTCTTTCTTATGAAGCTGGTTGACTATGAAAGTCCTTCTGGTCAGGCTAGTTAGAGAAGCCTGGAGGGGACATAAATGCACTACAAGACTTGTTGATCCCAAAAAAATTATATCTTAAAAAGGAACTTTGAAAATCAATTTACACAGATCCCATGAAAGACCTGAAGTCAAGCCATGACCACATCACACAAAAACTAAAGCTGCTCAGAATACTCTGTAAGAGCAGCCAGAGCTCAGTCAATTTCCCATTACCCATCAAGAACTATCACAAAACACTAACATCTTTAAATTCTGAAGAAGGCAATGGCCCCAATGATATAAAAAATGATATGGTTAAAAATAGCACACCATAGATGATGATTAGTTTGGGTTTTGAAATCTATCAATTGCCCTGACCTCTGTAGGAGTCAAGAGCTCATTTTGCCAGCCTATTCAAAATGTTTCAACAGAATGAAAAGAAACTAGAGAGAATAGAAAGAGACCCTTAAGTCACACTTCTACAACATTTGAGAGCATTGGCACTAGTGTTCTACAGATGGTGGCACCAACACCTGATTTGGTAGCACCGGGGTAGCAGAGTTGTTAATAATATAACATGTTTTGTCTCTTGGAAATGCACGTTTTACAGTAACTTAAATTGACACTATCAGTAGCTTGAGCTGGGATGCAGATGTAAAAGTATTTTTCATTAACAAAATTAAAATTGTTAATGAAATTGTCTTCCATTGCATCATACATTTGTAGATCATGATAACCACAGGTAAAACCATGCATGGCACCTCAATGCCATGGTAAAAACTATATGGATTCTGTTATTTGTTATGAAAAAATTTTATAAAAAATTCGTATGAATACAAATGTACAAAAATAGTTGAACACAAAATATTGTAATTATATTCCATTGTTCTTTTGATACATTTAATGCACGTCTAAACTAATAATATAACAAAAGTTGCTAATACTGTACCATTTAGTCACAGTCTGGCGCCCTGAAACTACCTAGAAGCACATGGAACACGGGAAATAAAACCAAAACAGTTTAAACCAAAGAAATGTTAAGTTCTGCTGGAGCCTAAAATGAGAAGATTAATTGGCAAAGTATCTCATTACAATTGGAAATACCAGGGCAAGACAAACCATGACCATTTACAGACTAAGCAATCCAAAAACTATTTGTGGTGAAGCACAAAACATTTTTTTTTCTTGAAAATGTACAAAAAAAAAACAAAAAAAAAAAACGTATTTTTGTAATATCCCCATCATTCCTTATTTTTGTAATATCCTCTTTTTCTTTTCTTTTTTTCATATAGTAAATTTGTATTTCATAAGTACCTTAAATGGCTTGGCACTATATTCCAGCAAAACACCAATACAACTTTTTTGACTCTATTTTGAGAGGGACACAGATAAAGACAGAGAGTGGAAAGAAATTTTGAGAGAAGGAACACTGGATCTACCCAGGTCTCTCCCTCCCTCCCTCTCCTTCCCACTGACCTGCATAGCAGTGCTGGCAGCCTCTTTTGCACCAAGCCCAACATTCCAGCCTCAACAGGAGCTGCTGAGGTGAGGACTCCTCATTTCCTCACTCTCTCTCTCTCTTCCCCCTCCTCACTGTCCTCTGTGTGGTGCTGCAATTGCCAGCAATTACATTGGCCTCAGACGTCTGCTTAGACTTAAAGAGCAGTGCATCGCCTGCCAAGGACTCGATTACAGAGGATGCAATTACCGTGCATAGCCTGACTTAGCCTAACATAGCATTGCTTAGCTGATAAATGTGTTTAATGGCATTAACGCAAAGTACGTGTGCTATGCTAACACTCCTTGCCTTCCAGACGCGCAGGTCATAGGTGGCACTTTCATAACGATGGAGTGTAATTCTTCCCACCATAAGAATCTGTTTTTTTTTTTTTTTTACGGAATACCATCCGAACGGATCAACCGCATCACAGGTGGGGAGGAATTACAGACCTGACTGGCAGTGAATGACTTGCTCAGACGCGGTTTCACAAATTCCTTGACAAAGTTGCAGAGAACAGATCCAGGCCCAGCTTTTAAAAGACTATATGTAGTAGCATTCATCAAACCAAAGTGAAATATTTTTACAGAATATAAACAACCCCCTGCAAACCACCCAAACCCCACAGCAGAGATAAAAGCTCATACCGGTATCTTATGAAGTAGTTTTTCCTGTCCCTTTTTAGGAGCCTTTGGGGAAGGTACTCTTATTCTTACTGCAGGGTGGCTGGACACTTTTAACATTTCAGAAACCTCTCAAAAAATTTTACGAGCTAGTATATCATTTTAATCACCTTAGCATTTGGAGTCAGAGTGCCTGATAGAGAACTGAGACTTTAGTTGGGTCACTCCCCTAGAAATTGGATTCTTAAAAGCCTTTTTTCCCCTCATATTACTCCCTTTTTAAAAAGAGTACAAAAATAGACAAACTTGTTTTGCACATTTTCAAGTCAAATTAGCTTTGAACAAGCGGTTTGAATTTGTAGTGTACTTCTTACTGTACCCAGACTGCAACTATATTTGCGTGTGAAGTTAAAGCTGTTTGTCCAACTGAGGTAAGGAAAAAATTTAGAAAATTTGAGGGGCAGAGACATGAAAAGGATCTATTCTGGATTTGGGCCTGACTGTTGGCCTTTAGCTGGCCCAGCACTGGCCCCACCCTCAACCAATTAACTGTAGTTGGTATACAACTTTATTGCCGTGGGATTCCGATCCTGCCAACGCTATAGCAGACTTAGGGAATGGCAGAACGTGGGTAGAAGCGAAAAAGAGAGGCACAAAAGCAGCTGTGGGACAAGGGTGACTTCTTGACCTGGATGGAGAGGTAGGGATACACATAATGAAAGAAGGGAGAGTGAGAGCAGTGGAATCACAGACCCTAGTTTGTCCTTGCTGCGGAGCTCTGTAATGGCCTGTGACAGCATTTCCTCAGTGGCCCTCAAGGCAAATGGTTTATTCATCAGAGGCGCTCCAGGGTGCAATCGCTGCGTGCTTTGCTCACATGGAGAGGTGATACATAATTTACGCCCTGCATTCCTCACTTCTCACTTTTGATTGGATGGATAGCTGATCTGTTTGTCTTTCAGAAGATTTATTTCGTAAGGAACCTGCACATAAACCTTAACATAACGACTCGGAGACTTGCAAGATCATTGCAGAATTCTAATAACAAAGTTGATCCTGGCCATAACTAGCTACAATAATGATTTTATAAATAGAGTAATAAAGATTGTCAACTAACTTGCTGAGATCCATATGTCTTTGTGATGTTTACAGCATTTTTTACTGGGTTGTCCGTTTGTGTTTTTTATGCCAGCCCTTTAACCTTATGACCCCATCCTGACTGTTCATCTTTCACATTGGATAACATTTTCAACATGCTCACTTTTCCTTATATCTTTCTTTTCGTTTGTTCTGGTGCTATGCAGTAGATGGAGAGATTGAGAAAGAATGTAAGGATAATACTGCCTGATTATAAGCATTAGCTCCTAGTATGCCACATAAAAAAAATGAGTATGTGTTGTTGATTAACAGGATACTTTGTATATAAAATGTCTTTCAATAGATTTGAAATATATACAGGCTGGTAAGATTTGGGGTTGGAGCAGGGCTTGGAGCTTGGCAGCCTGACAGGCAACCTTTATCCAAAAGTTCATCAACATATCAGTACTGGCTGTAAATATCTTGACTTGAGACCTTGTATTTTTATTTGAGTTATAGAGTTTTTCCCCCCAAATTGACTGATTGTTTCACACTGCCATATATGGAAGCCATTAACCAGCTGTAGGTGTAGGTAGGAGTAACTTTGATTTTGTCATCGTGGGCAGCTGGTCTGGACTATGAGGGAAGAAAATGGGAAGTTATGAAACCTCCCTTGATATCCACTGGAGTCAAGGGCTTGAACAGATTAGTGTAGTGTCCAGCTATAAAAACAGGCATAAAAAGAAAGGGAAAGTATGAATAATGTGCAGTGGAACAGGATTACAACCTGCTGTGCAGATATTTTTGTTGTAAGAAGGGTCTCTTGACTCTCACCTGAGGCCCTAGAGTCCTTATCAGCAAACAGCTGCCTGGACTACTACTCACTCTTGCATGGAAACTAAATGTTACTTCCAGGCTTGTGAATAAGTAGGTTTTGTAATTGTGGCAGAATTAATCAATTGGTCACAGTGTTTATTAAGAATACTATTGTGTGCTTTGTTCATTGTTTTCTGGAATGGTAAAAAATAATGCCTTGGGAAGCAACTAGACACACATTTACACAAGTAATTTTACTATTTACAGTAAGCTATTACAGGAACAGTTTTGTAGAAACCTGTAATAAAGTGCCTTGCTCCAGTGCACATTTCCCAGATGGCACTTTGTGAGGTTTCAGTAACTTTCAGTTACCAGCCCAGACCATTAGGGGTGTGAATCTTTAGGCACCTCGCGATCTAATCCGATTCCGAGTCACGATCCAATTCCAAAACAATTCTTGATCTATATATTTTTGTCTTATGAATTAGTTTAATTAGACTTTAAATGTTACATTTATCTGTACTTTTCTTATTTAACTACTCATTTCAAGAGCTTTTAAAAAAAATATGAAAAATTTAAAATGTAATTGTAAAGAGCTTCCTGGCTTTAAACCAGACAAGCAAAAAGTAAATAATAAAGCAGAACAAAGAAATTACAAGTAATAACCAAAGAGTGCTTCAAGTTTCTGAACACTTTCCAGTCAAGAGTAGTTTGACTATTACTGATGACATCATATACTGCAGCAGATCTAATAGGCTGAATTCAGATGTGTTGTCCTGTCTGTTTAACCCCTTAAGACATAACTTACTGTGTTTACATTAATTAAGCATCATAAAAGCATTTTGAGATGCAAGTGCACTTAACTACTTAGAGGACAAAGCCACGTGCGCTCTTCGCGAAGCGCAGCTGTCAGTAAGTGAGTTTCATGTATAGAAATAGGCTTACTGCATTCCAAACGATAAAAACAATGCCTTTGTAAAGCATTTGAAAAAAGAAAATACTGGAAAATTGCAATAAAGCCCGCGATTGCCCTTGTAATTCGCTTCAACCTTTTCTAACTTTATGGAACACTATTTTATTGATGGTTCGAGGGTTTTTGTGGGGAATTGAAAAGCAAGCAGACTACGGCTGTTTCTAAAGCACACAAAGTGCCATTGTGTATCTGCAGTTAACTAAACTCATAATCGATTCTGGATTGCGATGCATCGGAGAATCGATTTTTTTCTCCATCCCCTACAGACCACTAGACCATACCACAAAATGAAACAGTTAAGTGATGCTTAAGACTATGCACTATTTGTGGCATGCGTAACATTAAAACTATGAATTAGTAACTATTTCTACGTTCAATCTAGCTCCAGGCCTTGCTTTGGTTTGGCTGCTTCTCTTGAACCACCAAAAGTCCACAGTGGTCTAATAGACAGAGGACACTTGTTGCAGCTGGGCATCAGGTTCATACTCACTATACCTAAAATGAGCCAAAGCTGCCCACGCAGGAGAGGGGGGCACAGACAGAGACTCACCTCTGGGCACCTAGGCTCGGACAAGTAATGCTGCCTGAAATTTGTTCTAATATGAGAAGGAAAAGTAACACAGATCTGGTGAATTAGTGCGACGTTTCTTTGACATTAGACATGTTTAGCGAGTTGCTCTTTACAAGAAGCTTTTATCTGAAACCACATACAGTACACCTTTTAAAAGGATCATCCCCCTGAAGTGTCTTGATCAAGGACTCATGCTAATAGCTCATGTCTCACTTCTCCCAGCAGTCTTCAGCTGACTAGTCTAGATCATTAGCATCTATGCTTAACTAGCCCATTGTATTGTGTCTAACCCAGGAAGATGCAACTGAAGGCCACTATTCTACAGAGTTTAGCTCCATACCTAATCAATCTAGCCAAAGTCGTCGGGATTACTTGAAAATTGCAGGCAGGTGTGTTTGAATAGGTATTAGGGGTGTAACGGTTCAAATTACTCACAGTTTGGTTTTTTATCACGGTTTTAGGGTTACGGTTTTGTTACGGTTCGGAACGTGCCATGTTCACTCCATTAGTATGGAGCTAAACTCTGCAAGAAGGTGGCCCTCCAGTAAGACTCATCCCTGGTCCTGTGGTTGGGGTGATTAGCATTTGAAAATTCTGTTTTGATTCATTGATCTATTTTGTTTGCTGCATTTTTTAACCACAACAAATCTCCACATTACATGAGATTATTGCTACCTTGGACTTCTCCAAAAGAGAGTATTTTTATATTCATAGTACTTTATGCTATTAGCATAAGGGGGATAAATATTTGGTTAAGCCAAACAGAGAACTGAGAATGATGGGAGTTTTAATGGGATCTGATCAATCCAGTCACTCTGTCAATAAACAGGTCCACTCATGACTGACCCCAGCACAGCCCACCTGAATGAGGCCTCTGCCAGCAAACTTGGACCCTGCTGACCCTAGACCAGCGTGTGAGAATGACTACTGGGTCTGTCTGTGTTAAGTGGACCATCAATACCAGTTCTGTGCTACAGAGAGTGGATCAGTACCAGTTCTGTTCCAGAAGATCTCAGTTGGTCGTACATGCTGTCTGTGGCCAGACTCACAGCTATGAATGGCCCCATGCAGCCACTGTACAGAGCGTCATTCTTCTCTCAGTGATGTGGGGCTGACATCCAAGGGGTAGCCCAGGGAGGAAGCCAGCAGTGCCGGGTGAATATTTTCCTATCCCCCCCATCAGGAGCAGCCGTATCGGGTGCTGTTTTGTGTAAATGTGTCTTAAGCTTTAAGAAATCTAAGCTGTGTCCATTGACGGAAAGTATGGCAACTGTAGTGAACGAGGGGAAAAAAATTTGTTTTTTCTCAAAGCCCCCACTTTCTCTCTTACTCTCATTAGATGAGCTAAGTAGAGAAGGAAAAACATCCAGGCTCTCGCCAGCCTCGTCATTAATGCCCCTAGGTTTGTTTGTGTTCCCAGTTATTCACCCACTTTGCCATTTCCCCAGGAATCTTAAACACCCCTGACTCCCTGTTCCACCTGGACAAGGGCCTCTGCATAAATAAGGTGTGCCCCACTATCACAGTCTTGTCTCTAAAACTGTGGTTGGGCCCAGATGGTGCTCTGTAATTCCAGAAATAGCAATACCCCTTCTACCAAACTCTGTTACCATACCTATCCTACCGCCCCCACTTTTTAGTGACCACCCATTCACCCCAAAAGACAACCAGGTCTGGAGTGACTTGATTCAAGTATCCACTTTGTTGGGAAAGGCGACATCTTGATAGACCTTCATAGCCCCTTCAAGACCCCTCACAGTGACTGACACTGCACATCACCCTCATGACAGGATTTTTATAACACGCACACTGAGGAGCCAAGCGGTGCCTCAGAGGCCTCAGATCAGAGACAGAGGAAAGTCAAGCACATGCTTGCTCCTGAACCTCAGGGGCTTTCACAGGGAAATATTTGTGAATTTGAAAAATAAAGTCATCCTGGAGCAGTGGAGGAAGATGAATGGGGTCCTGTGCTGCACTGCCGGGCGTACTGAACCCCTCTGTTTTGACTTTTTTTTTTCTCACTGGCCAAGTGGGTACACTGGGCTGCTTGTGAGGAAAGGGGGCGGAAGCAGGAAGTGGCTGTGTAAGGTGATCTTGCAGCACTGCACAGAGACTCTTTTCAACAGTGGTCTCTCACTCCATCGCAGCGACACATCAGGCAGTCCTCAGGCCACATAAACAGCAGCTCACACCAGGGACATCCCAGCATGCACCAGCACCCCACCGCCAGCCTCAAAAGACTCAACATGTGAGAGAGAGCCATTCAGCAGTAGAGCTGGCAAACTCAGTCTCCGAAGTATACAGCATAACTACCACTTTTTTGAGAAAGAAATGACATTGTCACAAACTGAATGTCTGTCTTCTACTCAGACTAGACGTATAAGTCTCATAACTGTGTTTCTCCGTTGCCTGTTTGTATTTATACAGACTGGAAAGCTGTGCAGCTATGAATGTAAAAAAATGGTCACCAGCTCAACACTTTGCAAAATTCCATAGTTGCAGTATGACTAAGCCGTTTAAAGCATGTTATTGTTTCTAGTAGTGGCCAACAACATTCGTCTGAGGTACTTTGTGCTTCTTTTTATCGAATATGTACATGTGGGTTTGTGCGTATATTCACATATTGCATGTTTGCCTGTGCCCAAATTGAGATTTGCTATTCAATTCAACAGCAAGTTCAAAGACCTCCAAAGCTTTCAAAAAGCCAAAGCTTCCACCACTATAAGACACTGTTTCAGACAGAAAAGCACTCATAAACTTTTCAGTGATCCGTCGTTCCAAAATGAACTGGAATAAGCTGTATTAGGTGGCTGCATAGCACTTTTTTTGTCATCTTCTTCCAATAAAGCATCACACACTGACTGGTATACTTAGAAAAGGCTGAGCTGTAATTAGGTCATTTGGACATTTCCTTAGACTATTTAAAGGAGGCATGCTTAAGGAAAATGTGGGTACAAACTGACTCACCCGTTCATTGCCTGGAATTCCCTTCTACTGTTGGCTAGTCGACTAATGTTCTTTGGCCTGCAGGAACAATTTAAATAGAATGTGACTAAAAAATTGAATAATGACAAGTGGTTAAATGAGGCTCTCGTCACACTGACGCCCATCCTTTATTTTAAGGAGTCAGAGGCTGCTTTAGTGGCAGGCCTGGAATTTGTACAAAATTACAAAATTAAATCCCTCTCCTTAACGGCCCATTTTTTTCCAAGCATTCACCTTCAGGCCTCACCTTAAACTTCACTCCCTTCCCCTTTCATTTAAACTTTTAACAGCAACTACATTGCTGCATGCCATTGTTTTGATCCTGAATTGTACTTAAACTGTCCTTTTGAGGAAATAATGAACTTGACCTGCCTAAAGCCACGAACACCTCACCCCTTCCCCCTCCCAAGACCCATACACTCAAGACTACCTTACTGAGCTAATTCTCACAGAATTGAAAGAAATCCTTTTGTAACATCTAGTGAGTATGGGAATTTTTTTAATTGAATCAAAAGGCCCTAAAAGGTGCCATTCTATATTTAAAAGTAAACACAAAATAATAATAATAATTTGTTACATTTATATAGCGCTTTTCTGGGTACTCAAAGTGCTTTACATGCAAGGGGGAATCTCCTCAACCACCACCACCTGGATGATGCGACGGCAGCCATATTGCGCCAGAACGCCCACCACACACCAGTATACTGGTGGAGAGGAGACAGTGATGAAGCCAATCAGTATATACAAAAGTAGCCAATCCACATAAAACTAACATGTGGTGTTATTTTCACAAAGTTAGATCAGTAGACCCCTACATCTACACAAACTAGAAATGTGTTTCTACAAACTCGAATTTATGTTCAATATTGATTAGCATTATGATTAACAATTAAAGTCGCTAAAATTTCATTTTGGATAAAACATTCCACATACATTTTGGTACAACTGTCATCCATGCAAATGTATGAAATGTATTTTGTTTTCTTGACTTAAGATTAGTCATTTTAGTTTCAATCTATTGTTATTAAAGTAAATTCAAAATCTTTCCATGTATCCCCTCTGGGACCTGCATACTACCTCCTGGGGTAGGAATTACTGCTTTTAGATGGAAAAAGTATGAAAGTTTAATAGGAACCCACTGCTGAGCTAATTAAAATGTCTTTACACTTTTGTTGCTTGTAAATTGTGCTTTAAAATATCAGCCAATATTCTGATAAGGAGAGATGGTGTTTAGCAAAGTTGTACAGTAATTAGGTAGCACTCTTTTAGTTTGTCAACCGCTGACATGAAGGATTGTAACTTTCAGCAGAAGCCATAATATGGAAATACTATGTATACTTTAGGATTATTGAAAGAGACTTTTTTTCACTACCTGTCCCCTCTTCCCACATCATTAATCAGAGTTGTTGGGGCTGACTTTATAGGAAATGTCTGACTTCCTGTTCATCAATCCTTTCAGGTACTATAGGAAAGGCATAGAATCTGAATGCATTACTCATTATTCTGCGTTTACATGCATGTGTACTGTATGTGTGTTGTGGAGCTGTGTTATGTGCATTGTAATATGTTGAGTTGTTTTGTTTAATTTCAGACTTCACTAAATAACAATTGTGAAGGAATAAGCCATATATGCATCAGAATAATTGAGCCAATACTGTAAACATGCATCTATTAAAACTAAGAGAACAAAGACCTCATGCTTACACTCTTTCCAACAAAAATATATGCAATGATGCGCCGGATATTGAGAAAATAGTGGAAATCAAAGGCACATACAGACTACAGATAGTCATTCACTAGACATCTGTCCTGTCTAACTATCTAGGAGTAGGTTCACCCAAAAATGTAATTTCTGTGATCATTTACTCACCCTCATACCATTCTAAACCTGTAAGACTTCATCTTCGGAACAAAAGTGAAGATAATTTTTGTCCCTCCATTGACAGCTACGCAACTACCACTTTGATGCTTAAAAAAAGTTATAGAGATTGTAGAGATCGTAAAACTAATCCATGTGAATTGGTTTTGTCCCAATTTTCTGAAGAGACACGATCGCTTTATATGACGAGCAGATTGAATTTAGGCTTTTATTCACATCTAAACATTGATCAACGCACACAGTTGTGGTAAGCGGAAGCTCAACCATGCTTGCCTGATGTTCGAGAACCAATGAGGTTCATTCTTGTGTTACACAGCACTTCTGCAAGAACCAATGAACCTTGCATGTTAAACAAGTACGGTTGAGCTTCTGTTTATTTTTGCTGATAAATGTTTATGTGATAAAAAGCCTAAATTCAGTTTGTTCATCATATAAAGTGATCATGTCTCTTCAGAACTTTTTGATGTTACAAAATGGTAGTTGCGTGGACTGTCAATTGAGAGACAGAAATCTCTCAGATTTCATTTAAAATATCTTAATTTGTGTTTCGAAGATGAACGAAAGTCTTACGGGTTTGGAACAGTGGAATTTCTACATTCTTCACTGGAGTCCTTTACCTTGTATCTCTATACCAGGGGTAGGCAGGTCCTGGAGAGGCGCTGTCCTGCAGAGTTCAAGTCCAACCCTAAAATAAAATCACCTGCCTTTAAGCTGTTCTCTTAATGTGTTGAGCTGTGGTGTTCATGTGGGAAACACGGGTTTAAATCTGGCCGTTGACATATTTCAATCCCCTTCCTCAACTCTTGTCTAATAGAACCCGTCCATTAAAGAGAGAAAAGCCCAAATAAAGGGTCTGATTTTTTTTTTTTTTTAAACATCCTTTACAGTGATGTAATGTGACTGCTTATAATTGTGGTTTTATTTAAGGAAAGGTAATTCCCCTTTTAGGTGCTGAGTGATTTGCCCTGCCACTCTCCCTCCGTTTGGCCCTAACTGAACCTCAACGTCAGTTGAACATACAGCGTTTCAGTTGATACAGGCACTGAGCCGAAGAATAAGGGAGTTAAGCTCATGTGGCGCTGGGTTGTCCTACGTCTTTGAGAGCTGCTGAGAGGATATGAAAGAAAAGTGGAAGTAAACGGCAATCGTTGCCAAACTTCTAGAACTCACTTATCTTTGGCTTCAGCGAAGCTTCTAGAGTCATGTCCACTGGCCAGTGTTTTACCTCAGTCTCTCTAAGCAAGATCTTAGGCTGAAAGCCAATCATCACAATGGATAAGTCTGATTTTAGCTTTATTTGAAGAGGGTTTCGGTGTAATAAATGATCAACTATTAGGAGAATTTCCTCTGAAAACAAAGGTCTATTAAGAAGTGGAGTTGAAGAGGTGGAGAATATACACATTATATATGAATGAAATAGCTGTAACATCTCACGCAAGGTGTAAATGGATGCCTTTATACCTTTGTGACTGAACTAAGTGAAGTTATTGTATCCAGTTCAGAGCATTTGGGGACATTTTGGTCATTAGCGGCGATCATGTATCACTTTCTTCCTTTGTCCTTGATCAAGTTCATTTTACGGTTAATAAAATAAAGCCGATTCTGAACAGTGACATACTCCTCCAGTCTGGAAGAGGAAAGAGCAGTGGAGGTTGATATTTTAAAGAGCTTAATTAGTGCTAATAATGTTCAAGGTTAACAGGTTCATAACGGAACAGGAGCCTGACCCCCTTCTCAACTTATTAATGTCCCGTTAGTTTAAACATCTATTGTTCACGCAAGACATTTTTTTACTAGCTTGCTGCACGACTCATGAGTAATGTTCCATATCCTTGTAGGCCTACGGGAAATTGTGTCAAAAATGGGGAAAATCTCTTTTTAAACTGCCTGCAACAAAGATTCCATCATGTTTATGGAATGCTGTGGTTAGCAATATGGAAACAGACTAGGTCAGAAATTACATAGTAAAAATGGTCTGGTCTGGGGTGGAAAGGGAAAGTTTGGAGGGGGGCAATAGGGGAGCTTCTGGTATTATGCTCTGGTCTACCCCCACTACACAGACATGCACAAATGCATCCTATCTAAAATTCTTCTCCACACTGCTCAGCACATTTCTGGAAAGGACGGTTATGAGGTAACCGTCTAGCACAAATGTCAGCAATCTTGGAGCATCCTGAAATATAACCTTTAAAAACCCTCCCTGAATTGAGAGCGGAACAAAATCTTACATACTTCCTTCTGGTAACCGTTAGCTATCGTGCATGGCAAAAGCTAAAAATAAATGGGTTTGCGAGCTACTGCAGCTGTGTTTACTTTCCAAGCTACTATTAACGTTCTTAAATATCTGCAAATCAAACACATCAATTTGACAAAATGGGAGTTATTTTTAAGTGTCACAAGAAATTATATTGGTTAATTCAGATCACTGAAAAGTGCCGTCTCTCATTGTTGACTTTAGCTTGTGTCTAAAAACTCAAGCAAATTGCTTAAATAATAGATATATTCAAAAAAATATATATAAAAAGAGCTGATTCTTTTGAAGGTTGGTCTGGCTAATAGTCCCCTTCTCTGGCAGAACACCAGGTGTGTTGGCGTAAAAGCTGGCACTCCGTTAGCCAGTCGCTGTGTTTTTGGCGTGAACAGTGCAGACTTAAAAGGGCATATTGCAGGGTTTTATTTTTTATTTTTTATTAATATATAAACTTGTATGAAAATACCATATGAAAAGTTAATGCAGGATTTAAAATTGTTTTGCAAGACATAAGGGCACAAATTTAGTAGGTGACAGTTTCCTTGACTGTGTTGAAAAAACGCTTCTTTTTTTCATCATCACGTCATATTACGTCACGGGAGGGAGTCGTTTGCCGGGCTCTGCGTTCGCTTAGAGCAGAGTAGGGTTGGTATTCAGTAGGAGCGGTCGTGATTCCGTATGTTTTCGGTGGTTATTGTATTTCAATTTATCATCATCGTGGTAAATTCTTGTGAATTATGGCCTGTCAGGACTTCGAGTCCTCAGGTTTCCCAACAAGAAAAAGAACGGTGCTATCTTCCGTGCCTGGGTTCGTTATGTGTAGGTGAAAAGATAGAACTTCAGTTCTGCATCTGCTTCGAAAAACGCAGTAGTGTGTAGCGTTCACTATAGACCGGATGATTATAATCCCTGCGATATGGTGGAGTTATATGATGATGGCGATATGTGCAGACTATCACAGCATCTTCATCGGGTCGCCCGGTCCGTCGTCAGAATGTGGTTCGGGCGCCGGCAGGAAACATGATGGTCACGGATCCGTCAGAGATCACTCATTGTACATCTGTTTTACAAAATGTGCCTTGTTTTAATTTAATTCATGAACATATCCTACATAAACTTGTAATGTAATGCATTTATGTGTTTGTTATTAGTCTGCAGCCGAAACGTATTATTATCATAAATAGTTCTATAATTCATTTTCCATCTGTACAAAACCATTTTAATGTTTGTGTTCGCTGTTTCTACATAAAAAGTTTGTATACAGTAAGACACAGTTGTGATTTTGATTATTTTTTTATTCACTGTCACCAAAATGGGGCCATTCAAAGTGTTTATAAAGTCCCTCTTTCTCTGGCAGTTTTCAGATGCGGAAGTAAAATTCTCACAAAAACAGCTCTAGAAGCCTTAATAGCGTTTTATATTTAAATCTAGTTCCTACATTATTTTTCTATACATTGACTCACTGGGTACTTATGCCCTTTAAAGTGATTTAACTGCTACCTGAGAGAAGAGAGGCAGTCCCATTATCCCATGCGGGTCTATCATAATCTTCCAAGCCCTTCAGATTCTCTCTTTCTGTTGTCTTTGTCTCTCCCCTTCTCTTGTCTTTGAGAAGATCTTTTGCCACAGTGAGCATCTGGAAAAAGCCAACAGTGTCAGGGAGGCCAACCAACACTCCTTATTGGCTTACAGGGAGATACAAGGAGCCTTTGTGTTTAAAGGTGCAGGGATCTAGAGGATGTGCCATCTTTAACAGAGCTGTCCCAGATGGACCCTTCTTTGTTTTTGGAGCTTTGTCTGGAATCTTGCTCACCATTCCTACAAATGCCAGTTGAACCCATGCAGAGCTCCCTGTAAATAGCGAAGACAGAGTGTATGGCTCTGATCCAAAACCAAGGAGCTACCTATATAGGGAGCATTTTAAGGCATCATGGGCACAATCCCACTGTAAAAGCTGTTTCAGAAGGTAGCCACAACCACCTGATCAAATTCACTCATATATCCTTCACAGAATAAAAGCAATCCCATAATGCAGTGCACAGAGCTCAGTGAAAGAAATGGCATGCTGAATTATTAAAGTGCTGCATCATTAGCATAGCAGTGTTGAGTCTATCATGTGCTTCACGTGAAGAGAGCCATTTATGTCAAGTATGATGCACAGGTTTTCTACCTTTTTAGAGCATTTCAAATCAGTCAAACCTGTCTATGTAGGCAGCGCACCAGGTTTTGGAATGGAGTGTGTGTGGAGGTACTTATGTGCGGAAATAAGTCTAGAGTGTGATTGTGTGACAGCATAAAAGATGGACGTTGTTATTACAAGCTTTTAATTTTGTTAAACACGTCTTTGTCTTTTGTGTGAGACTTTAGCTAAAGCCTGTGTTTTCCTTCTCAGTGGAAAGGAAATGATAGTTTTGGCTTCCTGTAACATATTGTTCATAAGTGCTGGCCAGGAAATCAGGGTGCAATCAGGTGTGAATCATGTGTACATTTATCAGAATTTAGTCTTAAGTTACACACAGGAGTAAAATCAATACCATTAGTAACAAACAAATCATTCCATGTCCCTGGAGTTCACACTTGAAGGTTATAAATATGATTTATAATTAATTTACGTTGAAGTAATGGACAGGTAATTGCTTGGGTGCCATATGCCGTAATAAATAGAAGGATCGCCAGGGGAAAAAGACAGAAGAGAACTAATGGAGGTTTAATTGGAGATGATAACTGGCAGGATATTTTCTCAGAGGTGTAAATGGAGTGCTTTATTGTGGCTCAGACCAGTACATCCTGCATGGGAGGAAAAAAGATATCCCAGGAAATTAAGGTCCTCTCACAGACATTTAACCTGTTTAGCTAAGACACACCAAAACGTTAATATTTGAGATTGTGTTCACGTGCCAAGAAATATTTATGCATATAATTTGATGCATAAACAAAAATAACCCTCCCTCTGCCCTGAGTTGCATGTGATTCAACCATATGGAGCTTTTGGTAGTGTGTGGGCAGGCTGATTTGACACCAGGGCTGTGGAACACACAAGCTTGCCTTAATTGACTTATAAAACTGCCTAAAATGCTGTTTTATGGAGCCATTTTCAGACAACTCTCACGGGATTTCATATCAAGTCATAGTTTGTAATGAAATGTGTGATGGGCACACTTTATTTTCCTGGACAAGTTCTCATAAACTTTAATCCTTCATGAGTAAAAAAAAAAGAAAAAGAAAAAAGTTGGCTAACCAGAGAGATAAAGTGTCACTAAATATGCACTTTAAATAGCATATGGATAAGGGCATTAATCCATGGTCTGCGTGTGGTGAAGACTGGCTACAGGAATAATGGAGATAGAGTTGGGAAGTCAAACTAACAGTTGTGAGGATATAAATGACCCTGCATTCTTTGTACGCTGACAGCTCTGGCTTTGGTGATACTTCTAGTAGGCCCCTGCGATTCCTGCAACTGTGGTCTTTGTTGTCACAGTCAGCTTGTGTTTCCCTCTGTGGCCGTTCCAGGGGGCTGGCCGGCCTGGGCAAACACCAAGGGAGACGTGATGTATGGCTCCCGGCCAGATCAAGCTTAGCCTCTGCAGGGTGCTCCCAGCAGTTGAGTGGAGTTGAGTCATCCCTCCGGCTGCAGGGAAACGAACAGACACACTAGCTTTGACTATGACAGGAGCTGAAGGGGGGATGTGACTTTTCACAGTCCTATCCAAACCCAGGCAGGGCTTGGACTCCAGACCAACCTGCTAAATACCTGAGCCAGGTGGACGACAGGATGGAAGAGATAAAGCCTTTGAGAAGCGTGACACTGAATGCAGAGCGATTCACTGAAGAAAACGTAGCTGTTGAGCTTAACAGCAGCCTTAAAGGAATAGGTCATATGAATAGTTCAGAGAATCATTCTTTCAACTGTTGTGTTTTTTTTACTTTACCTTGATGCACTGTCATAAAACACATCTGAAACAAGGTTTTGAACTGATTTAATAATTTTCAGAGTTTAGATACGATCAGATCAGAATTTAGCTGAATCCTAAAATGCATTCCTTCCAAAATCAACCTTGGGTTCAGCTATGTTACTGCTTGAAATATTAAGACGGACATTCATCCTTTCTTGAGCAAAGAAAAAAGAAAGAAACAGGTTTAATTTTGAGCTATTAAGCCTCAAGTTTTCTTGTGCATAAGGTAAGGATAGTCCTGAAGCAGCCAAAATCGCTGAATAGTCACAATTACAGTTGTTTAAAAAAATTGCAGGTGCTTATTTGGACTGTTTGTGACTTCTTTTAGAGGGTTTGAAGTGTGCCCAGATGAAATAGGCAACACGAGGCGAGAAGGAAAAGCAGAAGCAAATAAATTGGTAGTCCCATGAGTCTTTATAGATGGTTTGCACACTCCTCACATACAAAGAGCGAGTATAAAACAGGAAAAGAAAAGAAGAACAGCATGCATACAATAACGTAAACCATAAAAGAAGTCATCTTACAGGCACATCAACATTCATGTTATGAACAGTATGTAACATTAGGTGTTTGTTACAAGCTTCACTCCTTTACCATCTTCAATATTCTTAAATGGACTTATTATTTATGCAACGTCAGAGACTGATATGCTTAGACACGAGCAACCTTCTCTAAATGTCCTTTCTCAGTGGTGAAACAGTGGAGATTGACTGGTTTACATGGTCTGTCATTTCCAGGTCTCTCTGCCAACGGGATACTAAGATCAGTCACTCTTGGGAGTCAATAAGTGTGGTGTATGTGTATATATATATATATATATATATATATATATATATATATATATATATATGCGCAATTCTGGCCATTTTAATTAGAGATGAGTCCAGCTCTGTAGCCCGTGGCCATGTCAAGGAAACACAAGCTGATTGCACTGCATATACAGAGCATATTAAATTTGACAGTAAAAACAGTGATTGTGGAAGAACTGTGTGAGAGGCTAAAGGTAATGTACTGACATCTAAGATGATGGAAGTAAATAGATGTCAAGATGGATTACACAGTTCCCTAAAGCCTTTTTTGTCACATGCAAATGTCCGTACAAACCATCTCTGAATAAGATACAGCCAGTGCACTTATTTGTGTTAGGTATGTTAGGTATGAATGTGATGAAAGGTTAGGGTGAGGGTTCTTTGTATATGATCCAGATGAATTGTTTGTGCTCTTTCATTTTGGGCCTGTACTAGGCTTGCTGCAGAAGTCGGTGTTAGTTCAGCCATTTAGTTCAGTTGGACAATGGACGCTACAATTATAAACTGAAATTGTTTGCTCTGCTCCATACAGCATGAGCTGCAGAGCATCATTGACATCTTGTAAAATATGCGGTCAGTACCGCTGCTCCCTATATACAGATTACTCATAATCATGAATTCGAAAGTGAAAAGCAAGTGTGCATTCAAAAGCGATTCAATACTCCACATAAAGATAGCGGCTCCCTGATGTCCGCAAGTTATAGGCCTATTGACAGAGTAGGCATGATCGCAAATTCAACAGCGAAAGTGAAAAGGGATTTAACATATGATATACCGGTGTGAAAATTTCCTCACCATGACATCCCTTGCCTGTACCATGCAATTATGAATGCTGGGTTCACAGGGAAAAGAATCAAACAATCATGTTGTGGGGTTTATTTCAGAATTTGTTGCCTCTAGGACATTATAGAAGAAAAAAAATCCAATAAAAAATAAACTGAAAAAAGTCATACTTCCTTAATTGCCAAATCTGTGTCTTATTTTTGACTACTTTTACTTTTGTGGATATGTTTAACCGAGGGAAAGAAAGCCAAGTATTGACCTGTGATTATCTATTCCTTCATCCCCAAATGGTCTTAAAGCAAAAAGCACTTCTTGTCTCTCTGGACTTCTAACTTTTTTTTTCAATAGTGTCAGCTGCTGAAAGTGCGCAGTTGAAAAGCACCGTATGCACAGACTTTCCGAGCAGAGAAATTACAATTTTCTGCCAAACTCTCAGCTGCTTATAGTCTGGCCACAACCAAAACACTCTTAGCCAAAGTAAACCTGAATATAAGCAATGTCTGGAGCACCCAAAGAAGGTCATACACAATTAAAAGTATTTTAACTGAATCTTTTATGAAGTAGTATCTAGTGCAGTACATTTTGTTTACAGTTTCATGTTTTAAATTGCAATTCTTGTTGATTTATGTGAATGAGATGTAGACCTGCAGTATATGCAAAAACTGATGCAATTCTGCCCTCTTCAGGTGAGAAGTGGAATTGCTTGTCTCAGTTTGTATCCCAATGCTACAAAATAAACATTTTACCACCTGAGTGAGATTTCTGCATTCATATGCAATTACAGTTCCCAATTATTTATAATGATTTAATTGTATAGTATTTTTGTTCATATAACATTATTTCTCTGTAGCATTACGTGTATTACATATTTGTAAAACAATCTTACCTAATGTGAAATTTAAAATGAGAATAACATTTTCTTATCCTTTCTCTTCTATTTTCAGATCACAAAAATGACATGAACATTCCATCATCGGGGAAATGAAGAAATAAGAGAGAGGAAATAATCCTGTACATCAAGCTTCTGTTCCTGCAGGTCTATTGATTCTGACTGAAACACAATGTGTCCATGTCACAGCCTGTGCAGATAAGGACCAGCGTGCTGAACTAGCCACATTGGCATCATGACTGAAGAGACTAAACAGTCCTTGGCTGCCAAAGAGCTGGATAATGAGACCAAAAAACAGGATAAGGGGGCTGTGGAGCACAAAAGCTTAATAGAGTCCCCTGAGCACTTTCAAAATGTGAGTCTGGAGCCACAGGCTGTGAACAATATTGCTAAGTTTTCAGAAAAAGAGAGGGACAACACGCAGCAACGTGAGGCTGTAATTCGCCCACAGCAGGCTGGAAAGATTGATTTTAAGTCACTGCAGAATCATTCATTCAATAGCAACAGGACATGGCCCAGCGGCAAGGACAGCCCTCAGTCGCCAAGTGGAAAGAGTCGCAATAGAGACAAGAGTAGAAAGCCGGGGAAAGAGCGTGGCAACCCACAGCAGTTGTACAGATTGAGTATTACTAACCCACGTTCAAATCCCACAATTGGGATAGCCTATCCCCAGCAGAAAGTCTCACTTCCAAAGAAGCTCGAGTCCAACAGAGGTCCTGTCTCAGGCAGCTACCGCTTCCATGTGCCAAGTATTCCAGAGCGAGAGGCCGAACTGCAGCAGGAAGAACTACAGTTCAGGTGCTTCCATGAGGGCTCACCTAACCTTACTTCCCAAAATTTTACCTCACAGGCTGTTGGTGCCACCTCTGGAGGACCTGCTCACCAGAATCCACCATCTACTCCGCAAAAGAAGCCCAGCCCAATCGAGAGCAACAGTACACAACCTGCCAATGAAAGTTTATTCCCTGACTTTCAGCTGAGTAAAACAGACACGTGGCAGTCTCCAGATAGGACTTTCAGAAACACAACTTTTTCCCTTACTTCACAAAAGCCAAACAACCTTGTGGACTTGAACAAGACCAATGGAAATTTTATGCCTGTGCCATTTCAGTATGGATACCCATTGTTAGAGGAGTCAGCCTCTGATTCCTTTCCCAGTGATCGGAATACACCGTCTCAAGATTACAATGATGTTTCTCTTGTCCCTAACCAGGTTTCCCATAATTCATTCTCCTTTTCGTCCTCTTCAGAGGGCCATGAGGCCATGCAAGCTAGTGCACAGTTTGGTAATGACCAGGTAGAGGACAGGCAGTCATACCAGTTACACCATAAACCACCCCAGTACATGCAGACGCCACATGGTATGTCATCTTCTGTTCCCAGCAATGACGAGAGCTCAGCATCAAGTACTCGGCAAACAGAGCAGAGTAAGAGTGTTTCAGATAAATCGGAGTCTTTTAGTCCAATAGACAGCAGGGACACAGGTTTCACAGTAGTGGGCAAGAGAGGCTGCCATCTTAAAAATGGCACTCCCAGCCAGAGAGTTCTTATTCAAGGCAGTGTTCATCATATTAGAAATATTGCACAAGGTTCAAGTTCACAAGTACACGTAATTAGCCCCCCACATAATGGTGTTCACATCAGCCCAGGGCCTCTTGACAAAAGTGCCAGTAAACACCACGGCAGGGTATCACACCCATGGGAAGGCACAAACAAAACCTTTCCACCACCACTCATAGACCAGACCTCCACACCTTACCCCTTTCAGTACCAAACTACACCAGAACAAAGACAAAACACTGGCATCAATGGCCGTATGCCTTGGCAGCAGATACGCTTCACAACTGCAATGCCAAACCAAAATAGGATTGATCTCTCCAGGCAGTTGAGCAATCAGCAGCTTACATTTTTGATAGGCCCATCAGATTGGCAAGATGACAATAAGCCGCACAAAAACATCAACCATAAAGATTCTAACAATTTTCTCAACAAAAAGAAAAATGATGGCTTCTCAAACCAAAAGCAGGACAGTGTCAAGCAAGGCTGCAACACAATTCCACCCAATCATTTTACAAATAAGGTGGATACAAATCAAGGCCAGGTGGGTGATGCCAAGAATAAGTCATTATACTTTGGTATTAATCACCCAGTGCCAGTGACATCAAGAAACTGTAGCTACCATCCATTACATGTAGCACCCTTAGGGCTGAAGATGGTGTCACCATATGACTCTCCTTCACGTTCACCCACTCAAAATCCAGCATCTAGTAGTACATGTTCATCACTCTCCCCAGCCTCTACAAACTCTGTCAACAGTAACTCTGATGACAGCCAAATTTCAAAGGTTCTGTCCCCTCAGTTTTTTCAGCAGCAACAGGATAAAGTATTGATATCATCTAATAACATGAACACTAACCAGCATCTCTACCATTCAGAAGCTTCCAGAGACTTGCACTATAAACAAGAAAGAGCCAAAGAAAACACGGCAAGTTTCATGCCACATAACAGGCATTCAAAGTCCAACATGGACAATGGAAAAGGTTGTTTGGAGACCTACAGAACAGAAAACCATCCCCCACCTCCATACTCTGCCCACCAACTCGCCACATCATTAGTCTCAGCAAACCTTGATCAACTGGATGTGCTTCTTACATGCAAGCAATGTGATCAAAATTTTAATAACCTTGTCTCTTTTCTTGACCATAAGCAATACTGTGGGCAGCATACATTTGCACAAAATGACTTAAAGGATGTGCCAAAAGTGGAAGAAATAAGGAAGTTTCAGACGGACCACACAAAAGCCATGTCATCTGGATCCAGTTATGCAATTTTGCGAAGTTCTTCAGATTTGCATCTGTCTCTGCTTGGACTGAACAAGAATGGGGAAATAGTGCCAGATAATGAAACCAAAGGAGATATAAAAGATGATTCAATGAAACTGATGCTACCATCTGCACCCTTGCCAGATTTAGAAATGGAAGATCCCAAACTGGATAGCCTTATCACAGAGGCTTTGAATGGACTAGGCTATCAGTCAGACAACGCAGAAATTGATAGCAGCTTTATTGATGCATTTGTTGATGATGACCTCACCACTACTAAATGTACATCAACAAGACAGGCTTTGACTACCAAAGACTCCACGATATTTGAAGGTAGAACTAACAATGAATCCACATCTAGTGAGAGATCTCAAGCTCACTGCAAATACCCTTTTGACTCAGACTTAGACAGCCTTAGTTTAGACAGCAAACACACAGATATCCCTTACAAAGAAAACCAACTCGAGTTGATACAAAAGGAAGGCCTTAAAGCAGAATCCTCTCCAACAGAGTCCCAGTCACAGGAGTCAAATTGCACACAAATGGAGTGGGAAGCAAGAAAGTCAGAACAAACAGAACACAAAAATGATTACAGTTCTAAGTTTCTTTTATCAAGCAATTTTTCTGCAACATGTGGGCTTAAAAGCCTGCAAAGCAGCACAGCTTTAGTTAAAACAACATGTCCCAGATCCACCTGTGCTAACAAAAGTCCAATGACTCAGAAACCAATAGCAACAGAAGGAAAAAGGAAAAGGACAGGTGGTGGAAGCTGGAGTAAAGAGCTTATTCACAAAATTGTTCAACAAAAGAACAAGTTGCATAAACTCCATGTAAAGGGCACTAAAAACATGCAGTTTTCACTTGTGATGGAGAGAGTGACTCCCGCGGTGCAGAACCCTACTTTCAGGGAATATGATTACGTTTCTGACTCAGATGATGACTGTGAGCCAGTAAAGATAGCCAGTCAGGGACGTCTCAGCCAGAGTATTCGCTGCAAGTACACATACACTAAAGAGTGTAAGGGGAGGATTTGTGCTGACAAGAGCCGGGAAAGTTCATGGAAACAAAACAAAAATGAGTCCTTTGATGCCAAGAAAGATTTTGACGTCTCTCCATCTTTGATGAAAGACAATCCTGGTCACAAAAGGCTACGAAGACGGAGCAGTAGGTCTTCCACAAGCAGTGAACTCAGCACATCAATAAGTATTTGTAGCGATAGTATTGGCAGCCCAAAAAGTATTGATCATACAGATTCAGACTCTGAGAAAAGAACAGAAGTACAGAGGAAAGATCAAGACACGCTTGAGCAGAATTTGTACAAGGAATCCCCACCAAAGATACGGAAAGAGTCAAGCACATCACTTGCTTTGACCTTCACAAAAAATACCAAAAGGTACAGCACTGATAAGATACTACTCACTGAGCACAAGGATCAATTCACTACTTCAAAATGTTCAAGCATTATCTGTAAGACTGAAGAGACTGCATCTGAGCGTACAATGACTAAAAGTACTGTCAGCCTCGCAAGATTCAAAACCACCAGAGTGGAAATAGAGGGAAAAGGAGACCACTATGGTTTTGAGGCAGGAATTATTGCAACCACGGAAGAGCCATTCAAAAAAGATAACCCAAAAAATATCACATCACCAAGAGGGTCTGGCATAACACTGAATCCAATGGAAACGACAAACAATAGAGATTCTAGCCATGTTTTTACAAAAGATGCTGTTGCATCAAAGGGTAAATCCCACAAGAGAACTAACAGTTCTGAATTTTCAGCACCCATTTTTGAGAAAGCCATCAATAACAACACATCAAGTGAAGAAGCCAACAGAAGCTCAAATTATCTATTCTCTGAACCCCCACCTTTTTGCACTTCACTTGTGGACAAAGTCTGCTTATCACCTTCAAAAGTCCATGATGCAGATCAAAAGGATGTGCAGTGTCTCATTCCCTATCCTTCGGAACATGATCAAAGTCTTATAAAATCACCTCTTTCTTTTGACACAACGTCAATGTTTGGCGACCTTTCTGTGGGAGGTTTTGAGAACAATCTTTATCCAGATATTCAGCTTGCCAAAGACAGCTTCAGTCCTCTGGAAACCACAACAGATAAGAAGGAACTTTTTGAGTCGTCATTCTCACCATTCTTAGAACAGAGAGACTGGAATCTGATGGTTAATGTTAGTCCTGTACTACCAGATGAGATTTCTCAGTACAAAGAGGACTCTGACTCAAATGAGAATAAGACCAATTTTAACTATGTCCCATTTGCTTTGTCAGAGAAATTAACGGACTACACTCCTAATCTCAACAGCGTGTCAGTTGATGATCTGGAAATAAAAAGAATTGTTACAGAGCTTGAGAGTCAGCTGCAAACAGCCAAGCTCAGCAGCCCTCCACCATTAGACAGTGAGCTAACAAAACAGCTTACTATGAGCAAATTCTCTCCACTGAGACTTGACCCTGAAAGTGAAGATGAGGGCAGTAGCTTACAGATAAACTGTTCCTCAGAGAACCTGGATATTGCCAGACCAGTAGACTCAAATTCAGCACTGTTCTCAGAACCTGACTTACCATGGTCTAGTCCACTCTCATTTGGATTGATGTGTGGACAGCAAGGTCTTCATACACCAACACATTCATCTACTATCAACACACCAACTGATTCAGGACATGAACATTTGGATATAAAGGGTAGCATGGGGCTCACTGATTTGAACACAGAAAACAGTTCACCGCTGGACCAAGAAGACAAAACAGAAAATAATGAGTGCTTGGACAAGTCAGAAGAAATGCTTGAACATGAAATCTACACAGAAAATCTGATGAAGAGCCTGGAAGTAATCTCAGATTCTTTGTCTTCAGGTTTTACATCACCTCAGTCATCTCCTAATCAAGAGTGTGTGGTTCCTGAGGAACATGAAAAACAAGACAATGAATACTCAGAACACATTGAGTCTGAATATGTAGAATTTAGAAACACAGAAGCAGAGCTCACAAAGTTCTCAGTGGAGACAAATGTATTTTCAGATAAACTAGAAGAGAAAACCAGTGACATTTCAGAGTCAGAAAATGAAACAAAAGCCAGCCTGAATGAGAGCAGTAATGACACACTTCATAATGAAGATTTAGTAGTTAATGAACAACAGCTTGCTGAGAGCTCCTTTACGAGTCCACAAACTGAATGCTGTGTGAACTTAAATGAAATTGACTCAGTGAAGTCTTCAGTCTCTAGATATGAACATAAGCGTGAGTCATCTGTCAGCCAAACCGAGAATGCTGAGTGTGATGCACAATTTGACTTAAAAGACTCATTGTATATTACCAATAGTCCAGACTTCTCCAAAATATCACACTTTTCAACATCCCCAGCCATACCAAAAGACAAAAACATGCTGTGTGTTGAAAAAACACAGAAATGTGATGAAGATTCAGCTCTAATTGCGAAGCCAGAACTCATTTCTAAAGGCAACAGGCAGGCATCTGACAAAACAGGTGGAGCAACAGACTGTCCCTCTCATACAAACATCCAACCACCCATTTCAAACATCAAGTCTCCTCTTTGTCAAGCCACTTTGTCAACCCATTCACAATTAAATAATAGACAAAGGGTGGTTTCTCCTAAACATCTTTCTGTAGTTCAAGATGAACATGACTGTACAGAGAGTGTGGAGAGAGCCATGCCTGATATGACATTTCCTGTGCAATCAGAATGTGAAGAGAATCAACAGAAGAACATTGAGCAAAGTCCTCAACTTTATACTGTGACTCAAGCACCACAGTTTTCTCACAACTCTATCCAAAGCCCTTGTGAACTGAGAGATAATGGTTCACTACCAGACACAGTTACCCCTGCACTGAGCAAAAATGGACAAGACCTGGAAGACAAAACCTCAGATCAAAAAAATATTGGCGGGTCAGTAGATACTTCTGATTCAGCAACACCAGAATTAGATCATTCATTTGTTCCCCATCAGGATTTAGTAAAAATCACAGAGAGTAAAATTTCTAGCTCTGCTGTGGAGGACATCATCTCAAAACAAATTTTTGGTGAGACTTCTCTGCATTCTAGGCCATTGGATGGCTCTCAGGATACAGGTGCACTATATGATTTGAAACTCAGCCCCCTGAATTACAGTGAAACATGCTTCAATGACTACAACTTCACCTCTAAATGTTTAAACAAAGGAAATGACCAGTCTGATGTAAAATCAAACTCCACAGACAATTACATCCTCAATGCCTGTGCTTTCTCTCTTGATAAACCTTTGTCATCCAGCCTACCGTATAATGCAAATGAACCAGAGCCAAATATCCAGGGCCACCTGATTGGACTTGAAATAGCAGAAAACTCTATAAATGAAAACATCCAAAATGATATTAAATATTCAAATGTATCAGCTTCCTGCAGTAATTATGTTGAGGATGTCACTACAATTCACTCTGAACAAGTCTCAAACCATAACCAGAGTTACATGAATGGTACTCATGTTCCACGTGAAACTGTTGATTACATGGATCTGCAACTCACACTTCTGAAGAAAGTAGATTCTGAGAAGATGGACAATCAGATGATGACCAGTGAGCATGATGCAATGCAGAGGTCCACCATGTTAGATGTTAAGGAGACATCTAAACCTCTGATACCTTGTGAAAAAGCAGTATCTGTGGGTCTTGCATGCACATCTGTCCAAAATGAAGGACAGAGTCTAAGGTCAAGTGAGACAAAATCCTCACCTAAAAAGGGTGGTACACAGAATGCAATTCATGGAAAATTTCAATGTGAAATATGTGCAATGTTCTTTCGTACACATCCTGGACTTAAAAGACATAAAGCCATGAAGCATGTAGTAAAGACTGAAGGGATTTCACCTATTGAAAATGTAAATATGAGTAGTCAAGTGTCTAAGCCCATTTATAATATGTCACACCCAACAGAAAAAGCACTGAAAAATAGCATGGATGTTATGGGTCCAGCAGTTCTTTCACATTTAAACAGAAATGAAATCTCAGATGGACAAGGACAGAAAACAGATGCACATTTGATCTTTGAAGGGATTGCAAGTGATTCTGATATGTCAAAGATCCTAGAAAGTTGTGATACTGATCAGACAACTCTTGTTAATGAAAGGGCAAATAACGGTATCAATACCATGGACACACGCAGTGAAATGTTTTCTCCAAAATTGGTAAAGCAAGACACTTTTTCAGATGAAATACTCAGTACTCTTAAAACAGATATGTTGCAGGCTATATCTCTAGATTCCCCCTCAATGGTGCAACAAAACTCTCCCAAGTCACCTGAAAAACAGATTCCGGGTAGCAGTCACAGCTATCATGAAGTCAATGTGAGAGAGGAACAGAAGAGCATGGTAGCTATCAGCACTGAAGAGCAAAAGGAAGAAACAATTTCTTCCACAGAGACTTCCAATTTGCATAAGAAAGGGGACACATATGACATTGACAATGTTGTAAAGTATTGTGATAACCCAAAATATGCTCTGACAGAAGATATCCACTATCCACTTGGGGATTCTTCTGTGGATATTAAGCGTGAGAACACCTCTTCTCCCACAGAAGACAGTCACATGCTTACTGGTACTTTAGGATTGGGACCTGATCTTAAGACTTTCTTTGATGATGAAAATACTTTTTCTCAGTTATTCCCAAGAAATGATGACAGGAAAAGAAAGAAATGTGCAAGGGTTTATGGTAAAAGCAACAAAAAGCAAAAACAACTGTCCTGTTTAGTTTTAGACTGTCCTCCCACTGGTGCCTTTATTGACAAGTATGCAGAGTCTAAAGAAAACAAGTCGGGACATATGTTCACCAACGGCACAAATGACCCTTGTGAATATGAAACCATATCAATCGACAATGATAACATGCATGCAACGACTCCCAAAAGCTTAGTAAACAGCTCTACAGAGAACGCTTGTCATTCAAAAGATGGCCTAATGGATCACCAGGCTGGTTACGAGGAAAATGCAGAAACTGGCATTAAAGAATTTGTATGTGAGAATGATGCCACAATTAGACAATACTTAGAGCACCAGGATGATTCACATGATTGCACTGTGCCAGAAAACACAGTGTCATCAGTTCCTCAGGAAGATTGTAAACCAGAGGTTCCTGATACAGCTTGCCCTCTCCAACTAGTCTGTGTTCAAGAAAATGCCTCTTGTTCACCAAGCATTGAGATACCAAACCATGACACTACAATTCAGATTCCTGTACCCTTTTTTGAGCCTGAGAAAGATATGCCTCTGGTTGCGACAATTGCAAGCACAGAACTGAAAGACCCTGTAAGACCCTGCAAAAAGCCTATGGAGCGGAAGTGTAGGAAACGCATAGAACCTGGACTCAAACCAAAGGATAAGCAGTACAAATGCAAGGTGTGTTTCACATGGTTTCTCACCTTAGGTGAGCTCGACTTTCACAAGCTCTCTCACAATCCATCACCTCCCCCAACTTGCTATATGTGTGTCCAGCGCAAGTTTACCTCCCGGGAACAGCTTAGGGACCATCTCAGGGAGAAACACGCCAAAAACAAAGCAGGTGTTTGGACCTGTGGGATGTGTTTGAAAGAAATTTCAGATGTCTGGATGTACAATGAACACTTGCGTGAGCATGCCACACAGTTTGCGCGAAGAGGGCAGTCTCAGAGTTCCCTCTTGGACATGCCTGGGTGTTTCATGCAAGAAAATGCTGTGAAGAACTTCATATCTTCAATAATGCAGCATCGGCACAGCAGACCTGCAAGAGACAACGTTAAACCATCATCTAAGGAAGAGAGAAGAACATCTTTTGATGTTAATGGACAAGAGCCAAAGGTTCCAGAGGAGTCTTCCACAATTCTGAAGACTAAAACGAGCATTGGGGGAGGAAATAAGCACTGCGCACTGACAACGCTTGAGGTTCTATCTAAAGCAGAGACTTCTTCTAAAAATGCTGAGATGCATCCTAACTGCAAGGACCCTTCAAGGGACTGTCACCACTGTGGCAAGCAGTTTCCAAAGCCTTTCAAGCTCCAGCGCCATTTAGTGGTCCACAGCTTGCAAAAGATTTATCTTTGTCACAAATGCCCAGTATCCTACCAAGAGGCAAAGGAGCTTAAAGACCACCTTAAAAATGAACATGACGAGACAGATGAGCCAGACTCAAAGCATACCACACTATATACTTGTGAACTCTGTGCTGATGTCATGCATGTAATCAAGAAGTCGTTCATCTGCAGTACCTGCAACTACACTTTTTCAAAAAAGGAACAGTTTGATCGTCACATGGAGAAACACCTAACTGGAGGGAACAAGATCTTCAAGTTCAAGGGAGTTGTGAGACCTTGCAAGCCTTTTAATTCAAAAGATGATAAATCTGACACACCGCCAAGCAAGAAAAGGAAAGCAACGGAGAGCAGCTTAGACATCACAGTGTCACATATGCAAGGCATCAAATCAGTGTTGCCCATCATAGATGACACTGTAAAAAACAGTACTGAGGAACATTCAACGCAAACAAACAATACCAGTGTGAAAATTGAAGATGAGGCTGAGGACTTCCCTGCCGGGGATATTATTGAGTGTACAGTGCAAACAGATTCTGTGGAACAGAGTCTTCCATCAACAGAGCTGAAGGAAGAAAATGAAAGCTCTTCTCCATCTTATGAAATTCAAGCAGATGAGCCCATGGAAGTCATTGCAACAGACAAAGGAGCTCTGACAGAGATTTGTGATGTTAAAATAGAAGATGACTGTTGCACCATTCCAACAACATTGTTAGTTTCCGAGATTGACATTTCGAGCATTACCAAACTTAACGAAGACACGGTGGAGACAATCACTTCATTAAGTCTTGAAAATGCAAGTGAACAAGGGGAAATAAGGCACTCAAGTCAATGCACCATTCAATTGTGCGGTCAAACAGACATAAATTTACCAAAACAAGGCATGCAAGGGCTCTCATCTTGTAATGACTTTGAACTCGCATCTGTGAAGCAGGATCAAAATAAACAAGATTTTCAGACTCATCACAGTGAACAGCTGACTACTGCTCTGACTAAGCACATAACTATGGTCAAATCTGAGGAAACTATGAAACAAAGTCTTGAAAATAACCTTAGTTCCACTGATTCTGCACATCACACCAACAGCTCTAATACATGTGAAGACAAGGATTCAACCAGGCAACAGAAGAAGAGGAAAGATCTTAGGACACCTCATAGCTCTCAGAGAACGCAATCTCCAACTGCAAGGGAAAATTTGGTGATTGACCCAAGGGCCAAAAAGAAGTTCAGACCCAGCAGGTTTGAAAATATTGATGGACAAAGGAAAAATGAACTTCCCAATGACTATCCAGTGCTTACATCAGTAAAGGATGACACAGTCAGTAACAAAATAATCTCCAAGCATAAAATAGGGTCATCTAATCTGGGCCTTCACCTGAAGAAAGGTTCTGTAGATAGTTTCTCACCAAAAAAGGTTGAGATTGTACGTCACTTCACCGGAGATTGCAAAGGGAAAAAGAACATTCCTAGGAGACCCATCCATTCCCCTTCTTCCAGGATCTCCACCATGAACAATTCATTTAACAAATCACGGTCCAAGCCAGGGGTCAGATCCATAGAGACTCACTCATACCGTACTGCAGAGTCACAGAACAACCTCCTCAGCCAGCTGTTTGGCCAAAGACTAACTAGCTTTAAAATTCCTTTAAGGAAGGACACTTCTGAATCAATTAAGGATTAAATGAATGCTATTAACGAGGAGGTAATTAAGTGATCCACTAGGCATGTGATTAAGGCAGTGTATTCATGATACTTGGATTGTATGGCCCTCCTCTGTGAAATAATTTAACTCCTTGTTTAGTCACTTTATTGCATTCCTCTTGTAAATGTGTATTTACATATATGTGAAGACCAACAACAAAATGTATGAATATAGGATGAATATGTTGGTTACAAATTTATTTTCTCTATTTTATAGTGGAGCATTATCTCTAAGAGACTGTATTTCAGCAGCAACAAAGTAAAGGTTTTTGGGAAAGAATTTACTTGAAAATGAACTGAGAATATTTGTTTTCCAAATAATGCATGACACTTTAACATTACATGTTCTTAGATGTTTTCCTAGCAACAGGACCAAAAGACATCCTAAGTCTGAATCATGTCAATGTGCTTTATTTTATATGCTTCAGAGAATTACTCCTTCATACTCTTTTACTTTACTGTATTGCGGAGACACTCATTAGTATTAGCTTTTGTATCATCACTAATTGGTGCTATGTTATTTTATTATTATATTTTGTGTAATGTGAACACAATGTCTTATAACTGAAGGGAACATGTAGCAATTACACTCATTCAATCATTGCTGGTACTAAGTTTTAGAGGAAATTACACAAACATACTGTGTAAGATCAATCAAAAAGAAAGGGTTTATTTGTGTCCTAATTTGATCTGTTCAGAGGAGGGCAAGGGAAAAGCCTTTTCCAAAACTGTATTTAGTTTGATTTCATCTATAATATGAACTCAGGTGCTATTATTGCGCATGAAACCCTTAAGAATTCTTCCCATGCACTGATGTTACCATACACAAACCCCACACGATCATCTATATGTCCCCCCAGTTCTTTAATAATTACTATTTACAAGAACAAAAGGTGCTTTGTCATGTGTATATGTATCTTATATTGTATAATATTGTAGGTTGATTATTTCCAGTGCAATGCATAATGTCAAAGTTCTATTTTAATAATGTGCAAAAGATGAAGAGAAAAAAAAAGAAAGCAAAATACAAAGCCTACTAAAGGCTTATGAGTGGATCAAAGTGCATCATATAAACTTGGTTATTAAATTTTTTTTGCATCAAGTCTTTTGTTTCTTTGTCATTCTGGTGGTTTCCTTGTTTCATGCTGTGGATCTGTCAAAATGAAAGTGTGCTTATAACTTCTCACAATACAATGTGAAAGAATGAACTGTGTGAAGTGTGCAATAGGAGAGTACAAGGTATTTTTAATCAGTCAAGAACTGCACTGTATCCTTTGAATTCACATTTAATGATCACTTTAAATTGACATTCACAATGAAAATGTGAAGATCATAGAGCCATCAAGGGTTGACAACCTGTTTTTAGTAGGGAGAATGACAGCTTTGATCCGGACAAAGACATGACGTTTTCAACAGCAATTGTGTAACAAATCTCTTACCTGAAAAATAAGGTGGATAGTGGGGTCCAAAACGAAGACCAATAGTAAAATGCTTGTTTTCCATTTCAGATGATACCATAAGCATAACAATTAGAGTGAAAAACTCTAGCTTATGTGTGAAGTTTGTTGAGTAAAACCTGATGATCATGTTATCCAGCATGATTTGAGAGTGTTGAGAATTGTATCTTAGTATCTCAAATGTCACGAATTCGCTTATTTGTTTCACTCATTTTTTGTAAAGTATCTCAAAATCCTAAACCTTGATTATTTCCAAATTTAAATTAGATTTTGAATCCAAATTTTTCAGTATGGTCTGACTTTTGAACCCCACTGTTTTGATGCAAAATCCTAAAGCGACATTTTTTTTTTTTTTTTTTTTCAGTAACTCCACACTATGATCTACTGACAATAACTCTAGACCGTAAAAAAAACAGTTATTCAGAATTAGAGTAAACATTACTGACTTTGCTCAAAAACAATGGCACATCATTCCATAATAATTTATGCACAATTGCACAATAATTACCCACAATAAATGTTGTTCAGAAAAGGACTAACAGACAAGTCCTTTCAAGCTGATTTATCACTGTGTGTTTAGTGGCTTGTATCCCTACATGAGCCTTATTCACCTTCACATAGGAATAAAAAGCCATAAGACACAACAGCTGTAATGGGAGCGCCGCAGTGAGGGAACTCCCTGGCTTTCAACAAAGACGTAGGGGCCCGTATTGGAGGCACCTGGTAGAAGAAAGAGAGGAAGGAAAAGGATTGATAACTTTAAAAAGGAGATGACAAAGCTAAGCAGGCAGAAAGATAGATATTATAGTGTGAAATTGATATTATGATCTTAGCTGTCATAGAGGCATTCATAATGTGTCTCAGTAAGCGTCAAGAGCGAAGCATTTCCAAGACAGCTATATTTCAGTGAGGTCTAATGCATTAATCAATCATACCATGTGATACGCAAAAAAAAAGCTTCTGTAGCCGTGAATCTTGTAATTGCCACTGATTACTCTTTTGGGTTTAAGCAAATATGCAGCAAAACTCATGATTAAAATGTTAATTTAATTATGCAAACAGTGATTAGTTCAATTATTCTGAGCAAATTTCACCACAATGCAAGGTGCTCATTAAACTACAGTAACTGATTACTAATGGGTGAATTTATATGCAGAATAAAAAAAAAAAACGATAAAAAAAAAAAAAATCACAAATGGTCAGGACAGCTGATTTGCATTATTGACAATCACTCAAAAAAAAAAAAAAAAAACTTTATTGCATTTTCTCCCAGTGCTGTTTGTAGATGCCAAGTAATAATTGTACATCTCCTTGTCATGGCTGTTCTGATCATTTCATCTTTGAGCAAAATCTCCTGGGAGACAGCACAGCTTTGCTCTTTGAAGTGGAGTGACATTATCACTGGCTGGCCCTGAAAATAGCATCAGTTTCGCCATACTGCCACTCACAGAGGGCTGAAGATCAGGGCCAGATAGAAATGGGCGACTGGTCAGCGGTAATGACATGGAGTCTAAAGGGAACAGAGGCCATCTTCAATCTCACCTTTCAATCCCAGCAACCCTCAGTCCCCATTCAGCAGCGTATAGTGCCACTCACAGCTTTGGCACTGATGGAAAATTACTAGGAATTCCATCACATTGCCCCAATGTCAGAGATGGAGAGTGACAGCGGGAGGAAAAATGATAAATGTGACTATTTGGTTCGGGGAGAGCTTTCAGCTCCCAATGCCACAACACAATATTTAATCATGGTGGAGGGGATGGTGGGGGGAATGGGGGGTGAGTCATTTTGCTGTTAATTTATGGCTCATTTGGGGGATAATACCAGGCTGTCATCCATTTAAATCATAACGAGTAAAGATGATATGATGAGACGGTTCCCCAGTGCTGGAAAACAGGAAATGCAACACAGGTAATGCCGTCAACGGAGGATGCCCATGTGTAAACCAGCATGAGTTATGAATGTGAATGGTCAGGATCAAGGCATGAATGAAAAGCCATCACTGCAAGCCCCCAGCACTTCATCATAATACCAAACAAAGGACAGCCTTAAAAATCTAAATCAGTCCTACTTCAGCATTTAAGTGGGTTTTATTTCCAACCCATTACTGTTTTATGAATATGAAACAAAAAAATAATTGGATAACACTTTTTATGATGACTGCATATATAACAATGCATTAGAAAACTATTCGTAATGCTTAATAATGTACTTAATCATTTGCATGTTCTGGTAAATTAACCCAGATATAATACTTTTTCCAATGGATAATGGTATAATATAAATATTTATATCTCATAATTTAATGGTAAGTGAAACAAAATTCCTGAAACTAATATAACATTTTAATGCAATACTCGCTTCAAAATTCAAAACAGGCCATTATAATTAGTGCATATGATAAATAGTGCATAATTAGTAGTAAGTAATTACACTGCTGTCAGTTTCATTAAAAAGTCTTCATGTGTTAATTCAATATAAAAAATTTTTTTTTGTGAAAATTACAAACATTTTAAAACTGTAAAAATGGTACAGTAAAACTTTTAATCATCCATTATAACATTATATGGATTTTGCAAGTAAAACAATTTAAAAATGACAATATAATTTACAATGAAAGGTTATTTACATTAAGTTTTGACCATGTGCACAATCTATATGTGAGTATTGGCCGTGTTTTATTGACAGGCCACTTACGATGAATTGTTATTATGGTAGTTATCAGAATATTAAGTGAACATAAATAAAAATACAGTTAAAAACAGTATAATGAAAACAGTATAATTTCTACTTAAAACAGTATAATGCTTCAAAACATAAGCAGTCTTCATGGAAAGTGTGACAAAAGATTGTTTTCAAAGCTCCAAGTCACAGCTCTACCAATCTGATCCTCCGTGCTTCATGAGTTTTAGATTCGCCCGTCATCATGAGGAGAACACTTTAAAGACACGACTGTGGTAAAGACAACAAAAGTGACGGTCCCCCAACAGCCTGCGCAGTCAAACTATTCCTCAATGTTTCCTTGAAGCTTTGAGAAGCTGCGTGTGCATCACAGGGCTTTGAGAGGCACATCTTGAGTAGTCTCGCAGGTCGCATTAGACCTGCTGTCAGCACTCGCTGCAACAAACCAAGGTAAACAGAGTCCTTGATCCTCTTGAAGCAGAGCAAGAGAACTTGAATGCATGTCTTTCATTTCAAAACACGCAGTTGAAGAGACCGTGTAGTGGCACACAGTTCACTCGAGGTCTTGGTTTAAAGTTCTACATAGATTTTAAAATGATTGCGGTGTGTATCAGGCCGCGTGACCTCTGAGATTGGGGTGACCGCAAAGTAGACAGCGAGCACCGTCTCTGTAATGAGCTGCCGCCCCTGACACCATCATCTAGCATCGGTTGCACATTTAGATTGGCCAAGGTACGAGTTGATGAGCTCTCAAATTGTTCCCGTGAAAAGTTCAGTGGAAAACAAGTCTTAAGCCTGGGGGTAAAACTCAATTAATTATTAATGTGGTGTGTCATAAAGAACAGGATAAGACTCAAAGGGAAATGCTAAACACCTCAAAGCTAAAATAATACCTCCGCTTGGGTTCTCAGTGATTTGGAATACAATTAAAAACTCAATTTGAAAGGTTTGTGAGTTATAGCGGCACAAGATTAATTTGCAATTGGAAAAATGGCCGTTTAGGGCCATCAGACATTTTTGGCTTGTTAGCAGTGCGGTTTATTCTCTTCCCAGAGGTAATATGTCATACTTCATTAATTCTTAATAGACATAGCCTGAAACAGTGCAACTATTCATGTTTCAACACTGCTACATCCTCTCCTTAACTGTCATTCCCCTTAGGCGTCGCCGTCTCTCCCCCCCCCCCCCCCCCAGTGTGGATAGCTCTAGAGCGGTTTGCACTAGCATTGCATGTGTGTGTGTGTGTGTGTGTGTGTGTGTGTGTGTGTGTGTGTGTGTGTGTGTGTGTGTGTGTGAGAGATCGCAATTGACAAGGGTATAGCCCACTAATAGACAACTTAAAATGTCAGGAAATCCAACTGTCAGGCAGCTCAGAAGTGACACGGCCGTGGCGGTGGCATATTTGATGGTAAATCCCAGTGCTGGTTGTGACTCACTCAGATTAGCGATGTATTTCAGGGTACACGCCAAACTACTGAAGACAGGCTGACTTTTAATTACATCAATTACAAAATTGAGAATTCTAGAGTGAATGAGCAGCTTCTGATGAACAAACACCGCCGGCTCAGATTAGCAACAAATTCGACATGCTAGATAAACAGTCCATAACTGGGGGTAAAAAACAACAACAACAACAACATGCATCCATTGATTCACATCAATCTTTTCACTTTTTCTAGACTTAAATATAATATATTAAAATATATTATGTAAAAATGTTAAATATGTAAAAATGAATAATAATATATAATATATATGATTTTTTTATGTATATATATATAATACGTATGATATTATAAATCTTAAAAATATATAAATATATACATATAAATACATGAATATATGTAAAGATTATAACATTTATTTCAAATGTATTTTATAAATATTAAAGATGTAAATAAAAAAATAAATAAAAATATATAAATATATATATATATATATTTGTTTTTATTCTTTTAAATGTTAAATCCTGTTAGCACACTGGGGCTTGTCACAGTCTGACTAAAGGCTGTATATAAAATATTGAAATGTAACACCCTGCTCACAATTACCAATGTATTAAATGCATTGTTTGCGTGTTGATCTCGTCTCTATACTCTATACTGAGATTACTGGAGTGCACAATTCTCTAAGACATTGCTGGACATCCCTGGAGACCGACTATGAATTTTGCGTGTATATATAGCATTGTATTTACATTACATATATATTCAAGAGTTGTATAATAATAATAATAATAATAAGCTCTTGCCTATTAAAACCAGGCCTTTCTGTTCAACCATTAGTATCAGATGTAGTATCACTATTTTACGATTAACTATACCAATAACAGCCACAGAAACTTACCAAAACCATATTACATCACTTTTAGTTTCACACATACAAAAACAGTACTCACTCAATACACCACTGAAACTACAGACATATAGAGTATATTTAGCAATAAAATTAAATAAACAAACTGTTCATATTTTGAAATGAATATCAAGGACCTCAACCACCTGCAGACATACATGATTCAGAATAGACAACACACACACACACACACACACACAAAACATGAATTACATCTAGTCACTGATTTACATTACAGCATCAACTCACTGAGAAGTAAAAGAGGGACCTTTGATACACACCTGTGCCATCCACCATCTCCACTCGCCTTCCATCTGTGTCTTTCCTCTGTCTTTCATCCCCCCTCTCGCGCTCTCTCTCTCCCTTACTCGCGCTCTCTCTCTCCATCTGAGATGAGGAATGAGTTGGTGAGTCTTCGGCTCAGTGAGGTACAGATTGGGGCTCAGCTGCAGAAACTGACATCATCCTTACAAGACCGCACGTTTACCCCTCCCGTAGTCTCTCTCTCTCTCTCTCTCTCGCTCTCCATTCCCCCCCTCCCCATGCCCCCACTTCCCCACTTCCCCGAGCCCTTCCTCATAAACGAAATACATTGGTTACAGAAAATAAGGAGCGAATTCGCTCGCCTCGGCTGTTTGCGCAGCAAATCTGCTTTATATTCAAAGTCTCCTAACACGGTGTGTGCTGTGGGATCAAGTAGCATTAGCATTCCCTGCAGCCACAGGTTTGAGAACTCAAAGTGTGAGGCGGTCACATGCGCTGGGGAGCGTGCTTGTCCACGCTTCTGCCATAGGTTATTAGAGACCGGCGACCGGGACACACTCTTACAGAGAGGAACTCACTCGAGAGCCACGTTTGTCAATGCGCAAGCACACGCGAACACGCACTTATCTCTATCACCTCTCCCTCCCGCTGGAATTTTCCTGTCCCAAGTCATTTAGATTTTCATTTATCATTGTAAGGTAAGACTGTGGCAGCTGTTATTAAAATAGATTGCCTCTGCTAAAACGCCATAATGCGGCTTGCGTTGAGAGCCGCATATACGGCTGCCTGAATTTGTATACTGTAAATATGGACACATGTGCTATAAACATATGGAGCATCAGTATTCCCCGAAAGGAATTAAACGGAGAGAAATATGACAGCCGGTTAGGTGTGTTTTCTCCAGTTGTTTATGTCATCGACAGAGCCAGAAATGAAGATGCCATTGTAAATTACACTGCCAGTGTGGCAGACACTACTAAGCTTGGCCTGTTTTTTTTTGGTTGTGTTTTTATCTCCACTTCAGTTTCTCAGGAGACTTGCATTCAGAATTCCTTCTCTTGTTTCCATAGTGACACTTTTTCCTCCTTTGTATAAGCATGTGCACTATGCGTCGCCGTGGATAGACGTTTCGCAGCGAGGAGCGTTCGCTGGTGTTAATTACCGTGTGTACAATTAAACGCAGCTCATTAACAGGCTGTTACTATTATTTTTCATCTTGGGGCATAATTAAATCACCCTGTAAAATCTGCATGATTACAATCTGACTGAAAAAAGCCACATAAAAAAAAAGAGGGAAAATGCACAGTTTTAAACGCCATCCACCAAACAATTTAAATGTGTAGAGCATTACAGCATGAAATACTGTAGTATAAAGAAACCAAGCACAGAGTAACTTCCACTTCCTCTCTCAGTGGAAACTGCAAACCTATTATCTGCTTCCCAGACCAGTGGGTGGTAGATGGAGGTGCTCGATCACCTCAGTCAAACAAGGAGGTCTAATGATGAGCTCTTAAATTGTTCTCACAAAAAGATCAGCTGAAAAGTGTAAAGCCTGGGGGTAAAACTCAATTCATTATTAATGTGCTGTGCTAAAAAGATCTGAGCGGGGAAATGCTAAACAACTTAAAAGTAAAAAAAAAAAAGTAAAAACCTGGCCTCATGTTACATCTGACATCCAATTAAAATGAAACGGTAGTCTGTGTTGGCTGTTACTATTTTTCACCTTCAACACCACTGACTATATCTAGAAAGCAGAATGGCCGATTTGGCCAATGTAATGCCAACATACTGTATATAATTCAATGATGGCAGAGGAGATGTCCACAAACATGCTAAACATTTAAAATATATAATTTTGTTTAAAGCAGCGTGGTGTTTTGCACATTTCTACCTCTTGCACAGACATAAACCTTTCCTTTTTTAAATTGGTGAATGCAGTTTGAAGTTGTGACAGTCATGTCTGATGCTGCATTTAAAGGGATAGTTCACCCAAAAATGTAAATTAGCCCATGATTTAATCCCCCCTCAAGTCATCCTAGGTGTATATGACATTCTTCTTTCAGACGAATACAATCGGAGTAATATTAAAACAATGTCCTGGCTCTTCCAAGCTTTATAATGGCAGTGAATGGCCGTCTCTGTTTTGAAGTCCATAAAAGTGCATCTATCCATCATAAAATAATAATTACTGTAGTTATGAAGTCATTGTCGAGTCATGCAGTTCGAGTCCAAGTCAAGTCTCGAGTCATTGGTACCAAAGTCTTTTTCTTTATTTAGTCAATCAAGTCACAAGTCCTTTAATTCGCAACTCAAGTCGTAACCCGAGTCCCCCACCTCTGCAATCAATGCAGATCTCAGCAGAAAATGCGAACCTATTACAAACCCAAAAGTGTCTGCTATCCAGACTAGTGGGTGGTAGATGGAAGTACTCGATCACTGCAAGACAAACAAGAAGGTCTAAGGATGTCAGGGATGAAAACACTGGGGTTTTGATGGAGACTTTATGAATGGATTTGTTCTTTCATGCCAAGCCACTAAATCAGCTCAAATGGGTTTGTTTCATGCCAATTACACGCTAAATCCAGCGAGTGACAGGTCTGGGATGATTATAAATGGCCATAAGTGATGAGTATAGTGTATCTACTGGTGTCATTAAATGATTTGTAACAACATCTTTAGTTCAGTTAAATAAGGAACTCTCTAAAGCTGGGTATATTTACTTGCTGAATACTGCACAGCACATACTGTAGACATAGTATGTACTATTAATAGTATGTGAAACAGAACACATTAGGTACTGTTCATTAAATATATATTTAAAAAAAGTAAAGTAAGTATTAAAAGTACTGTACAATATTGCAAGATGATTTTGTACATTGCTTAATTCAGCAAGTGGTGTCCAGTTTGATCTATTTGGTGAAAAAATCTGTTAACATTCCAGTCAACAAGTCCAAAAAAATGTCTACGGGCATTGTGGGATACGGTTTTCCGTGAAGTGCAGAATGTCATCCAACAATTTCCCATTACGTGCACAGTATGCATACTATTTACCACAGAAATAAGGGCAGAATAACAGTATTCGGTTTCAAACATAGCTAGTACAGGCCTGGTGGGTGATATGACCAAAATCCTATCACAATACGAGTCATTTTATTTCCCGATTGTGTTGCATTGATAACAATATCACAATAGTTTGTTTTGCTTTAAATAATGTTTTTATGATATCAACATTTTTTATACCATTTCATAATTATCAATTTCAATACCACAAAAAGATTAAAAAAATAAAATAAAATAAAAGTACTAGCCTTCACTCTAAAATCCATTGGGTTGAAAATAAAATAACTGCTAGGTCATACAGTATATGGACAAACCTAAGGTGAGTTATTTTGACCTAGCATGCTGGGTTGTTTATTTAACCCAGCATAATGGGTTGATTAAAGCTAGTTAATTTTTAAAGGAATACTAGCTTATTATTTACCTCATACTAGTAGAGCTGCATGATTCTGCATAAACTGATAATCACGTTTAAAAAAACTACTAAACAAAATAAGGTAATTTATTTGAGGTTCTGACAAAATGTTAATTGCTGCAGTCTTTTAAAAAGCCAGTTTGAATGAATGATTCAGTGCCTCATAAAGACTTCCCTTTTTTCACTACTGGATGAATCAGTGTTTTTGAACAAATCTTTTGAATGAATGATTCAATGACAAATACATTTAACAGTCACTTGTCGCCACCTTGTGGAGTAACGATGAAATCGATACAATCATTATTTGAAGCGTCAAAAATCGTTATCAGTGTTTTCATCTGAACTATAACGTTTTATTCCCAGTACTTCTGTGATCATTTGAATTACTGTAACAGAAATAATGATACATATAGCTGAAATGACAAGCTGTTTCATACCAACTACTCTCTCAGCAGCAGGACGAACGCATATTTGAATGTTCACAAATGTCAAATGTTAAATAGACAGCCGAATCGTTTTCATTTAGGAATAAAAGTGTGGGGGTGTTTGAATTGAAATTCTCTTTGAGAATGAGATTGACATTTTTTTCCACCAAAATGGTGCTGGTTCTCATGCTGGTGTGTTGCTGAAATCTGATCATAGTCTTAATCTATTAAAGTTACAAAAGTTATTCAGTCAAGAGCCTGTGATTTTCTCTTTGTCTTTTGTTGGTTAACATTGACGGACTGCAGCAGGATTATTAGGACGCTGTCGAATGCACGGATCTAATATACTGTTACACGTGTTTTCTTTCTCAACTGTTACGTCTACTTAAGACATAAATGACTGTGTATGAGGATGCTCACAGACAGGCATTTTGGCACATAAGTGTGTGTATTTGACTGTTCAAGCCCAATAAGACGGCAACAAGAACTGTTCAGTACTCATGGTCATTCAGTACTATGAGCAGCAGCTTTATGTGCGAGTTTCCGTAGTTTGTGCGATAGAGCCAAATAATCCAAAATTTCTACTAGTTTATCGTCTTTACCAGTATATCACTCTCCCCTAGCTATTTTAAAATGATAAAGGTTTCAAACTGCTGTATACTACAATGTTGTTACATGTCCAATCACTAAACTGTTTAATTCAGTGAATAAAGTCATCTTGGTTTTGCATTTTTTATTTTGTGTAAAAATGTCTTTTGAGATTAAATAGTAAGCTGTCATAAAAGTCAAATTAAGAGCTTTTCATTGTGAAATGCAGTACTCTACAAAATATACTCTGGCAAATGTAGCAGTAGGTGATCCAGTATTAACATACTAATCATACTACACACTATTTGCTATCAAACATAGTTACACTATGGTTTATTGCCATCTGTAACCCCTGTGGATTCATTGCATTAAAGGTTCTGGAAGTTAGCCATAGTGAAGTCCTTCAATTGATCATCATATCAGCTATCTGAAATGCAGATACGCCCTAAATTCCCAAACAAATTAGGACTTTTGTAGAGCACTTGATTTTCCTTAGCTGTGTGTGTCCTTGAATCAATGTCGGCATTCCTTTCTTCCCTTTCTATTCTGTCTTCAATCAATCCTTTAGGCGTAACGGTACCTATTTCTCTGTGTATAATTGGACTGGATGACAGCCATATTTGAAGCCAACAGATGAAAGCATCTTTTGACAATGGAGTGTCTAGCCTGTGACATGACTTGAATGAGGAAGAGATTGCTGTGCACATACACGGGTACGAACACACAAAAAACCTACACACGTGAAATAAAATAAATTGCCCATAGTACAGTTGTTGAGGGAAGTCTGTGGGAATACACTTGAGAAATTAAATCCATTACCATTCCCTGCATTAAGAATGAGGCTGCACTGCATACCAAAAGACATGTGCTGTAATTTGAGGTAGATCACAAAATATCATTGGTATGGCTGAAAAAATGATAAAATCCTCAATTTTTAAGGCATACAAAATGAGAATACAATCCCAAACACTAGGACTGTCAAATTGACAAAAATAAATAAATAAATAATTGAATTACATCTTCTGAATAATCTATCAAAGTAGTCACAAATAATTCAAATATTAACCTAAAGGGGCATATAATATTGACAGCTAGTGGTTGAAATGGGTACTGCGGTCCAAATTCTACATATTGGAGAGTTGTTTCCCCGCCACTTCATCCTCAGACTCGACTAAGATTGAGAATAAAGTTATAATTACGAGAATAAAAGAAAGTGAAAAAAGAAACACTGTCCAACACTGACCGCCACAAATAGATTTCAGTGCTTCCCATTCATTAACTAGACTGTGGCGGCCCGAAAATATGTTTAAACTTCTCATAATAACATAAAGCTCTTTAATGTCATGTTTTGCACTATTGCTGTCAAACAAACTAAAATCGAAAGCACGATAAGGCTTTGTGTCTGTTTGCGCTGCGCAAAGAGAAGTGCGCATTTCGCTCACGCCATCAGCACATGATCAGCTCCGCGTCTCAGTGAACTCTATCTGTGAATGTGCTGAGTTTAGTGTGCATTTGGAAACGCAGTTACGCATTATTTTCACATTTGCATAGTTGGCGATTACAGCATTTCACTAGATTTGTAATGAGACGCGTTTGTAAACTTGTTTTCAGCCAAAATAAAAGCATGACTGCATTTTTCGCCAAAATAAAAGCTCACGGGTTTATCCCATTTCTATACCCTTATGTACAGAAATAACGAATTATGAAAGTTTTATTTATTTTTCAGTGGATTTGTTTTACAATACATGGCTATTATGGTCATATGAATTAATAATATTATAGTAGTAGTAGTAGTAGTAGTATGTAGTGTAATGTAGGCTGAGACACTATACCACAACTAAAAAGAGGTTTGAGCCCCCGTTAAAGTTCAGGTACAAGTCAATGCACTGGCTTTGTTCAAGTTGCACACTGAATATGGGTTGGAAATTCCCCAAGAGGGACAGAGGACCACCCACCACAGTTTAACAAAAATCCTGTGGAAAACACTGTATTCTATGCTAGACTGACGTTTCGCATTTTTTCAAGCATCTTGCATAATGGGCACAGCAGCATTAAGACGTGTGTCTTTATAAAACAGTCCAACTGTTAAAACCGATCTTGTGTGAACAGCTCTACTCATTATGTGATGCCTGATCTCGGTATGTGTGCTTTGGTGAGTCGAACCTGTAATAGTGTACAGGTCATGGTTAAATGTGTTCATTTAGCCTGCTTTTTAAATAAGAAAGTTAATTGCACTAAATGAACACTAAATTGATAGCTCTTCCAAAAACAACCTTTTAGACCACAGTTGAGCAATAGTCTATACGTGTGTTTGCAGTCAGTGTTGTCGCTAAGGTAACCACCAGTACCCACAAATACACTCTCCTCTCGCTGTCACTTGTTTTAAAAGCATATTTTTTCCTCATGAGGGAACATTGGCGGATACACACTCTGGCTCTGCCCCCACTAGCCTTTCAGTTGAGTAAACATGATGCAGCTACTAATTTATACATTCAGTCTAGAGCGCTGCTACACGGTGGTCTCCATGGATAGATCCCCTTATGAACAATTAGTGGCAAAACTGTGGCAGAATCCATCCATTTATAGGAGCTTATGAATTACAAATTCAGAAGCTAATGATTGAAACTTTAGGTCCCGTGATTTGTATCCTCATTTTACCTCTTTAATTTGTGTTCACTTGAGTTAATCAGTTGAGAGCAATAGAAACGAATGTGAATTTTAAGTAGCCTGTTGGCATTTTACAGGACAACAAACAAAATGGCGAAACAAAAACAAAATGAAATGAATGCCTGCAATGAGCTTTATCTAGTGAGATTGGCTCAATGTTCAAATTCAGACTTGTTTTCAAAGTCCTTGATACATTGTTGGTGACAATTTTATCTGGATTTATGCAGTAGTCAGCAGCACCATCCACAATTTACACATTAAAATAAATGTTTATATTTCCAATAACCTTTTTTGAGGCTGAACCTGTAGTGGGAACTCATTATTACCATATCCTGCATTGGGAAAAATTTGCATTGCAAAAACGTAACATTGTGGCTATGCAATTTATGATAATGTGCATATTGTTTTGAGAAAACCAGAACTTCTTCAAACTCACCAGGAGGAAAACAATAAAACAGAGCAGTATGTTGGATTCTCTAACACAGAACATGTTTTATAGAAACACATTATTCCAGTCACTTAGCTCAGGTCACAAGAATGTCACAAGATGATGGAAATGTTTGTGAAGAACTAATTTGTCTCAAGGATTTGGTGTCCTTCAGGTATTTACCTCAGTAACTGCAGCTGATTCATCTCATTAGCTCTTGTCTTACCAAATGCATAATTAGTTGCATCAGTGGTTTCAGAAACTGGCTGATGAAAATATTTCTGATATCATGAATTACAGTATTTGTTAGAGGTGTAAGAAAATATCGATGCACGTAAATATCGATTCTCAAAAACACTGTATCGATATTTATTTATTTGTTGACATCCAAGATTCATACCAGTGGCTTTGTCTTCGGTTTAAACCTGACTGCTAGATGGCAGTGTTACCTCAGAACCTAAACTCTGACGTGGAGAAGCGCAAGGGTGCATCTTTAGCATTAGCATGAGCAAACCCAGCTCACAAGACAATAAAATGATGCTGGTGGGTTGACAAATCAGGTTCTCACTCGAAATTGGGTCTCTGCTAGGACTCAAAGCTATCCCCTTGGCTCAAATTACTTTTAATAGGTACTCTCTTTACAACTCTTTAATGTCTGTATTAGTTAGCTTATGTACTACAGATACCCAATTAGTCTGACAGCTCAGTTTATACATGCATTTGCACTGACCTTACATGTATTCACAATCATCTTTAATATAATTACGTGTTCATTTAAGTCAAGTCAAGTCACCTTCACTTATATAGCGCTTTTAACAATACAGGGCCCGGTTCCCCAAAACGTTCTTATCGCTAAGTAGTTCTTAACCTATTCCTTAACCTCTCTCTTAACGTTATGGCACGATTCCCGACACGTTCGTACGCTAAGTATATCTTCTGTAAGTCACACTTTCGGTTAACTGACACTGTCAGTTAAGTTCTATTCGGACGGTAATATTGTTTCTCATGGGCTCGTCCGGTATTTTAAACATTTACAGGGGTAAGTCGGTGATTTTAGTGCCGTCCGAATCCATAATATCAGTGTTTTTTCTCACCCAACCCGCGTAAAAATCCCTGGCCAAATTAGTACCTACTGTTTTTTGACAAACAGGTCGTGTGGTAATTTAATTGCCGTCTGAATCCACATCTCTGAGTTTACAAGAAGAGATTCAAAATTCACTGTTTAAATCCTTTTTGATCACTGCCGAGCACCGTACGTATGATGTACACTTTTATTACTGAAATGCTGGAAACTATTTACAAGAACAATATTTCATCACAGCTCCACCTCAGCGAACAAAAATGGTAAAGAGATGAAAGCACGTACAATTTTTGAAATGGTTATTGTGGCAGCAATATATGATACAATTTTTAAATATGTAGGCTAGGCTATTATAGGCTATTATAGTTTGGATTCTTTTTTACAATATCCAATAGTCCTAATAAATGTAATTTCAACTATTTCTGCAGTGCTTCTTTTATAAAGAACACCACTTTCTAGCATATAACAGTGAAACAGCGCCTGGACAAGAGAATAATTGATCAGCAGATTCAGCACCATCGCCACGGACAGCACCGGGTAACGTCGCACGTAAGAAGGTATATCTTAAGCGGCTTCCTAAGGTATAGTTCGGGGAACACGCCTAGTAATGGTATACCTTTAGTTAAGTTATACCTTACGAGTCTTCGTAGCGCGCTAAGAGACAACGTTATCGGGAAACCGGGCCCAGATTGTTTCAAAGCAGCTTTACAGTGATAATAGGAAATTAAAGTAACTGAGATTGTTTTGGCTTTATAGCAGCTCTAGAATAAAGTTATTGAGAACGCAAACCCTGAAATAAATTCCAAGGTGCAAGCCTTGAAAAATAAAAAATAAAGGTTATCTGCGCAAACCTCAAAATACGCAAACCCGCGAAAACGCATGCGCATCACGCGTTTAGTCTATAGGTATGCGAGTTTGAAAATATATGTGCGCAGGCGTGTAGTCCTTCAAAAACCAACCTTTAAGTGTTAAAGGTAGGGTTTGTTTTACTGGTTTTTGTCATACTGCTGAAATTAATCGATGATCGATTAATTGAGGGTAATCATTTAATCGATAAAACTTTTCAAGGTCATGCGCATGCGTGCTGCTCAACCGCGAAACACGTAAAGCAGACGAGCAAAAATTAAGCGATATGTTATGTTTGGGACCATTTTACGTTAAAAGGCTAGAGTTAGCCAACATCTTCATGACTATAAGTTTGCGTGTGCATTCGTAGAATTTTGTTTTGTGCAAATTTAAGTTGTAAAATGGTGTAATAGTTGTAATAGGCCTATATATCTCAGATAGGATGCATTTGGTTAAGAATTAACACTGTATAAACCGCGCCGGCGATCATCTTCAGCGCATGCACCTCAAACTGCAATGCATGACTAATAATAATTATGATTTGGACTGTCATATTACATAACATTATAAAGAGAACTGTATTGTAATAAAACGTTGTTGGGTTTAAGCGCGTTGCTCCAGGAAGAGCACATCCATTAGACATTCTGACTAGCAGGTAACTAGTTCAAGTTCACTTGTGCAGTCGCCTCATTTTGTGCAGATATAATTTGTATACATCTGATTAATCTTATATAGGATGCGTTTCATTGAGTTAACGTGCTAGCAAAGGGCTTCAGTTTACCATGGTGTTCATTCAGCGCGCTGCTCATACAGCATGATTGATATAAACAGACTATGATTGGGACTGTCATATTACATAACATTATAAAGAGAACACTATAGTAATAAATCGTTGTGAATAGATTTTGGTTTAGTTGCCAGGTTTTAGCACGTTGCTGCACGTCCACAACAGGAGTCACGCATCTGAGGCGGCATTGGTGACACGTTGTATTAGTCATTATATTTGATTATTAAATAATTCATTTCATTAAATGATCAATCACATTGACTCAGTTTACAATCCTACTAGCCCTTTATTTAGACTAAAAACCCTTTTCATTCATTTGGTGAGGAACATGCGTTATGGCAGCATTTACACACCCTGTCATGCTGTTGTCTATATGCCACTGCAGTGGACGCATATTGCAGTATTAAGGCTAATGATTAATCAATTAATTGATTGTTCATTTAAACGACGATCGATCATGGGAATTTGTGTTGATTGACATCCCGATTGAAACTCCCTTCACATTCTGATAGCAATCAATATTAGAAGTGGTCTAAATATTAAAACATAATAAAATCATAATTGGACCCCTTTAAATAGCATACCCATCTGTCTTAGCACGACAGTGCAAGATGCAGTAATGCTAATGCTTTAGTTTGAAGCGCCTATAAATATAAAGCACTCTCATGTTTAGGTATACCTAAAGAATCCTGCAAGCACCATTTTCCCTTTACTTGGATTGCACAAAATAGTAATAAGTGATTTAAATGCAAATGCAGATCCCATATGCATATGGTGGTGAGTTCTATATGACATTTTTTCTAAAATTAGATTCTCTTCCTAGAGCAATATATAAATATAAAAAGCAATATATCACCTTTCTTACAGTATCACAATGTATAGTATCATAACCCCTGTATCGTGATACGTCAGGGTTTTTCCTGGCTCAAAACAAGGCGGAGGTGGTAAAACTGCGATAATAGTGTGTCCCAACAGTGATAAACAGTGACAACTTAAGTTTGAAGGGAGTAAAGCCTCTGTTTAGGCTATTAAGGATATGTAATTTTGCCAAAAGAACCTTTATTTTAAATTCATTTTAATTTTAAAGCAGCCTACTTCAGTGTGATATGTTACCATATCATCATGCTCAACACTGATAATTTGAATAATTGTAATGTGATGATCAGATGCAGATATCTAAATCAGAGAATATCATGTTTGAGCGGTTGGCGTGCGACGCCCTGGTGAGGAGTACCAAGAAAACTGTGGGAAACTGTGTTCATTGAGGGAAACATGGATTCTAACATGTACTGTGACATTCTGAAGCAGAACATGATGCCCTCCCTTCAGAAACTGGGCCGAATGGCATGATAACGACCCCAAACACACCGCCAAGATCACAACTGCCTTGCTGAGGAAGCTGAAGGTGATGGAGTGGCCAAGTATCTCTTCAGACCTGAACCCTATTGAGCACCTGTGGGGCGTCCTCAAGCAGAAGGTGGAGAGGCGCCATTGTGTCTAACATCCAGCAGCTCCGTGATGTCATTATGAAGGTGTACGATGATCCCAGAAACAACCCGTGCAGCTCTGGTGAACTCCATGCCCAGGAGGATTAAGGAAGTTCTAGATAACAATGGTGCTCACACAAAATATTGACACTTTGGACACAGTTTTGACATGTTCACTTAGGGTGTACTCACTTTTGTTGCCAGCTATTTTGACACAAATGGCTATATGTCGAGTTATTTTCAGAGGACAGTAAATATATACTGCTATACAAGCAGCACATTGACAACTCTAAAATATATCCAAGTTTAATTTCTATAGTATTGTCCCTTGAGTAGATATACTAAAATGTTTGCTGAAATGTGAGGGGTGTACTCACTTTTGTGAGATACTGTAGTTTGATATTTAATTTTGGAAGACTATCATATTTGTCTTTCCCACATTATTTGCGTTGGTGGACCGTGGTACCTCTAGGGGGCTGGGGGGTGGTCATGCCCCCCTGGAAGAAAACTTTGTACATTTTAAAGATAAATTCATTAATCTAGAGCACTTTGAGAGGTAAAAATGAAAAGCTCCAACCCATGTTCAGTGCGCAAATTGAACAAAGGAAGTCTGTTTATTGACTTGTACCTGAACTTTAATGGGGGCTCTAGGGCTCGTGCGCTAGAGATGTGCAGATCAGATGTAACTTCACCTGAATCCACTGTTAAAAATGAATCATCCACACACCAACCGCTCAAACATGATATTCACTGATTTAGATATCTGCACCTGATCATCACATTACAATTATTCAGATTCTCAGTGTAAAGCATGATGATATGGTAACACAATCACACTGAAGTGGGCTGCTTTAAAATGAAAATTTATTTAAAATAAAGGTTCTTTTGGAAAAATGACATCCTTAACCTGTTAAGCTGCAGCCCCACTTTTGAAAAATCCCCAGAAATGACATACCCAAACTGAAACAGATACAGTTCATGAACCCTTTGCACTAAAAGCACAAGTATGATCTCATTTGAAAGCTGACACCTGGTAGTTTATTGTAAATGTAGAATTAATTATTGTCATAATGACTTTTTTTTTTTTTTAAATAGCTTCAAAGTTTTGTAAAGTTATTAGAAATGTATTTTTATGAAACATCTTCATGAAAATAAAATTGATGTTGGCACTGTAGCAATCTAGAAATACACTGCAGCTAAAGTCACATGTGTGACCATGTTATATTTAAAATCTGAAAATGATAAGTCTAAAACTCTGTATTTAGTTAAATGTTTTTCAAGATCATGTCAAATTACTTTATTTTGATTAGACTCTAAAAATGCTACTGATGTTTAGTCATCATCTGAGTCATCTATTCAGTCTATTGTCTCTATTGTTTTGTGGTGCAAACGAGCTCCATTCAGTCTCAGTCTCCCCATGCACACATTCACACCTCTCCAGCCTGGTTATGGATCTAAATATGCATATATTTTGTCTGCATTATAGTTACTAACGACTGGCTATTCAGATCAGATGTAACTTCACCTGAATCCACTGTTAAAAATTAATCATCCACACACCAACCGCTCAAACATGATATTCACTGATTTAGATATCTGCACCTGATCATCACATTACAATTATTCAGATTCTCAGTGTAAAGCATGATGATATGGTAACACATCACACTGAAGTGGGCTGCTTTAAAATGTTCTTTTGGAAAAATGACATCCTTAATAGCCTAAACAGAGGCTTTACTCCCTTCAAACTTAAAGGGACATTGTGTAGGAATTTCTCCCATCTAGTGGTGAAATTGTATTTTGCATTCAAACGAATAATGCTCTCCAGCGCCTCACTTTTTCAAATGCGCGTTGCATCTACGGTAGCCGTTATGTACCTAAAAGCTATGACAGGATGTCTTATAATAGCACTTCGAGTTTTTCTTCGGGTGAACATGTTTGTTATTTAAAACAAACTGAAACTTGAAACAACGAAAAAAAGAATGTTACAGTATGAACTACTGACTGTCAAAAACATTAACTATGGTAATTAGTAGTAATGCCTTCTTTACTCGTTATATTTTTTGAAGTATGTGCATTGTTAGATATCATCATCATCATCAGAGCCTTCTCTAACGTTACTTTACTCAATAGCTGCTATTCATCAAAGAGCCTGTTTAACTTTTAACTATAAATGTTCGACTGTCTATATAATAAAGTACACAACCAAGCAATGAAAAAAAAGCTTGTAATTAAGACTGTAACATTGACTTACCTGTCGAGAAGAAAGCAGGCAACTTCAGGGTCTCTTTTGAAAGCTTTCTCCTGCATTAGCTATCCTGACAGTAACCCTTGTTTTTGTAATCTCCGGTCACGTTTCCTTTTACGATCTATTTTGGACTTTTTCGACGACGAGGACTCCTTATCCTGTGACTCATATGTATGTATGAATGAACGGTGTATAAATAACCGTGCAGTGCAGCCTTTTAAACTTGCCGCGGCAGTGACAAGCGCCTCTCACTGCTCTGCTCCTCCGCTTCTGCTGGCTTCAGTCACGTGACGCTGGCTCTAAACGAAACGCGTTGTGGAAACGCGTTGGCCTAGTACTTTTTGTCCCTCTCTGCTATTATAGTTTTTCAAGATGGCGGAACTACATGGAAGCCTCCGTGGACTTACCCGTCCCATGTATATAAAGATAATAAATTCTTCGTTTACGAGGATTAGTCTGAACATTGGCATAGGTATTTGTACACCATTGAGGGCATATTTATGAATAAAAATATAGATTTTAGATAATAAAATACCTAAAAAGCTACACATTGTCCCTTTAAGTTGTCACCGTTTCATTACATCACTGTTGGAAAACACTCTTATCAGACTTTTTTTTTTTTTTTTTACATTTATAAAGGGCATTTTCCCCCAAATTTTATTAAATGTATGCTTCATCTTTCATTTCAAATTCTTAAATCTGAAATTCAATTTGAATAATAAGGCACTATATGCACAATCAAATTAAATCATTTACACTGAAAAATTAAACAGTATTAAATGAGATTATGAGATTGTTTGGAAAATAATAATAATATACAAATAAGAAGGCCTACATGATACTGATGAGGCGGTTGTTTATGAATAGGCAATTGAATCTTTGACTCAACCGATTCATTCAAAACTCTGAATCATGAAGTAATGAAAACGCGGTTAGTGTTCCTGTGAGATGTTTGGAACTATTTTCGCAGCTGAAACAGAACAAAAACAGTCAATATTGCATCAAAAATGTACGTGAATTAATATGAACTACTTGTTTATTGAACTGTTATATAATCAGTGTCACATTTTCAATCGAGATGGTATTCAGGAAAACAGCACTCTTGGTCATGTGATGTTGCTTAACTGCATTATGTACTGTAATATGTTATAAATAAAAACACTCCACATTTTGAATTTTTACCACAGGAGTTTCTTTGTGTGCTGCGCTCATTTGTTTCGATTTCTCCTCGAGAGGCTGCGCGAGCCTCAACAGCGCAACTTTGTTATCGTCAGTACATTAGGTAGGCCTAGGCTATATATATTATGATCAACCATCAATCGCCACTTACATTAATTGAAATGATAGATAGATAGATAGATAGATAGATAGATAGATAGATAGATAGATAGATAGATAGATAGATAGATAGATAGATAGATAGATAGATAGATAGATAGATAGATAGATAGATAGATAGATAGATAGATAGATATTCCGTAGCCTAATAAACCTGCTGCTGTCCGAGTCATTAATCTAAATCAAACAACGAAATACAAAGAGAAAATTACTTTTGTAGCTTTAACAAAGATTAATTATATTTAATTTATACAGTAAAGACTATGCAGTGTTATTTTACATTTGATTATTCAATTTCTGTACCCGAATACTGACTTGCCTGAAAAAACAAAGCACTGTTGATTTCTTTTGTAACTTTCTTCTATTGTAATTATCAATGCTGTAATTTGTTTATTATTTTCTATGCAGATTCACTCCCCTACAAAACCAATCGTTCTAGAATGATTATCTGGTAATCTGGTGAAATTGGTTTCATATCACAGTATCGCAGAAAAATATCGTGCAGCCCTAATTCTGATGGATAAAAAAAAGTTACCATTATTTTCTTGATAAATATCCTGTTTCCTTCAGAAATGCATCACAATATGGAAGTAAAATGGAGTTTTTCTAAAAACAACTGCATTTAGCATTCAAGTTTCAGATCAGTTTTCTTAAAGTTTTTAAAAGAAACATCATTACTCCAATCTTCAGTGTCACATGATCCTTCAGAAATCATTCTAATATGATGATTTGCTGCTCAAAAAAACATTTCTTATTATTATCAATATGTTTGTGAAATTAATTTTATTTCAATATTCTAGGATGAATAGAATGTTCCAAAGAACAGTATTTTTTTTAAATAGAAATCTTTTGTAACATTATAAATGTCTTTACTGTCACTTTTGATAAATATAAAGCATTATTTCTAGGGGAGTGACGAGACACTTAGCTCACGAGACGAGTCATGAGATTGGCTTCATGAGAACGAGACAAGATTTTTGCACAGTATTTTTAAGAAATCCTCAATGACAAAATTCATGACTGGAAAAATAGTCTGCAGGTGCATTTTGAAATGTTTTAACTAATCATCTTGTAATGAATGTCATTTCAGTTCTACTTTCTGAGTATGAATTATCATATGCATTGAAAGACAACAATATACAAGCACTGAAAAAGGTTTTGCCACAAACTCAACTGACTGGCTTCTCTCCTGTATGAGTCTCTTCAGAACTTACTGTACATGATTTATGAGCTTCCAGAACATGTTACCTCCTAACTGAACTCCTTTCCCCAAATTGAACATAGAAATAAAAATAGTATATCTAACAAAAATAAATAATTAATAACTATTTTTTATTAGTCTTAAGAGCAAACCATAATTAAAGTACACTCTCAATATTTAAAGTGCAAACAGAGACCAGAGCTAAGAGGTGGTTACAACTACACAGCCCAGCCTAAGATAGGATTGATATTGGGAGATTGGGAAGCTATTTGTATGTAGCCTAATTTGCGCGCATCCGGGCGAGCGCGTTTTACTCTCGAATTCGCGATTGCACGTTCTCCAAGTTAAGACATTTATCAGAAACTATGTTGCGCAACGAATCCTCCGGCATGGTCTTGTCAGTCATCTCACTTAACTCGTCACATGATCAGTGAACTGTGGTTCCTGCTGCACTGTGTGCGACTCTACAGCTAGTGCTGGATGAGAAGAGCAGACGGTTACAATAGTTTACAAAACGTTATCCAACTGAAATAAATTGTTTTTATTTCTATGAAAAAAAAGAAGCAAAACAACAGTGGATGTAAACGTAGCGGTGGCATATTCTATGCTAATTTCACCCTCAGTCATGGCGATCTGGCGATCCGATCAAATCTCATCACATTTTAATATCGCGATTACTTTCTTTAATAAAAAACACCTTCCTAAACTTCTAAACGGGTGGTGTACAAAATTACTCAAGTTTGCAATATTTGGCAACAGTGATACTTCTAAAACTAAACCAAAAGATAACAAATTGATGTGGGAGGAAATAGGGACATTGAAAACAAGAGAGCAAGAAACAAACAGCATCTTCACACTCAAATCTCGAGGGACCTCATCCCTGACACAGTCTTGAAACTGACTGGTCTCTGCCTCCATGTTTGTGTGCATCTAAGGCAGCATAAATTTCCCATTGATCGCAGAAAGAGGCGACGAGGGACTGAGGACGAACAGCCACCGGTCAGAGTCGCCGGTCTTTGGATTGATGAACTGATGGTGACGGATGAGGGTAATAAAGAGCTGGATGTCCCTCCTGTTACCAGCCAGGAACCAGTATGAATCACCCATCTGAGGTTGTACGGAGCAAGAGAAAGATGCACAGGCCAGCCCTGCCCCCCTCGGGCACACAAATACAATGAAACGCACACACAAACTTGTCATGACTTCCACAAAGCAGCAGAGCAGAACTGTCATACAAAACAATGAGGTTTAAAAGAGAAGACACCAACAACCAGACAATCATCATTCTGGTCTGAGTGAACTGATGGTGATGGGACTTCTAGTTACGTTGGTGCTGTTTTGAAGTGTTTTGACATTAGTCATGATTGACTACCCTAAACAGACGGCAAACATGGGGGAAAGCAGTGCTGTTTTTTTAAGGCAATATCTGTAGGGGAGACTGGAATTGGCTGGCACAATTTTCATTCTTCTCTGGTGGAACAAACATTACGACAACCCAACAAAGTGCAAATGAACGCGTAAAGAAATGGTTCATGTCATCGTTTATTCAGCCTCATAGTTTTCCAAGCAAGTGTGATTTTCTTCTTTCTTCTGTGGAACATAAAAGGAAATGTTTGCTAGAGTGCGAACAGTGTACTTTTCCATACAATGAAAGGTAATGGTGACTAGGGCTAACTATACAAATTTTATCAAAAAAGCACAATAAAAGTGGTCCATATGACTAATGTATTCACACAACGTGTGAACAACACGACCAAAATTAGATTTCACTGTAACTCTCAAATCTGATTCGCAGAATTTAAATACACTTATATACAAATTTCAAGTGCTTACAGATTCATTTGATCCAATGATCATCAGCCTGCTGTGACGCATCTCGATGTGTTATGTTTAAATATACATCAATGAGATATGATTACTGTGGCAGATTATTAAAAAGGAATCATTGAAAATGATTCTGTTTCTCACACAAAGCTATTATCTGACTAGTGTTGCTATTGTTAAATAAAATTAAATCTATGAAAATAATTCTGTTGATTGATATAAAGCTGACATAATGAAATGTAAGTATGAGATTAAAAACTTTGGTAACACTTTACAATAAGTATTTGTTAACATTAGATAATATAATAATTAACATGAACTAACCATGAGCTTATACATGTGTTACTGTATTTGTTCATCTTTGTTAAAGGAACACTCCACCGTTTTTTGAAATAGGGCTTATTCACATTCTTTCATACATTTAGATAGGTGGGTAAATGCATTTTTGTCTCAGTGCATGCATTGTTTTAGTTTGACAGGGTCGGCGCTAGCTTAGCTTAGCACAATGAATGGAATCCTTTGTTGCCAGCTAGCATGGCCCGAGTAAAAGTGATAAAAAATAAAAAATAACATTAGTTCTTGTGGCCTGCGTATTCACAACGAGTACAAATAGCGATGCAGATTAACACTAGGCGATTTCCTAGGCAGATATTGACTTAGGACTATATTAGGGGGAAGCACAGGCGAAGCACAGCTACTTAGACGAAGCACTGCTACTTGGGCGCAGAGATCACGCAACACATGAAATCCCACGACTTCAGTCAACATACCGGTGTGAATAGTAGCTGCCTGGCTATTTTCCCAACAGTACATGAATGGCGATGAACATGGCAGATTTTGTGTGAGCCAGAACCATACCTATATACAAGAGTTTACAGAAAATGAGTGGAAATAGAACGACAGGAGGAGGTTGCGATCGCTCAACAGCCTGAGGACGTGAGGATGAGAGCCAAGACGAACTGATGGTGTGAATGTGGGGGAATATGCCAATCTATCCCGACTGAAATAGAGTGTCTGTGCTGTGGCGAGTGGGACAGTTTACGGCCATCGATGACCAGGCTCAACGCGTCAGATCAAGATGAGCGTGCCCGCAGTTGTGTCACAGCTACCGAGGATTTCACGGCGCTGATCCATCCGGCAGTACTCGATTTTTTTAATTTATTTTAGTTTGGTTGTTCATGCTAAACAGGTTGAATTCATCATGAGGTTATACTAGAGGAGGCTAACGTTATTTGAACCGTAGTCTATATAGTGCTGCAGCTTCTCAGCATCTATCTTACAACCGAATAAAGACACAGATTAACATAAGGAAGAGTAATAAAAGACAACTTACATGTGCACTTTGTTCTGCCTGTGCTTTGAAAATAGATGGGATGGGACGGCCGTATGTTTCAGACGTAGTAACGTTATCATCTTTCTGGGCCCATATTCCATTTTTTCAAAGTAACTTAGTCCTCCGGTGCAAAATGCTCTTCGCAAACACGATACTGTTTAATTTTGTAGAGAGGCGTTGACGTACAGATATCCAGAGCTGCTAGCCATTTATTTCTCAGTTCCACATTCAATGGAATTCTGTGAAACATTACATTCGTGTATGTCCTTTGCTTGTTCTCACAACCTTTTGCTACGCAGGTAATATACATGTTTGCTGTAACTTCTCAAAAAAAACAATCCAAAAGCGAAGACACTCGGTGCAGGTCACGCGTGTTGTTCTTCTTCTGTGTTTTGACTCGTTGCAATGCACACCGGTATGTTGACGGAAGTCGTGGGATTTCATGTGTTGCGTGATCTCTGCGCCCAAGTAGCAGTGCTTCGTCTAAGTAGCTGTGCTTCGCCTGTGCTTCCCCCTAATATAGTCCTAAATCAATATCTGCCTAGGAAATCGCCTAGTGTTAATCTGCATCTCTATTTGTACTCGTTGTGAATACGCAGGCCACAAGAAGTGGGTTACGTGTTTTTTTTGTTGTTTTTTATCACTTTTACTCGGCCATGCTAGCTGGCAACAAAGGATTCCATTCATTGTGCTAAGCTAAGCTAGCGCCGACCCTGTCAAACTAAAACAATGCATGCACTGAGACAAAAATGCATTTACCCACCTATCTAAATGTATGAAAGAATGTGAATAAGCCCTATTTCAAAAAACGGTGGAGTGTTCCTTTAACAGCTGTTCATTGTTTGTTCATGTTAGTTCACAGTGCATTAACTAATGATAACAAATACAACATTTGATTTGAAGAATGTATTAGTAAATGTTGAAATTAACATGAACAAAGATTAATAAATGCTGTAGAAGTGCAGTTCACTAGTAGTTCATGTTAACTAAAGTTGTAATGAAACCTTATTGTAAAGTGTTACCAAAACTTTAACTTAAAAACATGTAAGTGACAATTAGAAATATTACTAAAAACTAAAATTCAAATGAAAACTGATAAATAACTCAAATAATTAATAAAAAACAAAATAGTATATAAATAATACTAAAATAAATGCATATGACTTCAGGAGACTTTTAAGGAGCTTTTTTTCTGAAACATGGCACATGAAACATTGTATGGAAAAGTTCAGAAATACTTTTCCTTTTCCTCCCACAGAAAAACAGAAAATCATACAGAGGTTTTATACACATCACAGGTTAGGAACTTCTAGAGGATGAGTGACATTTTTTATTATTTAATAATTTTCATAACTATTTAACCCTTTCATGCATAGTGGTCACTACAGTGGACAGCTATTAAAAAAGCATTTTTTTTTTTTTTTGCACGGGTTTTGATGGCATAGTTGCACATAAATCTCTTCATTGGACCCTGGTGCATCATCCTATACATTGCAACCAAGTGGCAAGCCGTTGTGTTTCGATTTTTTCCCCCCTCCAAACCAAGATGGCCAATGGTCAGTCAGAAATGCCAAGTTGCTCCGGAATATCCACCCATTCCTTCTATACTGGGAGGTTCTTGTAGGTAAAAAAAAAAAATATTGCAGCATCAAGCAATATCTAATGAGTCCTATCACAATTAAATTATCCAAGTTTTGATTTTAGATTGGAAGAAAAATCTGATTAATCATCTGTCCACTGTAGTGGACGTCATGCATCAATGGCTATATTTCAGCTACAATTCATACTTATACTGTGAATATTGTTTTTGAAAATACTTAAATCTGCAGTGACTTTTTTTGACTGTAAATAAATGTATTTGTATTATTAGAATGTAATTTTCATTGACATCAAAAAAAGTTATGCGATTACATAAAATGTATGTGACTTGTAATGCATTACTTTACTTGTTAGATCAAAAAGTAATCTGATTTCGTAACGCACGTTATTGTAATGCATTTCTTTACTCGTAACAACATAAAAAAAATCTGATTACGTAATGAATTTTACTTGTAATGCGTTTCTTTACTCGTAACATCAAAAAGTAATTGATTACGTAATGCACATTACTTGTAATTAATTACTTTACTTGTTAGATCAAAAAGTAATCTGATTAGGTAATGCATGTTACTTGTAATGCATTACTTTACTCATAACATTAAAAAAAAAATCTGATTACATAATGCATGTGACTTGTAATGCGTTACCCCCCAACACTGCTCATTTCAGATGAGATTGAAAAAAACGTATTGCTAGGTTTTCTCAGAGGAGAGCTATGATAGAAATGTGTCCATCTTGAACATAATCAGAATTATCAGCTAATAAGGGTAAATTGATACTCTAGTACACTGGAGGGAGCATCTGAGTGGTTTCCACAGTTGTACCTTTACAGGCTGTATAGATCTCTGATGGAATCACGTCCTCATATTCTGATATCAAAGATACGCAAAGTGCAACTTGTATTAAGTTCAATTGCCTTTGCAATATTTCGCATTTATATTTTTTGTATATATTTTCTAGTTTTCACATGATTTGATATAATTTTATTGATTAGTTTGTTAAATACACATATGTATTTGTGCGATTACATGTATTTATGCGATTACATAATGTATGTGACTTGTAATACATTACTTGTAACATTAAAAAAAATCTGATTACGTAATGCATGTTACTTATATATATAAACTTTTTTAAAAAAAAAATTTATACAATGCTAATGAATATTTATAATTTTTTAGCACTTTTTCCCATTAAATAGCCAATAGGGACACTAAAGATATTTCCTCCAGTTGAATTTCTCACCACATCATCCACATTATGGGCCAAAAATAATATTTAAAAAAAGTGAATATTGTGCTAATGTGAATAGTCTTACATTAGACATAATTAATAAATTATGTAAGACACACTTATCACTGGTTCCTATCTCCATAATTTCACACATTATCTAAGATTTTTTAGCCGAGGGGGGTTCATTTTTGTTTTGACATTGCAAATTTGAAAAGTTGTCTTGAGCTTGACAGGTTTTAATCTTCTAATATCATGATAGAATCAGTAAGTGTTGATCAAGAGGTCAAAAATTCATATTTTTGTGACAGCATCCAATTATGAACATGAAATGAACCCTGTTCCAAACCAACTCCAGTCTCCCCGACTGTTCTTATACATTCAATCCACACATGCACTGGTGAAGGTTATTAAATGTGTACATATTAAATATGTACATTCAATTTTGGGCTAGACAGTCGCCCCTTCCAGCTTTTGCCCAATTTGTCAATTTGATCAGATTTGCTTGCCCAGTGTCTGGTTTATTTGCTATAGGCTCTTTGAAGTTCATTTTAACTTTTGTAGCAATTAGAAAAGAACATGACAAAGTGATATTGTGAATGTGTTATCAACAAAAAAATAATCAACATTTTTGAATGTGAATCAGTCAGAATCAAGACTTCAGCGCCACAGTTTTTGCAATATTGACAATTCAGCAAATATGTGAAAGGACTTTGAAAAGCTGAAAGGTATTGATATACGCAGAAAAACCATACTCAATATGCAATACTCAAACAATGCTCAAAATCCATCAACTACTGGTGATCTCTCTGCCCTCTCTCAAGGCTAAAGAACAAAAACAATGCTTATTTGCAATCTTTTTCACAAGAGTTTTATACATCACAGTTGCATAATGTGAGGATGATAAAGTCCTACCTTTCCACAGGTCTAGAGATGCAGGTGTTATTGCAGAGCTATGAATCTTCTTTTCTCTATGCGAAGCATCTTCAGGCTTAGTTGGGTGGCTCGACATCAATAAAACATCCGTGAACTGAATAACTTCTCAAAATGGATGGGGTTACGATAAAACCTGACCTGCATTCATAAGACAAAGGCTGCTCAGGTCAGGATCTTACCAGGCAATAACATTAACAGAAATACTGATTATATCACACTCTCAGTAACGATTTCTCTTATATCAATGTCATTTTTATTTCTACTACATGCACAAATATTCTCTTCCTCAGAATGAAAGGCAACAACAACTTAGCTATACTCTCTTTTATGATCCACAACAAAATCAGCGTATTCAATTATAAACATACCATCTATAAATAATGAACAACGTAAAATGCAGCACATTTATCGCATTAAAAGATCAAAACAGTTAGTATTAGCGGTTTGCACCTTAGTTGCGTAACGTTTCAACTTACCAAAACTAGATTCTTATTTTTTTCTCTATCAAACTACTTTTCACGAACTCACCGTAATATACATTATTTATGGCAAATTAAACCTGTTATGAACACAAAGGCACTAACAGTGCTTGTTAAGGTGTGTATCATTTTCTCTGGCGGCTGCCTCGTGCGTTGTGTGAATGGTGATTGGCGGGAAGCTGGCGTGTCAATTGCAGAATCATGACGGAAACATTTTAATGCTAAAAATGTATGACGGCACAGTTTAGTTTGTATGCATTTGTTCAGGATACTGTAGGTGTAGAATAACGATAAAGCTTGACACAAACGCTCTACTCATTTTTAGCTGTTTTATGAGGAGATGGTGCACCATTTCCGAACTACATTTCCGAATCATTCCCATCAGTCACATTCCCCGAAATATAAAATCCACAGAAATTGCATAATTATATAACAAAAGACTTTGCCTCAGTAATGATACATTAGAGCTAAAAACAACTCTGGAAGTGAAAAATAAAAATATTAAAAAAAATTCAATTGAACAGGATTTTGCTTTTAAAGTGCACTTATACTAAAGACTATCATGCCTGATTTGGATGATCATTGGATTGATATTCAGCATGTTGATAATCACCATAATACAGGGGTTTTACAGGTGGTAAAACCACATGATGGATTCAAGATCATCACAAGTAGCCTTTCTAAGCAGAGACAAATTCTAATAGGCCTACACACAAAATCAAAGCTTATATTTGTAGCTTGCACAGATCTATTGTATATTCTTTGTAACCGTGTGTATTGTGGCAGGGCCTGTCATCTGAGGGTACACAGAAACATTTTTGCAAAAACAATATCGAATTCAGTCCAGACTAAAAAAGTATATAGCAAATTTTAAACAAATATATATTTTACAAACTGCTTGGTGCAGAAAGTGCAAGGTGAACCTGAATTAAAAGCTAGACAAGCACGAGCAGATGTTTCAGCACAATTCAATTAACAAGAGCTCCAAGAGAGTATGGCAGACATGCATGGCACAGAACATTACAAATATACAAATACAGCAAATAATATAATACTGGGATGGACTGGGTGCTTTCCCCTGCTCTGGCCTAAGAAACATGGGATAGGCTCTAGGGATGTGCCCGAAGCCGAATACCCAACGCTATCTCAAGACCAATTCGTACAAATTCGTTCGAGGGATTAAAAGGTGGCTAATTCGTATGAATTTGTACGACCTCACTCTTACGAATTCGTACGATTTGTCTAAACCCACATGATGGGTAAGTTTAGGGGCGGGGTCAGGGGTCATACGTACGAATTCATACGAATTGGGCAACTCGTAAAATATGTACGATTTAGTAAAAATCTTACTAATTCGTACGAGTGAGGTCGTATGAATTCGTACGAATTAGCCACCTCATAAAATTCGTACGAACTGCTGTGAGATCGGTACCTTTTTCGTAAAGGCACAGATAATGGCTTCAAAACGAATAACAAATAATTTTGCCGAATAATAGAAAATAGATTCGGCTGACACAGCCGTGTGTCGTGTTTTCTGGTGAGCCAGTGGATAGCATGTAATTATACATAAACCTCTAAAATCACTACGCAATAATGAGTGTGTGAAGGGAATGAGTGCAAACTTTATGAATAAACTGAGCTCAGATCAAATAGTTGCGTTGCTGTTGCCTTTCCGTCAGTCTCTCAGAAATCAGAGCTTGTCAAGAGTAAATCAACTAAAATACATCATATGTTCTATACTATTTGATATATCTATTTAAATAATTTAAACATTGTACGATATGATACATGAATGAATGGAATAAGCACGGCACGATCGCAAATCAGTGGTGCAGGTATGATGTAAATTTGAAGGCCAAAATGCAGAACCGAATTATCATTTTAGCTCTTCCGGTTCTATCGTCCCAAAGTCAATGGGTTTTTGGTTAAATGGTTGAAATAAGGTCTCCAGTGAACACAAGCTTAATATACTTTCACTTTTTATTCTACAACATAAAATACACCAATATTACGGAAAACGTTTTTTTAGATAAAAACGTAAAGAATTTTCATAAGCTTAATGATTGTGCCGTTGAAGTCGGGGGATCATGGTGTAGTTCGTTTAAAGCCTTTAGCTTTTTGCTTCTAGCGACTACATTTAGGCTTCAAAATTCATGAAAATTGCGTTCATCTGTAAAAAAATTATCTTGATGGACAAAGCGTGTAAGTATCATACATTTTTGTTGTTGATCACAGAGCTTGTTTTGTGTGATAATCCAAAAGCCTATGGAAAAATCCTATTTGGTTTTTGTTGAGGGAACCAGTGTGATGCTAATGCCGCGTTCCAGGCAACCAACCCGTGTTTTTCCAACTCGTAACTGGGAGTACATCGTTCCAGGCAACCTGTAACCCATGTTTTTCCAACCTTATACCCATGAAAGTGCACTGGAACGGCAGTCAAACCCGTGACTTCCCACCCGTGAACTCGTACTAGATCGATGTACTCCCAGTTACGAGTTGGAAAAACACCGGTTACAGGTTGCCTGGAACGCGGCATTAGTGACCTCATACCTGCACCACTCTAGTGTGTTTTAAACTTTGAAAAGAGCTTTGTAACTTTTAAACAAGTATTTACATAAGTTCAAGGTATAGTCATATGCTAGCATGTTGGATGAAGCATCACTGACTGGTTTAATCCACCATGATGGCACAGCGTGTACTCACACAACAAAGCAACAATAATAAAACAATGTGTTGACATAAAAAAGCAAATTTACTCTTAATACTTAAGTACTTTTAAAAGCAAGTACTTACTTTTACTTAAGTAAAAATATTTCTTTACAACTTTCACTTGTAACTGAGTAATATTTGACCAGTAGTCCCTGCTGAAAAATCCAGCATAAACCAGCATGAATTCCATACTGGTCTGGGCTGGTTTACTGTGTGTTGGTCAGTGCTGGTCCAACATATTCATGCTGTTCTCAAGCAAAACGGAGCTTGTGAAACGTTTCAAAGGATCAGAAGATTTCTCTCATGTTTCAAATGATATATACTCTAATCAGAGCTTGTGTACATTGCAAAACAAAGACATTTAGAGACATGAAAACAAAGAAAACTGCCAAATAACAGTATAATCATTAGCAGTTTGATCAATAACAGGAGTTGTGAGAAGGGCTTGTGCTAAGAAATAACTATTGATTATGAAAGCTCAAAATGAAAAGTTGCTGTTTTTAAAGACTTTAATGGTTATTTCGGAACTCCCATGTCAATATCCAGCTGTCGGTCACTGATCACAAAAAGTGTACATATAAAAAGGTATGTCATTGCAGTCAAGAGAATATTGCAGTCAATAGTGATAGCATGCACTTTCGACAATTGCTGGAAAAAAATGAATTCAACCAGAGTAAAAGGGCCAAGTGCTTAACTAAAAGTCAGACCGTGGAACACTAATCACCATAATGGTGACTGCAAACAGACTTCAACAACTTTTAACACATACACACGTTTTGTTGTGGTCTTGCTGGAATCATATCAGCACCCAAAATACAACATATGCTGGTTCACCAGCAACCAGCATCCCAGCATGCAAAACATAACTTATGCTGGTCCACCAGTACACAGTTCTCATGTTGGGGACCAGCAAACCAGCAACCAGCATCCCATGCTGGGAACCAGCGTGCAAAACATACCTTATTCTGCTGACCAGTAATGCTGGATTTATACGAATCAGCAGGGGTATCTATACGTTCTCTCAAGTAATGGGGTTGTGTACTTTGTCCACCTCTGGTGTTTTTGTTGTGGATCCTGTTCTGATGACTGCTCTGTCCCGCTGCTTTATGCTCAATGATAAAATGTATGCTCTCCCTTATCCACAACTCTTCTCCTCTACTCTTCTAGTTGTTTAACAGCTAAACTACTAATATATTTTTGTTCTACCTTCCATACGTCCCCTCGAGAACACCCAAAACACTCCCTTTGTCAATACTTTTTTGCCTCTGGAAATATTATCACTATACATTAAACTCAGAGACCTGTACAGCCTTCAATGATGGGAACTGAATTAAAAGCCACTGATGCCAAAGAACTGGCTTTGCACTGACTATTTACTGTATACTTATACTCAGTAATAATAGGCCAAAAAAAATGTATGCACCTATTGATGGAAATAAATGTTGTGATGATATTTCAGATATTTCAGTTGTGATAGGAATGCAAGAGTCCAGCACTCTGTAAAGTCTCCTCCAGCACAACCCAAAGACGTTCAGTGAATTTAAGGTCTGGACTCACAGGTGCCAAATCATGTGTGAAAATGATTCTTCATGCTCCATCCCAACCATTCTTCCACAGTTTGAGCTTGACAAATCTTGTCATTGTCGTCCTGGAATATGGCCATGATGTGTCTTCCTACATGGTTGTTTAAGAAATGAAAAGCTACACACTCCATCAGTTAGGGTTAGAGGAACTGTTGCCAAACATAACATGCTAGAAACATGAGAAAAAAATATGTCTTTAAAAAATAATAGGTATGTATTATACAGTAGGCTATATATTGTGTGTGTATGAGAGCGTGTTTTTTATTTAATTTAATTTGTTTTAACAAAATAAAGACAGCCTTAGTGAACATAGGTCTTACTGACCCAAAAATGTTTTAATGATATTGTAGGTAGGCTATATACTATGTGTGTGTCTGTGTGTGTGTGTGTGTGTGTGTGTGTGTGTGTGTGTGAGAGAGAGAGAGAGAGAGAGAGAGAGAGAGAGTGTATTTTCTTTTTTATTATCAAATAAAGACAGCCTTAGTGAGCATAAGTCTTACTGACCCTAAAATGTTTTTTTTTATGATATTGTATACTATGTGTGTGTGTGTGTGTGTGTGTGTGTGTGTGTGTGTGTGTGTGTGTGTGTGTGTGTGTCCACAAACATAGTAGTCTAATAGCAGTCATTTTTGACCTTGTGGAGACATTTCTCCATTAAGAAAATAGCTTATACATTTTACAGATTGGTATTTTTTGGACATGTAAAAATGCAGAAAGGTTTCTCTAATGGGAAGGTTTAGGGTTAGGGGACAGAATATACAGTTTGTACTGTATAAAAATCATTACGTCTATATGGAAAGTCCCCATAAGACATGGAAACCCAACATGTCTGTGTGTGTGTGTGTGTGTGTTTGATTTTGCATTATTTTCGGTCCTTCCTATTCTTACTATCTCCTTACTGGACTCATTACTGTCTACTCAACAATGCAAGAAGGTAACGACTTCTGAAGAGACTGTTCAAAATTCACTTTGTATCCAGGAACATTTCGCAAAGTTAACAGATATCTTTGTCCCAGTTTGGGGGCGGGGTGGTTACAGATATGTGTTAGGGAGTTATGAATCTGTCAGCTTTTGAACATCCACCATTTCACTGTCCTCTCAGCCCAACGGAGGTATAGTGAGAATGAGGATCGCTCAGTTTCAGCAGTTTTATCAGACACACACGGGCCCCTCATTGTTGGCCAGAGATTACAGTTGTGGAGGAGGTTTGACTGACAGAAACTGGCCTAAGGTGCACCCAGGAGAATCAAGAGGATTTACAGTGACTGCTTCAGCGAGTATTTTCCTCTCCATCCTCTCCTGTCAGGGCTCAAGTCTATGATACAGTGTAGAAATAGCCCGTTTCTGCATAATTTAATGGAGTCTCCCATTTTCTCTTACTATTTGTGCTCTTTGCTAGAGTGGTGGTGCCATCGTTGTTCCTATATTAAAGGTTAACAAGATGTATTCTTTCCTTAACAAACATAAATTGAGTTTCGGAGAGAGTTTGGAACTGAATGAAAACAAAGTGGTCCTTGGTTGAAAACCGTCTCTGAGACCCTGAGAGCCAGAAGACAGTGAGTGAGTATTAAGGTGACCTGTTTGTCCACTGAAAGACAAGGATGTAAAATGAACAACTGTGGTCACAGACACATTTTTCACGAGTTAGGACACGATTAGTTCAGAGTCGAAGGGGAGGGACGGTCAACATTTAGCTGTGGACTGAATTATATACTTGGGCTCTGCCATTTTGGCCCCAAAACATTTGGACAAACACTAATACACTCCAAAGCCAATACAATTTGTAGCGCTTTTCTCTAAAAGTTTTGCTCTTTGTGAAAATTTCTATAAAGGAAAAAAGATTTCATCAGCTGTGAGTGCTTGTGTTGTCAGTCAGCAGGATGGCATCATTCCATCCATCAGTGGCCCTTTTTGGAGACATTTGTTGACAAATATTTTGAAGCCTATTTCTGCCACATAAGAAAAATAAGGCTTTAGTAAATCATAAGATAAAGTCAGAATTATCACATGATTATGAGATAACAAGTCATACTTATGAGATAAAAAGGCAAAATGATTACAAAAGCAAGGACACACTAAGTCATAATTATGAGATTAAAAATCAAAATTATGACAAAAGAAATTTGACATGAATCATAATTATGAGATTAAAAGTCCAAATGATGACAAAATCAATGACATACTAAATCATAATTATGAGATTAAAAGTCAAAATTATGACAAAAGAAATATGACATACTAAGAAATAATTATAAGATAAAAAAGTCAAAATTATGGCAAAAGAAATATGACATAAGTAGTCAGTTAAAATTGTGATATGTCACAATGTAATAAAAAGTGAAAATGGTCATAATTATTCTCATAATTTCATTTTGACCTCATAATTTAAACTTTTTATGTCAATAACTGTCTCATAATTATGACAGTATGTCATAATCCTACATTTTTATGTCAGAACTATAACTTTGTTTATAGCTATAACTATAACTTTGTTTTTTCTTATATGGCAGAAATGGAATTCCATACTAATAAGTAAAATCATTAAAATATCTGAATTCAAAATAATAGTACCTGACATGCAAATGAAATCCTCCCAGAAGGATTAAAAAATTCTGTAACACTTTATAATATAGTCTCATTTACAATAAAGTCCTAAACTTTAGTTAATGCATTAGCTAACATGAACTGACAAAGAGCCATATATATTTTTAAAGCATTTATTAATATTTGTTAACATCAGAAAAAATATAATTGTTTATTGTTTGTTCATGTACAAATATACAACTTTAGATTTTAAAAATTACCATTGATTTAAGATAAATAAATGCTGTAAAAATATGTGTATTATCAGTTCAATATAATACACTAATACAGTGAACTAATGTTAACAAATGAAACCTATAGTAAAGCGTTACCAAAAATCATTATCTATTAATATGAAAATGGAAAAATTAAAAAATGAATGAAAAAAAGGGTCATAGAAAAACTTAATTGGTCAACATTTTAAAAAACAAAATTAATTTCGGGTCCATCTATGCACAGTTTTATTGAGATTTCTATAGGTTCTCTGCACATTCATGTATAATTTGGTATTCCTTGTAAAACTGTGTCCAAGACACCAGAGATGACATCCGAACACTGCAATCACATTTAAAAATTGCATTATTAATGGCTTATCCTATGAAACGTGTCCTTTTCTCCTGCAGCTAAACTAATATGGAACAACCTATTCATCTTGGCACTAGAGACAAAGGTAGGTTTCAAATCCACAGCAAGCTCGATATTTAATTTCACGTGGTGAATGTAATTACGCCGAAGGAATGATATCGTGCCCTGGATTAAATCAGGGAGTTATTGAGAGTGCCTGTAATTTTAATTTTGTTAGGATGACATTACAGAAGAACCTTCTGAGAAACTATTATATCGTATAGCATGAGAGAATACTGCCACTTTGTGGCACAGAAGAGACATGCACACTGAGTTATATGAGCAAACCTCATGAAGAATGCTTCAACTAGATATATACACTACTGTTCAAAGGCATCAGTAACATTTTTGAAAGATATGAATACTTTTACTCATCAAGCATGCAATAAATTGGTCAAAGGTGACAAAAACATCTAAAATGTTAGAAAAGGTTTCGGTTTCATAAAAATAATTTTCTTTTAACTTTCGATTTATCAAAGAATCCTGGGAAAACATTAAGCAGCACAATTTTTTATGCATTAATACTAATAATAAATGTTTCTTGAGCAGCAACGCATGATTTCTGAAGGATCATGTGACACTGAAGACTGGAGGAATGATGCTGAAAATTCAGCTTTGATCACAGGAATAAATTACATTAAATAATATATTCAAATAGAAAGCTGTTATTTTAAAATGTAAAAAATATTTCACAATACTACTATTTTTACTGTATTTTTTGGGATAAAATACATGGCGGTTTGGAGAGCATAAGAGGCTTATTTAATACAAATAATAATAATAAATTAAAAAAATTCCAATCGGTACTGAGAATTTGGGTAAAAAACAAACAAACTTGATTGACAAGAAAATGTTATAATGCAGAAAATAATTTGCGGTAAGACTTTAAGGTTTACACGTTACTACATGTACTTACTAGTAATAAAGAGTAAATTATGCATTATTACAAGTAACTTACACTAAACCAAACCCTGACCGTAACTCTATATAGCAAGTACTCAAGTTACATTGTATTTACTAAAATAGGCTAAAGTACTGTCACCTCAAGATAAAGTGTAACCAAAATTGCTAAACAAAATAAAATTGTGGTGAAATATTATTTGGACATGTTTAAATGAAGTTTTATGAGATTTGCCCACAAAAAGAAAAAAGTTAAACAGCCAAATTAACATTTGAATTCATTTCAGACTTCAACAGTATTCTGTATCATTTTACAAAGCATTAATTATTAACCAAAAAAAAAAAAAAACAACACAGAGACTCTCGTGTGGGTTTGATGTACTTCTTTTAATTGCACATTAAATAAGACTGGTAAGATTAATGGGGGAAAACAAGATTGGGTTTGTATTTATAAAACTGTGCTGATCTGAGAACAGCTTTTTCCTTCCTAATAATCACATTCACTGAAACAGGAGAGCCAGAAGATGACCTTAGACCGGCACTTTCTCAACCGTTAACACGTGACCCTTAATTACAATTAAGCGTCATTCAATTCATGAAACCGAAAAATAAGCACACTTTACAAAATATTCATCTTTATCACAACCGTACAAAGGCTGTTAAAACAAGGTCCATACAGTATATACATGAACCATTTTATCAACATTTGCAATTGGCACAGAAACAGACAGAGAACATTTCAGAAATGATTCAAAAAATATCTAATGACTTTGCTACTTGCGTTACAGGCTGCTATTAAACGAATGACTTAAAGGGAACAGAAATCACTTAAAAATTCTTTTTAACTTTGCATAAGAGCGGACATCCTGATTTACTGAGCATTTCGATTTCTCGGTATTAGTCATACAGTCAAATGATCAGAAAAGCAAAACTAGTGACGGTTAAGGACGCATGGTAAAAGGTTTTAAAGCAAGATTCTGCTTGTGTATTGTAAATCTCCTATAAATGACATCATCTCATGACATCACAAGTATTGCCACAGAAATCACTCTCTTTGGTTTGAGTGATGGCTGAAAATTTGCCCTCCTACAGTAGCTATAACCACATTTTACCATGGTATACTGGACCACGACTGCCTCTATGAATCGATTATAACTGGGCTTGTAGAACCAACAGAGTAATGATGGTTGATGGCAGCAGAAACCAACAAGGCATTTGTTTGAATCATTTTTCCACATACATTTGCGTCAGAATAACTAATACGGAGTGATGTTCGCCAAATCTCAAATTAGGGTACGTTTACACGACAACGCACTACAAACTGAGAAACGGTTTTCCTTACAGGCAAGAAAAGTTGTCAAAACGATCCCCGTTCACAAGGATCCGCGAATTCGACTAGAAACGCTGTATTATTCATGCCAGGCCAGTAGATGGCGATGCCACTTTGGGCACTTATAGACGGAACACGTAATACGCATGCGAACGACATCACCGATTTTACAAATTGGCGTTTTCGTAGTTTACACGGAGACTATAACGGTATCGTTTTCAAAAACTTGTTCCCAAAACGCCACTGTCGTTGTCCGAAACGCATAAAGTGTGTCGTGTAAACGGCCCCCTTAGCAAAAAAACCAACAAAAAAAAACATTTCAATGTAATGATTCCGACTTCTAAGGCGCAGTTTGGCTGGGCACAAGAGGGGAAATATTCATACGTAATAAAAATCCTCCTCAATGCAGAAGTGAGGCTTTCACTAGTGTAGATCTTTACAGAAAAGAAAGGTTCGAATCGTTATTACACACTCTCTGGAATACTTGACTCTGATTGGTCAACTGCAGCTTTGCATTTCTGTAGTGATTGATAAAAAGTGTAATGCCTTATTTTGCTGCAATTTCTTTCCTCTTACATATTTTGGCAACTAGAGCCTAAATCATCATTTTTTTTTGTTACTTTACATCATCCCTTAACACAATCCTGCGCACCAAAATGAGAAATTATTGTAGATTTTAGATTGATTTGCTATCGCCACATGGTCTCTAAACCGACTGAGGTCATTTTATTTAAAGAAGATTTTAAGAATGGAAAATATCAGAAAAATTAATAATGGCCAGTTGGGACCAGCTGAGAGAATCCTCTCTACACAACAGTGGTTATTATACAGTATTCAACGCATTACCGTTCCCTGGAAGTTTAAAGAACAGAACACAGCATGCAAACAGGGAAATAAGGTTAACGTGGTTAAGATTTCACCATATATACACATTACCATGGCTTTAGAGAGAGGGCGTTAATCCGACTACAATGGAAGTTCACATGCAGGTGGTTTTTTTTGGGAAGTTTGGGACCTCCAAAGGCAGGGTCATACACAGTGATAATGTATCAAAACACCGCCCAGGAAGTGTTGGTCCTCAAAAATAATTCCTCAAAGTTTCAGTTCCTGTAAAATCAAGTGACTCACATGCAAAAGTTCCTGTCTACACCGCTACACGGCTAGCTCTTGTACAGCACACCAAAAAGAGTGCTTTTAAATCCACACCTTTATAAAACTACTCTAGAAAAACCAACTGCAAAATAAAAACCAGTTCTGACAGCCCACCCGATAAAATAAGCCATTCAAGGTGTCATGGGACCAACACTTTGGGGCAACTGGCACCGAACGAGAAGTAAAGCTTATTTCATTTAAGAAAGCAAGTAGAATATGGATCCATTCTGTATTCGGAAGAGGCTAATAATTTAGTGTAATGTACAAAATGCAGTTGTGGAACTTGTTTTGTTTTCTTTCTTTCTGAGTCTATAATGACAGGAAAGGCTTGTTTCACATTAATACACATTTTGTTTTGGATTTCTTCTTTTTCTTCTTGCCCTCTTTGCTCATCTTCTCCTTGTGTTTCCGGATTTCTCGGACTAAAGTATAAAACGCGTCGTCCACGCCCTTCAAAACAAAAGGGAAAACAAGAACGTCAGGTGATTATGTAAAGAGTTACAGCAAAGATATTGCACAGGTCTATGCCCAACTTTTTGCAGCCATATTCCACACATTAGACACAATAACCATATTAAAACTGGTCTCATATCAGTGTTAAAAAGACCATGTTCACCAAACCCTTCCTGAAAGAATAGTGAAAAAAGTGAAAGAAATTAAGCGATGGTTTTAAATAAGAGTGTGAATCTCAAAGAAACGGTCATATTTCATCACAAAAAAGATACATTATATTTTGATAAAAAATATGTTTAGAGGATTTTCTTTTTTTTGCATTGTAACATTTATGATAGTCAGTCAAGCACACATTGCCCTCAAATGATCATTTAAATATTACAATTAGCATAAATAAAATTGTGCAATACAAATGAATAAATAAAATTGAAATTCCTCTGAATAATTACATTTTAAAATTTAAATGAATTAAATTCAGTACAAAATACTATAAAAATAGTACATAAAGAGACAATTGTCAGGAATGCATTTCATTCATTAAGTTCGGGTCAAAAATAAATAGATAATGCAAATGAATAAATTCTTGACCATTTTAATTCAATTCAGGACCAAAAAAATTAATACAAATAAATAAAAATAATAATAATCTGGAAATGTTTTTAAAATTTGCATTAAATTCAGTGCAACAATTACAATCAATCAATAAATGTGAATAAAAGCCGAGTCTCTTCAGAAATTTGAGACTAAACCACTCAATTCACGAGGTAGTTGCAGAGACTGTCAATGGAAGGACAAATCTTAGATTTCCTTTTTTTTTTATAATTAAAATAAAAATCTTCATTTGTGTTTCGAAAATGAAATGAAAGACTTGTGGGTTTGGAACGACATGAGTGCAAGTGAATGACCATTTAAATTTTGGGGCAAAATGCCTTAAAAATCGCCTTTTTCCCCTAATGAAATGGCATAATTTGGGGGTAAAATATGACCCGGCTATTTCTTTGACCGTTTTCGTGAGATTCACCCAAGAACAAGTGAAAAGTGTACAGCAGATGTCGAACCCCACACCTGGACTGCAGATGGGCAGCGCTTCAAACTTACCCCTCTCACATCAAAACACATTTTTTAAGCTTGATGCATTGTGTCGTCTTTTCTTCTTTACAGAGTTTTCTTAGCCGGTATTGCCTGATCTCCCGTACCAGAGTATAAAAGGCATCTTCCACTCTCTGCAGTGCAAAACACAACTCCCTTCAGTGTTAAGGAACGCACAGCCATCATTACTGAGAAGGGACAACGGTCGCAACTGGATTTCAGGAATCCACTGAAACTATAAAAAGTTTTCCCACATAGTGCTGGCATAATTAATAGTGGTGTTTTTTTTACCCCCTTATTTCTGGAAATTTAAATGGAATCTGGCATAGTTAAGTTTTTAGATCAACTTTCCACAAAAAAAGCCAGGTTATTCGATGGCATGCAGCATCGTCGCACTATTGTAGAAGAGTTTCTCAATTAGGGGACGTTTACACGACTGTTTTCAACTAAAACCAGAACACGATGCGTTTTTCCGTTCAGTTATGAAAATAGCATTTTGGGGCCTGAAAAACAAAAACTTTATCGTTTCCATTTAAACTACAAAAATGCAAATTTGTGAAAACTGTGACATGCGTATTACGTGTTAAGTCTATAGGCGGGTAGTGTTTCTTTACAAAGTGACATCGCCATCTACTGGCCTGATGTGAATAATAACGTTTAGTCGTTATAGCGGATCCGTGTGAACTGGGATATATGTGAAACTTCATAAATGCAAAGAGAAAAAAAAAAAACCCCACACCTTTACGTAGTACGATTTAAGTACATTGTTGTCGTGTAAACGTACCCTTAGTTGCGTCCCTGAACACCACTGGATTTAAAATAAAGAAAGAATTATGCAGTATGGTACCAGTGGGTAGCATTCGTGGCTCAAAACAGAGAGAAAAATGAATTCAGAAGCCTTTATTATTCCCCAGCACCACAAGGAGTTGTGATTTGAGCACTGCAGAGGGAGGAACAGAGCGCCTGCCCTGATTTTTAAACATGACAGACAGAGCAGTTTAATATCCCCAGTTGATTTATAGTGATTGAACCCTTGATCAAATCAATCCAATCTGCATTCTCAGTCATTAAAGGATTAATTTATCTTAAGGTGAAATCAAACACAGACAAATGATAATAAATGCACGAGAGAGACCAGGCACAAACCCAGAGCCAGATCAGTTGTGTTCTGTGATGTGCACCTGATTAATTATTCATAAAGCTAGACAGAAACTCATGCATGACGCCAGTGTAAAACAACAGCACGCACTCGACAACTTTCCTACAAGTCTACACATTCAAACTGCAAATCTGATGTGTGAATGTAACAAAAGTCCAGGTCATAGTTACCTTAATTTTTTTTTTTTTTATACAAAAAAATGCTACAATGATGTACCGTATATAGGCCTACATCTACATGTTTTTGAATTAAAGTACATTAAATGTGCTAAAAATAAATAAGTCTAATTTCTTCCCTCTCATTGCGGGTGAAATGTGACCTAGACATGTTCTTGAAAGGGAGACTCATTCTATATGATTTGTCGACTGATTATAGATTTGATTATAAATGAGATTTCAAAATCACATTTGACACCACAATATATTAACATGGTATTAAAGACAACATGAAATAGCTTTCAAAACTCATTTAACTTCCATAATGATGCATTTATGAGCAAAATAATAGATGTAGGGTTGGGTAATTTGATTGATTAGCATGTTGTACTGTCAAATTATAGGTTCATTTTAATGGTGGCCTTGGTTGCATCAGCATAAAAGTTTAGTAGAGGTGGAGAAAATATATATTTTTTAATAATGATGAATGGTGCACAATACGATCACGGACATTTGTTGATTTTGATTTCATGTCGTCTTTAAAACAGCTTTAAATCGGTCAAAAATAAAAGTCTTGCAATGGCCAGGTTTACATGCACCCTCGTAATGCGATAATGAGATTTGAGCAATATTGCGATTTAACTTTACCTCATGTAAACAATATTTCAATCACACTAGAGCTGCACAATTATAGTTAAAAGATCACAATCTCCTAAAAGTAAACGATTCACCGGTGTCTATTAAACCTTTGACAAATCACACCAGAACATTGTTAGCCGTGTTGCCGCGGTCGTTTACCCAGAGAGCAGTTCTCATGTGCAGGGATGAAACTGCTTCACAAACAGTCTTTCCAACCACACAGTGTCATTATTTAATTATATTACAAATATTCATATATAAAAAAAAAAAAAACAGAAGTTCTGGGATAGAAGTTTATAGTTCAATAAACACTGATGTCTATGGAAGTGATCAAAATGGAGTAAATCATCTTTTTGAAAGTAACTTGGCACTTCATAAAAAAAATAAAATAATTTTAATCGATTACATTGTGGCGACAAGTAAAAAAAATAAAAATATGCATCATTAAATCTCTCATTCAAGCGATTCGTTCAAAAACACAGATTCATCCAGTAATGAAACAAGTGAAGTATGTGTGAGCGAGTCATTGAATCATTCGTTTTTTTGCCCATTCAGATTAATTAAACATTTTAAATAGTCTGCAATTAACATTTTGTCAGAACCTCATGTTATTTTGTTTAGTTGCCCGTTCAAAAATCATGATCCATTTGAATTTATCTTGCGATTTTCATTTTATCCAGAATCGTGCAGCTCTAAATCAAACTGATGCGATCAAGCTCATAATCGTAGTAACCTGGGGCATATGCAGATTTTAAAATTGCAATAAACATGCACTGAAAACACTTTAATCGGTGATGACTTTGTCATGCGCAGCTTCGTAAACATAGCGGTAAAGAAAGCATTACATTTATGGGGTGCTAAAAAAAAACCTAGCAAATTGACAACGTTGCGTGACGTGAATATAACGCATGTATATTAATTGTCGAAAAAGTTGACGAAGACATTTTTAGGTGGTCACCCAGAAAAAAAAAATAAAAAAATCCAATTTGTCCATAGAAATGCATTTTGTGTCCAGTAACACCTACTGTATGCAATTTCATTATTTGTGCTGTGCACTGGGGGATGCGAATAATGGACTATTAAAAAAATAACCAATTCTTAGCGCATATTCATAACATTGAAAAATGCATTATTTGAAATAATACATTATGTAAACCAAGTCACTGTCAAAACTTCAGTTTTATTTTCATTGATTTGTCCAACACACTTGTATTCAACACGCATCCGTCCATGTTTTCCATACCTGTCTCGTTTTTGCTGAGGTCTCTATGAATGGAATGCCGTAGCTACGTGCTAAATCCTGAGCCTGCTTGGTGTCCACACTGCGGGAAGGAAGATCACACTTATTCCCCACCAGGACCATTGGGACGTCCTCAGAGTCCTTTACTCGCTTTATCTGCTCTCTGCAAAAGCACACGGAGAATATTACACATCTACAATTCATTTGACTCTGTGAGGTTTTACAGACTTGAATCTGCACAGTATTCAGTTTCTAGCTCACCTGTAGTGGTGAATGTCCTCGAAGGACTTGGTGTTATTGATGGCAAAGACACAAAGAAATCCCTCCCCTGTCCTCATGTACTGGTCCCTCATGGCACTGTACTCTTCCTGACCTGCAGTGTCCAAGATGTCCAGAAGACACGTCTCCCCGTCAATCACCACCTGCTTCCTGTAAGAGTCCTGCACAAGTGACATGACATTGAGCATGTTGAGCAGTATAACAGTGTAATGTCATGTCAATTTATCACCGTATGACAATGCTCTAGTCTCAGCCTCAGACATCAAGCCCACGACCTTGAGCTGAACGTCTGATGCGTATGACACATACAATTGGAAATGACTCAAGCGTTACGAAGTTATCTGAATTCTACAGGATTTCAGGGTGAAAATGTGTCTCGTTCTTTAACCTGGGAAAAAAAGTAATCGTGATGCCAAACCCCCTCATGGAAGAATGCTGTCGTGTTTCCAACGGCGACAAGGAGCGCTTATTAGGATCAACTAAACGCTGGATTATCAAAGGTATGTGAAGTTCACAGCATAGACTGTTTAAAAGAAGTTTTACACACTGGTCTGTTATAGTAGGGACATTGTTACGCCCCTAAACATGACGCGGAACAAAACAAACTGTGATTGGCCAAGGACCGCCCAGAGTCCGTCTGACAAACAAATGACAAACGCTGTTTTAATTACGTCTGGCCAGTAGATGGCGATGTCACTGTGAAGAAAAACTATGCACCTATAGACTGAACACACAATACGCATGATATCACTTCAAAAACATGCACTTTGAACTCCGTTTAAACGTCGTTGTCATGTAATCGAACAGCCAAAAGGCTTAAGACCGTTTTCAACAAAAAACTGAAAACTTTGTGTGTAAACGGCCCCTTAAAGTGTTAATTAATTCTAGCAAAATGGGCGTATAGGTGAACGAAATGCATGCACCTGGTCTTATTTTGGCCAGTTCATTCATTATTCCAAAGGATATGCCTCTACAAAACAAACATATCCAAAATTACAACTAAAAATGACATCTACAAACCATACAAACTACACTTTTCGGCCAGAGGTTTAAAACTGACGCTATGCCAGAAAACTAAAAAGGAAGGAACACAAAGGCGTTCCACCTGGTAACCAGCTTCTTTAAAACCAGAATAACCGGATAGCACTCTTGAACATTTAACAATACTTTTTTTTGTGGATGCAAATTTACATAAGGGTGAGTTTCACAGCTTTGTGTGGCAGTAGAAAGTGAGCGCCCTGACAGCGGTAACCCATGGCTCACCTCTATGGTTGGGTCGTATTCATCCACAAAGTGGTTCTGGATGAGTTGGATGGTGAGAGCGCTCTTGCCCACGCCTCCAGCACCCACCACCACAAGCTTATATTCGGTCATTCTTCACCTGCAGCAGAAAAACAACATGGTGAAAATCAATGAGCAGTTCATTTTGCCAAAATGTCTTTCTTGGTATAGCTTGCACACATAATAACCCTGTGTTAGTCTAACAATCTTGCGCAAGGGCACAACAGTGATAGTTCGTTAATAAAGCCATTTAGGATTTGAACTTACAACCTTTCTTGTTTAACCTTAAACTACAACAGCATACAATTAGGCAAGACTAAAGGTTTACATCTCATTTACACTTAAAAATGGCAGGTCTACTGAACCGACCCAACATAACGAGAGAATTTAAACACTATTATTAAAGCATTAGCTATACACTCCTCTTTCGGCTTTACCATATTAATAACTATGGGTATGTTTACACGACAACGATGTACTAAAAACAGATGACAACATTGTCAAAGCAATCCCAATTCACACGGATATGCGAAAATGACTCAAAAAGGCTGTATTATGCATGCCAGGCCAGTAGTTGGCAGTGTCACTTTTTCAAGAAACACCCCAAGAACACATAATACACCCGTCACCAATTTCACAAATTCACCTTTATGGCCCTGTCCCAAATGGCACACTTCATATGCACTTTCGATCTTGTGGACTTACAATGGGTGCCTCGTGACCATTTAGTCCACTAGACCGTAGGGTGTCCCACTTGTCATTTTAGGTTTCAGAAGGGTGGTTGCGAGCGCCCCCTTCGTGGCCGATATGCACCCTCGATGCGCACTTTAGCCGAGCCCGCATCCGCAGCAGACTTCTTCCCGACAGTCAAAGCGGCATTACGTCACGAAAGTGCAGACTCGTAGGAAGATCACGAGTATTTACTTTAGGGTGCCATTTGGGACAGGGCCGATGTTGTTTACATGGAGAAGAAATCGTTTGAAACCCGTTTTCAAAAGTTTGCGTTGTCAGGCCCCAAAAACAGAGTTGTCGTGCAAATGAACGGCCAAAACGCATAGAAAGTCTTCCGTTTCCAGTTGAAAGCGGTGTCGCGTAAACAACCCTAAAGCTAAAAATATAACTAAAACAGATTAATCAATAATATGTAACTGAATCAATAGATCCACAACAGAAAACCACAATTCACTACAGTTTGCAAATATATATATATATATATATATATATACACACACACACACATGAGAAGTATATAATTTGTTAACACCTATAGAAGTTACATACCTATATATTATTACTCTGTCTCATCTTTAATGCTGTATTATTTTGTACAATATTTTTTTCAATCACTTTGTTAATACAACTAAAAGAAACCAATTAAATAGACTAATTCAACTAATCATAGAATAACACAGTTTTGAATTACTTTAACTCATAATCGACTAATCTACAGTAAACAGAATCAATTCAATAGACATTACACTATAGCAGAGTCCACAATGTAACAATTTGAAGTTATTTATATGCTAGTGCCATCTAAAATGTTACAAAGCTTTTTACATCAACTTTTTTTGTTGTCGTATTTATAACTCAAATAAATTACTCGGAAACTTAAACCGATTACCTGAAACTGACTAGAACACCACTATCTGGCATCATTCGAGATTGTAGCGATATCTATAAGTTATAGTGAATAGGGGATTAGTAAATGCACGGTCCACAAAAACAAAACTTAACGAAATATTTGTAACAAATCGTGTTCGTTTAATTTAAGACGAGTCGATTAAAAAGCAGACGACCACGAACATGAATCCGTTAAACCTTAAACGCAACATTACAGGTTAAAAGGACTTACGCCAACAAAAAGTGATTTAGATTGTAAATCAAGTTAAGACAAGTTCAGTGTTAAGAAGTATAGTTAAGCGCCATAATATCGCAGGGCCCGAATTTCACTTGGGCGTGATATGACAATAATACAATGCAATAGATAAATATGTACACAAAGCTCACATTAAACCAATTCGCTCGCGTACTTTTGTATAATTAATCGCCACGGTAAACATACATGTTAACAGCTTTTCTATATTTTTTTACCTCTGGGTTTGCAGTAAGTTCCGCGTCTGAAAAGCCTCTATTGACTTCAAGCGTTTATCATGACCTTGCAATTATGCTATTATCCATTTAAAAAACGTGTATAAAGCTTCATATGTCCATTGACAATCCCGACAAAGTGTTTAAAGGATCGAAACCCAACAATACCACACGTAAAAACAGGTAAATTATGCTTTTTCTGGGCGACATGGCCTGCGCTCGGAGGCTGTTATACACAAATATGGGCGGACACACTGTTGCTAAATCATCACTTACCACAAAATATCAACGATTTTCAGCTGTTTACGGTTATTTTCAATAGGTGGAGGCGGTTAAAGGGACAAGTATTAAGCAGTCGAGCAGCCTTTTCCGAGCACCAGCATGCATCTTGCATTATAGTAGACGAAACATCTGTAGATACAAATAATCCAGATCGGTGTCCTTTCAGTGAGATGTTGTGTTAGGGCTTGATCAATAACTAGCCGATAATCAACACTGGCGAGTCCAGTCTAAATATGGTTATACCACGGATAATAAATGCACTTTAATTTTAGTGTAATAGCACACAAGAATGTGCTACCACATATTCGATACTAGGCAATGACCGGCTTTTGACAACAAGCTCTAGGGCAGTATTGGTATGGACTGGCTTGGTGCTTATATAGGCCCTAAATATAACCGGAACGTGTACGTGCGTACGTCAGCGCGTATCTGCATTCTTATTGGATGTATCACTTGTCAGTCACAATTAGGTCATTTGCATACGGTGTGCAAGAGCCAATCGTCTATGATTATCGAATAATACAAACTATCCGCCTATTTATTGTTTGACTCGATACTTCACTCTATAATTTTTTTCTTCCTCAATAACTTTAATGAAAATATAGTCCACTGATACACAAAATTGGAAAATAAAACTCAAAGTAAGGAATATTGGGGGAAAATCCAACAACAAAACACGTATTGTTTTTATATAATGATTCACTTATTTTATAATAAAAAAAGTTTAAAAAATGCGAAGAGCAAAATATTGGTGTATTTACAGCTTACAAAGAAATGTTTTAGTTTTAGGAATTTATATTTTAGGTGAAACAATTAAAACACAAAAGACACAAGGGGTCAGTATATCTATGGGTTTGTTTGTATAAAGTTGTTTTAGCTGTATCCAAACGTTTAAATAGATTTTGTTTCATTATTCTCCTGTAAATTATTACTACAATTATTTATTTGTTTATTTAATTAATTATTTAAATGCCAGTCACATTACAAACAATGGACATGACAATAGTCGTTTAAAATATTGAACAAATTCAGACAAGTAGAAAAAGAGAATATGCAGTATATTTAAAATAAATAATGAAGGTAAAAAAATAAATAAAAGGAATAATAATAATAATAATAATAATAACAGAAAAAGAAAAGCTGTAAATTATTATTCAAACTGCTTCTGAAACTCATTGACTCTTGCTTTAAAAATGATTTCAAGCTTTATTGTTCTGTTTTGTGTAATTGCACAAAAGGCAATTAGAGCTTATAGCATTGTACGCAGGTGTGATGTTGTATAAAGTAGCACCCTTTTTCTTTTGTTTGTTATAATCTTGTACTGTTTTATATTACTTTAGTTACTTTGTATTTTTACTTTGAATGATTATGTATCATTGTATTGTTCTGGTCATGGCATTAATATATATATATATATATATATATATATATATATATATATATATATATATTTCTATTAAAGATTTTAAAAAAATAGTTAAAAAAAGCAACTCGTTGACGTCATTGTCACGTGTTGCAAAATACTTTTCTCAGCACTGCAGACTGGCCCAATCACCGCGTGATATTAAGGAATTCTTTTAAATAGAGATTCAGTGGGTTGATTTCTATTTATATTTCCGTTTGGAATCCTTGGAATTTTAATTATGTAAATTAGTATGCAAATAAATACAATTAAACAAAAAAAGTTTAAATCAGATCGTCGGACGTCAGGCGCCCTCTTGAGGAAGAGCTGCCGCCCACCAGTATTCACACAAGTCCCACCTCCTGCGACAGGATGAGCCAATAGGAGCCTCTCAACAGCTGCCTCTGATTGGACAGATAATGGGACATTCGCAAGACGTACCAATCATAGCAAACAATGATCAGATTGAGGGCGGGACATGAGGGAATACGGCGAGTGAGATCAGATGGTCGTGTTTTCCACATACTAGCACGGATGGAGCTGCAGCACAGCGAGGAAACTTTTTCCTGTGGGGAGGCGATCCCAACGGATGAAATCCGCTCTTTTTCTTAGACTTTTGCGCTGTGAACAAAGACAAAATACAAGAGCATTTCATTTATATTTACAGAGCTTTATAGTAAGACTTAACACAGGACAAAAACCTGAACATTATAGTGTCCTTTAAATTATTGCACAAACTTTGGTCAATGTAACATCGTCTCGGACAAAAAGTGGATAAATATTTTTCTACATTTAGGCAAAAAAAAAGGTAAGAAGATTTCGCATGCGGAACAATTTAATATGTAAATGAAAATATAGTAGTTATAGCCTAGTTTGTGGTCTGTCCATCATGCGCATTCAGCATCACAACCTTAAATATTTACAGTGTACAGCCGAAGTCTTAAATTTGATCTAAAGTTTTATCAGCGGATTATGGCTTGTATCGTAAATTCGTTGTTATTTAACTAAAACCAGCATTAAAACAGCACGTCTTTAGTATTCTGGATACAAAAGCATCATAGCCATTAACATAAACACAAAACGCGAGTTTACATTATGAGCTCAAGTTTTAATACTGCAAGACATCATATTTAGTAGCCTACTTTTAAGTCCTTTATGTGGATTCAGTGGTTTGTTAACCAGTACACATACATATATGTGGTTATATTATTTATCTACTTTTGTTGTTTTCAGCTTTTTGCCACATAATTATGTCTGATTATTAATATTTGAAGAATCAGTCTGCTTCAGAACATCAATATTTGTAGGACTTTTTCATCTTGTTTATTTGACAATATTATTTCTGGACCAAATCAGCCTGTAATCTAGCCAATTAAACATGTAATATCCTTTCAATTTGTGAAAATTAATTAGTATATTGAAAGTTTAATGGTTCATTCATCATTTGGTTATTTGTCTTTTATATTGACCGCAAAATACTCATTCAGTTTCCTTAGTGCACTTTTTATGTTTCCCTCAAGTATGCAAATGCTTCACAGTGTGCAACTACTTTATTGAAAGTGGTACGATGAGAGATTATTAATAAACCACTTAGTCACGTTGACACTTCATCTAGTACCCCGTAACTCAGTTTTTGGCTGGTCCTTCAAAGCTAGCCTGCTGATCACAAGCATGGCAAAAGAACAAAGGCAGTATTATATCCAGCTAAACGTGCCATCCAGATGTTAGCGATTCTCGACGTCCTAGCTGTGGGTGCGGAGGGGGGGTCGATGGATATTCTCAAGTTTATTAAAGCACAGTCTCAGCTGAGACTCAACAAACTCTTGCTGGTTTGTAGTTAAATACCACACTAGGTGGACTTTTCTTGCCATCTAACGTCCTTAGAGAAGCACTTTGTTTAAAACCTGGCATGGTTTATTCCCTTCGAAAGCTTTGTTTTCCTGTTACCTTCCATGAAAGCACCTCATTGTTTTTATTCTTACAGGCTAAATGTGCCAAACTACAAGAAGGAATCGAGCATAGCGAAGTATACTTTAGGAAACCCGAGGGATTTAGGAGTAAGATTTGGAGATTTCACTGTGAATTCTCTCACTTTCTTCTAAACCCTCAGGTTATTGTTTTACTGGGGTGGGGAAAAAAGGTTTGTTTTTCTTCCTCCGTCGTCCCAGATGGGAGATTCGGCGAGGACACAGTTCTCCTCTGTGTTTGGCACATGGGAGGTCTTTCAAGGTCCAGTTTGATTGTGTTGTTTCTCTACTTTGCGTTTGTTTTGCACCTTCATTTTCCCTCGGGAAGCAACAAGATTCAAAACCAGAGGTTTAAATATGTATCCATACTCTGTTGTAGGTCATATAAGAGAATACCAGGAAAAAAACTATATCTTTAGTATCAAAACATGTAGTTAAAAATTAAATGTCTTAGCCATAAGATGAACATAACTTCATGTGTGTATTAGAGAGAGCGACAGGGAACTAGAGACGTCTTATCTCCTTCAGTGGCCAGCTGTGTGGAATGTGTAACCTCACTCTTATCAGTTTCCATGGTGTCAAATCAAGGCCCAAGTCTTCGGATAACCACCTGCATGCTTCAATGCTCCACAATGGCTTAGTCACTTGCTAATCTTTTTAGTAACTTCACTATACAGTATTAGATGCTTAAAGGGATAGTTCACCCACAAATAGAAAACTCTGTCATTATTTACTCACCTCATGTCATTCCAGCCCTGTATGACTTTCATTCGTCTCTGGAACATAATGGAAGATATTTTGAAGAATGTTTCAGCTGTTTATGTACATATTATGAAAGTCAATTGGACCCAAAAACCTCTAAGCTTCAATAATGGCTCAAAGGTAGAATGAAGGTAATCGGAAGGACTCGGCTGAGATATTCTCAGTAGTTGGAAGCAGCATGATCACTTTCTATGAAGAACAGATCAAAATGTCAGGCTTAAATCAACCTCATACCTAAATGTCTTCTTTGGTCACGTACGTTGAGGTTTGACATTCAATTTTGATCTGTTCAATCATATTAAGTTATTATGTAACTTCAGAACAATTAGAGGATCAAGTCTGGATTAATTTCATGCTACTTTTATGTCCTTTTTGGACCTTGAAAGTATCTATCTATCTATCTATCTATCTATCTATCTATTATCTATCTATCTAACTATTTATCTATCCCTTTCCCATGCCATCCATCCATCCTTTTCTCATGCCATCCATCCATCCATTCCTTTCTCGTGCCATCCATTTTTCCATCCATTCAGCCATCCCTTTCTCATGCCAGCCATCCATCCATCCATCCATCCATCCATTTCTTGTGCCATCCATCCATCCATCCATCCATCCATCCATCCATCCATCATCCATCCCTTTCTCATGCCATCCATCCTTCTCTTTATCCATCCATCTATCCATCCATCCATCCATCCCTTTCTCATGCCATCCATCCTTCTCTTTATCCATCCATCTATCCATCCATTCATCCATCCTTTTCTCATGCCATCCATCCATTCCTTTCTCATGCCATTCTTCTCTTTCTCCATCCATCTATCCATCCATCCCTTTCCCATGCCATCCATCCATCCATCCCTTTCCCATGCCATCCATCCAGCCATCCCTTTTTCATGCCATCCATCCTTCTCTTTCTCCGTCCAGCCATCCATGTCGATATTTCTCCGAGTGTTTTCATTCTTTGAATGGTTTCAGCCGAGGCCTGCAACTAATTATGGGAGAGTTTATAAATTGCTAGTAATTACATGTAGCATGGCAGCTAATGCAAGCACAAGCAGAATAAAAGGTTAATCCAAAATATCTCAGCAATAGTAGCGACACACTATCATTCCTCGAGAATTTAGCTCATTCTCTCTGGTTTTGGATAGACACTAATGCTGATGCTTGAATCTTGTGTCATTTGTTTTTAATTTGATCCTTTCCTCAGACTTTATGGTTTAGCTCAATTGATTCCTAACAACCAAAAGTAAGGTTTCATAACACGTATATAAAGTTAACTTCCCATATGAAGGAATATTTGCAGGGTATATTTCAATATTAGCCTTTATGCAGTTGAAGAAGAAAATGTGAGCTGCCGTACAAAATATCTAATCCTAAATTTAATTTTGGATTACAAGTTTGTTCAAATCACTAACACATATGAGCTATAATAAGTTCTGTTTTTATTAGCAAGCACCTCAAATAATTCTCTAAATCATGGACAAAGCTGAAGAGAAAAATGCTTGCCAAATGCTTTTAATAAGCAGGTTGAAATGAAGTGTGTTGTTTATATTTACACACAAAATTGGACAAGGATTATAGTTAAATTGGCAGGAAAACATTGGGTATCTTACTTGAGTGATTCCCCTAGGGAAAATGTGAATGCCTGAATCATATGAAAATTCCTGAAAGTATGAGCAATGATAAGAGGATATTACTCAGTGGAGTTAATTTGAGATGTGCAGTTCAATAGTTAGCCTTAGAGACCATACAAAATCACTGCCAGAAGAATTTATACCTGTTTCCTGTCTACAAACAACAGCTTTTCCTTCAGCTTTTCCTTCACTCCATACTAATGGTCTGAAAGCAACTACAGTAAAAGAAATAGACATAAGTAGTTTATTAATGTGATATCCTGAGATGCTCACAATTCTTTGTCCTATTGAACACTATAAATATATGCTGTTTTGGCATTGTATCAGTCAAACTCAGTTTAGTCTTCATGTGGGATGATGTCATCATGATGAAGTCAGAGTTGGATCCAGCAGTGCAGTCACCAAATGGACAGTCGTTTACTCAAGTGCTTCATGACATTCACAAATGGTGCTTGATTGACTTCTGCAGGGCTCATTTTAGACCGACTAAGTGATCACTTGTGCTCAGCATGATGTGCAGATGTTTGAATGGAGTGCTTGTGGTGGGGCGGCAATCAGATTTAACACGGTCTCTTCCTGATTAAGATCGGTGACCTGAACAAAACAGTTCAAAATGCCCAGTGTAGCTGCAGTACTTCTCAATTTCCACACTTGACGTAGACATATGCTTGTGTTTTCATGACATCCCCTAGAATTTAGGGCAGAGGTTGTGTTATAATTTATCATAATTTGTCACTTTTAACAGACAAACTTTGTCTGTTCAGATATCTGCTTCATTGGACGACTGTGGCTCTTAGCCTTACCAAGCTCTGTGTTTCAGGTTCTTGGCTTGGCTAATTCTGATCTTGTACTGTGAAAAAGACAACAAATACTATGGTCTTGTGATCTCATTTATTGTTACAGAGGTCAATTTTTAAATGACACACATTTTGATGTCACATCTTGTACTGACAACCTCGGTTCCCTTGTGATTTTGCAGTCAAACATATATGCAGCAGACGTGAAGTCATCCGTTAACTGGGCTTCCTTGCCTCAGTGATCGCTCCTGGAAAAATGTCAAAATACAGCGGGCTGCAGGCCACTTTTGCATTAGCAGGAAAAGAACACAAAATGGCCCCACAATGCATCTGACTATTGGCTGCAGGACTCCATCTGTTGTCGTGGACGCTAAAGGATAGTAAAAATGAAGGATGAAGTACTTATCTGCTCACCGAAGGGCAAAATGGAAGGAAAATTATATGCAGCATGCAACAAATGTCGCATCTTTGACATTTGTTGAGTATCTCACTCCTAAATAGTGATGAAGAAATGGCAAATGCTACATGACAATTCCAAGTGGGACATTTTTGTATAAATTTATGGCCCAATTTAAAATGTGATTTGAATGTCCTCGCATTTGGCAGCCTGGATTCGGAACTATTCCAAGCCCTGTATAAATCAAAAATTAGAAATTTGGCAAGAACCCCATGGCTCCAGTTGTAATAAAACATATTTTTTCCATTTTGGCTGAGACAGAAGAGCTCTTATGGGGGTTCCACCGCACCATATGTCTCTTCACTAAACCAGAGACATTCAATGTACTGCCTCTTTTACTTGAGAAGGCACTTTGTTGTCTGTTGGGTAGTGCATGTATTTGTGCATATATATTATTGGCATGATTATTTTAATGCAAAGTAACACAAAACTATTATATCTTGTATGTAAATGATCGGGTTACTGTAGCAGAAATGGTAGAGCATGGCGATAGCAAGGTCATAGGTTTGATTCCTAGGAAACAAGTGATAAAATGTATACTGATGATAAAAACTGTAAGCTGCTTTGGATAAAAGCAGTTTTGTTTTTTAATCTCAAGCTAAATTAGCTATTTTTAAGATCAATTATGAATTATGTGTTCAAGTTATATGAACCTTATATATATATCTGTCATTGTCAGGTTTGGTCATAGTCAAAGCAAGACAGAGATTCAGAGAAACAGACAGTTCCTTAATCATAAATCCAATTGATAACACGTAGGAGAAACTCAGGAGATGCATAACAAAACTATGTTCAATACAGAAGTGACTGAACACTGAACAAAGATAACTAAGGGCTGAAATACACAGAGAAACAGGATTGGGAACACAGGGAAACAGGAACAGAACTAAACCAAAACACAATGGCCCCATTTATCAATTTAAATGTGCAGAAATCACCTTATGGCAAGATTCACGTGTGATTCATGAAACAATCTTCAACTGAAGACTTAAGTTTGTGTGCAAAAAATAATTTTGCGTGCTTGCAGATTTTATTGGTGCAGGACGGGTGTAGTATTTCATTCAGAGAGTTGCTCTGTCTTGAAACTGTGGTTTTTGGCTACTGCAGTGCTTTACTTTCCAGTGCAGTGCCCCATAGAGTCTGTAAATCGTCCCTGTCCCTCCTCTGGAGCCAAACTCAAAGCTCTATAAACATAATGAACGAAAAAAAAAGATTTGTATTGATTTTAGAACTTCTTCAAAGAAATGGGGAGAGTAAAATACATAATTGTTTTAAAGTAGACTGTGTAATCTTGTCATTTTGGCATGTTAACAAAAAAATTGCTTGATGTATAACAGCTTTTTAAAAATATTAATAAGTGGAGTTAAAAAACAAAGCAGCAGCTTTTCAAACAAATAGACTAATGCAAAAAAAAAAGTATTTCTGCTCCTAGTGGCACCAAATGAAACAGCTGGTGAATTTTATTAGATTTTTATATTTTTCCAATTCTAATAGAAATCTGGTGCTGTCAATTTAACATTAATTTGATGTGTTACAGTGTTAATATATATATATATATATATATATATATATATATATATATATATTATATATATTATTATTATTTTTTTTTTTTTTATAAAATAAATATTTAATCACTAGCTACTGTTTCTGTAAGTGACCTTGGGTTATAGCAAGTAGTGGTGTAGTACTTCTTTGTAGTAGTGGTGGCGAGATGAAGTTCTTTAGACTGGATAAAAGATGAAAGTGGACTGAACAGAGGGCGGTGGAAGTGTTTGTGTAACACGAGAGGGAAAACATTCATTTCTGTTTAAAAACGATATTTGTTCCACTGTCATCGGGCTGAATCGATTCATCTTTTTTAAATATGATCTCTCCAGCTTTGACATCAAGAAATGACACAGTAATAATTAGGCTAATGACATGACAGGGAAATCAACCTACAAACACACACCTTAGAGAACAATTAAAAAAACTCCCAAACGGGTGAACACCTTCTCTTTCTAGCTGGCTCCATGTCTACTATTGTAGTGTAGTTCGCAAACTATAGCAAACCGAACACTCCAACTCACTGTCTCCAACTACTGGCAACCCTCGAGTTCGAGAGGGGGTTTGACACACCTTATAGTCGAAGCGTCCCAGCAAATTTGAACCCCTTCTCAAACCACTGCACTCAAATGAGGCTTCGAACGTCACCGGGGACTTTCTCAACAAAAGCTTTGAGGCTTCGGTAGGCGTAACAGCACCACTGTATTGTCTTTGATTAAATGAAGCTACGTTGATTCTTGCCTTCTTGATTGCATTTTGGGGGTTTTGTAAATATCTGTGATTTTGATCCTCTGCTCTTCTTCCCTTGCCTGCAATGAGATTGTGTGTCTCAATTTATTATATATTATATTAGCTCTAAACTATATATTCTAGTTGTGTTATTGCACTATTGGTGTGTCCTCTCAATTCATTCTTTTGATTCCACTCGTCCTGTGCCTTTCTGATTTGTGAAGCTTGATTTATGTTGAACGACTTTGGATATTCCTCTAACTGTTTGCCTTGTCTTATTAACAGCACTGCTTCAATAAATCTCCAAATGGATGTTACGCCAGTCCCAGATGTGAAACGTTTTCTTTGCTAAGAAAATAAACTGAATTTTCTCTGTAAAGCTGAAGATCTGCTCAGGCGTGCACGTTTGCCAATCCATCGTCCTAAAATTGTACCTGTTCGCAGAAGTAGGAGGAACATAATGTCAGGTCCAGCTGGTCTCACTGCATCCAGCGGGACGTCCACACTGCGGCCAACTGTTTTTCATGCTATCCTCCTCCTTCTTTTCGCACCCTCGGCACACCTCCACAAAAAGCGCGGATTCATGGCCAATTCGTTTCTTGGAAAATATGCTATTTTAGGAACGAGTGAGTTGTTGTTTCAAAAAGACTGAATCATATTGTAGACAGCAGTCTCTTGTTTTTTTTAAAAAAAAGAAAGAAGAGCTGACGAAAACTTGTCCAAAATCTGAGGAAGGAAATGTGTCCATCTGGAAGCACAGAGGTCTCCTGCTAACAGCACAGTCGTTTCCTTTTACAAAGGTTTCCTGATTAGGAAAGGCTTCCTTTATAAAACTCATCTTTGTTCCTAGCCAGATGCTTTTCAGATTTGTAAAGTTAATGGATATTTTAGTAAACAAAAAAGGTTAGAAAATTGTGAAAGTTCTTTTAATGGCTTTCTAACCACAAATGCCACTTTGATACTTCATTACATTCAGTTGAGAACAGAGAGTACTGAACTCTTGTTGGGAATCAATCGTAAAAGAAAATAAATCCGCAAAAGAATAGCGTTAAAGTGGTAGCTCACACAAAAATGATTGCTTTGTCATCATTTACTTGCACTCATGTCGTTCCAAACCCATTTGACTTTCTTTTGCTGTTATGTTAAAAGAAACTACACTATATAAGTATATTTGTTGTGTTTTTCAAGTACTCTGGTGCCTTACAAAAGATTTGTGTGATGAACAGACTTGCTAATGAAATACCAGTCAACATGGTGTCTTTGACTTGAAGAGGCCATATTGTGCCCTTTTACAAAGTCTTGATTTTGGGGTCTACTAGAATAGGGTTTCATGCTTGAATGTAAAAAAACCCCCATAATTATCCACACATTTTACATTGTTGCAGTTCCTCTCTTCCCAGTCTGTCAGTAACGCTTTTAGTTCTTTTCTCTATGAAGCCCCTTCTTCCGAAAAGCACAATGCGCTCTTATTGGTCGGCTGGATCAGTGTGTTGTGATTGGCCAAGTGTTTTGAGTGTGTTTGGGAAATGTCACCCCCCTGACCATAACCACAAGTTTCAACACACTACTAACGCAACTCAACCAAGCCTCACCTCTATTTTTGTGTATGCCTTGGGTGTGAATTATTTATGAGGAATAGGCCTGTTTTGATGCGTTCGTTCCCAGAAGAAAACTCAAGATTACAATGGAGGCGTTTCAGGGAGTTCAGAAACAGCGCACACTGATATAGAGAATAACTCCCTTTGGAGTGACTTTGTGCTTTGTAACTTTTCAGATCTTTTTGCAGACAACAACATTACACACTAAAGAAAGTTGAAAATGTAAAAAAAAGCATATTAGATCCTGTTTAAAAATGAACAAATTTCATCTTCACAAAACCAGAACCATTCTCTGCAATCCCAATTTTAGAATGTCCTCCTCTGATATAAAGTCCCTTTTTACTTTCTTTAAGAAAATATCAAAACCTTTGAACTCGAAGGCTTCGAAAACATATCACATCCTTGAGTCTGTTGTAAGGAACTTTTAATTTTTCATGACAAAATGTTATATTGTGTTGATTTGTGTAATTCTGTATACTTTCATTTGCAAAAAAGAAAAAAAAAGCCTATAGACTAAACACGTAATAGACATGTGGATGACGGCATCGTTTTCACAGATTCACATTTTTGTAGTTTACATGATGATAAGGGTGTCATTTTCAAAAACTTGTACTTTGAAACCCATTTTCTAAGTTTTGTGTTTTCAGGCCACCAAAACGCATAAAAAGTCTTCCGTTTTTAGTTGAAAACGGTGTCGTGTAAACGGCCCCTAAGGCAGTGAGATATGTACATATCTTGCCAGGTGTTTCCTAACCCTTGTTGTACATTTGCAGAGTTGCCGTGAGGGGCTGACAGCTGTAGCGCTGGACCCTTGGAGCAGAACGGAATGACCTCACAGACCAGCAGCCCCAGACCCTGCAGAGTTTGACCCGGGATGGAGCTGAAGGTGTGGGTCGATGGAGTCCAGCGCGTGGTCTGTGGGGTCACAGAGACCACAACGTGCCAGGAAGTGGTCATTGCTCTGGCTCAAGCCATTGGTAAGGAGCCTCAATTGCTCCTTTAATATAGTCTTTCATGTTTTAAGAAGTTGTATGGAACATTCAAATCATCACCTTTAATATATATATATATATATATAGCGCTTTTTACTATACAGATTGTTTCAAAGCAGCTTTTACAGTGATAAACAGGAAAATTAGCATCAACGATGCAAACAAAATTCAAATCTGCTCTAATCTCTAAAAAAAAGACAATAATATCATTGATTGAAAACGTTCATGATTTATTCACCCTCATTGTCGTTCCAAACTTATATGGCTTAACAAACTGGACATTATCAAACTTGAACACTTAAAGTTACATGAAACAAATAAAAATATGTATTCAACCTAATTGATATTCATGATTGGAAACATAAGCCAATATATTGGAAACACTTTTCATGGAGTTTTTGCAAAATTGACTTGTTTCCACTGGCCGCGTTTTCAATTCGTAATTTCAGTTTGCGCAATTTGAAGGGTGATGGAAATGCAGCCATAGTTATAAGTAGCAGTATTTAACTAAATATTTATTTTACAACAAATAATAAGTACACTTGAAAGTCTGCACACTTCTGCTAAGCAGACGTCTACCTAACAGTCAAAAGCGTCCTTACATCACTGAAGTGTGGACTAAAGTGAGGGCTTAGAGTGCCAATTGGGACAAGCCTTCAAACGAATAGTTCAATGAAATGAATCATCTGAAAAAACTGATTCACCAAAATGAATAAGGCTTCCCAAAACACAAGGAGTAGCACAATATGACATTAAAAGAGTGATAAAGAATTCTGTCATGCTACTGCTATTTGTTGAAAAAATAGGTCGTTACTGGAAAAGAGCTTTTACTACCAAAAAAACTACTCCCCAACAGTGGAATAAAGACTATATTGCTGACACAGATGCCATAAATTCTCAGTGATGCTGAAACCATCTGGCATCCAGGTTGATCATCATCCATTTTATAATTGAAAAGAAGATTAAGTATAGGAGAGTTTGTATTGGCTTGAGACTAGTTGAACAGCTTGTCTAAAGACATCAGACATATTTTAAGGAGTTTAAGGAGAGGCAAAAATGCTGATTTCAGTTAATTGCATCACCAGTGGGACCCAAAGCAATTTGTTTTTCATTTAAACCTGTCTAGTCGACGTCACCATTTGATTCTATTTTCAGCTGCACTCAGACTGGTGTAATCTAAGGGCCCCCTCTTGTATTAGTGTGAAATGCACTGGCGCAACCAAAGTGCCCGCTGACATGGAAAATCTGACTCATTCTACTGAAAGAAAAAACTCTCAAGAACACCTCGATCCTCTTTCACAGTTTTGGGAATGATGCCTATGTTTTTACAGAGGGTAAATAGTACAAAAATTCATTGCTCACTATTTCAAACACAGTATATATTCAAATAAAGTGCTCTAACCATATTAAGATAAATTATTTGGTTGTTTTGCCAAGTAGCAAATTATATGGTAGTGGAGCAGAGATGTGCAGAGAGTTCAGGGGCTCAAATATAAAAAGGGGGAATCTATCAGTATAATTATATATTTATACGTAATTCCGCGTCACCATTTTGTGTGTGTACTTTTCACATAATAGGCCTGTAGATGGCACTTAGATTTAATATAACCAACTAGGATAGTTTCATCAAATAGTAAATCAATATTCAGCTCATAAATTTGAGTAAATTAAAACTGGTTAAAATAAATGTGACTTCTAGTTCTGCAAGGTTTTGCGAAGTGCTTTGTAGTCAATTTACATCCGATTTTTAAGCGACACAATTTAAATTGTAAAAAGAGATAAACCGCAGATCCAGATTGCTCCACAAATGCAAATTGTTCCTTGTCTTTTTTTTCTCTTTTAGCTATTTCACCTTTGTTTAAAGGTGACATATTATGCTCCTTTTCACAAGATGTAATATAAATCTATGGTGTCCCCAGAATGTGTCTGTGAAATTTCAGCTCAAAATACCCCCCAGATAATTTATTATAGCTTGTCAAAGTTGCCCCTTTTTGGGTGTGAGCAAAAACGCGCCGTTTTTGTGTGTGTCCCTTTAAATGCAAATGAGCTGCTGCTCCCCGTCCCTGTTCAGGAGACGGGCGATCCTTTACACAAGCTTCGGATACTCCGACAATAACATAACACACAAATTTCAAAAATAACATTTGCGGAGTGCAGCCTTACAGAGATACGTTTCTGAATGGTTAGTGGATATATTTATGTAGTTGTGGAGTTACATTGATTCATCTCATCGAGTCATCGACTTGCATGTCCCGTCATATAATATTATAGGTAATATTATAATAAGATCCCCTTCCTACGTCAGAAGGGGAGCAACATCTGATCGGCTTATTTTTTTACATGCTTGCAGAGAAAAGCTCACCAAAACAAAGTTACTGGGTAGTCACTTTTCACGTTTTCTGGGTTGGTAGATGCACCGGGGACCTGATTATAGCACTTAAACACAGAAAAAGTCAGATTTTCATGATTTATGTCCCCTTTTTTTTTTTTTTACTGAAAAACTACTATGTAGTTTTTAACCGATCTATGAATAAGACCAAGAAATGACTCCCCTTCATATTGTCCAATTAAATTTTAGCTTGTTTTTCCACATCACGATTGGTTGGTGTATTATACATGACAAATGGGCATCAATGAATTATGTAATATTTGTAAATATGTAAAATGTGGATTTTTAATTGAATCGACACACTAGCAAACCCTGAGAGAGCCATAAATGTTTGCACGGTTCTCGATCGCTTTTGTAAACAGACTGTGTGGTCACAGTTTTGAACATGCAACTACTGACATAAACTCCTTGTAGCCTATTTTACTTTTACAGTGAGCAGATTAATTACAACAACAACAAAAAAGATTGAATTGTGGTTAGCAAACAAGCATTGTCAGAATGCCGATCTGTCAGTCAAGCCTGAAGCAAGATGCAAATCTTTAGCAACGCATTATGGCAACAAAGTCTCAGTATGTGTGACAGCAGATAGAATAAAATAAAGACTTTTGAGCTATACGTTACTGTTTTGTACAATAACAACACTGACACCACTAGATAATAAAATAAGTCATTAGTCAGCGCAACAAATTACTGAGTGCAACTTTCATATCTATGGTTCCAATCTTAGTCTTACTCAGCAATGCAAACTTTATTCTTTTTTTATAGGTCGCACAGGACGCTACACACTGATTGAAAAATGGAGGGACACCGAGCGGCATCTTGTTCCTCACGAGAGTCCAGTGGCCTCTCTGAACACGTGGGGGCAGTATGCCGGTGACGTGCAGTTTATCCTACACCGCACGGGCCCCTCTCTCAACGAGTACCACACAACTGAAGGTCTGACTCCTCGGGGCCCAGAGCGAGGCTTGCATCGGCAGAGCCTTCCACTGATGGCCAAGCTCCGAGCTCCAGGTGACCGTTCCCTCCGTCGGCGCGAGCCACGGCGCAAATCTCTGACCTTCACCGGCGTGCCCCGCAGTCTGAGGGACATTCTGAGTGGAGGCAGGCTCGGCGACAGTAGTGCCAAACAACGAGAGGTTTTAGTGAGAAGTGCCCACAATTCGCCGTCAATGTCCCCTCGCTTATCAGGCAACCGGATGGAGGATCTTTCCCAACTGGTGAGGCTGCAAAGGGAGACTCTTTCCGTTCTAGACAGCAGGATGGATGCATATGAGGGGGAGCTTCGGATGTTGACTGAGAAAAGAGTTGGACTACAGGATGGTGAACTGTATGTGAAGATGACAGAGGAGGTTTCAAGGTTGGAAAAGCAGGTGCGAAGGAACAAGGTAGAGATCGAGGAAGAGGAATTCTGGGCAACTGAGCTCCAGATTGAGCGGGAGAGCGAGAGGCAGCTGCAGGAACGAATCCAGGAGTTGAGCAGTCGGCTGCACAGTTGTGAGTTGGATCTGGATCAGCGGCTGGTGTCTCTGCAGGGTGTACAGGCAGGGATAGAGGCTCAAAGGCAGCGTAAGGAGACCAGAGAGACCCAGCAGGCCAGTGAAGGGGAAGTGAAGGCTAGACTTCAGAGAGTGAAAGCAGAACTCAAGGCTCAGGCTCAACACACGGCCCAGCTTGAAAACAGCTCAAGAGCTGTGGACCGCTCATTGGCTGAGTCGTGCAAGAGAATGCAGGTACGTCAAGGTTAACTCAAAAAATGTTGTAATCCATAGGAAATTTTAAATATAAAGTAGAAGAGCACAATGGTAATCAATGGTCTTGTGCTTCAGATTTCTGCTATAAAGACAAGCATTGCTTTTCATTAGTGTACGTTGCATTCTGGCTGCAAGGAAGTCTACAATACCCAGATTAAACTATTTTCGATTTCCATTCAGGTTAGTGGCAGTTGTTCAGCTGGGGCAGGATCCCCCAGAAGTACGCAATTTTAATTCAGCCATCTTTGCTCATGGGCACAAAAGCTGGAATACACTACACAACTTTTGCCCAGAGTTTTACCTCAATTTGCAGTCTGGCTGAGTCGACACTAGCTGCCGAATGTCAGATTTTTGCTGATTTTTTAGCTCCAGACTATGAATCCATCCAATCGGAGGATATCAAACATGTTTTTAGCCAATTTTAGAACACATTTTTTTCATTTATTATGCGTCTCCTAGCAATGAAGTTCATTTTCTGTGTGAGTTTGTTGTGTTCAGAATGACCTGAAAGTCTGGTAGTGTGTGAATCTCATCTTGTTTAGTGTATTAGAGAGTAAGTTATTAGTGCAGTTTTTCTCTGTAACCATTTACCAAGTCAGCAAGTGTATGATGCCTTGTATTTTAAAATCTCGGTTTTAAAAGTCAGGTGATGTATTGTAGCCTTAAAGGGTTAGTTCAGTGAAAATTTTTTATTCGGTCATAAATTACTCACCTTCATGTTGTTCAAACCTGTAAGACTTTCATTCATCTTCAGAACACAAATGAAGATATTTTTTATGAAATCTGAGATATTTCTGTCCCTCCATTGACAGCTAAGCAACTACCACTTTGATTGCTCAAAAAGTTCATAAAGAGTTTATAAAACTAATCCATATGAATTGAGCTGCTTAGTCCAAATTTTCTGAAGAGAAACGATCGCTTTATATAATGAACAGATTGAATTTAGGCTTTTATTCCCATTTAAACATTCAACAACTCACACATCAGTTGTAGTGAACGGAAGCTGTGAGAACCAATGAGGTTCATTCTCGTGTTATTCAGCACGTTTGAGCTTCAGCAAGAACCAATGAGGTTCATTCTCGTGTTACGCAGCACGTTTGAGCTTCAGCAAGAACCAATGAGGTTCATTCTCGTGTTACACAGCACGTTTGAGCTTCAGCAAGAACCAATGAGGTTCATTCTCGTGTTACACAGCACGTTTGAGCTTCAGCAAGAACCAATGAGGTTCATTCTCGTGTTATTCAGCACGTTTGAGCTTCAGCAAGAACCAATGAGGTTCATTCTCGTGTTACACAGCACGTTTGAGCTTCAGCAAGAACCAATGAGGTTCATTCTCGTGTTATTCAGCACGTTTGAGCTTCAGCAAGAACCAATGAGGTTCATTCTCGTGTTACGCAGCACGTTTGAGCTTCAGCAAGAACCAATGAGGTTAATTCTCGTGTTATTCAGCACGTTTGAGCTTCAGCAAGAACCAATGAGGTTCATTCTCGTGTTACACAGCACGTTTGAGCTTCAGCAAGAACCAATGAGGTTCATTCTCGTGTTATTCAGCACGTTTGAGCTTCAGCAAGAACCAATGAGGTTCATTCTCGTGTTACACAGCACGTTTGAGCTTCAGCAAGAACCAATGAGGTTCATTCTCGTGTTACACAGCACGTTTGAGCTTCAGCAAGAACCAATGAGGTTCATTCTCGTTACGCACATTTGAGCTTCTGTGAGATGTTTGTTCTCACGTGTCAAGCACGTTTATGTTCGCTGTTTACATGTGAATAAAAGCCTAAAATTAATCTGTTCATCTTATAAGCGATCGGATCTCTGCAGAAAAGTTTGACTAAATCGCTCAACTCATATATATTATTCCTACGATCTCTTTTTAAAGAGTCAAAGTGGTAGTTGCGTAGCTGTCAATGGAGGGACAGAAATCGCTTAGATTTCACAAAGAATATCTTCATTTGTGTTCCGAAGATGAACGAAAGTCTTACGGGTTTGGATCGACATGAGAGTGAGTAAATGATGACAGAATTTTCAATTTTGGGTGAAATAACCCTTTAAACGGGTTAACAATGGTGTTTCATAGCATTATCTGAAGGCTCCACAAGAACGTGCAAACAAAGTCTTTCATTAGCGACTAGCCTGAGCTGTGATGTCAAAGGCAGCAGGGAACATTTCTACTTAACACTTTTAAGAGCCATCCAAAAAAAAAATCTGCATCTACCAGCAGGGACTAACTGGACCAGGCTAACCAGCCAAACCTCGACTTATTAGTGTCCCCCATCAGGCTTCTCAAGTAATTAAACCAGCTAAATATTCATGCCGGTTGACTGGCTTCAATAAAGGGTGAACTAGACTAACACCAATCTGGCACTAACTAGCATAGAAATGCATGCTGGTCTTAGCTGCTCTTATCAGCTGGGTTCTGTCTAAAACTGTGATTGCTGTAAATACAAAAATGACGCATGTGTTTGGATTCTTGAGATAATTTTGTGGAAGTACATTGGAGAATTGTTACTAGCCAGTTGTTACTGCATTGCTGCAGGCTGAATGCCAGTTGCAACACTACACAGACATTTCATTAGTACCCTCTCCTCCCTCTTTCCACCAGGAGAGTCACTATGAGCTGGAGCAGCTGACTAAAGAGTTGAGGCAGGTAAACCTACAGCAGTTTATTCAACAAACAGGCACCAAAGTCACGGTTCTGCCCGTGGAGCCTGGCGATGAGGACTCTAGCAACACAAGAGAAGATAAAGGTATCTGTTTTACTGACAACATATCCAAAGCCCCATATCAGAACCAAATAGTCTGTGGTTCAGAATTGCTCCATACAGAATGGATACTGTTAGCGTTCAGCATGAATGACGACAATACCTCAACCATAATGAGTAATGAGTGCATTTTACAAGTGTCATTAATAGCAAGACCACATCTGGTTTCAATTTAGTGCAGTGGCAAAACTGCTGGCCCTTGTGATATCTGCTTTTTAAAAAGCAAAAAATAAATAATGGGTTTTGTGGGTAGGAGAGCTAAATGTTTTTTTTTTTCCTGTAAACCGCATAAGGCTGAGGGCGATTCAAAAGCACTGCTGAGAGTTGTGCCGTGACAGATTATAGTTGCAATGATTGACTCAACAGTCCTACCTCTGTTATTTACTCCGTCTAGTACAAAAAAACTGTTATTTCTTTTTAACTTTAATGACGTCAATCCTGGACGGAGGGAAAAAACATTAAAGTTGCAAGCTTTCTGTTTGTAGATGTCACTAAGTTCAAAGTGATTCCTTTTTGTTTTGTTTATAATACGAATCCAAAGTGCCCCCTTGTGGTTGGAGATTGTATTGTAAGTGTTATTCCTGCAGTCATGGCCAAACAGTTTACACCAATGGTGCCCAATCCTGTTCCTGTAGAGTTACCTTTCTGCAAAGTTCAGCTTTAACACAACTGAACCAGCAAATTAAGATCTCCAGGAGCACTTGATGAATACAGTTGGATCTGAACTCTGTAGATAGGTAGATCTCCAGGAACAGGATTGGACACCATTGGTTTACACTATCCAAAGGCTTGGCTACATAGGAATGAAATATTAGCCTGCATACTACTTTTTGCTATCTGATCAAATGATGAGTAATTTGTCACACTGGAAATGCATCAAATACATTGCATTGTGGGGTACTGCATTTCACTCAGTGTGCCCTGTTGTATTTGCATATTTCATGTACTCAGAAAAGTGGCATTCTATGCATTGTGTATATATACTGCAGAAATAGTAGTATGATATTCATAACAAGCAACTGTTATTGTAATAAAGAAAAGATTACAGTTATTAAAGATTAAAGTGATTAAAGATAAAAAAAATTCAGTTAGTCCATTCATCAAATTTCCCATTTGACCTTGATTATATTGGCGGTCAAATAGAATATTCTTAAGATCCCTGTTAGTGAAATGAGATATTAGACTACGTTCTTTAATAATATGTAATTTATTTCATTTCCCAGACTTCGCTGCATTAACTGGCTCGCTGAAACGACCGGGTTTATCTTATCCTGTGGTTGGCAGCATCCGTGGACTACACAGTCCAATCTCCTCAGGTTTGAATCCTGAAGGCATCTACGTTTGAGCACCATAAATCACTTCAGATTTTTAAAAACCTCTCCCTATATGTTTTCAGCTGAATTATTTTTATTCTTAGCTACAGCAGGTATTCTCAGCATAAAGGAGAACCAGTGGTAAAACCCCTTTCAAGTAGTTTTTCAATACTTGATCACAAAGAACTGTATACCATTTCAATGCAAACTAAAGTATTCTGATCACTGCAGTGTCTACTATTTGAAAGTGGTACTTGTAGCCTTGTCACACAGAAACTATCAGATGAAGGATGAATTACTTTGGAAGCTTAAATATATTTTTGTATTATTATTTTAGCCTCTGAACCTGTAAACCTGTGATATTTACGTTTATTGTTTTGTTTTTATACATTTCATACTGTGGTTGATTTTTATGTTTATCAATCTGTAAGTGTTTTACTATGTTGAGCCAAAGAACAATCACCTATTTTAGTTGCAATATGTTACTGCAAAATTTCATACTCCTTGCTTTACTTTAACCAATGTCATTATTGTCAATATATGCATAAAATGTTACTGATATTGAGAAATACACAAGTATTATTGCTTGAAATGTACTTTTACTCTTAAAGGGATAGTTCGCCCAAAATGAAAATTCTCACCCTAGTGTCGTTCCAAACTTGTATGACTTTCTGTCTTCTGTCGAACACAAAAGGAGACATATATGTATCAGTGTTTTGAGACTTCATTTTGAGTCAACTATATCCCTTTAATATTATTACATATGTTTTACATAATTTGTTTCAGCCAAAAAATGAAATCACAGCTATTTAGCTGACAGTAGTGCCTTACTGAAATTCAACCGAAGCCATGTTAGGATCAAGTTTAATGATGGTGCAAGCATGTTAACTCTGTGAATTAGATTTTGGTATTTTCAGTATATATATATATAAAATCTGTTAAGTTTAATGCTCAAATTTTGCTAACATGTTGTCTTGTACTTATGGCTGCGTTTGATTTCAGTAGAGTTTGGGGGTATCTAAACTTGTTTTAAATTGTTTCCTACAGTATGTGGAGTTTGCTAATTGTCAACCATTTACTATATATATTTTTTGTAAACAGTTGATATAAACCCCTGAACATCTATATATAGCGATGTGAATCACTATTAAAGCCAAATCACCTCGTATGATAGCTCCTTATTTTACAACATAATCCTTTTGAATAATAAATACAAAGTCAAGTGTAACTGCAAGAGAACAGAATTGGCACCTGATTAAAATAAAAAGGAAAGCCACACTTGTGTGTCCAGCCTAGTGCTACTGACTCTCAGGAATGGGAGGAAAAGTCCCACATGTTGTGAAGGCCACCGTCCAATAGTATGTGAGGTTTAACTACAGCCAAAATGGGGCTGCAAGGAGCTCCAGCAAGACAAAACGCCTCGTCCGCATCCAGACCCCATTCACGAAGAGTTTTTAGGGCAGTGGCACAGATGTTTCGAGAGCCCCACACGGTTAAGACACAGGTGCAGAGAGGGCTGTTCTCATGCCCGAACCTCCTCCTCATATGACCAATCAGAACGGCAAACTCCTCCATACAGATCTGATAACATAAGACTAGGTTAATAAGACTAATGGTCCTTAATTTAAAGAAACAACAACATAGTATTAGAGCAAAAAATATGAAATATTATACAAATATTACACGATTTACCTTTGCTGCTTTGATGGCCTCTATTTGGGTTTCACTGAATCCAAAATCTGAAAGACTATCAAGTGTATCCTCAGAGAAACCGATAACATCTCCTGAGAAAATGACTTTCAGCTTATTGAGGATCTGATGATCAGCCTGATCATACAGCAAAGCAGCTGGAATTCCTAAACTCAACACAATGTGCAAACATTAATGTAAATAATCCTGCAATAACTTTAAAAATAATGTGTTAAATGTTCATGCATCACGAGGTGATCTACCAGTATGCAGAGCATTATAGACATCATCCCTGTCAGTAGAGACGAACAGCTTTACTTTGTTTGATTGAAGAGTATTTATGAGTTCTTCCTTTTTGCAAAAGTAAAATTTGCCTATTTCTAGACCTGGTGATGGAAAAAAAGCAAAGCAATATAAGCATATAGCATAAGAAATAAGCATATATTTGAACAAAAATTGCATAATAATAATAATTTGATACAATTATATAGCACTTTTCTGGGTGTTCAAAGCGCTTTACATAGAAGGGGAAATCTCCTCAACCACCACCAATAAGAATAGGGTGTAAAAATATATATATTAATAGCCTGGTTAAAACCAGACCATTCTCAGTAGTAACTGAGTTATGGTCTGGCAAAGCTTCATTAATAACTCATTTCCAAAGGGGCGTCACCAACGGACGTCGCTCAAATGCCTCTGGGCGCAATTGGATAGACCTAAAACCAATCAGAGCGATCGTCATGTGTAAAGCCATATGCTGCGTCCCAATTCGCCTAAGTTACACTACGCCATAAAAGTATGTACTCTTTTTGTGAAGAAAAGGTATTTACTTTAGAATGTGTAGCAAAAAAGTAGGCAAGCTTTGGGACATACTACTTCGTCATCTTTATCGGACGGATCTGTCGCGTGCGTCCTGTCACGTAAACTGCCCTGTCAATCATCTTGTCACAGTTAAAATCCTCTATTAAATCGAATTTAATTTCCTACCGTTTCGGAGAGAAATGTAGTAGCACGTTCATCTGCCAGTGGGTCTTTCATGGAGACTGTCCTCATGTGTTTGCAATTTTAATATAATAATGCATTTAAAAGTTGCTGCGCTTCACCAACAGACGTCGCTCAAATGCCTCTGGGCGGAATTGGATAGACCTAAAACCAATCAGAGCGATCGTCATCGTGTAAAGCCCGCCTCAACGTTTCTGATTGGTGACGCGATTTCGACGGATTAGAAATGGGCTTGAATGAGCTCTTTGCCAGACTACTTGCAGAGCAAATCTAAATTTGCCGGAAGTTGTCTGGGTTTTCCCAGGCTAATATATTAAAGTATTACTAGCACAAATCCCATGTTTTTATTATTATTATGAAACATCTTAGATATGACGATAAATTACACAACAAAAATAGCATGAAAATGTGATAATTATAAATGTATATTACTTGCTGTGAAAAAGTGATTCAGGCCCGAATTTCTTTTAAACAATTCATATGTTACAAAAATATTAGACAATTATCTATAAAATAACAATTAATAAAAAGTCAAAACTGTATACAAATAAAATAAAATCTGTAACAGGTTTGCAAATATATGGAGCCCCTAAGGTGACAAACTTTGCGTTTGCAAGGAAAACCTTTGCAACCAACAAAAAGTTGCAGTTTCTCGACGGGGAAGAACGCAAACATTTTGTGAGCGAACGCGAAGTTTCGATGGGGGAACGGAAACATATTGCAAGCGAATGGAAAGTGGAACGCAAACATTTTGTGAGCAAACAGTTCCTCAATTCTCAGAGAAACGCACAACATTTGCGAGAACGCAAAAGCATTGACAAATAATTTGTTCTCCCATCTCATATTTTTTTTCTTTCCAATGTCCCTTTAGGGACTCCGTACAAATAGCAAGGCTGAGTAATATTAAATATTACACATTTTTAGTTGCACCTAAAATTAGGAAACAGGAAAAATAGATTAATTTTATGTGTAAGTGCCATATTAAAATTGCCTTGCCAAAGTGAACTTACCATAATGCTTTACACTCTCAACTATCTTTATTTTGAATTCTTCTGAACACTCCTTTGCAATGAGAATCACTTCAAAAAGCAAAGATTCAGTCTTGTTCTGGTCCACAAGTCTCTCATTCACTGTTTGCACAGCCTATTTACAGCAAACATTTCAAAATCAGGATAAATCTCATCTGAATATGGCCAGTCTCCAATGACTGTATTATAATTAAATACCTTAATAAACGTGAATGCTCCGCCTTTGGGTAGTGCATCTGTGTTTGTGGACGTTGAGAGTTTGTCCAAGTCAAATAGGTCATTATATTGCAGCGCAATCATAAGAGGACCTGTGCAAATCTGTAGAAACAGAGTAGATTAAGCCATGAATGTGTGTAAATCAAGCGCATTATGAAGTTCCGTCGATTACTGCAGCTCTCACTAGCAGACAGTGTAGTAACTTCTGACTTTACCTTGTTATCCTCCATTCCCTTCAAAACATCCGCCCTTCGCCTACGTTAACAGATGCGGAAGTGAAGAAAATCTTACGACCGTAACGTCAACAAAAACAAAACAAACCGGCACGTAATTTAGCATTACATGGACACGTATAAAAGATGTTTGAAATGACGTAATTATAAAGTGAAATGTGAGTGCATGTGCTTCCCACCAGCCGCTGCATTGTTCTGTAACTGGTGCTGGTTCAACATTCAGTGTGTTACTATCACCCGCCGCCGCCTCGCGCTGCGGAGCGGCACAACATCAGGCGGATCGAGCTTTTGCTTTATTAAAATACCTATAATTAAAAAGCTGCATCTTTCCACGCTGTCATATAAACAGCCATGATACCGATCTGGCAAGAGCAGAAACTTGCTCTATTTCGAAAGTAGGCTATATATAACTAGCCTTTCAGTAAGTGAGTCAGATGTTGATTCAGTAACCACACCTATGGATGATGCATAGGTTTATATCCTCCTGGGACCCAGGAATAGACTTTTGTCTACTGTAGTGGATATTGCATTTTTGTGAATTTCTCTGACATCATACATGTCCCATAGACCTGGGTGTCCTGTAAAGAGCACATTCAGGGCTTTTCAGAGATACCAAATGTTTGGAGGTTTCACCATGAAAACAACTTCTCCTTGGTCTTTAAAAATGTCTGACATTAATTTAGTGATCAAATGTAGGAAATATGATCATTTAGGCCTATTGTAATTATAATTTAAATCTGACTACTTTTTTAATTGTATTTCATAAACCAACATCTCAGGAAAATGTTATGGGGTTTCAAATAATTAAATAAAAAACTTTCTGTTACAGGGCATTGATTTCATACATGTCCACTGTAGAGGACACCAGGACTTAAATCATGTTTATCAGGGAGACACAGCAAGAGAATATGGAAATAAATTATACATTAATATTCCTATGAAATATTAGATATTATTATTAAAATGTTGCCAATTATTACACTTCTTTTTTCATTAAATGTTGCTCCAAGAACACATTAATGTGCAAATCAGATACAGTGTACACATTGCATTGAATGGGAATATTAATTTATGGCCATTTTACCCACATATTGCATAAAGTAAAATGGTGTATCAATTCATTCCGTTATATCTTTCATAACATAGTTGAGAATCATCTTTATACAAATTTTGGTTAAAAAAAATCCTGAAACCCTAAAGTTTATTGGTGATTGAAAAAAAAAATCCCATTGTTTTTGCCTATACATATAATTTCATGTCATTTTATTTTTTAAACAACTGAGTCCTGGTGTCCACTACAGAGGACATAGCATAACGTATGAATAAAAATTATTTTTAAAAAATGTTTTTTTTACCATTTGTTTCTTATGCTCTTAACAATGTGATGACATGAAAAAAAAAAAAGACCCAATTCTGGGTCTCAGGAGGATATGGAAGAGGGTTTCCGCGACACGGATTAATAAAAAAATGTATAAGATAATTGCGACTTTAATTTCTCACAATTCTGACTTTAAAACTTGCAATTACGAATTTATATCACGCAATTCTGACTTTACAACTCGCAATTGCGACTTTATATCATGCATTGCGACTTTATCTTGCAATTGCAATTCTGACTTTACATCACGCAATTCTGACTTTACATCACGCAATTCTGACTTTACATCACGTAATTCTGACTTTACATCACGCAATTCTGACTTTACATCACGCAATTCTGACTTTATATCACGCAATAATTCTGACATTACATCACGCAATTCTGACTTTAGGCTACATTACGCAATTCTGACTTTACATCACGCAATTCTGACTTCACATCACGCAATTCTGACTTTAGGCTACATCACGCAATTCTGACTTTACATCACGCAATTCTGACTTTACATCACGCAATTCTGACTTTAGGCTATCACGCAATTCTGACTTTACATCACGCAATTCTGACTTTATATCACGCAATTCTGACTTTAGGCTACATCACACAATTCTGACTTTACATCACGCAATTCTGACTTTAGGCTACATCACGCAATTCTGACTTTACATCACGCAATTCTGACTTTATATCACGCAATTCTGACTTTAGGCTACATCATGCAATTCTGACTTTACATCACGCAATTCTGACTTTACATCACGCAATTCTGACTTTACATCACGCAATTCTGACTTTACATCACGCAATACTGACTTTATGTCACGCAATAATTCTGACTTTACATCACGCAATTCTGACTTTAGGCTACATCACTCAATTCTCACTTTATATCACGCAATTCTGACTTTAGGCTACATCACGCAATTCTGACTTTATATCACGCAATTCTGAGTTTAGGCTACATCACGCAATTCTGACTTTAGGCTACATCACGCAATTCTGACTTTACATCACGCAATTCTGACTTTAGGCTACATCACGCAATTCTGACTTTATATCACGCAATTCTGACTTTAGGCTACATCACGCAATTCTGACTTTACATCACGCAATTCTGACTTTAGGCTACATCACGCAATTCTGACTTTACATCACGCAATTCTGACTTTAGGCTACATCACGCAATTCTGACTTTACATCACGCAATTCTGACTTTATATCACGCAATTCTGACTTTAGGCTACATCATGCAATTCTGACTTTACATCACGCAATTCTGACTTTAGGCTACATCACGCAATTCTGACTTTACATCACGCAATTCTGACTTTACATCACGCAATTCTGACTTTACATCACGCAATACTGACTTTATGTCACGCAATTCTGACTTTATATCACGCAATAATTCTGACTTTACATCACGCAATTCTGACTTTAGGCTACATCACTCAATTCTGACTTTATATCACGCAATTCTGACTTTAGGCTACATCACGCAATTCTGACTTTAGGCTACATCACGCAATTCTGACTTTATATCACGCAATTCTGAGTTTAGGCTACATCACGCAATTCTGACTTTAGGCTACATCACGCAATTCTGACTTTACATCACGCAATTCTGACTTTAGGCTACATCACGCAATTCTGACTTTATATCACGCAATTCTGAGTTTAGGCTACATCACGCAATTCTGACTTTACATCACGCAATTCTGACTTTATATCACGCAATTCTGACTTTAGGCTACATCACGCAATTCTGACTTTATATCACGCAATTCTGAGTTTAGGCTACATCACGCAATTCTGACTTTACATCACTTAATTCTGACTTTAGGCTGCATCACGCAATTCTGACTTTACATTACGCAATTCTGACTTTATATCATGCAATTCTGACTTAATATCACGCAATTTTGACTTTATAACTCGCAATTGCTTCTTTATATCACGTAATTTTGACTTTATAACTCGCAATTGCTTTAGGCTATATCACGCAATTCTGACTTTATAACTTGCAATTGCTTCTTTATATCAGGCAATTCTGACTTTATATCACTAAATTCTAACTTTACAACTCACAATTGCGACTTTATATCACTCAATTCTGACTTTATAACTCGCAATTGCTTCTTTATATCAGCAATTCTGACTTTAACTCACAATTGCGACTTTATATCACGCAATTCTGAGTTTATAACATGCAATTGCTACTTTATATAATACAATTCTGACTTTATAACTCACAATTACGAGTTTATATCTTGCAATTCAGACTTTTTTCCTCAGAATTGCGTGATATAAATTCGCAATTCTTACTTTCTTTCTCATAATTGCATGATCTCGAAATCATGAAATTGAAATCATGAAATCTTCAGATTTTTTTCTCGCAATTCTGACTTTATAACATGCTACTTTATCACATCATTATTTTAAGTTATGAAAAAAAAAACTTGTTTAGAAGCTACGCCACGGAATCAAAAATTAAAAAGATAATTGCAACTTTTTATCTCACAATTGGGAGTTTAGATCTTGCAATTCTGACTTCTTTTCTCAGAATTGTGAGATATAATATTGAGTTTAGGCTATATCACAATTCTGAATAGCAAGATCTAAACTCCCAATTGTGAGATAAAAAGTTGCAATTATCTTTTTAATTTTTGATTCCGTGGCGTAGCTACTAAACAAGTTCCCATAATGCAGCGTTTTTGTTCTTTGAAAAATTCCTCAGAATGATTCAAACTGGTCGTGAGTTCGTAGGCATTTTAAACGGTTCATAAAAAAATAAAAAAAACATTTATTCGAGAATCGAACTACACTTTGCTGTGTAGCCTACTGTTTGTTTTGATTCACACACACAAACTGCTCCCGAATAGACTGGTTGCTGCTTATGTTTGTTCTTGCCGGCAGCAGGGAATAGCAGTACAAATGCTTTACCACTATATATATATATATAGAAATTTCTATATATTCTTATATTATTTCATTAATATTTATTTAGTAGATTAAGCAGTCCAGGAGATACAGATAGTCTACTAGCCATATAGTGCGAGGAACAGCAGGCCGACATTTACACTTACACTTACCAAAAATGAAAATTCGCTCATTCTTTTCTCACCCTTATGTCATTCCAGAAGTATGACTTTCTTCATATAAACAAAGATTTTTAGAAAAATAACCTCAACGTACAGTAAGTCTAGGATTTATCATTTGAATTAACACTGTTAATTAAAGTTGGCATGGAATGAAATGTAGGCTATTCCTTTGGTCCAAACACAAAAAAAATAGGTAGGCCTATAGTTGGAATATATCAAATGTTGTACATTACCAAACAAAGATTTGAACAAATAAATGAAGTTTAAAATGATAAATAAATACACTTTCCAAGTGTTAGGTTATTTAAACAGCAGTGTGGCAAGACTGGTTTCTGTTGAAATTTCCAGTCATATCTATGTTTTCTAGCATACAGTGTATTTCAAGAGCAAGAAGGAAGCTGTTTAGCACTTAAACAACTGATATTCAGATCTTCCTTAAGATTGTATTTGAATATTTTATATTTGACGTTATGTATATTTGACTTCCTCCACCAGTCTTCATAAGGTGTGCAGCTTGTTGTGTTAGGGCATATGCAGAAACAGTTTTGTGTATTATTGAGGTGTGGCGCATGTGCCTAACATTTCTCTCCATACTGAAGGAACACTTCGAGGAGAGCTGTCTAAGTGGCCTGGCCTCGGTTTCCAGCTATTTTTGCATTCCAGCACAAGACAATGACTTAATTGTTTAATACCACAGAACTGGAGAATAGGAACTGAGAGTCGAGGGTGAAAAAGGCAAGTTCAGTTATTGTGTATTTCATCATATTTTCTTGATAAGTTTCAGCTGGGTCTAACAAGTTCTAAGTAAATGTTGAGTATAGGCCTGTGTTCAGAAGTATTAGAATATATCAGTATATTTGAGTTGTCACGTTAAGTCAGACTGAAGTCTGTAAATAAAAGAACGTATTTCTTAAAACACTGATGACATTTTAGCAATTAGGACAAAACATTTTTTTAACAAGGTAAAATGTGAATGGGAGCATATGTGATACATGCTCACCAAAAAGAGGGGACTTATAATATAATATAATATAATATAATATAATATAATATAATATAATATAATATAATATAGTTTTATAAGTTTGACTGCTTTCTCCCTGTGTTGGTGTGGGTTTCCTCTATAGGTGATCTGGTGAATTGAAGACACCAAATTGTCAGTGAGTGTGAATATTTGACCCTTACAGAAAAACCACATGAATTACACATGTTTCACATGTGATCTCATGGGTTTCACATGGGAATTTACATGGGATTCACACAAAAATGTTCCAACAGCACACAATTACCGTGTGCAAAACACGTTTCACATGTGACCCACATGTGTTTTTTGCAAATTCATGTGGTTTTGAATTCAAGGGTTCTGTGATGGACGTCCAGGGTGTTTCCCTGGCTATGGCCTGAGACAGGATAGGCAATACATTGGTTTGGAAACTGAATCTTTATGTTTTAAACTACAACCGAGAAGTCAATTGCCAAACTGAACTAATAGTGCAAAAGTGTCACTATTTTTTACAATAATGTTCAATTTTATGTCGTAAATTAATGCTCTTAATGCTCACTTTGTAGCTATTGTGTGCCAATTATAGTTCCATATAGTTTTCAGACATAATAGTGAATTTAATAGTGAGTTATCGTTCTGCACAATTTATCCCTGTTTGGAAAAAGGGTGGATGGATGATACAATATAATACAGCTGCACTTCTTTCCCTTTGCCTTTTTGTGAAATTAAATTTTGTACTGACTTTACCCCTATATTTTCTCCTTCTTCATCTTTTCCCCCTCCATATTTTGTAGTGTCTCTCTCAATTTTAATCACTGTCATAAAAAGATTAAAAATGTCATAAAAGGCATTATAGGCAGCTGCTCTTCAAAGAAAAAAGGCCCAATCAAGTTGGATATTGAATATACTGAATCGTATGAATAGCAGAAGACTGAACTGGGATAAACAACAGGCTTTAGTTTGACCACATGATTAAAGCCTCAATAGCTGTTTCTTTTGATCAGTAAAAGTGCTCATTCTAATGGCTCTTTCCTGAGCTGGTCAGTGGGCAGTGACTTCCTTCCCCTCTCCGTGGCTGGACCGCTCATTCACACGGTTTAGGAATGTGTTCATACCATACAGAATATTAATCTTTACGTTTTATACGACAACCGAGGAGTCAAGATCCGAACTGAACTCAGTCTACAACAGTGAGTGTCACTGTAAGGCTCTTTTTTGATATTATGGTTCACGGTTTCTTTATGCTCAGTTTGTAGTAATTGTGTGCCACTATAATTATACCTGTAGATTAGTTGTGTTCATGTCATTTGCAGATATAGTGTATTTTGTTGCATCAGTATTTACTCATATTTCTTTGAGGATAAGAATCTCGAAACTGGGACTCGTACTACTTTATTACTTTGCTGTGGGATTGCAACAGTATTGATTGTGAAAATGTTGAAATGTTTTGATTGTATTCTCAATGCAGTATTGTTTCATTTTTATTACTGTTTCACTGAAAAAGAATGTTATCTGTACACTTTATGTACACCCAGTTTTAATGGGCGTCTGTCAACTGGTTGTTTAACTTTGGTGGTGACGAAACGCTCTTTTTGTCAGGCAACTGAGAGTTGAATGAGTTACTATATGTACAGTATATATACTTACACACACACACACACACACACACACACACACACACACACACACACACACACACACACACACACACACACACACACACACACACACACACACTAGTATACTAAAACCTTATGGCAGACCATTTGTGTTGCGACTAGATATTTTACCTCTTGTTTCAAGTTGTCTCTATTTTATTTTAAAGGAATAGTTCACTCCAAACGTAAAATTCTGTCATTATTTACTCATCCTCATATTGATTCAAACCTTTAGAGTTTCTTTTCTTTTTTTTGGTGGAACACAACAGGAGAATAAGACAAAAAACTTTTTTTCTTTCTTTTCCTTTTATTCTTTCATTTTCATTTCCGATTATGCCTAATTTTATATTTCCTATGGGTTTGGAATGATATACTGAAAGAATTTCTATTTCTGGGTGAACTATCCCTTTCATTTTAAGTCAACTATTCTTTTCAGGATGACTAAAATGTTGCAATACCATTTTAACCAGTAGGGGGCGTCACAAAACAAAGTTACTAAGGCAAGGCAAGTTTATTTATATAGCACATTTCATACACTATGGCAATTCAAAAAGCAAGGAAAATTAAAACAGTTATTCAAAGTGCTTTAGAATGTAATTAAAATAATCATGGTAATTCAAAGTGCTTTGCATAGAAAATAAACACAAAATAAAAGCAAGGGTAATTAAAACAGTTATAAAAGGAATTAAAATATATAAATGATACAGTTATAAAATGAATTAAAGTAAAAAGATGATACATAGCATAAACTTCTCATCCGGAATATCTTACTTTGCATATAGTTTTACTCTGACACTGTGTCTGTGGTGTTTATTCGGCGCGCATTAGAATTCTATTGGGCGTCTTCGATGGACCTGATTTTTCCCTATAATCGGACAGGAGGAGCTCTAGGACTGACCTCGGGTTCACTGCCCCATCAGTCCGCACCCCAAAAAACGAATTTGTTCGGAAGCTCTAGGAATGGAGTCGACCCAGTCCGCACCCCACAAAACCTCTACTACTCCACTACTCCACCACAGACCCATGTCATTAGCTTGGTTTCATCTCTCAATTTCCCCAATTAAGCGATTTATATTTCTCCATGACCCAATTCTCATTGCCATTTGAGTTTAGAATCAAAAGGAGGATGCAGAAATAAAATACAATGTAATCGGACGCACAGTGGCACAGTGCTCATTCAGTAAATGCACAGCTAAACAGAAGTGTTTTGAGTCTGGTTTTGAATGTGACTATTGTAGGAGCACATCTGATCTCTTCTGGAAGGTGGTTCTAGTTGGTTTAGAAACCCTTGGTTTCTAGTTGATGTGATCCTAATGATCTGAGTGATCTGTTAGGTTTATATTCAGTGAGCATATCTGCAATGTATTGAGGTCCTAGGCCATTGAGTGATTTATATACCAGTAATAATACTTTAAAATCAATCCTAAATGTAACTGGGAGCCAATGTAAAGACCTGAGGACTGGTGTGATGTGTTCATGTTCTGGTTCTGCTCAGCGTTCTGTATGAGCTGCAACTGTCTTATGGTATTTTTGGGAAGGCCAGTGAGGAGTCCATTACAATAATCCACCCTGCTGGTGATGAAAGCATGAACAAGTTTCTCTAAGTCTTGTCTGGAAACAAAGCATCTAATTCTTGCAATATTTTTTAGATGATAGTATGCTGATTTAGTTATTGCTTTGACATGACTACTGAAACTAAGGTCTGACTCCAGAATTACACAGAGATTCCTGACTTGATTTTTAGTTGTTTGACCCCTAGAGTGAAGGTATGCGTTCACTTTGAGAACTTCATCTTTGTTTACAAACTCAATGACTTCAGTTTTGTCTTTGTTTAACTGAAGAAAGTTGTGGCACATCCAACTGTTGACTTTGTCAATGCATCGGCACAGGGAGTCAATGGGGCTGTAATCGTTAGGCGATAGGGCTAAGTACAGCTGTGTGTCGTCTGCATAGCTGTGGTAAGCAATTTGGTTATTTCTCATCATTTGGCTCATTGGGAGCCTATACAGGTTGAACAGGAGTGGCGCAAGAATTGAGCCTTGAGGGACTCCGCATGTCATGGATGTCCACTCAGACTTATGGTCTCCTATACTCACATAATAACCTCTCCCATCTACTGTAAGTATGACCTGAACCATTTTAGGACTATCCCAGAAAGCCCCACCCAGTTTTCCAGCCTGTCAAGAAATATGTTATGATCGACAGTGTCAAATACAGCACTGAGGTCGAGTAGTACCAGCACTGATGTTTTGCCTGAATCAGTATTTAGCTGAATATCGTTTATTATCTTTATGAGCGCTGTTTCTGTGCTGTGATGTGGTCTGATAGCAGATTGAAAATTGTCAAAGTATCCATTGAAGTTGTTCAGCTGATTGAAGACAACTTTTTCAATAATCTTGCCTATGAAAGGAAGATTTGAGATTGGTCTGTAATTGCTCAATATGTTGGAGGGGCTTGACAACTGCAGTTTTAAGGGACTTTGGAAAAGTCCCAGAGAGAAGTGAGGAGTTTACCACTTCTAGGAGATCTGCTTCTGAGCAGTTTAACACTTTTGAAAAAGGAGTTGGGGAGTGTGTCAGGGGCGCAGGTTAATGTTTTAAGGTGCTGTACTGTTTCTTCCAAAATTTTACCATTAATTTTTTGATCTGATCTATCTTACCTCAGTGCCACACGAGGATATGCTGATCGCCTTTCTGATATTATTGATTTTCTAAGAGAAGAAGGAAACAAACTCACAGCATTTGCTGTCTGAGAGCATTTAACTGTGAATCTGGCTTGGGGGGTTTGTTAGACTCAAAAAGAGTGCGTGTGTTATTTATGTTTCTGTTTATAATATTTGAGAGGAAAATCTGTCTAGCTTTGCCTAATTCCACATTGAAAGCATGAAGGCTGTCTTTATAGATGTTATAATGGACTACAAGTTTTGTCTTCTGCCACATGTGCATATTTTGCACTGCTGTTGAGTTTCTCCAAGGTGCTTTTTGTCTGCCACTCTTCTTCCTGACTTTCACAGGAGCAATATCATCAATTACACTCTGTACTTTTGAGTTAAAGGACTCAAGGAGAGAATCAACAGAGTCTGCAGATATGCTTGGGGTTAAAGATATGGCCTTTATCAATACACACTAGTGTTCTCATTTAAGCATCTCTTCTTGACAGACAGTGCTACATCCTTAATAACAATCGATGAAATGTTTAGACCCTTACTGATAAGTAAATCTAGAGTGTGTCCACGATTGTGTGTGGGTCCGTGTACATGTCCGTGTACTGTTCAACATCAAAAGTATTATGATTTATTTTGCCAAATTAGTTTCTGCATTATCTATGTGAATATTAAAATCCCCAGCAATAGCAAAACAGTCAAAATCTGAAGAAATTGTTGATAACAGCTCTGTAAAGTCCTCAGCAAAGGCTGGAGAGTATTTTGGAGGCCTGTAAATAATGATAAGTGAAATGCGTGGAGCACCTTTTAACACAATGCCCAGATATTCGAAAGACGGGTAATTCCCAAATGATACTTGCTTACATTGATAGACATCTTTAAAAAGAGCAGCTAGACCCCGCACCTCTCCTACCCACTCTGCAGACTCTCATAAAAGTAAAGTTAGGAGGGGTTGTTTCATTGAGGACTGTTGCACTGCAGCTGTAGCCAAGTTTCATTTAGAAACATAAAGTCCAGGTTGTTTGTGGTTATTAAGTCGTTGACTAGAAGTGATTTATTTTTAAGTGATCGGTTGTTTAAAAGTGTTAACTTGACAGTATTATTTTTTCCCCCACAGCAATCTTAGTTTGAAATGTAACAGGCAGCAGATTAGATAGGTTTGCTGTATGGCTTGAGAAGACCTTAGACTTTCTATCATGTAATATAACAGAAATAGAGAAAGATACAGGAACACTGGATTCCCGCTTGTTCTGTAAACATTTTAGAAAGTTACTGTTATCATAGCCGGGACCCGACACATATCACTGAGTGCTGGTATCAGTTGTTTCTGGTTCACTTCGAGCTGATGGAGGAGGGTGTTGGCCCTGGCGTTGTGGCAGAGGCCGAAGAGCTCTCACAGGGGGAGGGCGAGCTGGGCCCGCAGGCTTTGGTGGTCGCCCCTTTTTGGTTGATATCTGGGGGCTTGCAGCAAAGGAGTGGGATAGTTTAGTTCCAGCATATATCAGTTCTTCCATTTTCTCTGAGAAGCACAGAAGTGGAGATGCTACAGAGAGGAAAAACATGTCTGGTGAGAGGGGCTGTTGCTCTGGTGTTTCCAGCTGTGACATGTTGTCCTGGTTTTCCTGGCTGTTTTCCAGAAAGTCATCCTTGGGTGCTGAATCTTGGAGCAGGTCTAATCTGTCACAGTCTGTCTGTGGTGAGCTCTGTGGGCAGGGCTCAGCTGAGATTGTGTCAATGAGATTGTGTACTAACTCAAACCATACGTTTTTTAAAAACTCTTGCCAGCAACCCACTTTCTTTTCTTTGTGCATTTCCAGTGATCCACCGGTCTCATCTATTTCACCATGACACCAAGACCGCCAATAAAACCAACTAAAACACTTCATGCCAACACCACAACAGCTGCTCCGGGGTTCCTGCCCTCTTTACTGGACAGGATTCCTTGTAAGTATATCATATGAATCCTCTTTTTAGCACCTGCTCCACAGGCCCCTATCTAATTCCACACCTCTTGCACATTTCTTGCTTCTCAATTTTCACTTGCTACAAGTTTAACTTGCCCTGAGTCTCCTGGCCGTGGTCTCGCCTCATCCTTCAGATGTGTTTCATGGTGCTATAATGGACTGCTGCTTTGCTACCGTGATGAAAGATGGAATATTGTTGTTTTTGTCACAACAGTGCCAAGATGGGCCATCTATGCTATATTTGCCGCCATCCTCCTGCTCATTCTTATCTGCATGATATGCTGCTGTGTAAAATGCTGCTGCAAAGGGAAAAAGAAGAGGAAGAAGAAGCTGGACCAGAAGATCAGTATGAAAGGGATCTCAGGAACTACAACCGCAGCACTGGTGAGAGATGGATCGTCCATGCTTGTGGATGGTGGATAATTTTTTCTTCTAGCCAGCAATAAGTTTAAAGGGATAGTTCACTTTGAAATTAAATTTTGGTATGTTTTAGCTTACCTCAAGGGCATCCAAGATGTAGGTGTCTTTTTTTCCGCAGTAGTTTCAATTTTGATATTTTTAGGTCAAACCGTTCTTGTCTGTCAGTCATATAATGCAGGTCGATGGTCACTTGTCTCAAACAGCATGCACAGAGTCCAAATTAAAACAATTCCCCGTCGTCCAAATTAAACAATTCCCCATCGTCAGTACACATTGATGGCCTAAGACACGAAACGAGCGGTTTATGTGAGAAAACGAATATAAGCCAATCAGTGGTTCGAGTTAAAATTGGGTACATTCGATTAGCATGAAAACACATCCCAGAGAACGGTCGACTCGGTACCCATGTGTTATTAACCCCTAGGTTCATTTTGCGCTGGAATTGTCCTTTAAATAGTTCTCCTCAAATACTTCCATGCTTTTAACAATACTTTTATTGCTCTATAATCTTACAGTATGTCAATGTATCATTTTTGTCTGTTTTTATTTCTCCTGAGAGATTTTAAAAGGTGAGGTGTGTAATTTCTGTGGCAAGATGAAAAGAAAATACAATTGTTGTTAAACAGGTTTCCTCAAACACTCCCATCATCTTCTATTGGTTGAAAAACCATAGTCCCGGCTTCAAATCTCACGCCATTGGCTGTCACTGTTGCTATGTCAGGTTAATCAAAAGGTCAATAATAATGCAGCATAATACCTTGGAACGCTATCTGTTAGCATTCCCATTCATGCCAAAGGGATTACTTCACCTTTAAGCGGAAAATCAGAGACAAAGTTGACAAACCACCGCCAGCATTTTTGATAATTTTCAGAAAACTTTCTTGGCCCCCAGATTGAATATTTTGTTGTATGAATATCTGAACATGCAATATATATATATATATATATATATATATATATATATATAAAAAGAGGAAGAAAGAAAAGAGCCTCTGCTTTTAAGCCTCTGCAACTCTGCTTTTTCTGCTCTGCGCCCCCTACTATATAACAGTCAAAACATGGATTGCTTGAAATTTCAGTCAATGGTGGGAAAGAGTTGTGTCATAAATGACTGAAAAATACCATCAATGGCGGAGAAAGAGTTAACATATCTGAGAGCGCCTTTAAGTTTGTGAAAATCAACCTCTGAGCAATAAAATATTCCTCTGGGTGGCATTCACTAAGGGGATTCTGGATGTACTGACAGGTCCAGCTTGAGACAGAGGATGTGGAGTATGGATCAGACCAACAGAGGGGAAAACTGCAGTATTCACTGGAGTTCAATGCATCCATTTCAGAGGTAAATGCATCACTTTCACTGATTTTACAGTGTTGCCCTCAACTGGCAGGATGTATGAACTAATTAACTTTCATTCACCTAGTTCAGGGGTGTCCAAACCTGTTCCTCGGGGGCCACTGTCCCGCAGAGTTTAGCTCCAAGTACCTAAACACACCTGCCTGGAAGTTTCTAGTATGTCTAGTTAGACTTTGATTAGCTGGTTCAGGTGTGTTTAATTGGGATTGGAGCTAAATTCTGCAGGACAGTGGCCCCCCAGGAGCTGGATTGGACACCCCTGGCCTAAGGCTGAATCCGAATTTGCCCCCTAAACCCTCAATCACTATTCCCTACATTAGTCCACTAATACTGTTTGAAGGAGTGAATGAAAACGAGTGAGCGAATTCGGACAGCCGTTGATCACACATCGGTTGTACACTTGTTATTGCGGTGCAATGTGGGATTGAATGAGTGCACTCAATAAAGTCCATTATGGTTTCGGACACCACTACAAATGGCTGTCCCCTCAAATAATGCCATATTTGAGGGCATAGGGGGCGATTTCAGATGCAGCCCTAGTTCATACATGTGTTCATTCCAAAATGCAAATATCTTTAGAGGAAAAAATCTGAAGTATGCACAATGCACAAACAGTCTTGAATATTATAAAGCAGTAGTAGAAAGTATGATATTTACATTGATATTCTGTCATAATAACCTGAACGACACTAAATCTATGAAAGTGAATATGTAATGACCAAAGGTGTTAAACCAAATCAAAACTACTTTATGTTTTATATTCTTCTAAGTCACCATTATTTGTCTTAATTTGTATTGCTCTGCTTGCTCAAGACACTCTATCAATTAGCCTAATGAAACTGTATTTAAGATCATAAACCTATATGTATACCATATTTCTCATCAGCTGACCGTAGGAATAAAAGAAGCTGCCGCTTTGAAAGCGATGGATTCAGGAGGGACATCTGACCCTTATGTGAAAATCTACATCCTTCCCAACAAGTCCAAAACATATGAGACGAAAGTCTTCAGGAAAACCCTTAACCCTGTGTTCAATGAAAATTTCAAATATCAGGTAAACCATGAAGCATATAAAATCTTTCACTATCACAAGGTCATATATGCATGTGGTGGAAAACTGTTATCAGAATTCTGTTATCAGCTCGAACAATGACCTGATGCTTGGTCAATCTCATTAAAATTTAGTTGTTGACTCTTTCACCGCCAGTTTTTTTTCGAAAACGTTGCCAGACACTTTTTGCTTGAATATCTGAATATGCAATATATCAGAAGAAAGAACAGAGCCTCTGCCTTTAAACAAAAAGCCTGTTTATTCTAGCTTCATGCTTTTTTTTTTATATATTTTATATACCATTTATAGATGGCGCCGTTGTGTGTGGCTTGCCGTCGGACGCCTGGTCCAGTCCTTAGTTTGTTTGTTTTATGCTGTTTGATCTTTTATTTAACACAATGCGCTTCCTCAATATTGATATATGACAGACTAACTCTTTTAAGTTTGCAAACTAGTACAAACGATCTGATATATCAAGCGCGAAACGGCTCATCTCACTCATCTCCGTTTCTGACGTCCATACCTGGTTACCTGCGCCGCTGGCCGTGGTCTCTACCGGTGAGGAGGCGTAGGAGAAAACGCGGAAGACGGGGTGGCTTTGCCGTTAAGTTGAAGCATTTCCTGGCTCAACAACAACAAGAGTCGCCTCGATCCTTTCTGGGTTTCCATGTGAAGGGTTTGGTCGGCGATTTCTCCATTCGCTGGCGCTCTCTGGACCCAGTGTATCAATGGAATAAGAACACTTCAATGACTATGGCTGAAGCTGCTCCGCTACCTGCCTACGGCTCGCCTCGTTTTTACCGCGCTGGAGTTTGTGTGAGTAATCTTCAACGTTTTTCTCGGATTCGGAATTCGGAGTTGACTGAAAATCTACCTGGTCTAAGGATAGCGTTGCTAAATGCCAGATCAGTGGTAAATAAGACTGTTATTATTAATGACTTCTTCTCCTCGCGGGACCTTGATTTTTTATTTATTACTGAAAGCTGGCTTACAAATGGGGACTTAAGTCCGTTTTCTGATCTTTTGCCACAAAACTGTTTGTTTTTTAATTCACCACGTACAACAGGCCGTGGTGGAGGACTGATCTCTATTTTTAAAGACAGATTTTCTTGCAGCCAAACTATGTTTCATGCTTATCAGAGTTTGAGTACATTTGAGCTGAATGGTCCACTACTGGTTGCTTTGATATACCGTCCTCCTAAGCACAATATACATTTTTTAAACGAGTTTGCAGACTTCTTGGGGGAATTTTTACCCAAATTTGATAAACTGTTAATCCTCGGTGATTTTAACATTCATGTGTGTTGCAAAACGGACTCATTATCTAAAGAATTTTCTAATCTGATTAATGCCTTTGATTTCATTCAGTATGTGAATGTCCCGACTCATCAGTCGGGACATACTCTTGACCTTGTGCTTTCTTATGGCATTTCACTTTATGAGTTTGAAGTAACTGAAAACGGGTTTTCTGACCATAAAACTGTTATGTTTTCTGTTCCCTGGGTACCAACTTGTACTAAAGCTACTAAATGTGTTCGTAAATCTAGAATAATTACTCCATCTACTAGCATATCCTTTTCATTAGCTTTTTGTGATGCTGTTCAAACAGTTGACATAAGTCAGTGTGATCTGAGTCCAGATGAGCTCCTACTTAATTTTAACTCGACTTCTTTGATTATCTTGGATTCAATTGCTCCTGTAAAGACTTTAAAGCTCAAACCTAGATCTGAACCCTGGATTGACGATAACGTTCGTGCCTCGAGGCAGATCTGTAGACGGGCGGAGCGAAAGTGGAAAAAGGACCGGCTTCAGATTTCGCTGGAATTATTTAGAAATTCATTATTTAATTATCAGAAGGCAATGAAAGAATCGAAATCAAGGTATTTTGCAGACATTATCAATAATAATTTCCATAGGCCAAAAACTCTTTTTACTGTTTTTAACACTGTTGTCAACCCAACGGTTTCAAAGTACCCTGCTGTGTCAAAAACAATGTGTGAGGATTTTCTGAGATTCTTTGTTGACAAGATTAATTCTATCAGGCGGGGGATATCTCACCCTGATTCTGATCCGTCCATCTACTCTGTTTGCTGTGCAGAGTTTAGTCAATTCAAACCTATTTCTTTTGAATATCTTCAAGAAATAGTTTGCCGGCTTAAGCCGTCAGGCTCTACTGTTGACATCTTGCCTCCTTATTTCCTGAAGCAAGTTCTTGATGCAGTGGGTCCATATCTTGTGACTTTGATTAACCGATGCTTTGAAACTAGTTCTGTACCTGATGTGTTAAAACATGCTACAGTATATCCTTTGCTCAAGAGACATAACTTAGATCCTACTGTTTTAGAAAACTACAGACCAATTTCAAATTTGTCGTTTATTACAAAGATCCTCGAGAAAATAGTGCTTTTACAATTGCAGAGTTTTTTAGATGAAAATAAGATATTTGAGGTCTTTCAATCAGGTTTTCGAAAATTCCATTCTACAGAGACTGCACTCCTGAAGGTTTTAAATGATATTCTACTTACTGGCGACTCTGGAAACCATTCTGTGCTTGTGCTCCTAGATTTGAGTGCTGCGTTTGACACTGTTGACCATGCAGTCCTTCTTACTCGCCTGGAGCACTGCGCAGGCATAACAGGAAGCGCTCTTGAATGGTTCAAATCATATCTTTTAAATAGATGTTTTAATGTTAATATGGGTGAACACTCATCTGAGTCAGCTCCTTTAGCATGTGGTGTACCTCAGGGTTCCATCTTAGCTCCGATTCTTTTTTCTTTGTATATGCTACCATTGGGTTCTATTTTTAGGAAGCATGGTCTGTCTTTTCACTGCTATGCAGATGACACTCAAATATATCTGCCCTTAAAAAAGAGTTCCAATGGCTTAGAAGCACTCATGACTTGTTTGGCTGATGTGAAAGCCTGGCTGTCTCTAAATTTTCTTAATTTTAATGAGAGCAAAACTGAGATAATAGTATTCGGTCCTTCAGACTCCGTTAGTACACCAAAAATAAATTTTGGTGAGTTATCTTCCTCTGTAAAACCTTGGGTTAAAAATTTAGGGGTTATTTTTGATGATAAGCTGAAATTTGATAAACACATCAATACTGTGGTCAGATCATGTTTCTTTCAGCTTAGACTACTAGCTAAAGTTAAACCCATTTTGTCGAGTAAAAATTTTGAACAATTGATCCATGCTTTCATTACGACGAGACTGGATTACTGTAACTCACTATATTTTGGGATTAGCCAGTCAGCTTTATCCCGGTTACAAATAGTTCAAAATGCAGCTGCTAGACTCTTAACCAGGACTAAAAAACGGGAGCACATTACACCAGTTTTACGTTCTTTGCACTGGTTGCCCGTGCGTTATCGAGTACATTTTAAAATGATTCTTTTGGTGTTTAAATCATTAAATGGTCTGGCCCCTCCGTATCTTTCGGAATTACTTATTGAGTATCGTCCGGTTCTTTCTCTCCGGTCATCTAACCAGAAACTGCTATGTATCCCAAAGTCAAAGCTGAGGTGCAGAGGCAACCGGGCTTTTTCAGTAGCTGCCCCCAGATTATGGAATGCATTACCTCTGTGTATTCGCTCTGTATCATCCTTATCTGTTTTTAAAACTATGCTAAAAACGCATCTTTTTGAATTAGCATATACTTAGTGAGGAAGTGGTATTGAAATGTTTGTTTTATTATGATGTTTTTATTGCTTATTTGTTCTGTGCAATTGTCTATTATAAGATGTGCAGCACATTGGTCAACCTCGGTAGGGATAAATGGTGCTATATAAATAAATTTGACATTGACATTGACATTGACATATCACCATTTGAATGTGAGTAAGTTTCATGAAAAAAAGCAACATTTGAGCAAAAAGCTGATAAAAACGAGTTTTTATCAACGACTTCATCCAGATCAGATTCAGAATGATGATCAAAACATAGATCGATTAGATCAAGTCCATCAACATCCCCAAAGCTTTACAGTCATAAACTTTTCCTGGGTCGACATTTTATTCAGTAACATTAGGCAGTTTTGATTTATATGCTGTTAAATGGTGATGATCGCGTTACTTTACATATGCATATGCTTACGTATGCTATCTCTTGTTTCTGCTTCTTCTTCACCTGTGTTTTGATCAGGAGATTCTGTACTCTTTCAGAAGGAATGTCATAGCGCCCCCTACAGTATAACAGTGAAAACACAGAAAGCTGGAAATGTCCATCAATGGCGGGGAAAGAGTTACATTTACAGCCTAGTTAGAGTAACTAAACACTGATATGTTGTTTTCACCACTCTTATTTTAGATCCCTCAGAAGGAGCTGATTGAGTCGATATTGGTGATGCAAGTCTATGACTTTAACAAATTCTCCAAACATGACATCATCGGTGAGATCAGACTGAATCTGTCCACAGTGGACTGGAATCATGTGATAGAGGAGTGGCGTGATCTGAGCAAAGCTTCCAAACATGAGGTTCAGTTCAGTACTTCAATCCACATACAGTATGTTGTCAAGTTCAATGTAATTTTTCATGTGGCTAGTTCACATCAATTATATTCATATGAAGTGCAAAGTGTCATCCTCGCCTAAAGGGAAATAAGTTGTTTTGCCCCTTCTCTTTCTATTGCTTTGGTATGGCTTACACTGAATATTGAAAGAACCAAATCTTTTGACAATGACTACAGCAGGTGGATTTTGTTTCCATCACGTCACCATAGAACATCATGTAAAATTACAGTGAGTCCCCCTGGAGCAACCTTATGTTAAGTGTCCTACTCAACGGCACATTGGTGATAGCTTATGTGTCAACCCTTGTTCAGACCAGATGGTTGGTTGGGTCAGGACACCCCGGAAATCTACGATTTTAAATTTGTCTATAAAGTCTACGATTTGACCCCATGCACATCAATAGGTTTAGAGCTAAGAGCATTCTCTATGCATAACATGTCTGCTAACTGCATCTTTCATCTTGTGCCCATATAATAGCAAGAGCATCTGGGAGAGATCTGCTTTTCTCTTCGTTATGTCCCGACTAGTAGTAAACTCACTGTGATCATACTGGAAGCCAAGAACCTGAAGAAGATGGACCAGGGAGGCTCTTCAGGTGAGACACTCACATACTAAAATGTCCTACATCCTCAAAAGTCTTGTCTGCAATCACTCCTGATTGCATCTCAACACTATATAAAACATAGACTCTTTGGAAAACCATGCCTCTACCTACATTTTTGCGTGGCTCCTCGTATGAAACTATGTTATGACCTCAAAACACTTACCATAGTGCATGATTTGTAAACTAATACATTTTCAGGTCTATATCACATAATCAATGGGTTTCTGATTTAGGAAACTTTGCACTTGCATGTCACAATAAAGGAGCTCAAAGTCTTGTAGAAGCAAACTAAATGTGTAAATGTATAATTAGGCCTAGAACTTCTTTTACCGTTCTTATTTCCTCTTTATTCCATTAAATCCCCTTTAAACCATTTTTCAAGATATGGTTGCTTTCAAGCAGCTATAGAGTAGGTTTTGCATAGAAATTGATTGATAGTTCTGTTTTTTGTTCGGTAGACCCTTATGTGAAAGTTCAATTGGTTCTGGATAAGAAGAAGTGGAAGAAGAAGAAAACATCAGTGAAAAAGCGAACATTGAATCCATACTTTAATGAATCTTTCACTTTCGAAGTATCGTTTGAACAGATTCAGGTGAGTAATACCTAGAGACTGCTTGCTTAGATGAATCAAGGGTCCAAAATCTGGATCCATTGTACAGATCTTCAGTCTTCAGGCAACTTTCAATGCGTTTGAATTCGCTGGCAAACTTTTGAGTTCCACAGAGGAACTTTGCGTTTGCTAGCAAAACTTATTGCATTCTTTGCAAGCTTTGTTTTTTAGAGGAAGGCAAAACGTTTGCAAGCAAATGTTGAATTGAATTGAAAATTGAAATTTTCCCCCCATCTCATATATTTTACATTTTCATGTCCTTCTAGGAGCTTTGTACCATTGTGATGTTCGTCCTAATTTTTTTGCCGAGTTTTCTACTGAGGTGGAAAACCCCCCAGTTTTTATTGCTTTGGTTTTATTAATTTCTGTGATAACAACTAAGGTTGTAATATCACAATATCATCTCTAAATTGTGATTTCAACCACATCAAGCAACTTCACTTCATTTAAAGCCAATTTTACTGGCACTGGAGTAATTTTCTTCACTCATTATTCCTCATACAGAAAGTCCAGCTGGTCATCTCAGTGTGGGATCATGACAAAATGAGCAGAAATGATGCGATTGGCAAGATCTATCTGGGCTGTGATGCTACAGGAAACCAGCTGCGTCACTGGGCGGATATGCTGTCCAACCCACGCAAACCTGTGGCTCAATGGCACACATTACTCTCTGCTGAACAGGTGGACACAACGCTGGCCTTGAAGCACACGTTAAAGATCCCATTTACAAACAAAAACTTTTGAGAAACCTCTACTAACATGACACAATGTTCACAACCAGAAGTTGTTCCCATTCCTTTATGCTTTGTATGCCCAGACTAAGGACCAATAAGAAAAAAAAATCTTATTTCTTGCCATTCTTCTTCATTTATTTATGACAGTTCATAATGTTTAAGTGGGTAAATTTCCTTCATTTTCAGAATTTTGGAAGTACCAGAATAGCATGGGAAGTAACTAAAAGTAGTGATGCTACATTTTAAAATAGCAAGCTGCTAATGACAAAAAGCTGTTTTTTTTTATTTTAGTTTGGTTGAGTAATGTAATAATTACGCACACAGTTTTACAGTTACAGTAGCGAGCCAAGAGAATAATCACATTCAGTCTCATACATTGTATTCTCCAACATATGTAGTTGTTTGGAAGTCCAATACATTTAAGTCAATCTTTCAAATGGATGGTTCATGTAAATCAAGCGGTTTAAAGAATGATTCGCCGATTAATTTGTGTCCCTGCACATAATTTCCTGCTATCTATTTTATATCTCCTTTTTTGTAGTTATATTGCTGCTGTATTTCAAGTCAGTCTTAACAAAAATGTATTTGTATAAATAAAACCCTAATTGAGATCAAAGCCCTTCTCATGTATTAAAGCTTGGGATTTCTTTTTTTTTACAAACAGTCAGGAGCATAAGTGTGATTTTGACATTGGTGATTTTATGTTCTCATCAATTTCATGATCTCAAAGCCTTTATTTGTAGATTTTGTTGCCAACCCACTCATACATCATAACAACATTTTGATTATGTAAACCAACACAACGACATTACAATTTAGCTTTCCGTACTTTACGCTGGAACATCTAAATTTATAGACTTTTTATCTTCAATAGTTCGGATTGAGCTGATCAACAAACGGACAGGGAACTACGTCATCACGTTGAAAAGTACCGCCCCACTGTTTACAATGCGACCGTACGTAGGAGGATAGTTCAAATAGTATTGTTTGCTATTATATATATAGTAATAGTATTCAGTGAATATGAATATGAATAGTATATGAATAACATTCTGATGAATATGAATAGTAGTTCAAATAGTATTGCCGGCGCCGGCGTGACCTTTCAACGTGATGACGTACACTCTAAACAAAAATGGTGCTAAATAGCACTAAAAGTGGTTCATTGGCTTGTAATCATAGGGGAACCACTTTAAGTGCCATATAGCACCTACCTTTGTCAAATGGTGCTATGTAGAACCATAAGAGGTGCCATATAGCACCTTAACCACCCCAAATAACCGCTAAAGAACCGCTGAAGAACCAAACTGGGCTAAACAGGTTCTTTAAATGGTAGTGGTGCTATATAGCACCTTAACCACTGCAAAGAACCCCTGAAGAACCGCTGAAGAACCATTTTTTTTTAGTGTGTAGTTCCCTGTCCGTTTGTTGATCAGCTCAATCCGAACTATTGAAGGTAAAAAGTCTATAAATGATATATATTTTTTGAAAATGACCTATCGTTTCGCTAGATAACAACCTCTTCTTCAGCTGTGATCGCGTACAGCCCGTTTAAACACTTCAAAGACTAGTTGAAACTGCATTGATTTGGACTTAAAAACGATGGTAACCAATGAAGTCCATTGTTAGAAGAAAAATCCAGAAATGTTTTCCTCAAAAAACATCATTTCTCTCCCACTGCTGAAAGAAAGACATGGATATCTTGGATGGCATTGGGGTGAGTAAATTATTAGGACATTTTCATTTTGGGGTGAACTAATCCTTTAAATTCGTCATGAAACTGAAGTTGAGAGTCTTTTCTTCCCTATTAGGACTTGTATCAGCACTGTAAAAAAAAAATTACATCCCCAAGTCAAAAATTTCTAGTGACTGATAACATCTAAATTTTTCAATTAGTCTGACGTATTATTTCTCATTGAGCCAATGTTAACAGACTATTGCAACAAGAATTGCACTTGGGCCAATTACAAAATTTAGATGTGACCAGTCACTAGAAAATTTTGACCTGGAGAGGTTAGAAATTTTTTACAGTGAGAGTGAAACGTCTTCTCAACAAAACAAAATGTAGGGCAGGACTTGAATTCGTCAACTGGGAATTTATTAATTGGTTGGATGGTTGTGGTTTGCTATTGGTGGATCTCATGTGAGTGACAGGTTGTTCCACCCTCACGACAGTAAACATGAGAGAAGAGAAGAGATGTCGCTGCAAGAAGGAGGGGAAGTTATTTTGATTAAAGATTATGAGGACACATGAACAAAAAAATTATGATGTGCACAGATAAATTATTTCTTATTAAACACTGCATTATTCCATAAAAAAATTATATATATATATCATTTTTTATACATTAATAAGGATTTCATGGTGACTTTAATGGTGTCCATTGATGAGTCAGAAAGAAAATCTGACTCTGGTGTAGGCTGTTGATATACATACAACCGCACTCTCTTATTTCAAAGTTGTTTCATTCGGTTTAACAAGATTAAGTTGTTAAACTTGATCATTCAACTGAACCGTGCACGTTTGTTTTGAACACTTACCTTATGTTCTTACTCCATCCATGCATTAAATGCACATTAGAGAGCAGTTTTTAAACATATTTACTTTGACTTCTCAGGTAATGTCAATGGAAAAACCCACAACAGTGGTTACATATAAATATATTGTAATCGTTTGATCAAACTTACTGCTAGAGACGATTCAGTAGTCGCTGGATATTGGTAGGGAAAGTCCCTAGTGTCCCTGTTAATTTCTACACCCTTGCATTCAGTGCTGAGGTTTAGAAAACAGACGCGAGACAGTTGTATCAGGTTTGCCGTGTTCACACGCACACGCACACGCATGTTGATTTCTCTTGTGAATACAGTAAGCACAAGATAAGGGTGTGAGTATCAGGCTGTCAGCACACTTGTGGGCCAATTACAGCATTTTAATGAGGTTTCTTCCTTTGAGCAACTTTACAGAATGCTAAAGGCTGGAGAATTCATTAGTTGCTTTTGCACAGTCACGTTTTAAACACTCAGGTACATTTTGAAATGCATAATTCAGAATTCTTTGTTTTTATCTCATCAACAAGTACACTGGAAATGGTAGGGAACATTTTTTTTTACCTTTTTCCACATGTCCAAAATGTGTTGTATTTTCCAAACATCTGAATGAAACTAATAAAAAATAAATAAATAAAAAATAATAATCCAATATTAAATTAATAAAAATGTATAAATGAATAAAACAATTCTGAAGAAAATGTGAGCCCATTATGTGTTGTTGTGCAGTTGTTCTGAATTGCTGCTAAATGTTTTTTTTTACTGGCCCAGGTCAAAAAACAGCAATAATATTCTGGTCCCTGGGTATTATATTATAAATATAAAAACTGTTATTTATTTTAAAATAAAAGGTTCATTGTAAATAGTTATCTATAGTATCTATAGTGACTCTGGAGACTGGGGTAATGATGCTGAAAATTCAGCTTCAGCATTTAATTAAAATATATTCAAATAGAAAACAGCTATTTTAATATACCTTTTATGCTCCCCTCCCATTATCCAGTCCATTTCCGTTAACCATCACAAAGGAAACCACACAGCAGGTTTATGATCAGCAGAGATGGTAAACACTGTTGACATGACCTTTGGAGTCTTTACTTCTAGAGATCATGGTGCAGCTTTGATCTCCGATCAAATGAATATTCCTACTACAGTTTGCCATGCTGTGCAGAATATAGGCAACTGCCATAGGATTAAAGGAATTGGGATAATGGTAGAAATGTAATCAGATTACTTTTTCAAGTAATGAGTAAAGTAACGTATTACTTTTAAATCACAAAATATCTGAGTTACTTTTTCAAATAAATAAAGCAAGTTACTTTGCTTTCCCATTTATTGCCTGCCACCTTTCCTATAGATGAAATTAACATTTAATAATTGATGATCTTTACAACGGACCTGAATCAACACTGAACTGACTGTAAAGCTGCTTTGAAACAATCTGTATTGTATAAAGAGCTATACTGTATAAATAAAGGTGACTTGACTTGACTTCCCCCATGTTAAGAGAAGTCGGGAGTGAGTGCAAAGGTGTTGTGTGTGAACATGATGTTATTGTAGTTCTAGACTACATGTGAGCAGGCATTTACTTACCTCACTTGCACAAAAACAGATTCAATATTCCTCAAAATGAATAAAAAGAGTGAAATGCAAATTGCAGAAAATGCAAAATATTACCCAAACTTGCAATAACTAATATTTTAAAGAATACAACTATATTTAATCTCACTTTATTAAGCAATGCACACCGCACACCGCAAGCTGTGGGGCTTCTGGGTGAGATTGCTGGTCCTTCTAATGGGGGACCAAGCGTTTCATTCGGCGCTCCGCCGGAGGATCAGATGTTGATCGCGGCATCGGAGGGCGAGCTAGAGTACTCCGGGGATGAAGACTCGGCTGTGTTGCCCACTTCGGGGAGAGTAGCGTTGCCCGAGTCTGAGCCAGAGCTGACGGCTATACTTTCCCAGGCCACCAAAAGCGTCGGGCTCAAGTGGACCCCTCCACCGTGTCCCAAATGCTTGAGGTTGAATGATTGGTATCTCATTGCAGCCCACGCTGAGAACCCGCTCCAGTGCCATTCTTCCCGGAGTGCATGAAGAGATCTCTAGACCATGGGCGGCACCTTTTCCTGCCCAAAACGGTCTGGTGCCTCTTCCCACCTCACTCAGGGCGGCCATGAGGTACGTGGAGATCCCCTCAGTGGAGCACGTGGTTGCAATGCAATTGTGTCCAAAGAGCGCTGCCGCCTGGCGGGGTAATCCGCATCTCCCATCCAAGGCCTGTAAGTTCTCGGCCAAGGCTTACAGAGCCGCAGGACAGCCCGTCTCCACCCTGCATGCCATGGCTCTCCTGCAAGTGTACCAGGCCAAGGAGTTGCGGGGAGTAGTTCTGATACAGGGGCTTTTGTCGCATGTAAGGCAAGGTTCGTCGCTGTGCTCCTTGGGTCAGATGATGTCCACGTTGGTGGTCGTGTGCTCTCTTGAGTAGGTACTTATTTTGAGTAAGGAATTTATTAATGACCACTAAAAAGTATGTTCTATATAGAATGAGCGTGTGTAGTATAAATGTAATCTGGACATACTACAAATGCCATGTTTTCATTATCATGAGACCTACCAGTGTCAGTTACATCGCTTCACTGTCATTTACAAATCCTCTCCCATGCCCTCTTGGGATAATAAAGTGTCCATCGTATGCACACTTCAGAATCTCGCCGGAAGTAGTAGGTCATCCGGGTACTTTTGGCCTATTCACTTTGACTGTGAATTCGGACATACTTCTTTTATCTTTTTGCCTACTATATAGTAGGGAGGTATGCCATTTCAAATGTAGCAATAGTAATATGAGGGCACCGAAAGCCTTTAATTGAACTTTCTTCTCCTGCCTCCTATTCTTCTGCAGTCTAGAATGGCAGCACAGCTGAAAGGTTTATTTGAGCTGCGCCCTCTACTGTACAGGTGTGCATTTGCATTTCCTTCAGTAAGTAACGCAATTTGTTACTTTTTTAGGGAGTGACGAAATATTGTAATGCATTACTTTTAAAAGTAACCTTCCCCAACACTAATATTTACTATATTATCAAAAATACAGTAAAACAGTAATATTGTGAAATATTATTATAAATTGAATTTTCAGCATCATAACTTCAGTCTTCAGTGTGACATGATTCTTCAGAAAACATTTTAATATGCTGATTTGGTGCTCAAGAAACATTTCTTATAATTGTCAATAATGTTGTGCTGCTTAATATTTTTGTAGAAACTAATAATTTTTTCACTGTCACTTTTGATCACTTTTTTGGTCTAGGCTCAAAAAAAAAAAATAACTCAGATAAATCCAGTTTTGCTTAAGACTCTTTTAAAGTTAAATTGCTAAATCCATTTGTGTAGGTTTTTAAATGAAGCAGTTATTAAATAATTAAAGCGTTCTTAACAACGCTTTTTCAATCTAATTTAATGCAATTTAATGAATTGCCCAGAATTGTTTGTGTGTGTGCTTTTGATCATTACCAGATTGGGTTATGCAACAACCAACAACTGACACTGCATACTGTCCACTTTAGCTACAACACAGCCATACATGGTAATGCAAACGTCTGGACTCCAGATATGAATGATTCAGTCCTAAGTGTCTTTATAAAACACATCTTCTCATTTGCATGTCTTACGTCTCTAATTGAAATCTTGTCTTTTGTGCTCAGGAGACCACACCTCTGAAACAGGTGAGAATAATACAGTGAGTGTTTGTGCAAGACCGGACTTGAGCAGATGAGAGAACCAGGTCATAAGTAATTCAGATCTTGTATGCAACTGAATGGAGGAGGAACACAGACCGACCCTTTGTTATGCAGATAAAGTGTTATACCGCATTTGATCCTGCATTTATGAGGGTCCGTTACCAAGCTGTCTCATTGCTACGTTTGTTGAAGATTGAAAATCCATTTAGGCAGCCTAGTCAATGCACTTTTTATTGACTTTGTTGACATCTATCTCTCATATTACAAAAGGCTACTAGATCATTTCTGTTTTAAACGATGATTTGTAGTTGGAATGGACTGAACCTTGAAGGAGGTGTGAGTGACATCATGCTTTGGAGGGGTTTCCTGGATACTTGCAGCAACCTGAGCTGTTCAGTTAAACTGTGAGGCCAGAGAAAGCGTCTCACAAGTGATCGCGCTCTCTGATGATCCTGAGCACAGATAACAAGCTGTTTCAGCCTTCTCACACGAGCATCTGCTGTAGCAGCAAAACGAGGTGAGAGATTTGATTTAATGTATATTTGAATTGAAATAGATTCAAGAGGTTTTGTTTCTTTTGTACAGTGCTTTGCAAATGTAATTGGACAATGAGTCAATATCAGAAAAAAGCATCTTGGTACTACATGGTACTGTGGTTAGCCCACTATTGCAAGGCCATGTTCAGACTGCCCTTCAAAAAAAATTTTTTTTTTGCATATACAGATTTGATCCATGTGGGTTTTTGAAAGGCTGGACAGCAAAAACAAAAAAACGTATCCGATTGGAATCCAATTATATTTAGAATGTCAAAAAATAACATGAAATGCATTTTTTTTTAGAAATCTGTTTTGAGCTACATTCATATGTGGTTTCAGTCTGACCACTCTTATCGGATTTCGCATGGTCTATGTCACTTTCTCACGTCAGGAAACATATAAGAAACATTCTGAAAGTCTCTGCAGAAACAAGGTTATGTTGTTGGAAGTGACGGTCAAGCAAAAAATTACAATAGCCTAATGAAGGCATGTTTTGTATGAACGCAACGTTATTGCCATAGAAACCAATATAGATATTCCAGAAAACCAAAGAGCGACATGGGATACACAAATCAGAACTGAACAGTTTTGATACATGCACGGCCCTATGATCAGTAGTAAATGCTGCAACATCTGAAAGCATTGAGTTTGAGTCGCTTAGAACGTGCATTTTAAAAAGCAATAGGCATCAGACATATTTCCAAACAAGAGAAGTATTTATAAACCTCTTGTCCAACAAAATACAACATTTAACATGTTTTTTTGATACTTGATGGTATCGAGGGAATTCGGTCGGTGGCTAAAAAGTATCGAACTCGATACCCAGCCCTACTCTCCTCCACTGTCATACGCTAATGCTGATCTGGTTGTGTCGGTCTGAACAACTTTCAAACGGCATTTTTCAAATAAATCTTACCCCACCTTTAACTCGACACTCAATGATAATCTTGAGAACCTGAAACAGATGGGTTAGATAAAGGCATCCACACACAACAAGATAATTGTTGTGTAATTCTCCCATTCCGACAATCCTAGGTAAAGTCCTGATTATCTTGATGGTTCTATCCATCCATCCATCTTCTTCCGCTTATCTGGCGCCGGGTCGCGGGGGCAGCAGTCTAAGCAAAGATGCCCAGTCTTCCCTCTCCCTAGACACTTCCTCCAGCTCTTCCGGGGGGACACCGAGGCGTTCCCAGGCCAGCCGGGAGACATAGTCCCTCCAGCGTGTCCTAGGTCTCGGGAAGGCGTCCAGGAGGCATCCGAAACAGATGCCCGAGCCACCTCAGCTGGCCCCTCTCGATGTGGAGGAGCAGCGGCTCTACTCTGAGCTCCTCCCGAGTGACCGAGCTTCTCACCCTATCTCTAAGGGAGCGCCCAGCCACCCTGCGGAGAAAGCTAATTTCGGCCGCCTGTATCCGGGATCTTGTCCTTTCGGTCATGACCCAAAGCTGATGACCAGAGGTGAGAGTAGGAACGTAGATTGACCGGTAAATTGAGAGCTTCGCCTTTTCATCTTTGTGCGTGCCGTAACTCTGTCTGATGGCTCCAGCTAGCATACTGCTCCCAATAAGTGACAAAATAACGTCAACATTGTCCTATTTACATGTTCTGATTTGTATAGTCACAGCGTGTACAAATAACAAGGTCACATGAGACACAGCCATCTTCTAACAGTATACACACTGGGAACTATATTCTCAGAAGGCGAAGCACTGCTACTTCTGTGGAGTGATTTGCTCGCACCACCTGAGAAGCCCGGTGGTGAGGAGCAGAGAGTTCACTCAGAGTTGGAGTAGCAGTGCTGCACACTGATTTACTTTTCAGAAAGCGGTCCCACCCCTCACACTCTCCAATTCTCTTCCTCCCAGGAACCTTGGAGGAAGAAACAGCAGAGCCAGAGGGTTGAGCAAACGGGTGTGAGTGAGCTCATGCCGAATTAGATTCACAATGCTCTTTTCCCACTCAGACCAGCGCCCCTCATCTGGCACGAGCAGTATGGTCTCGTTTGGGGGATCCGAGGTGGATTTTCCCGATGATAGCATGTTCCTGGCAGCTTCCGATGCAGAGGAGTGGTTGGGCTCCGTGGAGGACTCTGCCCCCTTGCCATCCAAGGATCCAGGCGAAGCCAGGACCGAACTGGAAGCTGAGCTCATCCACGTCTTTATGAAGGCTTTCGAGAAGCTCGGGCTGGAGTGGTTGGTCCCAGAGGAGCCTGCCAGCAGTTGCCTTGATGAGTGGTTCCTGTCAGGGTGCCGCCAACGGGCCCCATGCCAGAGACCTGTTCAGTTCTTTTCGGAGGTTCATAAAGAAAGGAACTCGTGGTACTAAGTCGTGGTGCGCCCCCTACTTAGCTTGCATCCACTCTTTCTAACGCTTCACTGCAGCCCAGAAGTCGTTTCAGGGGGCCAGAAAGCTGAATCCGCCTCGTCCCCGTATTATTCCAACTTGGGACCTGCCAAACGCCTGGAAAGTCTGCGATGTGCCTAAGGTGCTCTCTACTTAGTTCAAAGCACAGGTCATTACCTTCTCAGCTTTTTCTTTCTCGGATCTGGGCTCTAAGAGTATATGTCGAGCGCTCTGGCCAGTTTCGGCTATCAAATCAGCTTTTTGTGTGCTCGGGTGCTGCACTAATGGCCAGCCGGTCAAGAGGCAGAGATTATACCACTGTATAGTGGATGCAATTGTGTTAGCTTACACCTCTGTTGGCCTTCAGTCCCACTTCACCAGGGGTTAACCAGATTTTATAACTTGGATGTCCCTGTTCTCAAAGCATGGGTCCTGTCTGTCTAAACCGGTCCTCGACCTCGTGGTACGTCTAACCGTTAGAACACTTGTGCCCGAGCCTCGTGTTTTCGGGCGGATGTTCTCTCTTTCAGGGCCCTTAAAGGGATAGTTCACTTTGAAATTAAATTTTGGTATGTTTTAGCTTACCTCAAGGGCATCCAAGATGTCGGTGTTTTTAATGTGTACTTACGATGAGGAATTGTTTAATTTGGACGATGGGGAATTGTTTTAATTTGGACTCTGTGCATGCTCTTTGAGACAGTGACCATCGACCTGCATTATATGACTGACAGACAAGAACGGTTTGACCTAAAAATATAAAAATTGAAACTACTGCGGAAAAAAAGACACCTACATCTTGGATGCCCTTGAGGTAAGCTAAAACATACCAAAATTTAATTTCAACGTGAACTATCCCTTTAACCTCGAGTGCCCTAGGCCAGGGCTTTTAGGACAGTTTTTCATTCTACGCTTGTGTAAAGAGGCCATTTAGTGAGAACTGTGCATGTAAACCTCACTCCCCTGATCTCAAGAGGCACACTAGCAACCTACGCTATATACTGTGGTCTTTAGCGTCCTTGTTAGTGCCCACTTCCCATGCCGGAGACCAGGGTTCAAGGCCCACACAGAGTGGGGCGAGTAGGACCTGAGTTACATTGGTGCCATGACCCGGATGGGAGTGAGGTTTGGGGGGTGAGTGTAAATGAGGCCAGCTAGTGAAAGCTGTGCATGTAAATCTCACTCTCCTGATCTCAAGAGGAGCACTGGAGACTGACGCTAGAGATTGCGGTCTTTATTAGAAATGTTACTTTAACATCATAACCAACATATCAGACCAACACAAAAACAAATGCATACGGTATCTTATACATATAAAATAAATTAATAAGTTAATTAGAGGAATGCTAGAATTTCACTAGAACACTGTGAGAATTTATTTAGCCTACTTATTTTTTGTAAATATCAAAGCCAAAATGTATTATGCACTAGATAGTCAGCTTACTCAAGATTCTGGAATTTCAAATAGACCTACATGCTATTTTTGCGGTGTATAAAACATACAGTATGCTTCAAGGGGTTATTCATATTTGTAAATATGTACTATATGCACACGACAAGACAAGTTAATAAAGAACAGGGCCTTACAGTCACAGCAGCAATACCTCGGATTGTGTGGAATTTCCAAATCAGAAACTTGGGTATCAAAATGATCTTCAAATTTCCCTGTAGTAAACACGACTTGATAGGGTGTACGACTTGATAGGGTGTAGACTTGATAGATAAATATCTGATTAGGAAACGTGTATTTTTATGACAATTCTCCTACCTATTACAAACATTTTTACTTGTATGAATTCACACTGTCACACTCTCTTATTTTATTTCATTGTTACTGTACAGACCGTTCATTTTACACAAATGGAGCTTTTGTGAAAACATTCACCATTTGTGGGAAATGTTGTCACAATGTAAACTGCTATGAAACACGCTTTTGTATGTTTTTTTCTTCTTTTTTTTCCTTCATTTTTGCATTTTTTTATGAGTTTATATTATTTGAGAGGCTTAAATTTGTACTAGATGTACTAATAAGAATTCACACAGTCACGCTGCATGACTTAAACAAACTAGTGAAGGTGGGAAAAAAGGTTTATATATATATATATATATATATATATATATATAAATAACTATTTTTATATTATAAAATATTATAAAAATAACATTCTTGGACTACTAGAAACAGTGTACCTTAAAATATACCATAGTAGTAAAAAAAAAAAAAAAGTAAATCAGCAAGTAAACTGAATATATACTATATATAAATAATTTTAAGCTAAACTGAATTTAAATTAAAATCTCTTCAAGCTTGTCTGCCCATTACCTACTTTGGCCAATCACATATCAACTACATTTCCCATGATGCGTAGCATGTCGCTTCCGTGACGTCACTGCCCACGCGAGCTTCATTCAGCTGAGCGCTGCAAAGATGAATGGCTGGGGTTTGTTTAAAACAATCTTATGTTTAATATATTTTCTGGTTTCAAACGTTATACATGTCTTGTATGTCTGTCTTATGTTTGTTACTGTCTGCTGTTTTGAGTCGATAGCATGCTCGGATACAGCACATCCATCCGGATGAAGCTGTACACACAACTGATGAGACATAAACGCTCATTTAACGCAGTGATGATTTTACCCGAGCCATTCACCGTGCGTTTATATAATAATGCCTGTGTTCGGCAGCCTTTGATCGTGAAACCACAGCATATATTTCTGTAACAGACTGTCCTGGAATGCTTGAGTGCGGGGGTGTCTGTCTGTCCCCTTCACTGCAGGCGCACATCTGACCAGCATATGCATGTCTCACACTGCAAATATCACTTATGATATAACGTGATTGCTCATGTTGTTTACAGGGGGTGGAAGATGGAAACGTTGGAAAAATGGAGCAGAGACATCATGGCACCTCATCAGCTGGATAAGAAAAATCATTCCAAACAAAATGGTGAGATTTGCTTCAAACCTACCTTTTTGAATTTGAGATCAATTGCTTTCCTAATTTTTTTGTACTTTTAATAAATATGGTAACATTTATTTTAAAATCCACATGTTTACATAGAATAATATATATATATATATATATATATATATATATATATATATATATATATATATATATATATATATATATATATATATATTGCTTCTATGTAAATATGTGGATTTTAGCATAAATGCAACTATTACAAGGTTTTAGGCATTACAGGAGCAATCATATATATATATATATATATATATATATATATATATATATATATATATATATATATAAAATGAACGTGTATATTATAAAAATAACATTCTTGGACTACTAGAAACAGAGTACCTTAAAATATACCATAGTAGTAAAAAAAAAAAAGTAAATCAACATGGAATTACAGTTCATCTTTACACTGTGTTCCAAATTATTATGCAAAGTGACATATTAGTAGGATTTCAGTATAACAAACATTCAGATTTTAGTTTTTCAAAGAAAGTGTTTGCTTGTTTTATTTCTCCATATCTTTTTAGATAACTGGTATCAAGAGAGGAGTGTTAAATAGTTCAGTCTTAGCTATTGTATTGTTTTGATGATATCTTTTTTTTCCCACTGTAAATTATTGATAATTCCTTTTACTTCTAAAAATGTTCACAGTGCAAAGACACTGATGTGATATCAAAAACGTTTTGTCTTTGCATTTTTTGTACATAATTTTGTTATTACTGTGTCTGAATAAATACTTGCGCTTTTGTTAAACTATGATTTTAACTGTTTGGGCCTACACATTAAGGAAATGTGAGTGAATACATCTCAGTGTTTGGTTCGGTCTTTGACATTGCTTTTTACTTATTGCTTTACTTTACTTTTACTTGTCCTGTTAAATCTACTATATTTTTTTTACTGCATATGGTAAGGTAACTTAAAATGAACAGGTTTTACTGTGGCATCTTACATTTATTTTCTATTAAAACACTTTTTACTGTGTAAGTGTGTATCTTTATCTTTCGACATCTAAGATGTTATGATAAGGGTTTCTCATGTCCATGAAAAACCTGAAATAACAGGGAATGGAAGAGGCCTGGATTTTATAATATGTAATTAATAACTTTATAATTAATACAAAAGTTATGAAAATTTCAGATTTAAGTATTTCATTAACTAGTACTGTCTACAATATTCAGGGAAGATATTCTTTGGTCAGAAGGTGTGGGAAACCAGTACAGCATATTTCCATGTTAATTTTATATTTTAAGACTCTGAATTATGTTTCAAGGTTTTCATTTTTGTAATTTTTTGTTGGTGATTTGTTGGCCGATTCCACTTTTTAAAAATAAATAAGTACGTATGTCTTTTGTTTATGCCACAGCCGTGAACCATGATTTGTTATTTTCTAGAGAACATTTGATTAGATGAAAGTTTTTATACACCCTTTATACAACATGGACTAAAACCACACAACTCCAAATTTGATTTCATAGGATCTTTGCTTTTCTTCACCCTACTGGTGATTTGTTTCTGGTTCAGACAACCTTAGTATTTTATTCTGTTTTATCCAGGCATGATTGCAAAAAATCTACTGAACTCTCTCAAGATTCGCAATCGTTTGCAGCTCCAGCCCATTTCTCGTTCAGCATGTGCCACTGGTAAGTACAACAGTTTGTGTTCATGTGTTTGGATTTTTCAGGACATCATTTCTGTATTGTGCTGCTGACATTCATATACTGGATGTCACTGTCTATCAAATATTTATTTCGGTTAAATATCTTATTGGTATGTTCTCCATAGGTGTTCTGTCCATATGGCAATAAAATCTTAACAAACATGATTTAGTATAATGAGAGTAAACTGAAATAAATTTTCTTGCAAATAAATAAAAGAAATCTCACGAAATAACAAGAAATTTCATATTGAGAATCTGGGGCACAAATTGTATATGCTTGTAAATGCCTGATTTCTTTAAAACAAGAACCCATTGCATGGAACTGTTTAATTTTTTTAATTGGCAATTGTTCATGAGTCTGAATGTCGTTCAGCACTGTTGACAGTGGTTGTTTTGCTAATGTGCAGATACTTAAAATTTAGTCGCATCTGGCTAAATTTTAAAAGCTAAACTGCTTTTTAGCATTGTGTCGTGTAAACAAACATACACAGTCAATTGGCGGAACAATGACACGATGGAATGGCTGTCTGAAGTGAGATATGTGGGAGTATTAATGCCTGAGTCGTGTTGTCCTGGATCAAACTCTCAGCTCCATTTAATTAGTGTCCTCATTGAATCACACGCTCACTGACAGACAGGTGCCTTTATAGGGAGAAACTTAAAGGGTTAGTTCACATGAAAATGAAAATTCTGTCATTTACTCACCCTTGTGTTTTTCCAAAACCGGAAGACTTTCGTTCATCTTTGGAACACAAATGGATTGGTGATCTCCATTGACAGCTACACAACTACCACGTTGATGCTTCAAAAAGTTCATAAAGAGATCATAAAACTAATAAATATGAATTGAGTGGTTTAGTCAATTTTCTGAAGATACACGATCGCTTTATATGATGAATAGATTGATTCTAGGCTTTTAATAACATATAAACATTGATCAGCGAACATGAACATTAGCTCAACTGAACCTGCTTGACGGGCGAGAACTAACCTCTTGAACAAAGCTCAAACGCGCTGCGTAACACGAGAATGAACCTCATTGGAAAATTGTACTAAACTGCTCAATTTATATGGATTAGTTTTATGACCTTTTAATGAACTTTTTGAAGCTTTAAAGTGTTAGTTGTGTAGCTGTCAATGGAGGGACAGAAATCGCTCAGATTTCATTAAAAATATCTTCAATTGTGTTCCGGAGATGAACGAAAGTCTTACGGGTTTGGAACCACATGAGAGTGAGTAAATGATGACAGAATTTTCATTTTTGGGTGAACTATCCCTTTAGCAGTTTCTCAACAGCTTGTTGTGCACTTTAGGGCACAGTTGAAGTGGGACTCTGCCATTACATTAGTGGCTGGTTTCACAGACAAAGCTTAAACCTGCACATTCATTCTTTTGTTAAAGAATTAAAAAAAAAATCTCAGTTGCTGTTCATTGATCTCAATTACTCTGTGTATCGAAGGCTCCTGTCCAGACCTGATGAATAGGAACGAGCAGCCCGACTCCCGGCCGCTAGCCATGGCCTTGACGCCCCAGCTACCGCCCAGGACCCATCGGCCCCTGTGTCTCTCAGTGTCCTCCGACAGCAATGGACGCTTTAAAGCTCTGGAGACCCAGGAATGGAAGAACAACCTCAAAGCTCAGGTAGGTGGAAGTACTTTCAAGTCAGCTGCTCGCAACTCGTTGCAAAGGAGGATGTTCAGTTTGAACCCCTTTCTTAATGGTGTGACTTTTTTTTTTTGGTCAGATGGAGCAGGCCCATAGTGCCGGAGCAGCCAGCAGCACAGGCTCCCTGGAAAGAGCGTCTCTCTTTTGCGCTTCTGGCTCCACCACCACCTCCAGCTCTGGCCTCTCCAGTCCGGTGGAGCACCTCACCAAGAGCAAGTCCTCTAGTCGCTTTTCACTCTTCTCCCCTCCTTGGAACAGCAGCTCTGAGTCTGACTCTAACCCCCCTTCCCGCTCCGGATCCAAGAAAATGCGCAACTACAGTCGCAGAGCAGTTCCCGGCAGTGCCAAGACGGGCCCAGAGACTCCAGAACCCAAGCAGATTGTCTCTGAACACTTCCAGTACTCAGATCCGGTTATATCCAAGGTTACAGACTACATTTACGTGGGCAACCTGAACGCGGCTTATAGCGGACGTACGTTGTGCCGAAATAACATCGATAGCATCATCGACATGAGCAGCCTGCCTGGGGAGACTTGTTTGAGAGTCATTCCTTGCACTTGTTCAAGGGGTGTCAAGCATAGTTGGTCTCGGCTCAAAGTGGACATGAGCGACCTTCCGGACACCGTCCAAGAAGGCCTCGCCCTCAAGCACCGCTGCTTCGAGGACATCAATGAGTGCATTGATGCCTCCACGGAGAAGAGGAAGCGAGTGTTGGTGCATTGTCGTGATGGTTTTTCCCTCGCCCCCACTTGCATTATTCAGTACCTCATGGTCAAACAAAATATGAGGCTTATTGCCGCCTATGAGCTTCTCAGAGCCAAACACCCCATCAACATTCGCGAGTCCCATCAGAACGTTCTGGTAAGTCTCGAAAGAGCACTGCGACCGGGCGGGAACACGGACCCAGAGTGCTTTAAACAGGCCATCTCCCGCAAAGTGGCTTGGACCTGATAGAGAACCTTGGGGAACCTCAGTTTTATTTGAACTTTTTGTAGTTTGTGCTTTTACTTTGTACATTATTTCCTCTGTTAACAGTGAAAGGCAGCTTTTTGGTGTGTTAACTGAGCTGGATGTCATGGTGTGAGTGCTAATTGTGAAAATTACTTAAGTTGTTCAGTGGCCATTTTAGAGAAAATTTGAGTCATTCGTTTTACAAACACGCTTTGTGCAGCTGCTAAACAATGGGATTTGTTTGGGAATATATCTCTTATTTATTCTTCACATGGGTACATAGCCATGCTGTGCAGGTTTATGCTGAGGAAGACATTTAGTGGGAACTCAGGAGATGAAACGATGTCATATATGACTGCAAACGCCACTACTGAGGCTGAAACGTCAAACTGGAGTACTATCAACTAAACATCTCTAACACTTTCTTAACAGATTGAGGACTAAACATGATTAGTCATCATATCTGGCAGTAAAAAGCACAACCTTTGTTAGCCTCCTTATTCATTTGAAAATTGGTTGATATTTCTCTGCGTTTATCCAGGGTTGAAAGATACACAGTAAGAGTAGTCCTCTATGAGGAGTCATTTCATTTACTAAGCTTCTTTTATTAAATGTGTAATTTTCAACATGTTTGATCAATACTAATTTCAGTGCTTGGAAAAAAATGTGAATTTTGCGATATGTAATTGAATCTGGCCCACTTTGTTCCTTTTATGGAGTGTTGGTATTTGAAAAGTGAATTGAAGTGAGTTGTGGAGCAATGCTCAGTTGCAAAGGCTTGATATTGCACTAACCATAAGGAAATGCACAAGTTTGCTGACACATGGCTTAGTTTGATTTAATGTTACGCAGTGAATATAAATCAACATATTTTTATGATAATGTTTATGCTTATCTATAATGATTGTTGTTCATGGTTTCTATTGAATTTTTATTTTGCCATTTAGAAAAATGCAACAACCCTAGCACATGTATGTCACAGAGACATCTTGGAAACGATTTCATTTACAGAATATGATTATTTTATGTTCCCTGATATAAATTAAACCCAATTTAAATTGAAAGTGAACATTCCAATGCAACTAATCTTGAGATCTCTATTTCTAATCATTGAATCTAACTATGCTCGCAGTGCAACACAAGGTGCTCACCGTGTCGACAGTTTTGTTGATTAGAATGGAAGCAATCTAGGTTTTCGCTTTGTGTGGCCGCTTGCTTCCAATGCAGACTGGAAAGTTTTTGCAACATTTATGGTTTCAAATGTAAGTGAATCTGTTGGGTATAAAAAATTAAAAAAAGAAGTTTTTGTGATATCTGTACACATGTGTGTAATGTGTCTTGATGACATACGTCTGCTTCCTGGGAAAACAGCTCTCAAATATATGACATGGCTTATGCTTGTCAGCAGTGATTATTATATTTTGATATTTAGTGCGCAATTTGGTGAAGAAAGACCCTCCTGAGTTTTGGTGCCTTTTGTTTGAACTTGTCCCAGTGTGATTATTGTGACATTCACACGCACACACTGTATGCACTCATCAGGCATAGACAAATATGTTGTCTTTATGCTTTGAAATGTTCAGGAAATGCTCCATGTCGGTGTAATTTTGTGATGTATGGCAGAGATCAGTTCCATCTGAATAAGCTGTTGTAAAGTTTTTCATAGCAGTGCTCACAGTGAATAGTGTCTGTACTTCAATCAGTGTGGTGGTGACGTCAATCAGTGTGTTCATTACCTTCTTCTACGGGCCAGCAATTAGCTTCTAACATTAGCAAAGCTGTATTTAGATTCAAATGGAACTGTTGCTTTATTCTTATTCATTAGCCTATTTAAATATTTTTTTTCTTTTGGATGGCTGATCTCACCCTGTATAAAGGTCTAACAATATGAATTCTCAGGTTAACTTTATTGGCCTAGAAGACATTCTCAATGCGTTAGAAACCAGAATAATGTGAGGCAATGTATTTTCTGTATCACGTTTTTGAAGAAAATGCATTTGTACTTGTTGATATTAAAGAGAATCTAATGCACTGACTTTCTTGTCATATGTGATTTGTTCGAGTAGGATACAAGTCATGTGAATCCTGGGATTGTTTTTATTTATTTTTTTTCAAAGTGTTGCTAATGTTATACAACATACAAGCTATGGAATTGTAAGCTGAAGACCTAATACACACAATATGTAACTTTAACTTTTTACAGAAGGCTGTCATTAAAACTTGGAAACCTTTTAACATACCTTTAACATTTATTTTTAATACTTTGCAAATGTCTTTATAATTTACCTTTGTTGTAGACCCAGACATTAGAGCTCCAATTATGAAAATGTATCAATATATTAAACATGTATTACAAAAATATATTACATTATTAAAACTATATTTGAACAAAGCGTGATATAATCATAAACCATTTCAATATGTATTACGTGGAAATGATTTTAGGTAAAAGAAATTGACTTTTTTCACTTATATATTACATGTATACCAAATCCCATATATCCTTTCCCACCACAAATCTCAACATCACCAAATATACCAAACACCACCACACATCACAACAACCCATATCGGTACATGGTCCATTTTCCAGCAGAGTTGATCTCCACCCTTGATCAAACTTACCCGCCCATAGCTTTCTAGTAATCCTGAAGCGCTTCATTAGCTTATTCAGGTGTGTTTGATTAGGGTTGAATCTTGAAAAAATCTGCAGAACGTCAAGGACCAGAGTTGAGAACCCCTGCCCCACAATATCCCAACAGCACCATATACACCCAGTCATCTCATTATACAATTCCTCCACATATATCAAATGTCGCCACGTACAGTATACCGAATAAACCAACATATTTCCGATACCACTCATGCCCAATAACACCATACCAAAGTTAATTTAAAGGTGCTCTAAGCAATGTCACACGTTTTTTAGGCCAATTATTATTTTGTGTCACATACAGCAAACATCTCACTATCCGCTAGCTGCCTGTCCCCTGAACACACTGTAAAAAAACGTGGTCTCTGCAGACACCCCAGGCTCCACAAACGGCAACAAAAACAGACTGGGCTAACCCGCAATAGAAACATAACAAACTGTTCCAGCCAATAACCGACAAGAAGGATTTGGGGGTGGGGTTTGGGGGGTTAGTGCAATGAGGAGGAAGGAGGGTCTGGCTAGCCAGATGAGATCAAAATAAAACTTTTGGGAAAAACACCAGAGGTGAATTTGGCATAGACCGAAACATTGCCATGTAGAAAAGTACCTCATCCCCACTGTGAAGTATGGTTTTGGATCTTTAACACTGTGAGGCTAATTTTCTTCCGAAGTCCCTGGACAACTATGATATACAGTATCATAAACTACATCAAGTAACAGCAGATATTAAATCAACACCAGATTATGGACTTCCTGTCAGGAAACTTAAACTGGGCTGTGGTTGGATTTTCCAGCATGACAATGATCCAAAGCAAAACAACAGAATAGTTCACTGACCACAGAAAGAAGGATTTGCCATGGACACAGCAGTCCCCTGAACCAAACCCCATAAAAAAAATAATAATAAAAAAAATAATAATAATAAAAAAAAACCTTGGGATGAGCTGAAGAAAACAGTCCACAAGCATGGACCTCTAAATCCAAAGAATCTGGAGATATTCTGTATGGAGGAATGGTTTCAGATCTTGCCATAAGTTCATCAACCTTATTACACATTATCGGAGAGGATCCAGAGCTGTTATCTTGGCAAAGGGATGTTGCACAAATATGAAGGGGTGTCAATAATTGTGGAATACACAGAACAATATTGTCATGTCAGAAAAAAATATTATTTTATCATTTTAATATAATTTTTTTATTATTTAATAATTATTTCAACTATTTGACTTTAATTAAAGTTTAGATTTTTGTGAATATTTTAAATGACTGGCTAAGAGGTGAAATTGAAAACGTCTCAGGTTACGACTGTAACCTATGTTCCCTGAGAACAGGGAACGATATACCAACGCCACCATGCTAAGGGGAGTGCATGCCCTCAGGTCACACTGGGCTGTCAGTGACAGCATTCCCTACTGTCATAGCCCAAGCTAAAGGATACCACAGCAAAACCTCCACAGATTTAAAGGAAGGTCTACCTGGGCCAGCTCAAAGGCCTAGGACCACAATTCAAAAACTAGAAAGGGTCCCCTTCTAGGGAATGTGGCTAGGGGACCCGAGGGAACCCCAGCCAGTCACTATTCAGGGGAACGTGCCACCTGAAATGCCACCAGGCAGGCCTGACCTGGTGTCACTACATAAGACACTAAGTCTGGCCACTTCCTGTCTGTCTGAAGACAGAGCCTCTGGACACTTGCCTTTAGGTAAGGCATCCAACCCAAGAGACTGCAAAGCAGGCAGTGAACCACTCGGCCCGGATCTCAGAGACGGGATATCCTGGAGAGTATGACTCAGCATAGTGCTTTACAACCCTTGCCAGCGAGGGGAGTTTCTCTACTCGATCCACGGATCTACCCAGTGTTTGTATTTCAAAACACTGAGGAGGTCTTTGAGGACCTAGGACTGAAATGCGGGATATCCCGGAGAGTATAACTCAGCATAGTGCTTTACAACCCTTGCCAGCGAGGGGAGTTTCTCTACTCGATCCACGGATCTACCCAGTGTTTGTGTTTCAAACCACTGAGGAGGCCTGTGAGGGCCTAAGGAAGTTCATGAGAGTTCACTTACAGAGAGGCCTGGAGAGGCCTACTACCTGTTACCAGAAGACCACCTTAAGTGGAAACTCAAAATATGTTGGAACTAAACTCCAGGGAGGCCTGGAGAGGCCTACAACCTGAAAACCATGCTGAGTGAAAACACATACAGTATGAGTTAGCTCACCTTCAGGAAGGCCTGGTGAGGCCTCTGACCTGATAACCACAACATGTGGGTTAGCTATATTCAGGAAGGCCTGGTGAGGCCTATAACCTGATAACCACTGTATGTGGGTGCTTATACTCAGGAGAGCCTATTGAGGCCTCTGACCCTTTCGGGGGGGGGGGGGGGACCAAAAACGACCCCCATGCCAGGGAGGCTATCACACTTAATGCTGAAGCCAACAACCTGTTTAGTACCTAAGGGAAGCGGCAGCCTCCACAGGACGACTAGAGAGCAGAGGAAGCCTGCACATTTACACCAACATGGTCTCCAGAACTTATTCTCAAAGTGAAAAGTTCATAATACAGAGCTCAGACAGAGAAAGGCTAAAAACAACTCTCCAATATTGAGAGGGCCCTTATTCTAAACTACTGCCTGCAATACCGTTTGCATGAAAGCCTCAGCAGGATGACTCTCGAAAGAGAGGAGGCCTGACATGCTAGAATATAACTACTGCACTCTTTTAGGGAGTGAAGCCGAACTGTATATATGGAGGCCTCAGCAGGATGACTCTCAAAGGAGAGGAAGCCTAACACATTTCTAGCAACCATAATCAAAGCTCAGGAAGCGAAGGGCTTGAAACACCTCCTCAGAGAGGGAGGGCCCACTTCTCAGACTTCAACTCAAATGCTGCTTGCATGGAGGCCTCAACGGGATGACTCTCAAAGAGAGGAAGCCTGACACATGCTAGAGTATAAACCAAAAACAGCCAACCGTATATATGGAGGCCTCAACAGGATGACTCTCGAAAGAGAGGAGGCCTGGCACATATATCTAACCATAAACAGCCTAACTATGTATATGGTGGCCTCAGCAGGAAGACTCTCAGTGGAGAGAAGGCCTGACACATATCTAACCATAGACAGCTTAACTATGTATATGGTAGCCTCAGCAGGAAGACTCTCAATGGAGAGGAGGCCTAACACAATCTAACCATAGACAGCTTAACTATGAATATGGTGACCTCAGCAGGAAGACTCTCAGTGGAGAGGAGGCCTGACACATATCTAACCACAGACAGCTTAACTATGAATATGGTAGCCTCAGCAGGAAGACTCTCAATGGAGAGGAGGCCTGACACATATCTAACCATAGACATACTCAATTATGTATATGGAGGCCTCAGCAGGAAGACTCTCAAAGGAGAGGAAGCCTAACACAATCTAATCATAGACAGCTTAGCTATGAATATGGTAGCCTCAGCAGGAAGCTTAACTATGAATATGGTGGCCTCAGCAGGAAGACTCTCAGTGGAGAGGAGGCCTGACACATATCTAACCATAGACAGCTTAACTATGTATATGGTGGCCTCAGCAGGAAGACTCTCAGTGGAGAGGAGGCCTGACACATATCTAACCATAGACAGCTTAACTATGTATATGGTGGCCTCAGCAGGAAGACTCTCAATGGAGAGGAGGCCTGACACATATCTAACCATAGACAGCCTAACTATGTATATGGTGGCCTCAGCAGGAAGACTCTCAGTGGAGAGGAGGCCTGACACATATCTGACCATAGACAGCTTAGCTATGTATATGGTGGCCTCAGCAGGAAGACTCTCAATGGAGAGGAGGCCTAACACATATCTAACCATAGACAGCTTAACTATGAATATGGAGGCCTCAGCAGGAAGACTCTCAGTGGAGAGGAGGCCTGACACACATCCTTATGATGGCCACTGTATATATGGAGGCCTCAACAGAATGACTCTCGAAGGAGAGGAGGCCTAACACATATAGCTAGGCCACTTCTAAAACTCCGTCTACAAAGCTGTTGGCATGGAGGCCTCAACAGGATGACTCTTGACTAAGAGGAGGCCTAACACATATGACTGTATATATATGGAGGTCTCAGCAGGATGACTCTCAATGGAGAGGAAACCAACACACATACCTATGATAACTAGCTTATTTACTACCAGAGCTCAGGGAGCGAAGGGCCTAAAGCACCTTCCCCAGAGAGGGAGGGGCCACCTCTCAGCTCCACCTGCAAAGCTGGTTGCATGGGGCCTTAATAGGATGACTCTCAAGGGAGAAGCGGCCTACCACATGCTACAGACTTAACTATGTATACGGAGGCTTCAACAGGATGACTCTCTAAGGAGAGGAGGCCTGGCACATATATCAGAGCTTCAAGGAGTGAAGGGCCTGAATCACCTCCCCAGAAGGGGAGGGGCCACTTCTAAGACTCTACCTGCAACATCTGTACACATGGAAGCCTCAGCAGGATGACTCTCGAAGGAGAGGAGGCCTGACAGATAGTAGGACCATCAGAGCTCATGGAGTGAAGGGCCTAAGGCACCCCCTCAAAGAGGGAGGGGCCACAACTCCGACTGTAATGCTGTTTGCATGGAGGCCTCAGCAGGATAACTCTCGAAGGAGAGGAAGCCTGACACATGCTAGAGTACAGACCAAAACTGCCGAACTATATAGTTGGAACATGTATTTATGGAGGCCTCAGCAGAATGACTCTCCAAGGAGAGGAGGCCTGCCACAGGATGTGGGAGCTCATATTCAGGAAGGCCTGGTGAAGCCTCTGACCTGATAACCTGAACACCACATAATTTTTTTTTTTTTTTTTTTTGGAAAATACTCCTTGACAGTCACTCTATACAGGAGACGCGGTCTGTAAGAGAAACAAACAAAAGAAAATGTTATTTGCGCACAAAAACATTTTACAAAAAGACCAGACAGTACACCTGCAGTGTATCATTCTAATTCCTCAGAATTAAATGCAGCCAAAAACACTGGATAAGTGAAACACGGTCTGGATGGTAGGCTGAATTAAAATATCTAACTTCTTAAAGTCAGATAAAATTCCATCATTTTAATTCCATAGAATTAAATGCAGCCATAATCACCAGACAATACTGTTTTAATTATTATTATTATTTATGGTCTCATAATCTACACACTGCCTAGGCAAACGCGAGATTCGAGCCGTAAAATATATTTGGCTTTCATCCCTCGAGAAGAAAGTCAACAGGTGCTAGGTTGAAACATCCGAAAGTGCACGGATGCACGTCTTTTTTTTTCTTTTTTTTTTTCAGAGATATTTTCAATGAACACTGCCAGCACCCTCAGGAGCTGGCTGTGAATGCCTCGCACCCAACAGTATTATTTCACAGATCGCGTGCACCATAGGGCTCAAATGCTGACCCTCCTCCCTCGAAAAAAAGGGTCAGACGAGAGCGGAGCGTTTCTTCAAATGAAACACGCTCACAGTTTGCACAAGAGGCTCTCTCGAGAGCCGTGCGTGCTCTTAATGCCTCTTCAAGCGATATTCTCTTAAACAGACAAACAGTCCCTGAAGACGAAAAGATGTTGTCATGTTTTCAAGGCTCCCTTTTATACATCCTGGTCGCGCGTTAATCAATCAAGCTGATGATTCACGGGCTGTCGCCGGTCAACATGATTGCCGTGAGTTGATATTTGATTTCAGACACCTGTCACGCCTGAGGCGTTCCCCATAGCGTCATTCTGACGTAGTGTAGAGTTCCCTTTCGAAAGGGAACTGATGTTCACAGTCAGTTTTGCTCATATTTACCAAGGGTGCCAATACTTGTGGAGCCCACTCTATACCCAATGCAACCTCATATACAGTGCTGGTCAGAATTATTTGCCCCCTTGGTAAATGTGATCAAAGATGGCTGTAAAAAATAAATAAATCTGCATTGTTTATCCTTTTGATATTTTATTTAAAAAAAATGCAAAAATCAAACCTTTTATTGAAGTAAAATAATTGAAAGTGGGGGGGAAATCACATTATGAAATAAGTGTTTTTATCCAAAACACATTGGGAACAATTATTTGCCCCCTTTTATTAAATACTTTTTGCAACCTCCTTTTTCCAAGATAACAGCTCTGAGTCTTCTCCTATAATGCCTGATGAGTTTGGAGAACACCTGACAAGAGATCAGAGAGCATTCCTCCATACAGCATCTCTCCAGATCCTTCAGATTCCCAGATCCATGTTGGCGCTTCTTCTCTTCAGTTCAGCCCACTCATTTTCTATAGGGTTCAGGTCTGGGGACTCGGATGGCCATTGCAGATGCTTGGTTTTGTGCAGTGACCCATTTTTGTTTTGATTTTGATGTTTGTTTTTGGATCACTGTCCTGTTGGAAGATCCAACCATGGCCCACTACAAGATTTCTAGCACAGGTTGTCAGGTTTTGATTTTTTATCTGTTGGTATTTGATCAAATCCATGATGCCATGTATCTGAACAAGATGTCCAGGACCTCTGACAGAAAATTAGGCCCACAGCATTAAAGATACAGCAGAGTATTTCATTTTACACATGGGGTACTTTTTTACCCTGTATGAACCAAACCCATATTAAGTGTTTGCTGCCAAAAAGCTATTTCTTTTGTTTCATCTGTCCTGGCTAGGTTTGTTGAGTCATGTTTGACTGCATGTTATAAATATGGATAAGTCAAAAGAATGGTACAAAAAGTTAAGAGAAGATATTGCCCTGTAACAGTTCTGATAAGCTGTTCCATTTCTTTTGCTGTAATTCTTCTCCCTACCTCAAGGGGGATCTAGGGAGGTTTCTAAAGGAAGGGTTATCCTTTTAAGAGACACAAGTCAGGGTGTAGTAGGTGCTGGCATGGCTTTGAGTGTTTGCTTAGCTTGATGCATGAAACCCTATTATGAGGAACATCTTTGGTTCTAAAGCTCAGTGCAAGTTGTATATATTGTAATTCTATATTTGTTATCTCTGTCAATTGCATATTTTGATTTGTGTTTTGCTTATTTGTTCAGAGGGTTCTCTATGGGCCTCATTCATCATAAAATAATAACAGTTCATCTGGACTATGTTTTGAACTTGTACTGGAATGTGGATTACCTGGACTGGTGCCTGGTTATGGTTTAAGGGCATGTTTTTTTGTTGGATTTCTAACCCAATTGAAACATTGCAAACTACTCACCTCTTAACTGAAGTACTTTGGAATGGGGAGAGATTGACTTTATTTCTGCCTGGACTCAGACATGTTGTGGAGGACTTAAAGGCTCTAACATAATGAAGTGCTCAAACAGCAATAACAAATGGCGCCCAAACAGGGACCTCATAAAAAAAAAATTGTTGTATGTTGGCTGATTGATATTTGCAATTGTGAGTTTTCAACTTGTTTGTAATCATTGTTCATTTTCATTTGTTTCAGTTTAAAATTATGGATTCATCTCTGGCCGAGGCTGATGTGGGTACGGACCCAGACTTCACAGCTGAACCTTTCACAACTCTGTGAGAACCAATTCAAGAACTAATATGGTCCATTAGTAGTTTGTAGAGTCTGAAGAGGAGGCAGTGGTACAGGAGCAGGCTGCAGTACGAGAGGAGGATCTTGGTTTGAATGATTTGCCATCACCTCCACTTGTAGAAGGGGAGAATGAAAGTCTTATCAGTCTCACCATTGCAACCAAGTTAAATCAGTTAAGCATGAGAATAGACAAGATGGAGAACGGCAATGTAGAGTGTATTATAAAAGTGGAGCAAGACATTCAAAATCACCTTCAGCGACATGACCACTGTCTTAGAACTCTAGAGGAACAAGTTCGAGAGATAACCAAACAGACCACAACTCAAGCACAGGTGGTTGATCAGTATCTGCGAAAGCTTGAGGAAGATCTTTTCGATATAATTCAAAGGCGGTGCAACCGTTTGAAGCAAGTTTTGGAAGAACAGGTCCAAGATATGGGTAAGGCCATGATGGATAGCTTAAAGAGAAGAGTTAATCAGCTCAAGCCTATGATTTGTTCTGCCCCAAATGCTGTTTCTACTACTAGAAAAGCCTCGCAAGCCTTCACAACGTAATTCCCAGTTGATCAGGCAATATCTACATCTCACCCAATTCCTTATAAGGCAGCAGTCAAGCTAGAATTCCCCGTATTTGGACACACAGAAGGTGAAGATCCAATAACTTACCTAGAAAGGTGTGCTGAGTACTTAGCAGTGTGACCTATGAGTGATGGTGAGATATTGGCAATACTTCCATCAGTATTCATAATTCAGCCAGCAGCCATATCACCCTGTAGCCCAAGACTGGTTGCCCACTGAAGCTAAGCAGGGCTGAGCCTGGTCAGTACCTGGATGGGAGTGGATGCTCACCCTGTGGTCTGTGTGGGTCCTAACACCCCAGTATAGTGATGAGGACATTATACTTTAAAGGTACAATATGTAAGAATTTTGCATTAAAATATCCCAAAATCTCAAGGCCAGTGTTATATATTTTGTTAAGTTGATTACTTACAATATCCCAAATGTTTCCAACTATTTTTAAATCGTGAGAAAATTGCGATTTTATCCAAGGAAACGGGGCGTTAGAACAGGGGTGAGCTGGGAGTCGCCAGTCAATTGCGTCATATCCGCGTTACCCTCGGTTTCCGCTCATACTGCGTGGAGTCCTGGACAAATGCGGAAGTTGTAGTTGTAGCGTCTATCAAGCTACAAACTTTAGCTTGTTTCTTGCAGTCGTTATGGTACACAATTATTCTTTACCGATTGCAGCTGGTTCTGTCGACAAAGCATGCTTAATTTTATATTTTCCAAATGTAGCATTCGGTAATAGTTATGTTTATGTAAGGAAAGTATTATTGCTTTAGATTTGTGTTTAGTTTATTGACATTGTTTATCACGTCTGGTGTTTATGGCCATGTAAATAAACATAGCATGTGTTATACATAAAGATTAATCAGTATTTTGGCAAATGATGTGGACATGTTCGAATGTACTTTTACAACAATTGTTTAGAACACGTAAAACTGCGCAGCGTTATCACAACAATGAATTCAACAAATACAGTAACATCTATGATAACCAATTTAGTATTAAACCTTACTTTTCTTGCGGTTAATTCATTTTAATGAAATAAAAGTGTGATGAGGTTTAAGAGTCAGGAAGGAAGAAGACAGGGGTCGGCGCGTGACTAGGACTCGTAGGCTACTTTATTAAAATAAAGCAAAACAAACAAAAGCCGCGCACAACGCGCATTCACCGTGGCAACCGCGACGGCACAAAACAGTTCAAAAATGAGAGCTCGGATCCACCGGTTCTCTTTCTCTGCGTCCAATTTTCTCTCCAGTCTCTCTCTCGTTCCAGCGCGGCTTATAAGCTCTCCACGCCAATAATACTTTGCACTTGACCTACTTGCTCGTCTCTTCTCTCTCCCGTTACAGACCGCGCTGAACCACGCCCCCCTCGCCACAAAAAGCATGTCATTATTAAACGCAACATTTATAAAAATAGAACTTAGCCTCATCCATGAACATGATTTTTCGATTCCCGTCTGACTGATTTACATCCACGGTGGAGTTTAAAACGACAGTTCCCATCATTCCACGCTCCTTCACATCGTCATCAAGCTACGCCGTTGTTGTTGTTTGGAATGTAGCGCCCTCTAGCGGCAAAAAAATTCTTGCATATTGTACCTTTAACAAGCACCGTCCTTCGGATGAGACGTTAAACCGATTTAATGACTGTGGTCATTAAAAATCCCAAGAGGCCAAAGGGCAAATTTGCCCATTGGCCTCTTGGGATTTTTAATGACCACAGAGAGTCTGGGCCTCGGTTTAACATCTCATCCAAAGGACGGTGCTTGTTAAAGTATAATGTATCATTGGTTTCATCACTCTGTCTCCTCTCCTCCAATAAATTGTTGTGTGGTGGGTGTTCTGGCTCAATATGGCTGCCATCGCATCATCCAGGTGGATGCTGCACATTGATGGTGGTTGAGGAGATTCTCCCCCTTCTATGTAAAGCGATTTGGAGATTGTAACATTTAGCACAAGCACTTGAATTAAACCTGTGTCCTGTTTTCTGAGTAACATTGAGAATATCAATAGATTGTTGCAACACCGCCACCACGACCAATCAGATGGGGCTTGTGCTTATAACAGTATAACACCATGACATTAACCATTCATTTAGAGCATATAATCTACTGAACCTTTCATGTCCTCGTCGATATGTGGGAAGCGGTCCGGACACAATGATCCTCGTTGTGGGTGATGTGCTGCATATCGTCTCGATCAGGCTCCTGAAGTCCCTCTTCAGAACCTCTGTCTGCCGCAGCCTGATGTCGCTCACCCCCACATGCAGCACGACAGCTCCGATGCTCTCGTCACCATTCAGGATCTCGGGTACTTGCGCAGCGTCATCGAGTACACGAGCCCCAGGAAAACAGTGACAGCGCACCTTACCTTTAGCTGAGGTATCGTGGACGTGCCATATACGATGGAATGTCACAACATCGCGATCCGTCTTGCAAAGAGGGGAGAAGCAGTTCCGAGTGGAGATGTCAAAGACCGTGCATGGCCGGCGGAGGCAGAGATGTTCTGGCCCACGGCCTGGTTCGAGTCTTATAATAATGAATAAATTATTCATTTATAATTCATTACATTTATATAGTGCTTGTCTTTGCACTCAAAACGCTTTACATAGAAGGGGGTCAAAGTAAAATTTTGCTTAAACACTCAATTAGGGGCAAGGTGGTAAGTATGGCTACTAAACCTAGCCCCTAATTGAGTGTTTAAGCATCAATTACAATAAATTAAATATAAATGGAGCCAAATGAGTCTATACAAGAAAAATGTATACTCATACTTTAATCATTATTCAGTTGTCACTTCTATGGTTCAGATCTAATTTTCGGCATCTTCCGATAGCAGGCAAAGTTTGGTAATAGGTCTTTCCAAGAAACCAGTCTTTGTTTAGTTTAACAGTTCTTATGAGTCCTTTGGAATTAGGTAGAACTTCGGTTACTCTTCCAATAGGCCACGATCCACAAGGTGCTGAACTGTCCACGACTAGCACAATATCTCCTTTCTGCAGTCCTCTTTTTGCAGTAAACCATCTCTGTCATTCCTGTAGTAATGGTAAGTACTCTGGGACCACCTCTTCCAAAACAGGTCTGCTAAATATTCTACTGGCCTCCACCGACATATGTTGTATACATCTGACCTTTGATACAATCCCAGTGGCAATGTAGGGCTAGATTTTAACAGAGGAATGTGATTTGGTGTCAAAGGTTCCAGATCACGATTGTCATCAGACAATGTGGTGATGGGACGACTATTCAAAATTGCTTCAATCTCACAAAATAGTGTTGTTGTAAAATAGAGCATAAGATCTGCCTCACCATTCAAATGAGCCTCTCCCACACTCCCCCATGATATGAGGCTGTTGGAGGATTAAATGTCCACTGAATTCCTTTCTGATAAATTAAAAATAAATAAACTTGCCTTGCCTTCTGGAGCATTGCCATCTGGATTCTGCTTTGGTTCCATTCTGAAAGTGAATTCTGTAACTCTCTTTTTACACCCATCAGGTTAGTCCCGTTATCAGATCGAATATGAAGTACTTGGCCCCTTCTGGCAATGAAAAGTGGCAGAAATATTTGGAAGGAAGACCGTTCCAAATTCTCATAGATCATGCAGCTCTTGTCTGGGTATTTAACCATCCTCGACTTACTTCAAAACTCATGAGGCGGGCCATCTGACTTCAAAACAAAAATAGGGCTGTTTGGCAGCAAACCCACCAGATGTGTTTGGTGCAAACAGGGATAAAAAGTACCCCATGCTTACGGTTAAATATACCATTGGATCTTTAATGTTGTGGGCCTATTTTTTTGCTGGAGGTCCTGGACATCTTGTTCAGATACATGGCATTATGGATTCTAGCAAATACCAACAGATAAAAAAAAAAAAACCTGACTGCCTCTGCTATAAATCTTATAATGGGCCGTGGTTGGATCTTACATCAGGACAACGGTCCAAAACAAACATCAAAATCAACACAAAAATGGGTAACTGAGCACAAAATGAAGCTTCTGCCATGACCGTCCCAGTCCCCTAAACTGAACCCTATAGAAAATGAGTGGGGTGAACTGAAAAGAAGAAGCACCAACATGAAATTGAACAGAATCTGAAGGATCTGGAGAGATTCTGTATGAAGGAATGGTCTCTGATCTCTTGTCTCTTGTCTGAAATGTCTTGTTTCTCTAAACTCATCAGGCATTATAGGAGAAAACTCACAGCTTTTATCTTGGCAAAAGGAGATTGCAAAAAGTATTAAATAAAAGTGGGCCAATATTTGTGGCCAACATGTTTTGGAGAAAAACATTTAGTTCATAATATGATTTCCCCCACACTTGCAATTCTTTTACTTCAATGAAAGGTTAGATTTTTGCCCACAATTTTTATGAAAGATCAAAAGGAAAAACAATGCAAATTAATTTTTTACAGTCATTTTTGATCATATTTACCAGGGGTGCCATTAATTCTGACCACAACTGTATTTCTCATTTGCAGCCGGTCATAACAGCAAAAGGGTGTTCTACTAAGTACTAAAGTTGCTTGGCATGAAGGGGTTGAATAATTTTGAGATTGCAGAAGTCCACTTAAAACCACTTATGTTTAGCTATTTCAATTACTTTTGTTTGATTTTTTTTATGGCAATGATACTGTACTGGTGGCAAATCAATGGCTAAAATAATTAAATAAACATAACACACGGTACAGTCTATTGCATAGATGTACAATTATATTCTAAGCTTAACATTATTCAACTGTGATGCAATTGTTCAAATTGTGCATTAATAAAGAGTGAATTAGAGCACACTAATATGCTACCCATCAAAAGTTTGAAATTCAGTCAGTAATATTGTGAAATATGATTGCAATTTAAAAGAACAAGTTAATATCCACTTTAAGTAAGAGATATGTTTTAACATTTAAGTGCCATAAAGCTTAAATTGTTATTAAATTAGGATTAAGTTATTAAATTATACTAAAATAATTGTATTGATCATTCAGGTAATATTAGAGGAATTGTAATGAAAGAGTTAATAGTAAAATTACATAAATTGTAATGTTATGTTATCAAATGAGAATTTTCTCTTTTCAGTTGATACATTACTAATTTAACAATTTCTTTAAAGAACGGATTATTCCAGCAGCCATAAGAATAATAAAAATGTACAGAAAATCATTATTATTCCTTAATTTGCACATTTTCAGATGCTTATCCTGCTCTTTGCTTGACAGCTGTGCCAATTACACCACTATATTTGAGTGCCTGGGGTGGGACAGTCCCAGGTACCCATCAGCACCAGAGCAGCTGTTTGGAAACATAAGAAGAATCTGCTACTCCTCATGTTTTCACAGGCTAATCTACTGAATAATAATAATAAAAAAGTTCCTGTCTTTCTAGACATGCCTGGCTTTGCTCAGAAAGTCAAGAAAGAGATCAAATCGCAGTATTTCTTTCGGTTTATTTGTCAGACTGGGGCAAATTTCGAAAATGAAAATTTTTCATTTCTGGGGCACCATTCCTGTTGCTTGAAAAGTTTAACATGATATTGTATAGGCTATATTTTGAATATTATAAAATATGTAATACAATAGTTTTTATTTTTTGCAAATGCTTTTTTTTATTAACTAAGCAAAGTGTTAATGAACACTGCCTGGGTTAAAGAACACTGTGTGGGCTTCAGTTTGTTAGATTAAAAATAAATTGCACAATCTAAAGAGGGGTTATTTATATGGAGGGGTTCGGGTGGAGATGAGGGATTTGATATTGTGTTTCAGGTGTGTGTGTTCTATTGGTTCTCTGGATGGATCTACTACCATAAAAAGAGAGATTGGATTTCCTTGGTCATAGGGGAATACAATAAATACTTATGATGCCCGCTCCCTGCAGAGACCCAGTTCTTCCTCCATTCTTCTGGCTGTGTGTGCCTCAGCTCATAGGTGAGATGCTGTTTTCTCTGCTTTTTCCTTTGATTATCCTATTGTTAATGTTGTTCATCTTGGTGAAGCTTGACCAACTGCACTGAATCAATTTTTGACATTGACAGATGATTTATTTTTTTATTTTCATTTTTGTAAGCATCATTTGAGATAAGTAGTTTGTGCATGATATAATTTTTCAGAACCTTTAAGAAAAGTTTGTTCAGACTTGGATTGATTTGTTGGGAAATCAATGATCTGGTTTTATTTTGTCTTATTTGTCATGGGACATTAAATCTGTATTCTTGTTGGGAATATAGAAAACTGCTATTGAAAAATCACTGCACTATTCTGACACACACTTGGTAGATGAAAGATAATGTGTTGATTTGAGATTTGGAAACTCGATTCATTTTGGCTCTTAGGACTAGAGGGTGATATGCCAATGTTTATCTTGATGTCAAGACCGAATCTTAAAATAAATAAATAACACTTCAGCTGGCGTGTCTAAAATGACCCTCAGGGATCTCTTTGGTGCTTTAGACAATGATGCTATGGCTTAAATCTGGGGTATTAGCATTGTTCAAAGGACTTTACTACATATTTACTCACATTATCACAATGGTACTCATTGTCATACCTTTGACCTGGCATTGCAATTTGCATTCTAAAAGTAATCCTGACACAGAAGAAGAATAGACAGTTGATAATTGCTCCGTTTTTAACTAATTATTATATACTTAAAAAAAAAAAATCCTATTAGGGACATTTATGTTGTAAATATTAAATTTAAGTTTAGTGTTATTTGACACATTTATTTAAACGTGATATAATATAATATAATATAATATAATATAATATAATATAATATAATATAATATAATATAATATAATATAATATAATATGTGAGTTAGCAAATGACAGAATTTTCATCCTATGAAAAAAAAAAGTAATTTATTTCATTGGAAACAAACATTTACGTTAGGCTCAGCCTTTAAATAAATGGAATTTAAAACCGTGAGAGGGGTTTATGTGGAAAAAGTTGATGTCATGATTTGAGTCATTATGTTAGATCAGTTGCAGATGATTGGAAGGGAAGGAATAGAGGTGGGGTCAAGATTTTGATTATCACCCAGAAACAGGCTTAGCACAGAAGATCTCAGGAGATGGAAAACTTATACCTTCTGCCCAAAAATAGCAGATGATTCACTTTGGACCAGAAGACTCCATCACTGCCTTATTTGAACATAATGATGCTTATATTATAAATGTCAGGGTTATGTTTAAGTCTGCGTAGTTTAATTTTGTTTTGGTTTAATTTTGTCTGTGTTCCTGTTGATTATTAGTTTCCATAGTTACGCATTAGTTCCTAACCTGTTCTTAGTTCTGTTGATTAATCTGTCTGTGTATTTAAACCCTTAGTTTCCTCTGTTCATTGTTCTGTGTTGTTTGTGTTTAAGTGGTTGTGTCCTATAAATTTTGTTACTGCCATGTTTTCCAAGTAAATACTTTATTGCATTTCCTGTGTCATGCGATTATTACAGCCACTTAAATCGTTACAGAACAAGGAATCGAAAGATACAATTTACAATGTTTCTATAAATGCACTTACCAGAAGTCTACCTGCTCTGTTTAGAGCAGGAATAGCATACCCTTGAGGACCACACAAGGACATTTTTAGACCTGGCGTGGCTCAACCACTACCTGGATCACTCGCTTTGCATTTTCTATTACACCAGCCTCAGCGAGCGATCCAAGAAAGCCAGTCCTCCGGCCCTGCCTCTACAGGCTCCCTTTTGTCCCTCAGCTCCCCTTCTGTTGACTACACTCTGCTTTGTGGATCTGCCTTGGGTCTTCAGGTCTCTAGCTCCGTCTTGGCAAGGGGATCCCCTGGCTCTGCCTCCGAGCCCATCATTTCACTTCAGCTAGTTGACCAGTTGGCTCCACCTTAGCTCCTCCCTCCCTCGGCTCCACCTGGGGCTGCCGTCCCTCTGGTTCTGCCTTGGACAGTCGTCGCTCTGCCTGCGCCACTGCCTTCAGCTACACTTCGTCCCTCCACCCCTTCCCTCTGGCTACGCCTTGTTCCTCAGACCCATCGGCTCTGACTCAGTCCTCTGGCACCCTGGCTACGCCTTGGACACTCGTCGCTGCGGCTCTGCCTCTGCCTCCAAATCCATCAGTATTGCTTAGTTTCATCGGCTTTTCGGCTCCGCCTGGGTCTCCACTTCCATCGGTTCCATTTCAGTCTGTCTTCCCCCTGGGTCCGCCTGCCAAGTATTCACCATGGCTCCTCCTTCCCTCGACTCCGCCATGGGCCTTCATCCTGGCTGTGCTCCCGGTCTCAGTCTGGCTCTTCCTGTTCTCGTCTCCTTCCTGGCTCCTCCTGCCGTCATCACTTCCCTAGTTTCTCCCGTCGTTATCTCCTCCTGTTTTCTGCTTCCAGAGCCTCTGTCTTCCCTCCTCACTTGGGGCCAAATTACTAAACAGGGCAAATTAGCATGAGAGCGCAATTACAAAAAAAAAAATGCTAGGAGTGGAAAGGTCTACATGTGATTTACTGACGACTCGCAAATTGCTGCGAGCGCTTGAGAATGTTTCTGCGGTGCAATGTTTTTTTTTTTTTTTGTTGAGATGTTGCAGTATATGTGCTATGATATTGAACATCCGTGGAACTGTTACTAGTATCTGATTTCGCAAATAGTTTGTTTCTGAATATAAAAATGTCAACACAATGTAAAATACTTGCTCTGGCACTTGATTTGGATAAAGAGATGTGCTTGTTTTTGTCGTTTGTTATCGTTATACACGCAGAATGTGACGGTTGGTCGTGTGGTTTTTGTCCTGCCCCTCCTTCACAGTGATTGGACGACATCTGCGTTCAGCACTGCGCTTTACCCAAACTTAAACATTGTTGAAATCTTGTTGACTGGCAAAAACACAGATCGCTCAGTTCTCAGAGTGAAATAGAACTCTGAGAGGCGGGAACTGGTGAACGATCAATGTAATAATTGAATTGTAAAATAAACAAACAAACAACAAAAGTAAAGCTGCTGCCCCTCTCGGACGACTGCCGCAAATAAACATAAAAAAAAACCACTACATAAATTCCAGGCCTGGTCCTGGGTCCTATCGTCCCGGAGCTCCTCCTTGAGACATGAGGCTAATGTGGCACGCAGGTGATGCTAGTAATAGCGCCACAGGCCTCGCTCTATTCCCACGGCTCTCAGCCCACCCTGCTTACCACACTCTGTCTGTGTATTTAAACCCTTAGTGTCCTCTTCTCATTGTTCCATGTCATTTGTGTTGATGTGGTTGTGTCCTATGAGTTTTGTTCCTGTATTATCATGCTGTTAGCCAAATTAAGACTTTTGTTATTGCATTCACCGTGCGATTATTACAGCCTCCCAAATAGTTATTATATTATATTATATTATAATATTATATTATATTAAACAATCTTATTAAACAATCTTATTAAACGGAATGAATCAATAATTGAATAAATGATGAGAAAATATTTATTTTTTTTGCATACATGAACTTTTTTGTTAACATTTTTATTAAACTATACAAGCTTAAACATTAACAAAGCACATTTTAAATAGTCCATGCACAGTCCTTTTTCCTTGCTGATAAAAATATATTCATTATTACTTTAATTGCATACTGTAATTTTACCAGTGCTTTGCATTAATTGTAAATTTTGTATTATTTCACAGCGGGCAAAAAGTAAAATTCAGCCAAGATGTCGGAGTAAGTAAATATTTTGAATTCCCCTTTTTTAGATTATCATAATCTTCCTAAACTAACAGAAATGAGTTGCTGTGGTGGTATATTTTTATGTTTGTGTATGTTGAATATAAAATAATAATGTGAAAGAGTGTCTTGTGGTTATTAGTTACTGCTTTACACAATGTATTTGATTGATCTCAAAATTTCCAAACACCTCAGCAAAAAGATATCCTCGAGTCGCAAGCATCATCTTAAGGTACAGTATGATTTAAAATGAAACCTATTTTTCATTGACCATTAACGATTAATAATGACACCCTGTCTCTCTGTGTCCCAGAGCTTGATGCTTGCTATCGCTAAAAGTTTACTGGAACAGGAAGTAAAGGACATAGAGGTGGAGAGGAAGAGATACATGTCAGAAACCTGCCAGCCTCTGTCTCTACCTGGATCCATGCAGGCATTACAGGTATAATATAATAAATTCCCATAAAAAAATTTATAAAAAAAATGTGCTTGACACCTTAGAGGACACATAATGTAAGTGGATCAAATTAGATAAATACTCTTTGTCCTCATTGTTTATAGGAATTGTGCAGGGAGCTTCACCACAAAATTGATGTCACTGACGAGGAGCGATATGACCTGGAAATGAAAGTCAATAAGTGTGCAAAGGAGGTAAGATGTCATCTAAATTATATTACAATCCAATTTGTGTTTTATCTTGTAGTTTCTATATTGGTAATCCTCACTGATTGATTGTAGATCGAGGACCTGAATATCAAAGTTATTGACCTGAAGGGCAAGTTCAAGAAACCCGTGCTGAGGAAAGTGCGCATGTCTGCCGATCAGATGCTTGGGGCTCTTCTGGGCTCCAAACACAAGGTGTCCCTGGATCTGAGAGCCAACCTGAAACAAGTCAAGAAGGAAGTCAAAGAGGAGGTGAGCGTTTAAACTGCATTCTTCTCCTTTCCCCGCAGTTCATGTTACTGGTTTGTCTAAAAGAGTTTAGAACCTTCAAAATTGTAAAAGATGCTGATCTCAAATCCAAAGTATATTGGCTCATTGACTAAGTCTTATTTTTATTTACTCATACTAGGATAAAGAACTGCGTGATGTTGGAGACTGGCGTAAGAATATTGAAGACAAGTCTGGCATGGATGGCAGGAAGAAGATGTTTGAAACTGAAGCTTAAATTTAGTTTTAGTTTTTTGAAGTTCAATGTGCTGCTCAAACATAATTGGCCTTGTCTTTAATGTGCGAGAAACTGTACTTTAAACACATTCATTTACATTTGCTATTGTGGGAAAGTAAATGTGATCACTTAGTTTTCTGTTCAATATTGGACCTGAAATGTGCATTCTCAACCATGTATCAATGTCTTACACAATCATTAAAACGTTTAAGCAGGAATGATGTTCTGTGTTCATTTTGATGCATAAACCACTTTGTAACCAGTTTTCTTCACCAATCTGTGGAACAAGTAAGTATTTATTGTCAGTTTGTATTATTGGTTTATGAATAAATACAAGTTTATAACATATTTGTATTATGATTAAATGTAACAGGTAACAGTGACGTCTTCCTGGCACCTGTGAGAAGCAGCTGTCCGGAAACATGCTGAACGCACAGACATAAGGTAACTCACATTATGATATGTATTCTTTATTTATGGATGTATGGATGTATGGATGTATAGATAGATAGATAGATAGATAGATAGATAGATAGATAGATAGATAGATAGATAGATAGATAGATAGATAGATAGATAGATAGAAACAATGGATGGATGGATATAGATGATTGTGAAGCAAAGAGGTCTTTGTGAGAAAGTCATTCTTAGAATAAAAGAATAACTATCTTGAAGGACAGGATATTTATACTGAAGGCGCAGCGAAGGAGGGATAGTGCCGTATTTCATGACCTTGTCAGCTCATTGGTTTGGTGGGTAATCCACTTCCATAAAGAGAAACCATGGATTTGCAGAGAGATCAGAGAATGCAATATATATCTTCTTAGCACGTCTGCTGCCTGTGTCTCGGTTTGACAGCCATCTGTCCCTAGAAGACGTTCCTCTGTTCTTCAAGAAGGGTGAGAGCAGTTCCTTCGGTTCATTGTCTTAGTTTATACCATTTTGTTTTGTCGATATTTGTTAGAAGTTGTAAAATGTAGTTTGTGGGATTGATATTTTAGGAGATTGAGTTGATGGAGAAGGTTGTCATGGGGATTGGTTCTTCTTTTTAATTTGCAATGTTAAGAAGGCATCTGCAAAGATCATATATGTACTGTATAGATTATTTGTTGTACTGTTGTTTAGATAGTTTTGTAGCTATTGTGCATTTAGACCAAGTTGATTTGTGAATTATTTGTGAAAATATCTTCAAATAGTTGTCAAACCATTGTATGATCGTTATTGGCGATTTTAACTCGTGTAAAGTTTCTGTTTTTTTATCTCAACTGAAGTCTTTCCTTCTGGAAACACAATGCTAAAAAGAAGATAAATCGTTTTGAATGGTGATCTGAAGGGGGAAGTCAGGTTTGATATACTGCCTGCTGATGTCAGTTTACTGCCATTTGAAAGTGAACACCGACATGTGCATACATTTGAGACTGATCCTTAAGTCTTACTCCACCTGTCAACACTTTCTTATGATCCTCTTTAAAAACAACTGATTTACGATGCTGTCTTCGTATTAACTTTTGAATCTGAAAGACAATGCTGTCTATTCACAAAGACCTTCTAGTTATTGTGTAATGGTTTGAAAACCACCTGGAAGCTCTGGAATATGCATATATTTCTTCAGAGAACTGATTAGTCTTGACTTTTAAGAGTTCTTAAGTTGCTCTTTTACCAAACCCTCACACAAGAAGACACTAAGGCTTTTATACTACATGATCTATTCTGCCATATGCTTTTGCAAAATGTGTCCCCATTCACCTTATGGCTACTTAGAATAGTCCTTCTTCAAATAGACATATGTGACCTGACTGTTGTCTTCACAGCTTTCTAAGTATGTCATTGAGGAATTAAGAGTCCATTTAAGTGTACTAAATTAGTCAATCAGTTTGTCATCGGTTAGCCAGTTAGTCCCGTCTGTCTCTCAGAGGAGGAGTATATTAAGAAAGACATCTGAGACAGTTGTTTAGCTGGGAATAAAGGAGAGCTGTGTTGTCATATCTTTGACATCCCAGAGATGCTCTTGAGTATGGGGCTGTGTTTGCAGCTGATGTACTGGCCTTGAGATCATATTGCAGTGGCCTCCTAGAGAAAATCCTCTCGGATGAGTCAAAGAGGCTTTGGGGACCATGTGGTGACATCAAGGGTAAAGCAAAAAAGCTCACATGATCAGAATGTCTATGGCTGGGTTTCTCAAATCCGGCTCTGGAGGGCCGCTGGCCTGCAGAGTTCAGATCAAACCCTGATCAAACTCAACGACCTGTAACTCTGAAGACAATGATTATCTTGTTCAGATGTCTTTGATTAAGGCTGGAGATAAACTCTGCTGGGCAGTGGCTCTCCAGGGCCGGATTTGAGGAACCCTGGTCTATGAATTTGGTGCCATTATGTCCACCTGCAGTGGTTGCCGAAAGGTTGTAGGTTCAAACTCTGCTAGAAACGAGCCTTGGGCTTTACTGAATCCTTAACCTGAAGTTGTTGGACAGATATTTCTGGACAGGGGGATGCTTTAATTAATCAGTGCTGTCGACAGTTTAAATTTCTCATCCCTGCTGCTCCACCATGACAGTAGAAGACAGTTTGTACTAATGTATGCTATAGAGCCCTTTGTGGCAATGCTGAAACTAAAGGATGCTTGTGTACCTAGAAGCATAGTGTATTTTTTGGCTTCTTATGTATTTCTCTTTTCTCTTCCTTTCAAAAAGTTGTAAAGAACACTCTCCAAAATGTCTGAGTAAGTATACAATCCATTCATTATTTTGAAGAATATACCAGTGCCTGTAAGGCAGGAGTTCTTTGCCAGGAAACGCAAAGTTTCTCTGGGGAAGTTTCTTGGAGGAATGCAAAAGATAAACCTGCTATAGTAAAGAATGCAAATATTTTATGTTTTGAATGGCTAACATTCTATCAATGTAAAAAATGGGAGATTCTTCAAATTCTAATCTTACATTTCTTAAAAAGAATCTAAGGGGCTAATCTGAAGGCTGGAACGCACTACGTGACTTTTGCACAGCTTTTTGGCTTGATTTGCAGTCTGGATGAGACTGTCCTTGTTGATGAAAGTCTACATATATTGGGAGTTCAAAGTTGACAGATCTCAAAGAAAATCGCATAGTGTATGATGGGAGTGGAAAGATCTGTGCGTGATCTACTGAAATGCGCAAATTAAAGAACACAGATGCAGCCGGATCATTTTCATAATGACCAACAAACTCAAAGTAGCTTCTGGTTTAAGAAATGCTTTTTTAGGCGTTAAATAATGGTGCAAATTCTAGTAGATTGACTAGCGCAAACTTTACTAAATCACCTTGCATGATTCTTTTAAATTACTCTCCTCCCAGCGTCTGAAAGGGAAACTCCTACAAAGGCAAATGCAATAAGGTCAGCCGCAAAAATAACCCTGTTGTGTAAACTTGACTTGGTCTTTTCGCTAATTTTTCACTGCGTGTCTTTACTCTTTAGTAAAGTCCTGATGGTAGTTTTTAACGCCAAAAGAGGGTTTGCGTTGGCAGAAGCTGTTAGTAAACCTAGCCCATATTGTCATGCATCTCCTAACATGTTTTAGTGTGAGTTTGAACTACTTAAAAGTCTGGTAGAGTGTAATTCTCAGTCGTTTAGTATAATGCCCAGTTTTTCTCTGTAACCATTTACAAAGTCAGCAAGTGTATGATAGGGGTGTAACAATACATCGATATGGATCGATGCATCGATCAAACGCCTAACGATACGATGCATCGATACCACACATAAAATATCGATATACGGTACCTTTATTTTGACACACTCCACATCCTCACATAACTTTTCTCCGCTGAAATAGACGCCTGACAAGATTGACTGAACCCTTTGTCACAAAAGCCGGTATTTTCCACTGTCAAGGCATCGCGAGTTCATGTTTTACAGCAGAAACGACAAGCCCCGAAAAGTCTGTTTCAGCGAATCAGTGTGCAGTATTCAGGTCAGGTGACAAGGCTGCTTGCTTATCACTTTGAAAAGACACGCTAGCTGAGAGGAGTTTCGTCAAAGCTGACTAAAAGTGATCGAGGATGAACTTGATGAACCCGTGATATCTTCTTAGGGGCGTAAAAGCTCTCTGTATTGCGTGTACGTTAATCACAACAACAAAGTTTGACAGGTGTCTATGTCAGCTGAGAAGATTAACGTTACAAAGATTAACCAATTGTTTTATTATGTATCATAGCAATTACTTGGCTTTGTTTAACTCTGAAACATGAAATGTGGAGTTATCTGCTTTTGCCACAAAAAAAATTGCCTATATAAAAATACTTTAAATGAACTTTAATTTGATAAGTTATCTGTATTTTTTTATTTATTATTACTTAATCAAAGCAACCCAGCTGCAGTTTGATTGATATTCAAATGCACAATATATATATATATGAAAGTCGGAGTTATCTGTTTTTGCAAATTAACTCTTCTGTTATAGAGTTCATTTGCAAAAACAGATAACTCCGTTCTTGTTCATTTTCATATATCATGTTTTGTTTTTTTAAACTTGTAACAAACAACTTGTAAATGTCCCAATTGGGAGAGGGTGTGCAATTTTCAAAGAGTTTAATTAAACTTTCATGTTATATATTTTTGCATGTATTAGTATGAGTTAATAAACGTAACTGGTTGTGTACACTTGGCACATAATATCTAAATATCGATTAATCGATCGATATAGCACTGAATCGAATCGAACCGTAATCGTATCGTAGAATTTTTTGAGGTATCGGCAAATATCGTATCGCTGGCTGAGAGAATCGATATCGTATCGTATCGTATCGTATCGTATCGTATCGTATCGTGATTAACTGTCCGATTTACACCCCTAGTGTATGATGCCTAGTATTTTAAGATCTGTTCAGATTTTAAAAGTCATCTAGTGGATTCCAGCCTTAATTTTTTATGCGAGGCATTTATACATGATAATCATCATAAAAAAAAGCAGCAAAATTCGTTGCAACAGTCAAACATGTCTGTCTAATGCATGTTTCGAGAAACAATTAAATAAGGCTGACATAACAAAAAGTTTAAAAAGGGGTCTGTTTTGCTGCTGAATTAGTTGCAAAATATTAAGAACTTATGGATCATGGTTTAGAATAAACGGTAATTAGAAGGCTTGAGGAATATCAATGCTGTGCTGCCTTGCAAGCATGGTAAATATTGTGTCTATGTAAACAAAGTACAAATATTACTACAATGCCACAATACAGTGGTGAATATCCTAATGTAAAATATGTCCTTATTTCTCCTCTTTATTAGCAAACGAATGTCTAGTAGTAAAAAACACAGCCTGAAGGTAAGAGCGCATGTTTTATCAGTTGAACCAAACCAACATCAAAAATGTTCCATTAAAAATGTTAAGTATACTAGGATTCTCAATTAATCAAATTTTCTTGTAGAGCTTGATGCTCGTGGTTGCAAAAGACTTACTGGAAGCAGAGAACATCGAGAAGAAGGAGGAGAGGAAGAGATACATGGAAGAACATTGTCCTGCGTTTTCATGTCCAAGCTCCAAAGAAGACCTACAGGTCCAATCCGGTTATTATTACTTCTAGAAGGTTTTGGGGAAGTTCAAAGCTTTAGCGTGAATTTTATTCTGTCAACAGGAGTTTTGCAAAGAGTTACATGAAAAAATCGCTGTTGTTGATGAGGAGAGATATATTCTTGAGCACAAAGCCATCATGGTCGTTAATGAGGTAAGATGTTTCTTGTGCATCTCCTTCTATGTGGTCCATCATCGAGGTGGTCAGCGAGATTATTTGTGTGTTTTAGGTCAAAGACTTAAATATCAAGATCGTTGACCTGAAGGGCAAGTTCAAGAAGCCTCCTTTGAAGAAAGTGCGCATGTCTGCTGACGCTATGCTTCAGGCTCTGCTGGGCTCCAAGCACAAGGTCTCCATGGATCTGAGAGCCAACCTGAAACAAGTCAAGAAGGAGGTCAAAGAGGAGGTGACTACAAAAGATGACCACATTTTCATTTTTAGGTGATCAGACAACTTCCAGGTCACTGAAACCCCCTTTTTTTTTACAGGATAAAGAACTGCGTGATGTTGGAGACTGGCGTAAGAACATTGAGGATAAGGCTGGTATGGGCGGCAGGAAGAAGATGTTTGAAACTGAATCTTGAAGACGATTATGAGTGATCCGCTATGATCATTTCCTGACTTCGATCTAAATAAAATGTACTACTTAAAGGTTCTGTAGGAACAGTTTAATTTATAGTCCATAGAAATACCACAGATTGACTGTTTGCCAAAATCCTACCTTTTCTAAATAAACAACCCAACTGTAATAATTGTTGCTCTCTGCTTTTTCTTTTCTTTTTTTAAATAATTTATCTATCACTGTAATCTTGAATTTGCGTAATTAACACGTAATCAAAACACTTTTTACTTTTTATTAGACAAAATACATTCTATGTCTTAATGCAAATGAAACATCTGTGAATGTTGTTAAAAAGAAAATTGTATTTACTAAATGTAAACGCCACCCCAGTTTCATTTGACCAAGCCCACATATTTTTCCATCATCAAATTCCCTCATACCAGTTTTACTGGTATTTATCTCACAAAGTCCCACCCCAAATTTTTAATTTTTGTACAAAAGTAAGCAATAAGGTTTCATTTTGACTTTACACACAGAACATTTTCCAAACTATAATTCAATATAACTATCTCCAATTCTAAACCAACTGCTGCTTGTTGTTTTATCATCAAGGTAAGATTCCTTCCTTTTTAAATAAATAAATACAAGGTTTTGTCATGAAACTCTAGATGGCACCGGCTGATCGGTCCTTAACTCAATCTGCTTGCAATCACATCATTCTCTATAAGGCACAGCTGATTGGTCCTGCTGTATCAGTAGCCAATGAGCTTGCATTCTCAACTTTCAAATACTTGGTTAGCATTTGCCGTAACAGTGCAGTGCGCTTTCAGAAACCCTCCACCTTCCCCAGCTCCACCTGCATGGATATGCTACAGGTAATTGATGTCCGTTATATTGTACAGCAGCAGCATGTCTTACTTGCTCACAGCAGCGTGTTGTGTGTGTATTGGCAAGTCCTGTACTTGCTCTGCAGCAGCAGCAATAACAGCAGCGTAGCAGATCTTTTCCGCCAAGACCAAACACATTCACATTGTCATACACATTACCATGCCAAACACTCAGAGAGTTGTCATGACAGAACATTTTTGTCTCTAAAACGTTAATATCAAGTGTGAGGGTAAAATATAATTATAATATTTTATAATTCTTGCAGAATGATGTCCTGTATATGTCTTGATGGATCATCGGGTGAGTAATGTCAAGACCCGCACAAAGCATTTTTAATTTAATAAGTGAAAGTAGGCATTACTAGCAGAGATGAAAATTCTATTAAATTCTATTAATTCTAAATAAAAAGAACGTCTTTAAAGGTTAGGTTATTTTTAAGAAGGGAACATGGAAGGTATTTGTGGTGTGAATTTCAGATGTGTGCTCTGATCCACTAGTCTTAGCAACCCAGCAGTTCCTTAAAGAGAAATCTGAAGTTTTGCTGAGCCATCAAAGAATGCCATTAAAAACCCTCATTGCCTGTGAACAGCACGTGTGAATCCAGCCTTCTTCTTTGGGTGAGCACCACTTGGTTGACTCCTCTGAATCTTACATTGGATCTGAAGGATTTAACATGCTCCTTCTTTACTGGACTATAATGGCAAACACCTGCTTTCTGGATCCCGCTATTAATCTATTTAACACTACTGTATTGAGAAGAGCAAAAATTCACCATGAAATCTGAACAGGATTATTTATGAACCGCCAAGTGGTGTTTGTCTACTGGAGTAATAAATGTATGTTAGGCCCGTGTTTCTTTTCCCCCCAATTTTATTTCTTCAGTGTTCTTTATGGTGGTTATTAGTATATTACTTTTTAAAACTGTATTTCAATGATTATGTCAATATCGATTTCAAATGGCGGCATTGGTTACAAGTCATGGGGGTCAAAATAAATCCAAGACAAAAGGTTTGAAATAGATGTCTGCCCCTGATTTATAGAAAACACCATACTATGATAAAGTACACATTCTCAAAAAAAAAAAAAAAAAAAAAAAAAAAAATCATATTAAACATACTTTTCACTAAAAATTGTTCATAAAAAAGAAAATGACCAGCAGTAATTTGTATTGGACATCACTTTTGTCAATTAAAGGTAATTAATTTAGTATGCCCTTACTGTAAAGTATATAGCATATAACGTTCTGCAAGCAAATATGGGAAATTAAATATAGAAACAACAATTTTTATTTTATTTTAATTGACCAGTTAAGCTAAACAGGTGACAAGACACTTTTTTTTCTGGTTTAAAATGAAAGTTTATATTAAAGCCCCGAACTTATAAGTAAGTTGAAACCCAATCCTTACATTTAAAAGTGTAATTCGGCAATTTCTCAAAACAAATAAATAAATAAAAAATGTCGCCATTGGTGCGCAATGCAGCGAAGGATCCATCTATTGTATCCTTAATTTCACAGGAAGCGAAGGACACATTTTAAGGAGCCTTCGAAATTGGGACAGCCTTTGTCACGCCGCAGTGACACAATGGATGCAGCCTTTGAATTGGGACGCAGCAGGGGAGTGTTTGGTAACCTGTCTGGAAAGCGGAAAACAAAAATATCAGTGCAAATATCAACTAATCCACTACCTTACGCTTGGAGCATTGGTTTGGGTGTTTTTAACCTAACCTTTACCCCCGGTTTCACAGACAAGGTTTAAGCCTAGTCCCAGACTAAAATTCATGCTTGAGCTGTTTTAACTGAAAGCAACTTGCACTGACCTATCTTAAAATATGTCAGTCCAATTGTTCTGTATAGAGATGCACATCAGTTATATATTTTTTCTAAGGTACATTTAAAAAAGATACTTAAATGCCCTTATTGCACTAAGGCCAAATCCTGGCTTAATCTAAGTCCTGTCTGTGAAACCAGGCCTTGATTACTATTATATATATATATATATTTTTTTTAAACATAACCTTTGATTCTTCTTTTCCGGGATTAAGGATGAACGTAATCAGGAAGAGAGCTGGATGGAGAGTTGCAGAAGTCTCTAGCGATATCTACTGGTCATGGTGGGAACTGCAGGTAATCTGCATCTTCAAACCGTAACTAGATTTACATGACTGTGTGTTGTTATGCATAATTGTAAATAACATGCACAATATAACTGTACAATAACTGTACATACCATGCAATTGATAAAACAGGATACCGACTGCTATTTTTTTTTTTATAATCAAACTGTAGCTAACTGTAATATAAACTGTAGCCTATGTGATGTGCAGTGATAAATGTGTCAATTTTAGTATTCTTGTTGTTGCATAATGCATAGCCTACCTCATTACATTACCTGTTTAATTAAGTAAGTGGAGTCAATTACCTGTTATGTCAGTGAAGTAAATACTGAATGGTTATTTTACTTTTTTATTCCAAGCATGTGTACAAAATTTGGTTTGGTAAACAGGAGGTTGATGTTACATTTGGTTTATGTATCACACTGTAAATGGAAAGTTACGCTGAGAGCTTTGCATTGTGGGATACAGTATTACATACAGCATAGATACAGCAGTAATTAGTCATGCATACAAAATATGCATAGTGGGCACAGTATATGTACATATTGAACATGCTATATTGAGTGTTGTTGAGAATGCTGTTCCAAATATTGCCAGTGTGGTAAAGTGTGAGCAAAAATATGCATGACATTACTTGGTTGTTGCAAAGTCTTAAGTTGTTTTTACATTGCTGAGTTACCAAAAAAAAAAAAAAAAAAAACCTAATTAGAAATAATTTGTCATTAATTAATAATAATAATAATTCATGGATTTCATCCGGTCCCTTTCAACAGGTGTATTAATCAAGCACAATGCAGTCTGCATTCATAATCTAGGTGCTTGATTTTATACACCTGTGGAAAGGGACCTGATGAAACCCATGAATAAAATTATAAATAAATGTAACAAAAGTATATTTCACTTGCTGATTCGACACTTTTGGTTCTGGTGTAAATTAATAATGGGCAGCAAATTTCACCATTATTTTTTCACTTCTTGATTTGACACTTTTGGTTGTGGACAATTGTCTTGGACTTTATACTGCCATCTGCTGATGTGGATGCAGTTTTAGTCTCGTGTAGCCAGACCTTCAGATTGATGGCTCCATTGGCCAAGGACCACCCAAGAGACCACCTTACTGACTTGTAAAGCAACCAATCCCAGTTTGTTTTGTTCAGCGTCATGTTTAGGGGCGTGGAAATGTAAAGTCAATGACAGACTGGCATGTAAAACTCTTGGACATCTTTTAAGGAGTCTATGCAACAAACTTTACATACTTCACATACTTTTGATAATCCAGCATTTAGTTGACCCTGATAAGCACTCATTGTCACAGTTGTAAACATGCCGGCTTTCTTCTTCCATGAGGGGGTTTGGCCTTTGGCGTCACAATGGCTTTGTTTCCAGACAGACAATTTAAGATCACGATACAGATTTCTCCTGAAAATCCTGTAGAAATTAGAATTCAACCAATAAGATGGTGACTTCAAAATGACAAAGTGTTTCACATTTGTGTGCCTTAAGCATCAGACGTTTGTTCAAGGCAAGGCAAGGCCTTGAGTTATCCCATCACAGGCAAATTTGTTGCCGTTATTCATTTATTCCTCAACCAAAAGTGTCTGAAAACAGGGGAATTATCAAGATAAAGTGAGTAGTATTCAGCTGGTCATGTGATCTCAACATGGCAGCCTCCATTAGAGGGGGTGACCTGCCCCTTGCTGAATAAAGCAGATACTTACATGACTGTAGTCTCCATCTCCTGTAATTAAACATCATATTAGACATTAAATATGCAAAACTTGTTTTTTTACAGTTAACAAAGCTATGTGCTGTCTATGCCTCAGCTTCTGTTTGATTCAGTTATTGTTACGTTTACAGAGTAAAAGATGATGGTCAGCTAATGAGGAGAAATTCATCAGTGGAACTGGTCCAAATTAACCACATTTCCTCTGTTGAATGTGAAGTTCTTTAAGAACAGTTCAGTAAGAAAGAAGTTCTTTTAGTCAGTCATGATCGACGTTAAGTCGACGTGCCGAAGTTATTGGGATCACTTCAGGGAGCCCTATCATCTTCAAGTGTATACAGAATGAGCCAATGCACATTGTCGTGCGAGATTTGCATCTCGCGCCCTTTCCCGCCCTAGCCTGGAAATCCAGACCTAAATCTGAATCGATTAATGAAAATCGGCCAGCTCGAGGGGCGGCACCAAGCATTCGTTTGAAAATCTCACTGCACGCAATTGGATACCACTACGACCAATCACAACAAGCCCCATACGCTTAGCTACCAGCGGAGCTAACTGGTAGATTAGACTTTTGCCGTATCCGGTCGGCAAAATAGCAAAAAAGCCCTTCTTGCAAAGGAACAATTCGAGCGCCTTCGAGCAAGTTCCTCTTTTAGATAAAAAGCCAAGTCTAACTCGTTCATCGTTCATTTTAGTTTTAGTCTAGTCTTTGTGTCAAGCTGTCATTTTAGTCACGTTCATACTCTTTTTAGTCTAGTCAAGTTTCAGTCGACTAAAAGTCGGAGAATTTTAGTCTTATTTTAGTCAGAATTATACATGACTATATTTTCATCTAGTTTTAGTCGACGAAAACTGATAAAATTTAGTCTAGTTTTAGTCAATGAAAATTGTATTTTAGTCTCTTTTTAGTAATGCAATTCTATTTAACCCAGTCAATATAGTAGCCTGGGTTTCCCCATGCTGCCTTGAGCGCAGCGCGATTTTATTCACGCTGCTAGGCAGCCTGGAAACCATGGACCAGATTTTCCCCTCAAAAAGGGAACCAATCACGGAACGGGGAGGGAGCAGCAAGACGATGACGACATCTATGCGACACACCGAAGCAGTTTGTTTATATCTATGGATCCAACATGGCATCAGACGCGAAGTTACCTTTCGATGCAGCCTTAGATAGTGTTCTAAGTAGTTTAGAACGCAAGTTTATTTCGTCTTCTTCCTCGTCGGATTTCTGCCGCTCTACATACGTCATCTGGTATAATTGAAACGATTGGCTATGAGCTACGTACAGGCGCATTTGATAGCACCCAATAAACGGCTCTGGGCATTCGTAAACCACGCCTCAAATACGAGAAAATGAACATGTGGTTCCCAGACCACGTCTCAATGAGACGAGGTCTGACGTTAGCCAGGCTATCAATATAGTGTACCACTATGGAAAAATAGCAAAAATAGCAAACAGAAAAATAACACTCGTCTCATTCGTGGAAGTTCTTTGTGACATCCAAGATTTATTGTATTAAAATTTAAATGCAAAAGAAAAGGCATGAGAGTTGGCCGTTTTAGTCAATTTTAAGTTTTGATTTAAAATGTTTATTTTAACTCACCGCAGCTGCATCTTCTAAATAATGCCGCGAGTGGGGCTTGAGGAAGTGACGTCGCCTGCGTCTGCGCAGTTCGACCTGATGCAGCCCCTGAAGTGAGCCACGGGAAACAGAAATACTGCAAAATAATAATAATGCAACTAAACGAGACGAAATAACGTCATAACATTTCGTCTCGTTTTGGTTAAATGAAGAGACATTTTAGCATAGTTTTATTTTGTAAATCACATTTAGTCTCGTTTTTATTCGTCAACAATATTGCATTATACATTTAATTATAGTTATCGTCACATGACCAGCATTTACGTTGCGTCTCATCTCGTTTTCGTCACATGATAAAGGTTTGTTGACGACGATATTTAGTCATCATTTTCGTTGACTAAAGCAAAACTAGATGCACGCACCTTTGTCTTTCGCTTCGGAGCAGAGCTGTCCTGTTCTCTTCAGTGTGTGTTCAAGACTAACAAAATAATCTGCTTCGTGTCTATACGAAGCAGTATCTTTTTCTTGGTGTTGTTGTGACAGCGCGATCAGTGGCCACAAGCTTTAAAAGCTCAACAATTGCTGTTCTAACAGCACATACATTTGTGTTGGTTCGGTGGGCGTTTCCCATTTTGAGATTGCACAGCAGGCTGCACTATCCCTTCTTGTGCAACAATAGCTGCCTCTCGTGTTTGGGCATTCAACACGCTAAGGCTGCTTTTGTGAATAGCTCATGTTCTCACTGTGGGAACATGACTATTGCGGTGTTGAGGTCGAGACTGGCTTACCTCAAGGGATGTGCAGTCCCCTTGCCTATGCCCTGATCTAGTGCCTATTCTGGTCCCCAGACCTGAGGATCACCGCGAGGGCTTCCCCGCCGAGTCAACCTTCGTGGGCGCCTCACGCCTATGCAACACTGCAAGCCGTGGAGCTTCCGTTGGAGCGCGCTGATCCTTCTCATGGATGACCAGCCGTTTCCTTTGGGGCTCCCGCTGATGATCAGATGTCGATCGCAGCATCGGAGGGGGAGCTTCAGTCTTCTGGGGATGAAGACTCGGCTGCGTTGCCTCCTTCTGTCTCGTTGCCCGAGATGGACCAGGAGTGGATGGCTATGCTATCCCGGGCCGCTGAAAAGGTTGGGCTCGTGGCGCTCGCCCAGGTGCTCATGGACATGCATGAGGGTGGTTCTGACACAGAGCTCCTGAAGGAGCTACGTCCGTTGACTGTCCTACCTGCACGTTCGATTGGTCAGGCAATGTCCACCATGTTGGTCCAGGAGCGCCACTTCTGGCTCAACCAGGCAGACATTAGGGAGGCTGATAAATATCGGTTCCTGGACTCCACCATCTCCCGGGCTGGGCTATTCGGCGACACAGTCAAGAGCTCCGCCCAAGAATTGTCGGCTGCCCAGAAGCTGACGGAGGCGAACCGCTGCCCATCTGCCGGCCGAAGGCGCTCTCCTGCGACGTCCTCCGCTCCCGCTAAGCCTCAGCAGCAGCCTCCAACCAGGCCACAGCGCAGAGCCAGTCACAGGAAGGCGGGCCAGCCTGTCCAGGCCGCTGCCAAACCAGGTGGCAAGCGGAAGTGTAAGCGACCCTGAGACGGGTGAACCGGAGGTGGAAGTTACTGCTCTTTGGGAGATGGTGACCGCACCACTCCCTCCCCCGGAGGAGGACCGGGCGGATAATCTTTTGTTCCCCTTTCTTTTTGTTCCGCCACAGGTCTCTCGGCCATTGGTACCCAAAACTTCAATAAAAGAGCAATTATCAAGAGACGTTATGACAGTTGAAAACTAAAAGAGCACCTCCTCATCTTAATATGTTGTGTAATTGCACTTCTCCGTGCTAGAATGCTGTCCCGATGAAGCCTTGATTCATGCTGTGGCTGCATTATAACATTCATATAGTGTTAGCATGTGTCTTGACTCTGTTAACCTCTAGACAGCGCTGAAAGATCCAGAGAGAGCGTGTTTGAATTTGCTGTAGTATTAATAAGAATGTAGTACATAATTTAACAGCGGGAGTGATGGCTACATTCGTATAGTATTTGCTTGTGTCTCGACAGTTACAAATAAAGCCACAATAAGCTCATGGTGTGAGCTTGTTAATCATCTTAATACATGACGCACAACAGACTTGCACAAACACATGTTGGTACACTTTGAAGGGTTGCCTTGTGAAAGCGAACAAAACCAAGAAGAAAATGCAACATTGTAACAAATTAAGTCCCTGTTTCGGAACAAAACAAACAATCTATAGATGTGAAATTGCCCTATAGGCTATATCATGTATATTGAGTGAAATTGCCCCATAGGCTATATCATGTATAATGTTCTGCATAAACAATTTCTTGAAAATGGCTAAAGACTCAGCAGCTTGGGTTGAGATAGGCAGGTCATTTCACCAGCATGGTACAGTCAAGGAAAAGGACCGTGAAAGTGATTTTGTGCCTCTTTGGGATGACACCACAAGGGGACGTTCACTTGCAGAACGCAAGCTTCTGGAGGGCTCTGAAGTGAGTTTAGGTATAGGGGTCCAGAGCCATTGGTTGTTATGTAGGCAAACATTAGTGCCTTGAATTTGATGCTATTGGCAATCAGTGCAAATTTATGAGGAGAGGTGTGACGTGTCCTCTCTTCGGCTTGTTAAAGACCACTCTGGCTGCAGCCAGGAGAGGACCAGAAGACCAGCCAGGAGAGCATTACAATAGTCCAGTTTGGATAGAACAAGAGCTTGGACAAGGAATTGTGTAGCATGCTCTGATAGGAAGGGCCTGATCCTCCTAATGTTGTATAAGGAAAATCTGCAGGACCAAGTAGTTCTAACAATGTGGTCTGTGAAGTTTAACTGATCATCAACCACAACTCCAAGGTTCCTGGCTGTCCTGTTATGGTTATGGTTGACAAACCTAGCTGAATGGAGAAGTTGTGATGGAGTGTTGGGTTGGCCGGGACCACAAGCAGTTCTGTCTTAGCAAGGTTGAGTTGAAGGTTTCTGAAAATAGTCCACTACCAACTGTCTTACGTTTATTAGTAAGCACTGCTGACTTTACAATCCAGAGGATCATGTTAGGTAAAAGCAGGGGGGAGCACAATAAATCACAATAAATCACAATAAATCAGTTGCTTCTATTAATTAAACATAAGAAACTTAATCCTTACAAAGCAGAAATAGCAGCTTGTCTTCTTCCAAAAAAAAATAAAAATAAAAAAAAGAAGTAAAAAAAAAAATAAAATAAAAAATAGTTATAGCCAAAAAAAGAAAAAGAAACATAAGTGTTATTCTCCAACACCCTGCATGTTAATCAGTTAATTTGGCAGGTGAACGACTCCTGACAGCCCTTATCAGATCATATTCAACAACTGCCTTGACCTAATTCTTCTTGTTAGTTTCATTATCCTGACATCTGGAAATTTGTTTTCTCCAATAGTCTATTTTAAGCGGTATGATTGGCGGACATTAAAAGTGGATATTTCAAGAGGCTGGCAAACCAACTGTGGTTAGTTACATTACCATAAAGAGGGGAGACGAATGATGACGCCAGGTTTATATACCGGTTTATAAGTGTAGTCCTGCTGCTTGTGGTCTGCTTCCTTCAGATATTCTTCTTTCAGGGCTGAACTGCTGCTTAACTTTCTCATATAGGTGAGGACAATGTCTACATTTTCATGGTTTGATTCCATTTTGTCTCATCCAAAGATGCTTGACTTGTTTTTGAGGTGTTATTCACTTGGAATTTACTGAACTCATGCTTTGGATTGTATTTTTAGGATGACAAACGTATTTCTGTAAGCAGTTTATAGTGATTTGGAACTATAAAATAAACTAAATAATACTTATTTTTTATTTTATTAAGTGATTATTTTAGCATTCATTTTTGTAATTAATTTGTATAAAAAAAAAAAAAAAAATGAAAGTAATTTTAGAGTATTGTACACAAATTATGTAATCCTAAATTCGTATTAAAGATTTAATTTTCTTGCTACTGAATTAAATGCCAGTTGAATATCTTGCAATGCGTGTTGGACTGCCAAAATGAGCTTGGCACAAAAATGACATTTTAAATGACTGTATGAACATGAATATGTATGCTCAAATGCCTCTACAAATGCTAATACATTTATTGTTTATATCATTAAAGGGATAGTTGAAAATTCTGTCATCATTTACTCACCCTCAAGTTGTTTCAAGCCTGTATTAATTTCTTGTGCTGAGCACAAAAGGAGATATTTTCAACATATATTGTGGGTTTCTATACCATTGACTTCCATGGTAAAGAAAATAACACTATGGAAGGCAATGGGGACCAGAAACTGTTTGGTTAACAAACATTCTTCAAAATCTTCCTTTATATTCAAAAGAGGAAAACAACTCATACAGGTTTAAAACAACATGAGAGTGAGTAAATTATGACAGAGTTTTCATTTTTGGCGGAACTAACCCTTTAATACTATTTGCACAAAAAAAGAAAGAAAGAAAGAAAGAAAGAAAGAAAGAAAGAAAGAAAGAAAGAAAGAAAGAAAGAAAGAAAGAAAGAAAGAAAGAAAGAAAGAAAGAAAGAAAGAAAGAAAGAAAAATAACCCTTCCTTAGATATCTCTGTCGAACCATGCTAAGCTTTGAAGGGATCTGTTATAAATATGCAAGAATACAGCATAATAAATATCTGAATACAGAAAAAAACACGATCTGCGTGATTTATACAGCTGTCTTCGGACAGGGTCAGATTAGTTGTATTGTTGACATATGCATAGATTGTTCCAGAAGCAGGGAGACTGAGATACTGGATATCAGAGGGGGAAATTCACACCCCTCCCTCTGGATCTCAAGACATTTACAAGTGCTGGTTCAAGTGGCGGCTCCAGGATTTTTTTTCTTCGGGCTGCTAAGGAGGGGCTTAACAGTTCAAAGGGGGTGCTAAGAATAAATAATCCCTAACGAAAAAAAGTATACTTTATTGTATTTGAAATATATTCCCTTTTTCAATAGTACATTGCACATATACTATCTTTAAATATATTAAAAGTATATTAGCATCATGCTTTTAAGTATTTTCATTAACAACTTTTAACACACTTTAAAATAATTGTACTTTAGTATATTATTTTCTAAAAAATATATTAAAAAAATATATATACTTGAAGTGAAAATTCTGTTTATTTGCACTTTACTTAAAATATATATTTTAGGTAGCCTATATTTTTAACTGTGTGATGAAAATTATCATTGTAGCAATGCATTGAAGTATACTTTCAAAATACATTATAGTATACAATAGTATATTGTACAAAGTATAGCTAATTAATATTTGTTTATTAATGTGCATTTGTTATTGAAGACAAAGAGTACAATTTGTAGTATTTGGAATTTAAGCCAAAGGTATTACTGAGCATAGCCTATACTTTTTACTCAAATATAAAACACTTATGGTATTTGGCTTGTATGTTTCGAAGACACGCGTAATGAATTTGTAATGTACTTGTAACAAATAAAGTACACTTTAATATCACTAATAATCAAGCATGTAATTAGTCCCTACAAAGACAAATACTATAACTTGTCGACTTGCAGTCCCATAGACATTATAGCCTATACGTGTAGCAACGTATTATGTCCATGTATATATTAGAACAGATAGTGAGGGCTTTAAAATGGCGGTAAGCTAAATTTAGGAATGCGCTTATGCTTTTAAAACGCAAACAAAATGGAAAATAGCGTGGGTGTCGAGACGTGTTTACAAAAGTTGAACTTTTGACTTTACACAGCATTTTAAAACATGGCGCGAGAAACTGAAAAAGCTGAAGAGATGCAATAACGGTCGAAGACGCTTGTTTAATGCATTAATCTATGTGTTTAGATCTAAAACAACCTTTTCTCTTTATTTTTTTCATCACCAGGCTAGCTAGGGCGAACAAAGGGCAAGAATTTATATACAAATCGATATTATTTGATGTTTATAACGTGAGTGAATCTTCAAAAAGATCAGGGTAGCCTACGTTAGATACTCACCAATAGCAGATTACAAGAGGACAATTTGTCTATTATCTTCTGAACTATTCCGAGATGTGTCAAAAGCCCGTAGTCTTTTTATTCATATTTAAAGTAACACACCACCATTTTTTGAAATAGGGGTTATTCACTGTCTCCCCTACATTTAGATAGGTGGGCAAATGCATTTTTGTCTCAGTCCATGCATTGTCTTAGTCTGGCAGCACCACCGCTAGCTTAGCTTAGCATAATGAATGGAATCCTTTGTTGCCGGATAGCATGTCGTGAGTAAAAGTGATAAAAAAAAAACAAATAAAAAAAACGAATTACTTCTTGAGGCCTGTGTATTCACAACGAGTACGCATAGCATAATAGTTCATAGTTGTTTCATCTCTCTAAAAATGTCTTTACATTTTGTTTGCTCTGTTTTGCACTCTGTACAGGGGTGAAGAAAACAGGGGCCCAAAATGTCTGAGTGAGTATATGAATATCTTATTTCATTGATTTCATATCAAAGAAACGGGAATCTATTATTGTTAAATTGTAATTCTTTTATCATCCATCACAGAAAAAAGATGACATCGAGCCGCAAGCACCATCTCAAGGTAGAGTAAAGAATACACAGATGCTTTTGATACTATATAATATAATAATATAAAATATTTATTGAAGACCTCATGAAATAATATTTGACTTTTGTGACTGATTAATATAATATAATATAATATAATATAATATAATATAATATAATATAATATAATATAATATAATATAATATAATATAATATATTAATATAATATAATATAATAAAGGAAAAATTGATGACGGGTCGTTGAATTATTATAAAATAATGCACAACCGAGTTGGTAATGCGGTCATGGCACGAAGCGGAGTAAGTTTATCTGCTTCAAGAACAGTGCCGTCATTACCTCGCTAGTGAAAATGACATGTAGCTTTTAAGTTGTTAAACTATTTTACTGATATTACTTTGTCCAATCAAATGCTTTGTAGGATGAGAATGTCCCTCATTCTAATACCATCTACAACAGACCAGCAAGTAGCACATCACATCATGGCTTTGAAATAAAAAGTAAAATCCGACCCTTTGAAATGTCCCACCCTCCTTTTTCAATAGGAAAGAAAACTGTGCACATCATGTGATTACATGTGGTCTTTACAATAATTTCTTCTGACTGCTTTTATGTTTGTCAGTATGTGTGTTGCTGATAAAAGCACTATAATGGTGTTGTATGAAATCCAGGGTCTAACTGATGTATTTGCCCTACAGAGTTTGGTGCTTAGCATTGCAAAGGGCCTTATGGAGAAAGAAGCCGCTCAGCTAATTGTAGACAGGGAGAATTACATGGCACAAAACTGCCCTCCTCTGTCCATGCCCTCATCTACAGCGGATCTGCAGGTCTGTCACCACATTCACCAAATGTTCAGAATGCTAATTGAATTAAAAGTCCTTGTATGATTTTATATGATATATGAATATGATTCACATGTACATCACTTAGATGTTTATTTGTTTGTTTTCATTAGGAAGACAGAATTTTTTTGTTAGATTATTTTAAAGCAACACTAAGTAAAACATTTTTTTTCACTAAGTAATTTTTGAATTAGCCTAATTGAACACTGTCTGGGTGTATTAAAACTTCAGGATTACATTCGTATAGACCTGCAACAGTGGTAAGGTAAAGCTAAGAGTGCTCCAGACCAACCTTCCGAACGAATGACTTACAGAAGGTATACTTAACTAAGAACGTTTCGGGAAACACGTATAAACGATAAGGTACAGCTTAAGGTGTAACTTAAGAACGATGTAGTGTTAAGGAGGTTTCGGGAAACCCAGCCCTGGCCACTACTACAGATATAAGTCAACCAACTTTACTTGTCTTATAATAGCTTTGGATTGGCCATGCCGTGGTAAGACACACCCAGATTTAGGTTGGTCAAGCAGCACTTTTGCTACCCTAAAAGGAAATTCACTTCTTGTCTTTGCAAAACACGTACACTTGAATTAGAGCCAAAAATTAGTTGTCACTAATCTGATGCAAAACTTGCGGTAACATACGAATCCATTTAATCTACTTGGGAAAACAATTTCAAAGTCAGTCGGAATAAAATCAAATGTAACAATTTATTATGTCAGGTAAATGTATCATGCCAATTTCATAATCAGTTTATGAAAAATAATAAATACAAAACATCAAATGCTCTGGAATAAAGAGAGAAGATGCGAACCTGACATTATAAAATGATGTGAAGTGCCTGCATACACTCCGCATCACGGGCTAATTTGAGTTACAAATCGCCACAAGCCTTCTTCAGCATCTCCCTAAATACTCAGACCAAGGCAGAAACCTCTTTTCAAATGTAAACATGAGTTCACAGTGGGAACTTGCATTCAGAGTTTACACCTTTTGGGAGCAGAATGCCATTTGCCATGATAATTGTTCATATTAAACCATATAGATTTTGGGGTGAATTCAGGTAGGGATGGGTGAAGGGAATGATTTGTAAATTGGGAGGTGATCAACTCAAGTGTGATCATGTCTCGAATGGGGATGGTAATATAGCAAGAGAGTTAAAATGTTAATTTCGTTTATTTTTCATAGAGTAGCCCTCTCTTCCAGTTCTTCCAGTTTCTCCAGTCTTACACCATAGACGCATCTGGAAAACCAATGAAATATATTTCAATTTTACTAGAATGGCATTTGAAAAATGTTTTTCTTGACGTTTATGGTTGTGAACGGACAAATAGGCTCTTAATATTGTTTATTAATGCTTGATTTTTGTGGCTTTTAATAAAATAATATAATATAATATAATATAATATAATATAATATAATATAATATAATATAATATAATATAATATAATATAATATAAACATTGATGTACTCATGTTATTTAGATGGCACCATGAAATACTTTAAGAAAATCATAGTAAACATCCAGAAAAACAATGGAATTTTATCTAGATTTTGCAACAATCTTCTCTTTTGGATATTAGAATGGCATTCAAAATATTTTTTTCTTGACATTTATGGTTGTGAACAAAACAAATATGTTCTTAGTATGTAGGCTATATTAGTGCTGTCCAGATGTTTCACTGATGTCTCAGTGATGAATATGCGACTAGGCATGATAAAAGTTATATTGCATACTCTTGAAACATTATGATGCAAAACATGGTTAGAAAAGAGAGCCTGACTCTTTCAATGTCGTCCATTCAGGAACTGTGCAAGAAACTTCACCATCAGATCGACACGGTTGATGAGGAGAGATATGACTTGCAGAGCAAAGTGGGCAAGGGAGATAAAGAGGTAACTTATAAACTATAATACTCAAACATACCTTATGATGATGATGAAGGTGATGTTTCTGTTGAGTCTATATATTGGGTTCTCTGAGGTCTGTTTTGACTCTAGTCTAATGTGTGTATAGATTGAAGATCTGAAGATCAAGGTGGTCGACCTGATTGGCAAGTTCAAGAAACCCGCGTTGAAGAAAGTGCGCATGTCTGCCGATCAGATGCTTGGGGCTCTTCTGGGCTCCAAACACAAGGTGTCTCTGGATCTGAGAGCCAACCTGAAACAAGTCAAGAAGGAAGTCAAAGAGGAGGTGAGTGAAATATGATGCTGTGACTTTTCCTTTGTGCTTATAGTGCAGAGCAGATGTGAAGTTATATAAATCCATGAAGCCATGAGAGGCCGTCCATTAGTGATTTTACCATGGGTAAATCCCCCTAACTGGCCTCAAGTTGCTCATTGCTTGTAGCATAGGTGAACATATAAACAATAATATAAATATTTGTATCACTTATCACATAAATATGAATAAAAAAATAATATTTATTATTAAAACAAATAAACCATTAGAGGCTCTTATCATGATTTACTACTTTAATAAATATGTTTATTGAGTAAGTAGTTAATAATGCATTTTTGTGTCTTCCTTTGGTTTATATGTCAAGTCACATTTATTTATACAAGTCACATTTTTATTGTATACAATACAGATTGTTTCAAAGCAGCTTCACATTAACAAACAGTGTTAATGTTGTAAAATGCATCAATTATGAAACAAATTCAATTTAAGCTGTAAAGCAGCTCTTCAGAAGGTAATATTAGGGCAGTCAATAGATTACGATTTTAATCACGATTAATATTCTTTAACGTGTTCATTTTCTCATCATTTGCTATATCCAGCAAAATAAACTATCCGAAGGATGATTTTCACAAAACTGCATTTTCTGCAAGTTTTGTTTTTCATGGTAAATGTAGGTGTCTTTCCAAAAAGGACACTTGGAGACTCCAAAAGGACACCTAATAACCAAATGAAATAAACAGTCCATATAGCTTAATTCATAAATGTATGCACACAAAAGCACACACGGAAAAGTTCAGTGTACAGTATGTGTACAGTGCAACAGCAAAGAGCTTGTTTAGAGCTTTTTAGTGCTTGTTTACATTTTAGACAGTTGCAATAGTTGCAATACTCAACACAGAACCACATGGAGATGACAATAAATAAATAAAAATCCCTAAACCAACGGCCTTGACCTGACTACATTATATGCCTACTACACTACAGTACATGGATCCATTCAGAATGACTAAACACAGGAACATACACATGCCAGATAACAAAACTATCCTCCTGAATGTGTGGAAATAACGTGAATGTACCGAAATGTGTCTGAGCATAAATACAATGTGCGTTTGTTTGCGCATCAATATCACAGACTCGCGTGTTCTTACTGTACAACTACTGTACATTATCACAATCGTGTTTACAATCCTCATCCATCGAGACTTTGGTTTGCTTTATCCAGTCGAGAAACGTTGTCCGGTATCATCTGTTCTGATAAACTCCTGACTTCTTAGATCATCTAACTGCGTGACGTAAATTTCGTTAATGATGCAATTGTGCGTGCTACCAAGGTTACCATATAATTATTTTAAGCGTTAATGATTTTTTTATTAATTGCATGCGTAAACGCATTAATGTTGACAGCCCTGATATAAAGTATACAGGCCTATGTTTAATTGAACTACCATTTCTTCACACTCAATTCCTCTCTCATAATCCAGGTTTCAGATGTTGGGGACTGGCGTAAGAACGTTGAGGACAAGGCCGGTATGGGCGGCAGGAAGAAGATGTTTGAGGGTGAAGCCTAAATTCCTAGACATTTCTTTAATTATTGTGGAAATTCGTCAGTGCTATGCAATCATTTATCTTTTTTGCCATAGTTTTGTCTTTAGCTTTCAGTGCCTCAAATGAGCATTTGCTTCATGCAGTATGTACAGTATATGTCCTGAAAGAGAATTGTGTATCATCGCTGAGCCATGACCATTAAATGAATGCTTTTGAGGAAAATCCCTTTTTTGTTTGTTTTATTACGCATGCTTTGGTTCTTTCACTCCCTTACACTCTTTGACTAGTGCTTTGTTTGGATTGTAATGAATACATATTATAGTGCTGAAATTAAATTTGGTCGGTATACAGCTTCCAGATGAAATATGGGTGGCATTTTAATTTAATTTGGTTGGTACACAACTTCCAGAATAAATATGGGTGTCATTTCAACTCACATTTATGGAGATCTCCTCTTTTGCTGTATGGTGAGTAACTTAAAATACTTTTTTCTGAAATATCTCTCATTATTTTGCTATGGAACCCTTTATTTGTTCTGTCAGATATGTTATGGATCTTGGTGTATTACGCATTGTTTCCGTTTACAGCACACGCATAAGCATCTTGAATGAAGGGGAATGTTGTCCCGCCGAGGATGGGCTCGGGATATTTCAGGAGCTCAGCGGCCTATTGGTCTAGCCTGGAACCCACTTCCATAAACAGGAATAAAACAGAGTGTTTCCGTCTTTCTAGACATGCCTGGCTTTGCTCAGAAAGTCAAGAAAGAGATCAACCGCCGTATTCCTTTAGGTACATTTGTCAGACTGGGGAAAATTTGGAAAACACAATGTTTTCGTTTCTGGGGCACCATTCCTGTTGCAGTGAAGGTTTAATATGATATTGCATATATTTTGAATATTATAAAATATGTAATACAATTTTTTTTTTTTTTGCAAATTCATTTTTTAGAAAGTGTTAATGAACACTGCCTCATGTGTGGGCTTCAGTTTGTTAGATACATTTTTTTTTTAAATTGCACAATCTAATGAGGGGTTATTTATATGGAGGGGGTTCGGGTGGAGATGAGGGATTTGATATTGTGTTTCAGGTGTGTGTGTTCTATTGGTTCTCTGGATGGATCTACTACCATAAAAAGAGAGATTGGATTTCCTTGGTCATAGGGGAATACAATATAAACTTATGATGCCCGCTCCCTGCAGAGACCCAGTTCTTCCTCCATTCTTCTGGCTGTGTGTGCCTCAGCTCATAGGTGAGATGCTGTTTTCTCTGCTTTTTCCTATGATTATCCTATTGTTAATGTTGTAATAGCATCTTGGTGAAGCTTGACCAACTGCACTGTGTACATTTTTGGCGTTGACAGATAATTTAATATTTTAACCAAATTTAGCTATTTGTGATGCATTTGAAAGGTGTTTTTACTGCTTGTTTATTTTTTATTTTCAATTTTGTAAGCATAATTTGAGATAAGTAGTTTGTGCATGATATCATTTTTCAGAACCTTTAAGAAAAGTTTGTTCAGACTTGGATTGATTTGTTGGGAAATCAATTATCTGGTTTTATTTTGTCTTATTTGTCATGGGACATTACATCTGTATTCTTGTTGGGAATATAGAAAACTGCTATTGAAAAATCACTGCACTATTCTGACACACACTTGGTAGATGAAAGATAATGGGCCCTATCTTGCACCCAGCGCAATTGACTTTGTACACCGACGCATGTATCATTCCTATTTTGCACCCGCGCACAGCGGACTTTTCCCTCCACAGAAGCACGTCGGTTAACTAAGAAATACACTTGCGCTCCCGGGGCGGTTCAGCGCAAAGAGGAGGCGTATTCCGGCGCAAACGTTCCTTCATGCTATTTTGCAGGTTTAGAAAACAATTCCGCCATTAACCGAAAAAAAACTAGTTTAAAGTCAGAGGCGCGTTGCGCATGTTATTCATATGCTATTTTAAGGGCGCATGCTTGGCCATAATCAATGTAGCGTGTGCACAACGCGCATACACTTTGATTCTCTCACACAGAAGCAGCCGTTTTCATTTTTTCAAATCATACATTATTACGATAGATAGATAGATAGATAGATAGATAGATAGATAGATAGTTTATTATAAAAGCATACATCTAGCTTACACATTTACCCAAATGATCATACGCCTGTTTAACCGAAGCTAATTTGGGTGGGTTTCTCCCATCCCCAACGTCATTTCTCTGTGTTTCACGGCCCGGGACGAGAACGTCTGTCTCCTCGGCTGTGAACCGCTCCTGGCGCGCGCCTGGCAAATCCGCCGTTATAATAGCAATCCGCTATAGAACAAGAGCGCCTGCTCTTAAAGGGAATGTGAGATGTCGCTCTGATTGGTTTATTTCACGTTACGCCCAAACCACAAATATGAATAATGAAGCTACTTCAGACCAACCCCTTTTAGATTTGCGTCGGGCGCAAGAGTAATTTATCCCGCCGGTATAATAGCAACAGCGCCCAAGACCCGCCCACAAAGTTACTTGCGTTTTGCGCTTGATACTTGCGTTTCAGATCGTTAAAATAGGGTCCAATGTGTTGATTTGAGATTTAGAAACTCGATTCATTTCGGCTGTTAGGACTAGAGGGTGATATGCCAATGTTTATCTTGCTGTCAAGACCGAATCTTAAAATAAATAAATAAATAACACTTCAGCTGGCGTGTCTAAAATGACCCTCAGGGATCTCTTTGGTGCTTTAGACAATGATGCTATGGCTTAAATCTGGGGTATTAGCATTGTTCAAATGTAAAGGACTTTACTACATATTTACTCACATTATCACAATGGTACTCATTGTCATACCTTTGACCTGGCATTGCAATTTGCATTCTAAAAGTAATCCTGACACAGAAGAAGAATAGACAGTTGATAATTGATTCGTTTTTAACTAATTATTATATACTTTTTTTTTTTATCATATTAGGGACATTTATGTTGTAAATATTAAATTAAGTTTAATGTTATTTGACACATTTACTTAAACTATAATATAATATAATATAATATAATATAATATAATATAATATAATATAATATAATATAATATAATATATGTGAGTTAGTATATGACAGAACTTTCATCCAATTGAAAATAAATTGTGATCATTTGGTCATACATTTAAGTTAGGCTCAGCCTTTAAATAAATGGAATTTAAAACTGTGAGAAAGGGCATCCTTAATTTCACAGGAAACGAAGGACGCATTTTAAGGAGCCTTCGAAATTGGGACAGCCTTTGTCACGCCGCAGTGACACAATGGATGCAGCCTTTGAATTGGGACGCAGCAGGGGAGTGTTTGGTAACCTGTCTGGAAAGCGGAAAACAAAAATATCAGTGCAAATATCAATTAATCTACTACCTTACGCTTGGAGCATTGTTTTTTTTAACCTAACCTTTACCCCCGGGTTCACAGACAAGGCTTAAGCCTAGTCCCAGACTAAAATTCATGCTTGAGCTGTTTTAACTGAAAGCAACTTGCACTGACAAATCTTAAAATATGTCAGTGCAATTGTTTTGTATAGAGATGCACATCAGTTATATTTTTTTCTAAGGCACATTTAAAAAAGCTATTTGAATGCCCTTATTGCACTAAGGCCAAATCTTGGCTTAATCAAAGCCCTGTCTGTGAAACCAGGCCTTGGGGTTTATTTTTTTTATTTTTTTTAACATTTGATTCTTATTTTCAGGGATTAAGGATGAACGTAATCAGGAAGAGAGATGGATGGAGAGTTGCAGAAGTCTCTAGCGATATCTACTGGTCATGGTGGGAACTGCAGGTAATCTGCATCTTGATGACCGTTTGTTGTTGTACATAACATGCAATTGATAAAACAGGATAAATGTGTCAATTTTAGTAGTCTTGTTGTTGCATAATGCATTGCCTACCTCATTACATTACCTGTAAAATTAAGTAAGTGGAGTCAATTACCTGTTATGTCAGTGAAGTAAATACTGAATGGTTATTTCACTTTTTTATTCCAAGCATGTGTACAAAATTTGGTTTAGTAAACAGGAGGTTGATGTTACTTTCCAAACACATTATATACTCTCGGAGAAAACATCTATTAACCAGTTAATATGAATGATTTGAACATGCAATACACACACAGATTTAACTGCTGTACATAATTTAAAAAAAAATCTTAAAATTAAATGAAACCACTTCTCATAAAGTAGAACACAGACTTATTTTCAATGAATGATATATGCATTCTTTATAACAACTTGCACACATCATTCTTTATTCTTTCAAGCAGACATTTTTTATAAATTAAATATAATGAATCCTTATTAAAGCTATTAAAGAGCAGTGAATGCTTTTCTCTTTTTCTTTTGTTGTTTGATTAATATTAAAGGAATAGTTCACTTACAAATGAAAATTCTGTCATAATTTACTCACCCTCAAATTGTGTCAAACCTGTACAAGTTTCTTTCTTCTGCTGAACACAAAGGAAGATATTTTGAAGAATGTCGGTAACCAGACAGTTGATGGACCCCATTGACTTCCATAGTAGAAAAAATAAATACTATGGAAGTTAATGGGATACATCAACTGTTTGATTATAGACATTCTTCAAAATATTTGCTTTTGTGTTCAGAAGATGAAAGAGTGATGCCTGAGGCCGAGACTAATGCAGTTTCGAGCAAAAGTTTGCAGTTAGTGATAAAGATAAAGTGAGTAGTATTCAGCTGGTCATGTGATCTCAACATGGCAGCCTCCATGAGAGGGCGACCTGCCCCTTGCCGAATAAAGCAGACACTTACATGACTGTAGTCTTTTTCATATTAGACATTAATATGTAAAACTTATTTTTTACAGTTAACAGAGCTTCTGAGATGCCTCAGCTTCTGTTTGATTCTGTTATTGTTACTTTTACAGAGCTGATGATGGTCAGAGAAATTCATCAGTAGAACTGGTCCAAATTAACCTCGTTTCCTATTCTATTGAATGTGAAGTTCTGTAAGACACCTTGAAGCTGATGGTAAGTTCAGTGAGTCTATTTGTTTGTGATTTGAAATGTATTCAGAGCCAACTTGTTTTTAGGCTAATTATTCAAGAAAATTCTACTTTTCTACACAATTAATTAGTTTAAAATTGGGAATTTGGTAACACCAACCAATAGCCAATTAGTTTTACAGCCATTTTTTTAACTGGAAATGTATATAAATAGCAGTAGTGTCTGATTCTGTGAGTGAGCACATTAGCTATCACATTTGAAAACCAAAAGAGCACCTCTTCATGTTAAAATGTTGTGTAATTGAAGCCTTGATTTGTGCTCTAGCTGCATTATAACATTCCTATTTTGTTTGCGTGTGTCTTGACTCTGTTAACCTCTAGACAGTGCTGGGAAATCCAGAGAGAGCGTGTTTAGTATTAATATGAATGAAATATATCATTTAACAGCGAGAATGGCGACTACAATCGACTACATAGCATGTGTTACAAATAAAGCTACAATAAGCTCATGGAGTGAATACAATTATAGTCAATCATCTTTGAAGCAGAGGAAACTCTGACCAATAAGAGAACAGTTGTACTAGCATGTGACTTGCACAAACACGTTTTGGTACGAATTGAAAGGTTGCCTTGTGAAAGCAAACCAAACCAAGAAGAAAATGCAACATTGCAACAAATTAAGCCCCTGTTTCGGAACAAAACAAACGATCTACAGGTGTAAAATTGCCCTATATGCTAAATCATGTATAATGTTCTGCATGCACAATGTAAGAAATTAAATACAGAATTAAATTTATAAAAGACAAAAAAATTATACTAAACAGAAAACCAAGTCATTTTAACTGATTTAGAAGGAAAATTAGAATAAAAGCGAAATTGCCAAGTAGCTTGGCTTGTTTTAGCAAACTTGGATTCAGGGTTACGTTCATTTTGGAATGTAACACCTACTTTTCGTGATCCAGTCAGGATAAAATAAAGTCTCAATTATAGAAATGGCACATTATAGAAGTAAAATATATACTACCTATACTACACAGTACATGTAGAAAGGTGTTTTTTAATAGATATATAAAATAGTAAGTGTTAGTATTAATGGGTCAAGCGTTGACAAAAAGATTCAGACGTTTCTTGAAAACGGCTAAAGACTCAGCAGCTTGGGTTGAGATAGGCAGGTCATTACACCAGCATTGTACAGTCAAGGAAAAGGGCCGTGAAAGTGATTTTGTGCCACTTTTGGATGAGACCACAAGACGCCGTTCACTTGCAGAACGCAAGCTTCTGGAGGGCTCTGAAGTGAGTTTAGGTATAGCGGTCCAGAGCCAGTGGTTGTTATGTAGGCAAACATCAGTGCCTTGAATTTGATGTGAGCGGCTATTGGCAATTCCATGCTGGAAGGCCAGCCAAGAGAGCATTACAATAGTCCAGTCTGGATAGAACAAGAGCTTGGACAAGGGCAGTTCTAACAATGTGGTCTGTGAAGTTTAACTGATCATCAACCACAACTGCAATGTTCCTGGCTGTCCTGGATGGAGTTATGTTTGACAAACCTAAGTTGTGATGGAGTGTTGGGTTTGCTGGGACCACAAGCAGTTCTGTCTTTGCAAGGTTGAGTTGAAGGTGGTGGTCCTTCATCCAGCAAGAAATGTCTGTCAGGAAGGCTGAGATGCGAGCAGCTACCGCCAGATCTGGCTGGAATGAGAGGTAGAGTTGTGTGTCATCAGCATAGCAGTGATAGGAAAAACCATGTTTCTGAATTACAGATCCTAGTGATGACATGTAGATGCAGAAGAGAAGTGGTCCAAGCACTGAGCCCTGAGGCACCCCCGTAGCTAGATGCTAGGTGACTTAGACACCTCACCCCTCCACGACACCCTAAAGGACCTTCTGTACCTGAGAGGTATGACTTGAACCATTGGAGTGCAGTTCCTGAGATGCTCTTCATCATGAGGGTTAAGATGAGGATCTGGTGGTATGTGTCAAAAGCAGGAGACAGATTTATTAACTGTAGAGTCTAATGAACATGCTATTATGTCATCTAAATCATCTGACAAAGGTCGTGGAGAATATTTCTCAACTGAAAATAACTCATAATTGTAATTTGATGAAAATAAGAACATAAAACATTACATAATGTACATCATATCCTGTTGGAATTTATTAAAATGGTAGTAGCATCTCTATGACCAACAGACACAGTCTTAGACGTTTCTGTAAATAGTACACCACCAGCTTAACAACTGAGTAAGTATTTGTAAATGATCTTATGTGTATTAGTAAGCACTGCTGACTTTGCAACCTAGGATCATGTAAGGTCAAAGCAGGGGCGAGCACCTCTGTAAAACAAAATAAAAGAGTTGTTTCTATTAATTAAACATATAAGAAACTTGATCATTGCAAGGCAGAAATGGCAGCTTGCCTTTTCAAAAAAAAAAAAAGAAAATAATAATTTTTCTTAGTTATAACCAATAAAGGAAAGAAACATAAACACAATAAGTGTTATTCTCCAACACCCTGCATGTTAATCAATTCATTTGGCAGATGAACGACTCCTGACAGCCCTTATCAGATCATATTCATCAACTGCCTTGACCTAACTCTTCTTGTTAGTTTCATTATCCTGACATCTGGAAATTTGTTTTCTCCAGTAGTCTATTTTAAGCAGTGTGATCAGCGGACATTAGAAGTGGATATTTCAAGAGGCTGGCAAACCAACTGTGGTTAGTTACATTACCATAAAGAGGGGAGACGAATGATGACGCCAGGTTTATATACCGGTTTATAAGTGTAGTCCTTCTGCTTGTGGTCTGCTTCCTTCAGATATTCTTCTTTCAGGGCTGAACTGCTGCTAAACTTTCTCATATAGGTGAGGACAATGTCTACCTTTTCATGGTTTGATTCCATTTTGTCTCAAGCATCCAAAGATGCTTGACTTGTTTTTGAGGTGTTATTCACTTGGAATTTACTGAACTCATGCTTTGGATTGTATTTTTAGGATGACAAACGTATTTCTGTAAGCAGTTTATAGTGATTTGCAACTATAAAATAACTTCAGAGGAATATCAAATATTTGTATTTTATTAAGTGATTATTTTTGCATCACTTAATAAAATACAAATATTTGATATTCCTCTGAAGTTATTTTATAGTTCCAAAATCACTATAAACTGCTTACAGAAATACGTTTGTCATCCTAAAAATACATTATTCTTTCAATTAATTTATATAAAAATATATGTCATTTTAGAGTATTGTGCACACATTATTTAATTCTAAATTCGCATGTATTAAAGATTTTATGTTCTTGCTACTGAATTAAATGCCACTTGAATATCTTGCAATGCGTGTTGGACTGCCAAAGTGAGCTTGGCACAAAAATGACATTTTAAATGACTGTATGAACATGAATATGTATGCTCAAATGTCACTACAAATGCTAATACATTTATTGTTTATATCATTAAAGGGATAGTTGAAAATTCTGTCATCATTTACTCACCCTCAAGTTGTTTCAAGCCTGTATTAATTTCTTGTGCTGAGCACAAAAGGAAATATTTTCAACATATATTGTGGGTTGCTGGTCCCCATTGACTCCCATAGTATAGAACATAATACAGTGGAAGTCAATGGGGACCAGAAACTGTTTGGTTAACAAACATTCTTCAAAATCTTTCTTTATATGTAACAGAGGAAAGAAACTCATACAGGTTTAGAACAACATGTGAGTGAGTAAATGATGACAGAATTTTCATTTTTGGGTGAACTAACCCTTTAATACTATAATTTGCACAAAAAAAGAAAGAACGAAAAGAAACAGTCCCTTAGATATCTCTGTCGAACCATCCTGAGCTTTGAAGGGATCTGTTATAAATATCCAAGACATCTGAATACAGCAAAACACGATCTGTGTGATTAATACAGCTGTCTTCGGACAGGGTCAGATTAGTTGTATTGTTGACATATGCATATATTGTTCCAGAAGCAGGGAGACTGAGATACTGGATATGAGAGGGGGAAATTCACACCCCTCCCTCTGGATCTCAAGACATTTACAAGTGCTGGTTTCAAATTATAATGCAGAAAATATAGCCCACTCTATATGACATCTCTCTTAATGCGTATATCACAAAATAACCTTTGAATTAATCAAGACTAAATATTGTATATCAAAAGGTAAATATATAAAAGGCTTTCTAAAAATGTCTTTAAATATTTCTGCTCTGTTTTGCACTCTGTACAGGGGTGAAGAAAACACGGGGCCAAAATGTCTGAGTGAGTATATGAATATCTCTGTTATTTATTTTATTTATTTCATATCAAAGAAATGGGAATCTATTTCTTGTTTTGTTCAATTGTAATTCCTTTATCATCCATCACAGAAAAAAGATGACATCGAGCCGCAGGCACCATCTCAAGGTAGAGTAAAGAATGCACAGATGCTTTTGATATTATATAATATATTATACAATATTTAATAAAGACCTCATTAAATAATATTTGATTTTGTGTCTGATATAATATAATATAATATAATATAATATAATATAATATAATATAATATAATATAATATAATATAATATAATATAATATAATATAAGAGTAATTGATGACTGGTCGTTGAATTATTCGAAAATAATGTACAAACCAATGCGGCCGCAGACAACAAATTTCTGAGCGAGTGTGTGTCCGTACTGTATGTGTGTGTGTTTGAGTGGGAGAGCAGGATAAATAGAGTATGTGCTTTCAATTTTTATCCTATTGTTTACTATTATATAGTCAATCAGATTCAAGCATTCAACAGCCCCGTAGTAATTATTATATTATATTATATTATATTGCAAGAAAAAATCACAACATGGCTTTGACATAAAAAGTCAAATCTGACCCTTTGAAATGTCCCACCCTCCTGTTTCAATAGGAACTGTGCACATCATGTGATTACATGTGGTCTTTACAATAGTGTCATTTCTTCTGACTGCTTTTATGTTTGTCAGTATGTGTGTTGCTGATAAAAGCACTATAATGGTGTTGTATGAAATCCAGGGTCTAACTGATGTATTTGCCCTACAGAGTTTGGTGCTTAGCATTGCAAAGGGCCTTATGGAGAAAGAAGCCGCTCAGCTAATTGTAGACAGGGAGAATTACATGGCACAAAACTGCCCTCCTCTGTCCATGCCCTCATCTACAGCGGATCTGCAGGTCTGTCACCACATTCACCAAATGAATTAAAAGTCCTTGAAACTACAAAAATAAATATATATATGATTTTCGTTCTCTCATAGCACATGTACATCAATAAGATGTTTTTTTGTTTACGTTTTCATTTGGAAGACAGAATTTTACAATACATTGTTTACAAAAACAGTAATTCAATATCATTACCATGCTCATGAACTTCAGGGTTATTATCATTACCTAAAACTAATGTTATTTCAGGTTGTAGCCAAGGCGACATTTGAATTCTAAAATAATTAAAACTAAGAGTGAAATAAAAAGTTATAGAAACTTTTTTTTTTTTAAAGCACAAAAAAAAACTAAAAAAAAACAACAAATTTACTAAAACTTAAAACATTAAAACATTTACTAAAACAAAAACTTTTGATTTGTTTTAAAGTAATCCGCAATTTTAGTAAAATAAAATAAAATAAAATAAAACAACTGATGCACTCGTTTACAAGGCACTTCGAAAATACTTCAAGAAAACCACTTTTGTGGCTTTTTATAATATAATATAATATAATATAATATAATATAATATAATATAATATAATATAATATAATATAATATAATATAATATAATATAATATAAACATTGATGTACTCATCATGTTATTTAGATAACTTTTGGATATTAGAATGGCATTCAAAATATTTTTTTCTTGAACATTTATGGTTGTGAACAAACAAATATGTTCTTAGTATGTAGGCTATATTAGTGCTGTCCAGATGTTTCACTGATGTCTCAGTGATGTATATGCGACTAGGCATGATAAAAGTTATATTGCATACTCTTGAAACATTATGATGCAAAAGATGGTTAGAAAAGAGAGCCTGACTCTTTCAATGTCGTCCATTCAGGAACTGTGCAAGAAACTTCACCATCAGATCGACACGGTTGATGAGGAGAGATATGACTTGCAGAGCAAAGTGGGCAAGGGAGATAAAGAGGTAACTTATAAACTATAATACTCAAACATACCTTATGATGATGATGAAGGTGATGTTTCTGTTGAGTCTATATATTGGGTTCTCTGAGGTCTGTTTTGACTCTAGTCTAATGTGTGTATAGATTGAAGATCTGAAGATCAAGGTGGTCGACCTCATTGGCAAGTTCAAGAAACCCGCGTTGAAGAAAGTGCGCATGTCTGCCGATCAGATGCTTGGGGCTCTTCTGGGCTCCAAACACAAGGTGTCTCTGGATCTGAGAGCCAACCTGAAACAAGTCAAGAAGGAAGTCAAAGAGGAGGTGAGTGAATGGTTAAAGTGAAGATCAGATGTGAATAGTTATCTAAATCAAGCGTAGCGTCAGTTACCAGGTCACGTTAGTCAAGCTCGCGTCAGCTGATCCACGTCTACCTAAAGGAATATGACGCCTATCACCGTATACATAAGCTCCTTCAGTATTATCAGCAGCTATCACGTTTCTCAGGAGCTAATTACCCTCCTCCATCCCCAGCTCCTCCTCTCTCTGGCATTCTGATTCCCGTTGAATCAGAATAAATTCTCAAATTATGTTGTACTTTAAAATCTTGAATTAATGATATCTGCAATACATTCATGTTGGTTCTGTTCTGTTTCCCCTAAGGGGGGTTATTGCTGCCCAGAACAGAACCATACCGCCAGTCCAAACTGTATGCTAATTGCCAATCGTATTTGACGATAATGGTCCTGACAGAAATAATAATGCCATGAGCCATGAGAGGCCGTGCATTACAGTGATTTTACCATGGGTAAATCCTCCGAACTGGCCTCAAGTCGCTTATTGCTTGTAGCATAGGTGAGCATTTAAACAATAATATAAATATTTGTATCACTTATCACATAAATATGATCAAAAATAATATTTATTATTAAAACAAATAAGCCATTAGAGGTTGTTATCAAACGTTAACCATGGCAAAAATCTTGCTAACGTATGAGCTCTCATGATTTCCTGCTTTAATAAATATGTTTATTGATATTGAAAATGAGTAAGTAGTTAATAATACATTTTTGTGTGTCTTCCTTTGGTTTATATGTCAAGTCACATTTATTTATACAAGTAAAATTTTATTTTATACAATACAGATTGTTTCAAAGCAGCTTTACATTAATAAACATGAAAATAACAGTAATGTTGTAAAATTCATCAATTATCAAACAAATTCAATTTAAGCTGTAAAGCAGCTCTTCAGAAGGTAATATTAGGGCTGTCAATAGATTTTAATCGTGATTTATCTTGTTTAACATGTTCATTTTCTCATCATTTGCTGTATCCAGCAAAATAAACTATCCGATTGAAGGATGATTTTCACAAAACTGCATTTTCAGCAAAGCTTTTTTCATGGTAAATGTAGATGTCTTTCCAAAAACGACACTTGGAGACTCCAAAAGGACAACTAATAACCAATTCATACATTTATGCACACACGAAAAAAAACCGAAAAAAAAACGTACAGAACAAAACTTTTCAGAGTTCAGTGTACATTATTTGTACAGTGCAACAGCAAAGAGCTTGTACAGAGCATGTTTACGTTTTAGACATGTCAAGTTGCAATACTCAACACAGAACCACATGGAGATGATGCTCTTCAGAAACAATCACAGAATATGATCACAGAATAAATAAAAAAATTAAAAAAGTGTGTTTAAACCTAAACAGACACTGGAATGAATAATTCACTGAGTCTCTATTCTCTCTGCCATCTTTGATGTAATCAGCCTGGTTTTCTTTACATCAGTGCTGTTTTGGACTGATTGTTTCAATGCATTTGCTAATTGGCTAATTATATAGAAAAATGTCTTAATGGCTTAAAATGATCTGATCGCAAACAGAAGCAAAATCGGGTTAAAGGGTTCGAATAGAAATTTCCGCCTATTAGCGTTACAGGTTATTGTGGCCATTGTAGATGCTCAGAGTCAGTCTGAAAAACTCTTCTAAGATCATCTAACTGCGTGATGTAAAGTCCGTTAATGATGCAATTGTGCGTGCTACCATGGTTACCACATAATTATTTTAACGCGTTAAGGATTTTTTCATTAATTGCATGCGTAAACGCATTAACGTTGACAGCCGTGATATAAAGTATACAGGCCTATGTTTAACTGAACTACCATTCCTTCACACTCAATTCCTCTCTCATAATCCAGGTTTCAGATGTTGGGGACTGGCGTAAGAACGTTGAGGACAAGGCCGGTATGGGCGGCAGGAAGAAGATGTTTGAGGGTGAAGCCTAAATTCCTAGACATTTCTCTGTTTAATTATTGTAGAAATTCGTCAGTGCTATGCAATCATTTATCTTTTTTTGCCATAGTTCTATGTCTTTAGCTTTCAGTGCCTCAAATAAGCATTTGTTTCATGCAGTATGTACAGTATATGTCCTGAAAGAGAATTGTGTATCATCGCTGAGCCATGACCATTAAATGAATGCTTTTGAGGAAAATGCCTTTTTTGTTTGTTTTATTACGCATGCTTTGGTTCTTTCACACACACTCTTTGACTAGTGCTTTGTTTTGATTGTCATGAATAAATACTATAGTGCTACTGTATGCTGCTTTTTTCTTCTATTTTGATCAGTTTCATTGCTCTATAGGTATTCCTTTAATTCAATTAAAGTAAAATTTAATTTAATGAAATTTAATTTGGTCGGTACACAACTTCCAGATGAAATATGGGTGGCATTTTAATTTAATTTGGTTGGTACACAACTTCCAGAATAAATATGGGTGTCATTTCAACTCACATTTATGGAGATCTCCTCTTTTGCTGTATGGTGAGTAACTTAAAATACTTCCCTCCCCTTTTTTTTCTGAATCATCTCTCATTATTTTGCTATGTAACCCTTTATTTCTTCTGTCAGATATGTTATGTATCTTGGTGTATTACGCATTGCTGCCGTTTACAGCACACGCATATACGTCTTGAAGGAAGGGGAATGTTGTCCCGCCTAGGATGGGCTCGGGATATTTCAGGAGCTCAGCGGCTTATTGGTCTAGGCTGGAACCCACTTCCATAAACAGGACTCCCAAGATCTGCTGACCCATCAGAGTCTAACATATATATCCTATTTAACTTTTCTCTCTCTGAGGCTCACCAGTCTTTCCAGTTCTTCCTCCAAGTGTTCCTCCTCTTCTTCTCATTAGGTGAGCGTCATTCCCGAACTCTCTGTAGATCTGTACGAAAAAGGACAAAGGCACATCTTTGAATGCAAACATTTGTGCATAGATTTAGATACTATTTATCTCCTAAAACAATTACGTTACTGATGAATCTTTCCTGTTGTTTAGAGACATACTGTCCTCTAAGTGCTTGATTTTTACATCCATATGTCCAGACAGATAAAGTCTATTAATATTCATGAGTATACTGTAAAAAATGTGGCTGCGATTTAGTTATAACAACTTAAAATTTGTTGAGATAACTTAAATATCCAACTTAACTAAAGTTAACTAAACTTAATATTTTAAGTCAAGCATGAACACATACTTTTTAAAGTTGAAACAATGTTGGATTTTAAGTTGTGATAAATAATCGCAGCATTTTTTTTTACAGTGATAGAATATGTTGATAAGTGTGATTTTAAATGTAGTTATGAATTACCTGATTAAGTATACATTTTGTATATCTGTATTAAATGATATATAGAGAATTTATATGAACTTGAAATGTATATATTGAAAGGAAACAATATTTAACAGCAATACAATTTATTATAATTGTTTCTCTCAAAAAGTTAAATATTCATTTAAATGTTCTATTTTAATATGCTCTAATTGATATGACAGTTTATTCTGTTTAAATCACATGAGTTAGACTGTAGTTGTTATTGATAAAATATATCTTTATCATATTTTTATAATTAAAATGATATATCAATAAATTATGACAACATGTTTTTTTTACATTGCTTTACTCTTCAAAATAAGTTAAGCAGTTGTCAACTTTTTTACATGTTATACAAGATTCAACTCTAATTCAACATTTTAAGTCAATTTAATGTAATTTAATTTGAAATGACTTAAACATCCAAGTTGATTGTACTTAATTTAAGGTAGTAACTTTTTTAACAGAGTATACAATAGTATGATAATCGCATTTGTCTTATAGCCTCTGAATACAGCAGCTGATCGCTGGGATCATGTTTATGACCTTTTGAAGTCGTGACAAATGTACTGACTCGAGCATCTCAGACTATTGAGCTAAACTTACAGACTCAGTGTCCCTGATTGAATTTCATTTCTTAACAAACTTTACCTGTTTAAAACCACGTAGAAGTGCTTTTCTTGAGTTAGCCAATTAACTAAATTGCCTATATCTAATGAGTAATTTCTATCCAATCCAGGGTGAAAACACACTAAACCACCAAGATGTCAGAGTAAGTATTCTAATTCTGATTGCAGTGGGTTCTTTATTGGTTACATAGTGTAAAACCTTATAGACTACATATGTGTAATTTTATTTGAAGTTATGTTTGTTTTGAATAGAATAGTTTATAATAGAATCCCTTGCACTCTGAGTAAGTACAGAGCTCCGTTTGATACTCATGGCGAACTTGTTTTCATAAACAGAAAAAAGATGACCTCCAGCCGTAGGCATCATTTGAAGGTTAGACAATTTTACTGTAATTTCACAAAACACATGTTTTTTAATTGTTTTGTAAAGCGTATTGTTGACTTCTCTTCCTCTAACCCCTCAGAGCCTGGTGCTCTCCATCTGCAGCGGTCTGCTGGAAGCTGAAGTCAAGCAGGCTATTGCTGATAAGGAGGCGTACATGAGTGAACACTGCCCTGCTCTGGATATGCCTGGATCCCAGCAAGACCTGCAGGTGACCGCGTTATTGCTAGTTTCACCAGTAACACTGTAAAAATTATATGATAAAATAATTTATGACAACATATGTTTTTGCATTGCTTTAACTCAATAAAATAAGTTAATCTTTTTTTTTTTAAAGTTATTCAAGATTCAACTAAGCCATTTTTATTGTTAAACAATATTTAAGCAATAATTAGTTTGTCATCATATCAACGGGATAACAGTTTTTGCAATATTACTGTATTAGTATTTTGTTTTATGTATATATATATATATATATATATATATATATATAACTATCAAAAAAAAAAAATTAAACTGTATTTTTATAGCCTTCATTAACCCTTTGTTAATGTTAGTTAAAATGTATGCTCATGTTCGTTCACAGTGCATTAACTAATGTTGACACAACTTTTGATATTAAAATGTTTTAGCAAACATTGGTATTAGTCAAGTATTTACTAGACTAAGAAATGGAGTTTTGTTTATTAAAAAAAAGTATTGTTTATTGTTGTTTCATGTATATATATATATATATGACCACATATTATTAAACTTTCATATATAATTAGATCATATGTAATTAAGTAACCACATATTAATTCATATTTATTAAATATAATTACTTATATTAATATAATTGTTTATATATAAAAGTTGGTAACACTTTATTTCGATAGTCCCCTTTAGACATTCTATTGACTATACATGTAAGTAATTTTGCATGTACATCAGCCTAACACCAAACAGTCTACTAATGACTGGTAGTTGACATGAAGTTACTTATAGTTAGTAGAATGTCTAAAGCAGACCAGTGTAACCTAAAAGTTATATAAAGTTACATTGCATTCAATGTTCATGTTTTTAGGTGCTTTACTTGTGAACTGAAGCAACGGCCACCATGCTCTACTGTTTGAGCTACAGGAAGATTATAGAATGCTTACATCATTTTTGTATGTTTGATAATCAATATCATATATCATGTATCAGGAACTGTGCAAGAAGCTTCACCAACAGATCGACACCATTGATGAGGAGAGATACGACTTGGAGTCAAAGGTTTCCAAGGCAAACAAGGAGGTAAAGACCATGACACCTCAATGATCATTTGATCAGTGATTCATCCATTTAGTTGTTTTTCCAATTGTTATTTATTATTATATAATAATATAGATTGAGGATCTGAAGCTCAAGGTGGTCGACCTGATTGGCAAGTTCAAGAAACCCGCGTTGAAGAAAGTGCGCATGTCTGCCGATCAGATGCTTGGGGCTCTTCTGGGCTCCAAACACAAGGTGTCCATGGATCTGAGAGCCAACCTGAAACAAGTCAAGAAGGAAGTCAAAGAAGAGGTGGGTTGCAGATTCAGAATTTTGTGGGGACATCTCCAAGTGTGATGTATTTGGGCTTTATCCTCATCTCAGCACGTTGTATTCATGTCTGCTGTTTTTGCGTTCCACAGTCTGTAGAACAAGTTGGCGACTGGCGTAAGAACATTGAGGACAAGGCTGGTATGGACGGCAGGAAGAAGATGTTTGAGGGCGAGGCTTAAGATGTATCGTTTTTATTCTCCCATATGTCTTACATTTTCTCTGCCAAACATCTTTCTATCCTGTGAACCTCACGTTCAAATAAAAAGTATTTTTCCTGAACTATTTTGCACATTGTACATTGTCCGAGTGTTGAATGGCATGGCATTAAAGATTAGTGTATACATATATGCCTTTGTGTTTTTGCTCAGAGTTGCAGTTCGACTGAACAGCCAATAGCATTCGCATGTTCATTACTGTTCAAAGGTTTGGTGAAAGAAGACTATTATGCTCATCAAGACTGCATTTTATGATCAAAAATACAGTAAATACAGTACATTTGTAATTGGTAAATCCAACAATACATCTTTTATGCCAAAAATCATTAGGATATTAAGTGAAGATCATGTTCCATGAAGATATTTTGTAAATTTCCTACCGTAAATATATAAAATATTAATTTTTGTGAGTGAACGCAGCAGAATCGCGAACATAAATGAATAACTTTAAAGGCGATTTTTTCAATGTTTCGATTTTTTTTGCACCCTCAGATTCCAGATTTTCAAATAGTTGTATCTTGGCCAAATATTGTCATATAACAAACCATACATCAATGGAAAGCTTATTTATTCAACTTTTACATTTACCCATGTGATAGTTTTGTGGTCCAGGGTCACAAATGTTAAAATGTTCCTGTGATCAAAGCTGAATTTTCAGCATCATTACTCCAGACTTCAGTGTCACATGATCCTTCAGAAATCATTCTAATATGATGATTTGATGCTCAAAAAACATTTCTGATTATGATCAATGTTGAAAATGTCTTCATATTTTGTAGGAAAACCATTTTTTTCAGGTTTCTTTGATTAATAGAAAGTTCAAAAGAACAGCATTTATTTGAAATGTATACATTAAATGTATATGTTTTTTTCCCTTCACTTTTGATTAATTTAATGCATCCTTGCTGAACAAAAGTATCAATTTCTTTCGAAAAAAACACATACAACTGCATATAAGTACAACATACAACAATTGCCTACACAAAACAGATTTAATATTCAATTTTTGTCTGCAGTATGTGTTTATTTGATGAAAGATCCTGAAAGGCGTAAAGGAAGATTTAAACTCATTTTCATGTATTGAAAAATGACTGCATTATCAGTTAATATGGTATTGTATGGTAATACAATGGTACATTTTCATATAAAATGCTACTAATCAATTACAGTATTCATGTACCATTTCATTTCCATGGTCCTTTGAGAATACCATGGTAATACCATTCTACCATGGCCCAAAAATAAAACATGTTAATTATGTGGTTACATTTGTTATTTTTTCTTAGTTCATTCCGCTTTTGTAAACATTAGTGAAAAAACTCTAACCATAGCGGTAACCTCTGGTTATTAATATGGAATTATGCTTCTTGTTAAACATAATCTGCTACCATAGTACTGTGATGGTATTAGATGATAATACAATGAAATTTCCATGCTTTAAACATGGAATGAAATTAAATGATCATGGTAAGGCTGGTAATGACTGTGTCCAATTACAGGCTATTAAATAATTGTATGTCATCTTGAGGCCCCCTGGTTGAGAGCCACTGAATAATATAATATAATCTGATTAAAATATAATATAATATAATATAATATAATATAATATAATATAATATAATATAATATAATATAATATAATACCCTGTTTATAAGTATGCTTTGTTTTAGTATCATTAATGGGTGTATTATTATTGCAAATTAAATTTTTCTGGGGTCCATTGTAAAACCCGAGACTTTTTAAGTATAACTTGCGGGCAAATATTTAGATTTAAAAAATAAACTCTCCATCTCAATCATCCCAGCTGTTCTTACTTAGAATAATACTGGGTCTTGCCATTTCATTTTTCACAAAGACAACAGAGGAACCCCCAGCACACTCACTATCCAAGACCCTGAGCCATTTCAGGCTTGCACTTTCACACCCAGCTCACCCAACATCTTCTGTTTCTGGATCCAGGGCACTCAACTCCCTCCATGTAAGGTCAGGGCGCTCTGTATTTAATAGCTTGTGTGGTCCGTGCATGCTCAGGGTCCTTCTTAAGTTTCTCCAAGGAGCTCAAGTGTTGAACTGCAAGGACTTGCTAAGAATATCTCCTGACTCTGCTGCACTAAATGCAAGAAGATGCCAAACTATGTCGAGGACACATCATTTCCAAGGGCACTTAGACAAGACACCCTGAAACCGAATACAAGGGTTATAACATTTGGAAAACTGCATGCCACCATGAGACCTGGTGTCCTTTTCGACCATTTAGGAGACTGAATTTCAGTTTAAACAACCACTTATGTATATTATTAGTATTGGTGTTATTCATTTTATTTGACCCCTCTGAATACTGCATTAGAATCAAATGCAAATGGTACGAATGGAAAGAGTTTTTATTGGCTAATGAGGTCCTGCTTCCAGGCACTCCTGAGGCTGTGACGCATTATTATGTCAGTAATGTCACGACCCATCTGTGGTCTCTGGCCCTTCACAGTCACATGAACTTATGAGAAACAGCTGCCTTTAACTGGCACATATAGGCAACACGCAGAATCCAGGGTTACACAGGACTATCACAGCTACTGCACTGAAGTTTTGCAGCGCTGTAGAATCTTAAGACCAGTTCACGCCAGACAATAACTATAAGGGTAAAGTTTAATAAGACTTTGGTAAATCTGAAATATGATATAAAAAGTCAAAATGATGACAAGTCTTGCGATACAATTGTGACATACTAAGTCATAATTATGAACATTTTGACATAGTTCACAACTCTTTATTTCATAATTACTACTTAGTATGTCAGAATTTAAAAATAATTCAATTAAAAGTCACAATAATGAGATGTCATAATTATGACAAGGTCAAAATTATTATATAAAATGTCCTAATTATAACACAATTGTCATAATTATGGCTTAGTATGTCGACTGGCAACACAATTGAGACTTATCTCATTTAGAAGTTTTGTTATATTGTTATATTGTTACTTATCTCATAATTTCAACTTTTTATCATTATTATGATTTTATCTCATAATTCTGACTTTGCAACTCATAATTTTGACGACTTATTACAATTATGACTTTACAGATCAGAATTTTGACTTTATATCTGAATTATGAGTCAGTGTTTCATAAGTTTGACTTTTTATGTCATAATTCTGACTTTTTATATAATAATGTAGAACTTTTCAAATAATCTCATAATTCTGACTTTATTTCATAACTTAACTTCATAACTGACTTAATTTTATAATTATTACTTAGAATGTCATAATTTCAACGTCACAATTATGACTAAGTCATAATTATGAAATAAAACGTCAATTATGAGATATCATAATTATGACAAAAGGTCGAAATTATTATATAAAAAGTCATAATTAGGACAAGAATGTACATAATTATGACTTAGTAGATCACATTTGTGACTGTTATAATCATTACTTCTCATAATTTCAAAGTTTTTCATTATTATGATTTTACCTCATAATTCAGACTTTATTAGAATTACGACGTTACAGCTCAGATTTGACATTTCTAACTTAAGAGTTATTAGTATGTCATAATTCTGACTTTTAATGTTCTAATGATGATTTATCAAATAATGATTTTTTTTTCATCTTATGTGGCAGAAATGGGCTTTCAAACAGGAATATATAGATAAATATAATAGGAACTATATTGTTAGAATCACATTCAGAATTGTGTTTATTTGAAAGAATTAAAAGTGGAGTTTCATGTCAATCCTTGCATTATTCAACTGGTTTAATTTGATATGGGATTTAGAAAGTAATAAGTCATCAATACTTTTGAGAGAGAGAGAGAGAGAGAGAGAGAGAGAGAGAGAGAGAGTAATTAGTACAGTCATTTAATTACACTGTTCAAGATGTAATTAGTAGCCTGTAATTAATTACTTTTTTAGAGTAACAAAATGTATTCAGGTTGATTCAGTAATCATATAGGCTTATATTTGTTAATTTTTGATTATCACAACACATCTTGTTAGGTTACCTGGCAGCTTACAGCTTAGCAACCACATGTTATCAATGACTGACAGGAGTTGTCTCACATTTATAACAGAAAATATAAAATGTAACTGTTTAAATTTCATATTTACACTTTAAGCCTTTCTGATACTTTCATATCTATAATTAAATTTCATTACATAAGTGAATTTTTTTTTCAATTAGTGTATATGTATATATATATATATATATATATATATATATATATATATATATATATATATATCATTTGATGTTATTTACATTTTATTTGATTCATTTTTTAAAGAGAGAACAGGAATTTTGGAATGCAGACAGAATAGTAAATGTACAGTAGTGTGGTTTCAGTGACAGCGTCCACTGTCAGACTCACTCTGCTGGTCAACTCTACCACCATCTGGTCATTCATAACACAGACATCAGATCAGGCAATTTTCGAGACAGGATGCCATAAGAGTGGCAGAACAGACAGTTTAGGTTCTGTAATGTCAACATTTGTCATGATTACTTTGTATATACAAACATTCATTGGTTTGTATATAAAACCAGAAACTGGAAATCCAATGTGTCAGTGGCAAATACATGTTAAGATACAACCTGATTATTACAGATGCAGTTTCTCAAAACAAAAATATTATTTGAGTGTGGCATCATGCAGGCCATGAGAATGTCACCTTGTGTCTTGCTTGTGGATATTGCACTTGCTGGGAATCAAAAAATGGATCTTCTGTTCCCATGGAAAGTGGGATTGTGATTACATCAGCTAAACAGGAATGTGCCTGGGTCTCATCTGGTGTTTGGCCATTAGAGAGCAGATTAAGTCATGTCATATATTTGTGTGTTTTCGTTACCAAATATAGGAGTCAAAACAAGATTAGTGCAAATGACATATTTTAGCAAAAATAAAACAGAAAGGAGGCAATAGTAACCAAATTTTTCCATTCCTGATGTATACATACTCGTGAAAAAGGGAGTGTGATCACATTATTTTTTAAGATGTTTTTAACAAAACAAAACAAAACAAAACAAAATATAGATTTTTCTTCTCTTGTCTGAAGTTTTGATGCATTTTGAGAAAATATTTCTAGGTTGTTGGATAAACGTTAACATGAATGAGATGCTCATATGTCTAACAAATCTTTTATCATGGCTGTGAGGTAACACTATAGTTATGAAATATCAATTCAATTACAATTAATTCATTATTAAGAATTATAATTAATTATAAGCATCTATATATTTTTGAGATCTGAATTTATAAACAGCTTCAAAATAAATGTTATTCCTGGATAAGAAAACAAACAAATTGAATCTCAGACTATAAATATATTTTACAGTTTAAACTGGGGCATAAAAAATGATAAACATTTGAGGGCTTTTAGAGATGGTCTGAGAAAAGAATTATGGGATTTAGATGTCATGGGATTTTTTAATTTTTTAAATCATTTAATCTTAGTCCTATGGTGGGAATTCAAGTCCTTATTCAACAATTCCTTGCCTAAAGCATTTGGGTTCAGTTAGCATATTTCCAACTAAACAAGCAAACAGGTGAAAAATAGATAGCAAATTGTTAGCAACTTGCATATTTTACTAGATAGTTTCAAAATTCATGTTTGAGGTACAAATATGTGTAAATTATGTTTTAGAACAAAACATTATTAAGAGCACTTATGCTTGCCACCTTGCTGTAAAGAACTTAAACATGTATGTTTCTCATCAAACCTCCAGAATCTGACAATGAAAATACCCAGCCTCCTGACCTTACATGCTCTCTTATTCTCTTAGAACTGACTCCATTTTTATTCTCACCAAAATTCTAGCTTTTTGAATTGCCAAGTTTCTTGCACAGGTTTGGCCTTGGCCCTCGATCAGCAAGCAAACTGTTGTAAACATCCACTGACGTCACCAACCCCATTTGCACCTATTTGCCCACTTGTAAGAAGTGAACCACATGGCATGTGATTACCCTATTAGAAAAAAAGTATCACCTCTGAGCTGTTATCTCAGTCTATTGGAATGCACTGCACGCTGTACCTATTCCCAAAACACAGCAGGGTTAACAACCTCTGGAAAATGAATTCCTCATACTGGGGACAGATTATTGGGGCATTAGTCTGTCAGCACCTGATGATTTGCCTTTGTGCTGAAGAAACAAGAAACTAATCAAAACAGGTAGAATCATGAATGATATTCCGAGTGATATAACCTGATGTTAAGGTGAATAGGGCAAATTATTAATAACTGAATCATAAGAAAAAGAAAATAGTCGACTCTGATTTTCATTATCGATTTAGTTTGTTGTGCATGGAAAACTACCGCTGTAACAACGCTTTACTTTGGAAGAAATGTGAGACACAAACTCGAAATTTTGAGAGAAAAAAAAAGAATGAATTGTGTGATATAAACTCAATTAAAAAGGTAATTGTGACTTTTTGAAACAATTATACTTTGGAGAGCGGTGTGCAGGTGAGGATTGGAATAGTTCTTCTTACAGGAATGGAGACACACAGGAGAGACGAGACGATGGAGATGGAGACGCTGGAGACAATGGAGATGGAGACGCTGAAGATAATGGAGATAATGAAGGTTTGTGAGATCAAGGTAGTCCTCTACGCATAAACGAGACCGGACGGGGAACTGAGGTGAAGAGTGTGTCTTTATAGTGCAGGTGATGATTAGTGATGTCCGGTTTGTGAACGAATCGTTCTTTTGAACTGGTTCTTTTTAGTGAACCGGTCGAACCAGTACACTAAATCGGACTGAATCGTTCGAAACAGTTCGCGTCTTGCGTCAGCACTGATCCACAACTACTCACTTTCGGACATGCCTGACAGTCCCTCTGACTCGAAATAAACCAATATCCCGGAGTATATTTTACTCCAGTAAAAAAAGTTCACTGAACTGAGACATGTCGTGCTGAGAGAAGTGATGAGCACGAGCAGCTGATACTGAGCATGCGCGTACTCCCGAAACGTACAGGTACAGCGGTTCTTGGATCACCAGTACAGAACCGAGAACTGTTTCTTTCGGACACGTTCGACATACTGAGAACCGATGCACTGATGAGCTGAACATGCGTGCGATTTTTTCAGAGGGATGAAATGCATGTTTCTAAGTATTTTGTTGAACATCAATAAGTGTAACAAAATAAAATGTTGGAAACATGTTTATCACATAATTACTGTATTTTCACTGTATTATCTTAAAGATTGGAAACACAATGAATGGATTGTAAAACTAAACAATTATTATTGTATTAAAACATTATTTTCAGGACAGCTAATTTAATTTCTAAGTAAGTTGATTTGATGTAAACTCTTGCCAAGGTTTTAAGGGTGCAAAGTAAATGTTTATAATGTGTTAATCAAAACATTACATATTAAACATACTGGAGACATGCATCGACTTTTTAGTTTTGTCGACTATAGGCTATATTCAGGTTTCAGCAGTTCTCAGCTCAGCGCACGTATACCGCTACAGCTGTTCTCTGATCACCAGTACAGAACCGAGAACTGTTTCTTTCAGATACCTTCGATACGTAGAACTGATGAGCTGGAGATACTGAACATGCGTGATAGCATCTCTAAACCGAACTTTCTTTCGGCCAAGTGCATGCTGTGCTGATACATGAGCAGAGGTGAACCGAGGACTTAAATGAGGGGCCGAATTCGGCGAAATGTAAGTTTATTTAATAACAAATAAAATAAAATTGATGAAGACCAGTTTATTCCCTTTATAGGCTATCGTTTAGACATGTAAAACATCCGCGTTTGCACATCGCCTGTACAGGGTTCATTTGCAAAGGGTTTCGCAACTTGCGGAACAAGAAGGGTGGGGATTAGACAATAGACAGCTGAGCACATGGAAACACAGCCAATGAGAGCTCTCACTGACTGAGTATTCACACATCATGACATGAAAGCATGCTGTCGCAGATAAACATGAGCCATGTGCAACACAAAACACAACATGAAAGCAAACGGCCGTTGATGTACACAATCCGCATGCTACACAGAACACAGCATAAAAGTTCACGGCCGATGATAAACAGGAGCTGCATGCTACACTAAGTCAAGTCAAGTCAAGTTTATTTGTATAGCGCTTTTCACAATACAGATTGCATCAAAGCAGCTTCACAGTATTTAATTAAAATAATACAACAAAGTTTGTTTCAAGAGGAATTTATTGATTGATAAAATTAAATTAAATATCCCCAAAATATCCCCAACTGAGCAAGCCAAAGGCAACAGTGGCAAGGAACCGAAAAACTCCATCAAGTGACCTAATGGTGTCCTAAAACTCCATCAGGTGCCTTAATGGAGAAAAAAAAAACCTTGGGAGAACCCAGGCTCAGTCGGGGGCCAGTTCTCCTCTGGCATTGGATAGAGGCCGGATTGTAGTTTGAACTGTAGGATTATATGAATGCCTGGCTGAAGAGATGCGACTTTAATCTAGTTTTAAACTGGGAGAGCGAGTCTGAGCAACGAACAGTATCAGGAAGACTATTCCAGAGTTTTGGAGCCAAATGTGAAAATGCTCTCCCTCCTTTGGTGGTTCTGGATATCCTAGGTATGACCAAAAGCCTTGAATTTAGTGATCTCAAAGAGCGCGATGGATTATAGGGCGATAGAAGATCCGTTAAATAGACTGGAGCTAAGCCGTTTAGGGCTTTATAAGTCAGTAGCAATACCTTGTAATTAATACGGAACTTTATAGGTAACCAATGCAGTGATGATAAAATCGGTGTTATATGATCATATTTTCTTGATCTCGTAAGAACTCTAGCGGCGGCATTTTGGACTAACTGTAGCTTGTTTATTGAGGATGCAGGACAACCAGCTAATAAAGCATTACAGTAATCCAGTCTAGAGGTCATGAATGCATGAACTAACTTTTCTGCATCAGAAACTGATAGCATATTACGTAGCTTAGCAATGTTTCTAAGGTGGAAAAAGGCTGTTTTTGTAACATAAGAAATATGATTTTCAAAAGACAGGTTGCAATCGAGTATAACACCCAGGTCTTTTACTGTAGAGGATAAAGTAACAGGACATCCTATGATGTTAAAGTTGTATTGTGCGAGGTTTTGTGGGCGGTTTTTTGAACCGATAAGTATTACCTCTGTCTTGTCTGGATTTAATAAAAGAAAATTACGCGTCATCCAATCTTTTATATCTTTAACACACTCTGTCAATTTGGAAAATGTAGCGTTTTCATCCGGCCGTGATGAAATATATATTTGAGTGTCATCAGCATAACAATGGAAACTAATTCCATGTTTCCTTATAATATTTCCAAGTGGCATCATATATATTGAAAATAACAGAGGGCCTAATACAGATCCCTGCGGCACTCCATAGTTTACTGGAGTTATGATCGATTTTTCTCCATTTAAATAGACAAAATGGTAGCGGTCAGATAGGTATGATTTGAACCAGCTTAGTGCTTGTCCTTGAACACCAGTATAATTTTGTAGTCGATCTAAGAGTATTGTGTGATCTATAGTATCGAACGCAGCACTAAGATCAAGTAAAACTAGTATTGAGATACAGCCTTGGTCAGAAGCTAAAAGTAAATCATTTGTGATTTTAACGAGCGCAGTTTCAGTGCTATGATGCGGTCTGAATCCAGACTGAAACTTTTCATAGATATCATTTTGTTGCAAGAAAGAGCCCAGTTGAGCGGACACCACTTTTTCTAATATTTTAGACATAAATGGAAGATTTGAAATGGGTCTATAATTTGCTAGATTATTATGATCTAATTGTGGTTTCTTAATGAGAGGTTTTATAACTGCCAGTTTAAATGTTCTTGGAACATGACCTAAAGATAAAGACGAGTTAATAATATTGAGGAGAGGCTCTTCCACTACAGATAACACTTCTTTCAGTAGTTTAGTTGGTATAGGATCTAATAAACATGTTGTTGTTTTAGATGAAGTGATAAGTTTATTTAACTCTTTTTGTTCTATAGTTGTAAAGCACTGTAATTGTTCTTTCGGGGTGATAATTGAAGCTGAATTGTAAGGCGCGATTGAAGATTGAACGTTTATAATTGTGGTTCTGATGCTTTCTATTTTCTCAGTGAAGAAGTTCATGAAATCATTACTACTGAACTGTAACGGGATATTTTGTTCGGGTGACGTCTGTTTATTTGTTAGTCTAGCCACGGTGTTAAATAGAAACCTTGGATTGTTTTGGTTGTTTTCTATTAGTTTGCGGAGGTGCTCAGCCCTGGCAGCTTTTAGGGCCTTTTTATAACGTGACATACTGTCTTTCCACGCGATTCTAAAGACCTCTAAATTAGTTTGTTTCCATTTACGCTCTAAAATACGGGTTTCTCTCTTTAAAACATGCGTAGTATTGTTATACCATGGTGCTTTATTTTTCTCTCTGACCTAAATACAACAATACACAGACAAAAGAGCATACTGCCCAAGGGAAACTCGAAACTACATGCTCACACAGAGACCAGACGATAGGAGTTTCAGAGTTCTTTCACCAAACCAAGAATAAAACCTGACCGAAGTGGCAGAACCCTGATAACTTCTGTTCATAATGTCTGTCTCGAAATCTTTTATATTATGAAACTTATACAAATATATTAAACATGGTTCCATATATTTGTAACATATCTTTTAATACAAGTTGCAGTGCAGTGCACATCGGGATGGACTGACTTCATACTCAGAGTATTCCTTTAACACATAGTTGTGTTATTCTTGGAGACTCTAATGAGATTGTAGCTCAAGCTGATGGCATGGGCTCTGGTTTTCACTCCATTTTAAAAGGCTATAAAATTGTCCAGAAGCTTTGTCCAAACAAGCTGGAATTTATGGAAAAATAGAGAGCAGTGAATGTGTCATGATATTGGCCCACAAAATCTGAACATAAGGGCCATGATGCAATTTAAGGAAGGAAAGATACTGAAGTGGTAGTGTGGAGTGCTGGTTCAATTCCTGCTTGATCTATATCACAGTGTGGCTTCAAGCAAGGAGTAACCCCAGTAACCCAGCTTAACCCCAGGTTGCTCCTGTTTGATTGCCCAAAAATGAAAATATACAGAAGTTAAGTGCCAGGTCTTCAAACATCAGAGAATCTTCATCTCCTGGGGTAAAAAAACATGGCAGTAATGATAGGAAGTTTTTGCATGTCATTGATCCATAAATTGCTGCCATCAAAACTCACTGGTGTAATTGTATCAAACCCATTTTACAATTGTAAATTTACAGCTGAAAAAATGTATAAAGAATTCTGCCATAATTCTATACAATACCAATACATCAATATATCAATACAACTCTCAGCCCACTAATATATGATTTTAGTGAAAACAGAATCCCCAAATTTGTCCATTAAATAAGGCAATATTTAAACCAATAAATATATATAATAAATATAATTATCAAGAGTTTAGATACCTTTTCCAAATTATTGTTTATTTTTATTTCTGCTGAGAAACGTCTCGGTTGCGTATGGTAACCCTCGTTCCCCAAGGAGGGAACAGAGGCGTACGTCAGAGATGAACTGACGGATGGGGATCTTGATGAGAGACCAATCCACTTTGAGTGTAAACTAAATGAGCCAATGCACATTGGCATGCGATAATTGCAACAGCTGCTATGCATCGTGGCGCGAGCATAAAATGAGTCGCATCTTTGTTTTTCCGCTGAGGAGCCAGACTTGTGACTCGGCCGTACAGCGGAAGCTCAGCAACTGTGGCGACGGGACGTACATCTCCGTTCCCTCCTCGGGGAACGAGGGTTATCAAATGCAACCGAGACATTCCCCTTCGTCAGTCACTCTCTACGTACGTCAGATGAACTGACGCATGGGGATATAGCCCTTCCAGTGCTCCCCTTGAGTCTCCTGGCCTAACCGCAGTGTTGGGCAGAAAGTTGGAGCTCTAAGCAGAGAAGGTCTGTCACTGCTGTTCCGCAAGACCCACTCAGTGTGACTTACTGGATAACGCTGGGAAAGCGTGCCCTTGGAGAAGGGGACGCTGCGGAAGCCACATCCTATCCCGGAGGGAGGTACTGTTGCGGTTACACATATGTAGCCAATTAGGTTAGTGCAACATATGGCAGTCTCTGGGGTGGTTCCAGCCTAGTTATAGGGGAGAAAGAAAACCAGCAGAGACGATAGATCAGACTCTGTCGAGGGAAAAGGGGCTCGTCCGCAGAGGAGCTGATCGTGGAAGAATACACATGTGGGGTCGACACTTCTAGTTGAGTGTGCTCGCAACCCGCAACCCCCAATCCTCTGCTTGGAGACAGCCTTTCCTTTCTGCTGGCCTCCGTAAAAGACAGAGACAGACAAACAGACAGCTGGTGTGAGGTCCTAAAGCTTTGTCTTCTGTCCACGAATAACCGCAAGGAGCGGACGGGACAGAGAAAAGCCAGGGCTGGGTCTGCCTCCTCTGAAGGCAGCGCTTGCAGGTTCACTACATGATCCCTGAAGGGAGTGGTAGGAACCTTGGGCACGTATCCAGGCCAGGGTATCAGGACAACATGAGAGTTGGCCGGCCCGAATTCTAGGCACGATTTGTTGACCGAAAATGCTTGCAGGTCCCCTACCCTCTTGATGGAAGCCAGAGCAGTCAGGAGCAGTCTTCAGTGACAAGATCTTTAGCTCAGCTGACTGCAGTAGTTCAAAGGGAGGTCTCTGCAGTGCGCTGAGCACCAGAGACAGGTCCCCAGAGGGTATTCAGTCTCCTCGCTCCCCTCAGGAACCTGACGATCAGGTCATGCTTTCCCAACGACTCACCTTCAACTGCATTGTGATGTGCGGCAATAGTGGCAACATACATTTTGAGGGTGGAGGGAGACCCATCTTACAGGAAAGAAAGCACGACTGATCGGACTTCTTCATGGGTCTTCCTGGTGGAAGCCAGCACTTATGCCTGGTAGACCTGCAGGAGCACCATAGCATGCAGGGCGGAGGCAGCTTCCCCACAGGCTGAGAAAGCCTTGTCCGCGAGAGTGGACGAGAACTTACACGCCCAGGAGGGGAGAGGGCGGATTACCCCGCCAGGAGGTAGCGGTCTTGGGACACAGCTGCATCGCCACAAACCGCTCCACCGAGGGGATCTCCACGTACCCCTTAGCTGCTCTGCCATCGAGGGTAGTGAAAAAGGTGCTGTCCATGCTCTGGTAACCTTATCATGCACTTTCGGAAAGAAAGGCACTGGGGCGGGGCGCTGAGAACCAGTACGGGCCGCGCCAATATACCAATCTTCCAGACGCGAAGGTTCGATCTCAACACTTGCGGCGGCCTGGGAAAGCATAGCCGTGAGTTCTGGGTCTGACTTGGGCAATGCTTCCACACCCGAAGGGGGCATCGCAGCCGAATCTTCATCCCCAGAGACATTAGCTCACCCTGCGAAGCAGCGACCGACATTTGATCAACCGGTGGAGCTCCAAAAGAAACGACTGGCACCGCCATGGACGGGCCAGCGCACTCTCTTGGAGGCTCCGCGGTTTGGGGTGTTAGAGAGGAGTGAGGGGCCCGAGGAGCCTGAGGAGCCCTGTGCCTATAGCCCAAGCACGTGATACAGCGATCATGGCCGTCAGCCGGAGTCAAACATTGAACGCATCCAGAAACACACGTTCTGAATGACATCTTGAAAAAGATCGTGTTAGCTCTTTTAGGAAGTTGCTCTCTCTGGTGCTGAAGCGCTCCGGGAGATGGCCGTGGCTACACAACAGGGTGATAGTGCGAGACTGTGCGAGCACTCACTCTCTTAGAACGCAACATCCGAAACCAACAGCTGAATAAAGAGCAATCTCATTGAAGGCGCACACTCTCGGAGAGATCGCGACCAGCACTGCTTGCACTGCTTCCCAAAGAGAAACTCTTCCAGCAAACACTCAGAAATCGATCCTTGTTGAGCAGGAACAGAATTCACTGTCTGGCTCCGAAGCGAAAGACAAAGATGCGACGCACCTGCACAGCAGCTGGTGCAATTATTGCATGCCAATGTGCATTGGCTCGTTTAGTTTACACTCAAAGTGGATTGGTCTCTCAGTGAGATCCCCATCCGTCAGTTCATCTCTGACGTACGTAAAGAGTGACTGACAAAGGGGAACATGTATCATGACAATTTAATCTTTATTTTAAATTTTAAATTGTAATTAATTAATATGTAGATTTAAAGTAGAACTATTTTTAGTAACTTGGTCCTCCATTGTCCAAACTCATTAATATTGTATAGTTTATTTTGAATTAAAATATTAACAAATTATTGTATTAAGAATCATTATATGTTGTTTGCATGACTTAAATAATTGCCACATTTTACAATTTCTTTCTTTATTCTTTTTCATCAACTACAAACTATAATCTTGATCAATGTCATGACTAGTTTATTTAACAAGCAAAATTGGTTATCTCAATCTATTACTGAAATTGAAAAAAGCTAAATAATTAAGGTATGAATTGTACATGAATTTGTCACAACAAGTAGTTATTTCATGTATCAAACATTATAACGACAAAATGTAGTTCTCAAACATAGACAAAACTCTGTTGGCAAAAATGAACAATTGTTGCTAGTCAAAGAACTTTTGGACAGGAATGAACACTTCACTGGGCAGTCCCACAAATCTGTCTGACCTTAGAATTTATGGCATGACCTGAGAGCACTGGAAAAAGTTATATAGTCTTCTGAGTCATCTCTTACCCTGAAGACCTCAATTATTGTCTCACCAGGGAAGAGATTGTTTTCTTCTTGCTCTAAGGATCCTATAAAGGCCATTTGTCAAACTCCAGGGGGCTTGTCATTAGCCTCTCTCAAAGTAACTTACATCCAGCCACTCTCCCATAGAGCTGATTGATAGCATCCTATTGAGATGGTATATCTTTTTGCAGGACATCCTATCTCAGTACTCAACAACCTTTACCTAAATGTATCCATACTATGTAAGTGGAGCATAAAATCTGGACAGTCACAACCAAGATGGCGTACATAACCAGCCAGTCCATATCTTCATGGGAGTCCCACAGGGTTATGTTCTGGGCCCTATTCTATTCTCTGCATATGTAAAAATGGCTGGCTCCAAATCAAAATTGCATTTTGATTGCATTGTTTTTCACATGCCCATGTAAAACATGAGGTGGTTTCAAGGGTATTGCTAAGTGGTCAATAGGAGGATATGGGTGGTTGTTAGGTAGTTACTTATTTGCCAAAGAAAACTGTAAAAAGAAAAAGAAAAAAAAAAGGCTTATGTGTGTTCATGTGTATTTGAGAGGGAAGGACTGTGTAAGTGGGAGACAACAGGAATGTGGTTAATGGCTTGAAACTTTCTGTGTTTGTGTGTGTGAGGGAGCGCAGAACTCTGCATTCCCATGGTGAGTCATAGGTCAGCCCATAGTCCTGTAAGATGACAGAGCCAATTTCCTGTGATTATTAGCATTTTCTTTTTTTATCTGTTAGTGAAGACAAGCAAAAAAGAGAAAGGTCGATTGAGAAATACACGGTCAGCTTCTGCCCTAACACTTACTAAAACTCCAGCACCACTAGCTTAAAATGCTCCATAACTATTCTTCAAATGTGCTATTAGCTAATATCACACATACAATGTTCCCACTAACTGACAGACATCACTGAAATAGGTGTCCAGGGAAATTTTAGTGGACTGCATGTTCTTCCAGGGATGGTTCGTTTTCTAGACTCTAGACTGAGTTTGCTGAATAGTCCTCTCTGTGGAGCTCCATCTTGAATTGATTCAATGACTCACTCATTTAGACAGTAACATTTTTTTGAATGAATCATTGGGTTCTAATGTCTCACTCATAAGACAGTCACTTGTTGCCACCTTGCGTAACAATGTAACCTGCAGAAAGGCCAGCAGAAAATCCCCACCACAAAAGACAATCCAATTTGAGAACTATTATATAGTAGGCGATAAAACTATGTGAGAAAAGTAGTATGTCCAAATTCATAGTATTCATAAAACCTACTACTTATGCAAGATTCTGAAGTGTGCATCCAGTGGATACTTTACTATCCCATGAGGCCACGAGAGTTGTGAATAGCAACTGATGCTGTACTGTAAGTCGCATGACGAATGTTGTACGTCCGGATTACTTTCATACTACACACATTCATAGTATGTAGAACACTTTTTTAATGGTTGAAAATTAAGTTTTTCATCAAATGCTGTACATACTTGCCTGAATGCAATTTCGGATGCAGTGTTCACTTGAGGTCTGCAAAAGATTTACCGCCTACTAATTGGCCTCTGAACTTCTTTCGTCAAAGAGTGATTTTCTGTTTCACATAACAAGACTCATATTTACAAGGTTACGAGTTAAACTGTAATACTATAAATAATATTAATATAAAGACAGCTGTGCTGGTGCGAGACAGTATTGACATGTTTGACAAGACCTGGGCTGTCATCCTGGAACCTATCATAACTTTTGTGTCAGTCTGTCCACAGGTTTTTGGATGTCTACATACATGTGTAAATCAAGGGGCAACATTCTAATCTGAAAAATGAAGCCTACCCGGAAGTGCGAAAAACTGCAATACATTGAAAATCCGCTAGAGGGAGGTCCCAAAAGGGAGCAAATGTCCATAGACCCCATGTTAAAATGTCCGTTCCCTTTCAAGGGAACTCCCGTTGCGTCGAAAAGCTGACGCTATGGGAACGCTTTGCGTGATGACGTCTTGAAGCACATGTAAAATCAGTCCAATGGTGTGGCGGAACGTCAGAGGCGGGTGACGTCACGTACCAGGAAGCTATAAAAGCCGGCCCGAAACAGAAAACGAAAGCTTTCTGAGTCTTCAGTTGCGCTCTGTGTTGAATCTGTCCTTGTTATTTGGTGTTGTCTGTCTATATTATATATATATTCAGTATGGCGAGCAAGCAGCAGTTTAGAGTGTGTGTCCATCCCTGCCCGCGTTATTTAACGGGAGGTGATACTCACACTCTTTGTGTTGTTTGTTTGGGTGAGGAGCATGCCCAGTCAGCACTCGAGGGTGGTGACTGTGTGCATTGCGACGCGCTTCCATTGCGCACGCTCCGATCCCGCTTGGCTCGGTTCAATCCCGATCGCGTTCCCCAGGGCTCGGGTGCGATCTCAGACCTGGGGTTCGCAAATGGATCTGTCAGTGGATGTTGAGACGGGTTCTGCCTTATCTCAGCATCAATCTGACAGATCCAGTGCCTCTCATCAGGGTGTGGAAGCACGCATTGCGGTTTCTTCCCCCCCGATAGAGGCACCAATACTGCAACTGTCCAGCTCTGAGGAGTTGGATGTTGTGAGTATTGAAGCTGAGTCTGAGGATTCGCCACCTCAGTCTCATGCGTTTGAGGAACTGCTCGATGTTATTACTAGAGCAGTTGACAGACTATCTATTGAGTGGCCAGAGGATAGGCAGGACGTTCGTTCGAAAAGTAAGCTCGACGAACGCTTCCTGCCATCTCGCACACAGCCTCAGCGAAGAAGCCTTCCGTTTTTCCCCGATCTCCACACTGAGGTGTCGAAATCGTGGGGAAAACCGGTTTCATACAGAGTGTATGCACCACAAACATCCCACTATTCTTCCATTCACAAATATAAAGAATATGGTTATGGGGAGATGCCGAAGGTGGAGGAGACGCTTGCGAGCTATCTCTCTCCAGCAACGGCATCTTCCCTGAAAGCTCCTTCACTTCCCTCTAAGCCAGTAAAATTCACATCATCTCTGGTTCATAAATCGTATGCAGCCGCTGGTCAAGCTGCAGCGTGTCTGCATACGATGTCTATTATGCAAGCCTATCAGGCAGAATTATTGGGGGATTTAGAGGAGGGCGGGGGAATTGGTCCTGACACAGTGGCTGAACTACGCAGAGCCACAGATCTGTCTCTCAGGGCCACCAAGGAGACCGCTAAATCAATCGGGCGGTCTATGGCAGCCCTGGTGGCCACTGAGAGGCATCTGTGGCTCAATTTGAGCGATATAAAAGAGAAAGAAAAGCACGTTCTCTTAGATGCTCCGGTTTCCACTGTTGGTTTATTTGGTGATGCAGTAAACAGTGCGGTAGCTAAATCTCAGGAAGCTGCTAAACAGGCAGCTGCATTACAAAAACTTCTCCCCCGCCGTTCTTTCATTGAGGCTGCTGAGCGGGAGCAGCCTCACTCCTCTAAAAAGAGCGCTGAACATCGTGCCACTCAAAAACAGAGTGTGTCCTCTCGTGCTCCCCCACAAAAATCTCGGGGACACGGAGGGCGCTCTCAAACCCAGCAGTCTTCGAGGGGTAAAACGGATCTGCGGACCGTTATTACCGCCAAGAAGGCTGCTGGGGAAAAAGTCCTGATGTCTGAGGGCTCAGGACAAATGAGGGTAGTCCCCCCGAAGCAGAGCGGTTAACACCTCTTTTCACGGTGCCCGTCTCTCTTCGGTGCCCTCAGGGGACCGTTCTGCCAACCCTGCCACCTCTGGTGTTACAGGGCGCAGCGGTCTCCGGCGAGCACATATCTCAAGGTCCACCCGGAAACGTAGTGGCCTCGGGATGCCCGCCCCCTCTGAGGAGGGTGCTAGAGCAGTCTGTTTGGTCGTTCCCTGCCGGTGCGCCGTTACAGGGCGACGAACCGACTACTCAACAGCAGGAGAAAAATACGGTGCCGTCTCTCTTCGGTGCCCTCAGGGGACCGTTCTGCCAACCCTGCCGCCTCCGGTGTTACAGGGCGCAGCGGTCTCCGGCGAGCACATATCTCAAGGTCCACCCGGAAACGTAGTGGCCTCGGGATGCCCGCCCCCTCTGAGGAGGGTGCTGGAGCAGTCTGTTTGGTCGTTCCCTGCCGGTGCGCCGTTACAGGGCGACGAACCGACTACTCAACAGCAACAAAATCCAGAAACCAGTCTCGAGAGACTGGTACCTCTAGTAGAATCTTTGACAGCGTGGAAGCTACTGTCAAATGTTTCTCGTTGGGTCCTGCAGACCGTGGAAAAAGGGTATTAGATACAATTCTATTAACGCCCACCGCGGTTTATGGGGGTCCTGCCCACAGTGGTGGGCCCCGAGCAGGTTCTGGTTATGGAACAGGAAGTAAACACTCTGTTAGAGAAAGGGGCCATAGAATATGTACCCCCCTCCAACAGGGAAACCGGGTTTTACAACCGGTACTTCATAGTTCCAAAAAAGGACGGGGGATTGCGTCCCATTTTAGATCTTCGAGTTCTGTACGAGTACATGCAGCTCAAGTTCAAAATGTTAACCTTGAGACAAATCGTGCCACAGATCAGGTCCGAGGACTGGTTTGTCACGATAGACCTCAAGGACGCATATTTCCATCCGTCCGTGTCATTGGAAGTTCCTGAGGTTTGCTTTCGGGGGCAAAGCATACCAATATCGAGTTCTTCCATTCGGCCTAGCTTTATCACCCCGCACTTTCACCAAATGCGTGGATGCAGCTCTGGCGCCTCTGCGCCTCCGGGGTATTCGCATCACGAACTACATCGACGATTGGTTGATTTTAGCTCAGTCGCATTAGATGGCGGTTCAACATCGAGATGTTGTTCTCGCCCATATGAAAGAGTTGGGGTTACGGCTGAACGCCAAGAAGAGTGTGCTTTCTCCATTTTAGAGGACCACTTTTTTAGGCGTGGTTTGGGATTCAGTGTCGATGCAGGCGCGCCTGTCATCGCCACGCTTCGATTCCATCCTGGCAGCTGTGAGAAGTGTAAAGCTAGGCCAGCTACTCACTGTCAAACAGTTCCAGAGACTGTTGGGTCTCGTGGCAGCAGCTTCCAACGGGATACCTTTTGGACTGCTGCACATGAGGCCCCTGCAGTGGTGGCTCAGGACCAGAGGGTTTTTCCCCGAGGGGCAACCCATTTCGCACAATCAAGGTCACGCGGTGATGCCTACGTGCCTTGGTTATGTGGAAGAAACCTTGGTTCCTGTCCCAGGGCCCAGTGCTGGGAGCTCCTTGTCGTCGCAAACTGCTAACGACGGATGCTTCCCTCACGGGTTGGGGAGCGATCCTGAGGGTCGCTCATCTCAAGGTCTGTGGGAAGACCATCATCGTTCCTGGCATTCTATAGCCTAGAGATGTTAGCTGTCTTCCGGGCTCTGAGGAGCTTTATCACAGGTCTCAGGGGACACCATGTGTAGTACATACGGACAACACGTCGGTAGTCGCCTATATCAAGGGGGTTTGCGCTGGCATGCCATATCCTCTTGTGGTCCCAGGGGAAGTTGCTGTCACTCAAGGCAGCCTACATCCCCGGGGTCCAGAATATAGGAGCAGACACTCTGTCGAGACAGGGGCCGAGGCCCGGGGAATGGTGGCTCCACCCCCGAGGTGGTGGAGCTGATATGGAAATTATAAGTGGATCTGTTTGCGTCTCGAGAGACGTCTCACTGTCCACTTTGGTTCTCCTTCACGCATCCAGCTCCTCTGGGACTGGATGCTATGGTACAGACGTGGCCGAGGCTACGTCTGTACGCCTTTCCCCAGTTGCTCTGCTCCCGGGAGTTCTGGAAAGAGTTCGCAGGGACCGGGTTTGCCTGCTTTTTATAGCCCCGCGCTGGCCGGGCAGAGTATGGTTTCCCGATCTTGTGTCCCTCCTCGACGGGCATCCTCTGGAGTTACCCGTCAGGAGGGACCTTCTGTCCCAGGCAGAGGGCTCGATATTTCACCCTCGGCCAGAACTGTGGAACCTGTGGGCTTGGCCTCTGAGGGGGCCCAGCTCATAGAGTCAGGTCTCTCAACCGAGGTTGTTGAGACCATTCTACAGTCCAGAGCTCCCTCCACGAGGAAACTTTATGCCCTGAAGTGGAGAGTATTCACTTCTTGGTGTAGTGACCGTCGGTTGGACCCAGTCCACTGCCCAATTGGTACAGTGCTGGAGTTCCTGCAGGAACGGTTCACTGCAGGTCTGACCCCGTCCACTTTAAAGGTCTATGTGGCGGCCATAGGTGCTTACCACAGTCCTTTGGGTGGAATGTCTGTGGGGAAAGACCCCTTGGTATCTCGTTTCCTTCGTGGCACTTGGAGGTCCTCCTCCCTTTCGAAATCGGACCAGGAGGCGAATAATTTGCTTTGCCCTGTTCGGGCGTTAGACGCGTATGTCCACAGAGCTGCCCTGTGGCGTAAAAGTGACTTTTGCTCCCCTAACAAGGGAGGTCCAGTGTCTAAGCAAAGGATGAGCAAGTGGGTGGTTGAGACTATCTCACTGGCTTATGAGGCGGCTGGACAGCCTTCTCCTTTGGCTGTCCGGTCGCTCTCTACTAGGAGTATGGCGGCCTCTAAGGCCCTTATATCAGGAGTATCGTTACAGGACGTCTGTGATGCGGCAGGCTGGTCCTCACCGCACACCTTCGTCAGGTTCTACTCTCTGGATTTAGACTCTACTCTAGGGTCTCATGTTTTGTCTTCTTAGTGCTGCTCACATGATTACACACAGGACAGACATTTGTAGCTATGGAGGCGTTGGTATAGACGTTCCCATAGCGTCAGCTTTTCGACGCAACGGGAGTTCCCTTGAAAGGGAACGCCTCGGTTACGACTGTAACCTCGGTTCCCTGAAGAGGGAACGAGCGTTGCGTCGCCTTGCCATATCTCCTTCATGCCTGTCAGCGCGACTTCAGACTTTACGAAGCTTTCGTTTTCTGTTTCGGGCCGGCTTTTATAGCTTCCTGGTACGTGACGTCACCCGCCTCTGACGTTCCGCCACACCATTGGACTGATTTTACATGTGCTTCAAGACGTCATCACGCAAAGCGTTCCCATAGCGTCAGCTTTTCGACGCAACGCTCGTTCCCTCTTCAGGGAACCGAGGTTACAGTCGTAACCGAGGCGTTTTCACAGCATAAATTCATGTTTTTACAGGTTGGTCCCATGGACTTTTATTGTATTTTTCGATAGGTTCCGAGTGCCTGACAACTGTGAGGGGAGTGAATTTTTTTCTAACTCGTTAGTTTAGATCGTATTTAGATATAAAATGTATGACAAATAAGGGCGTGGTTAAGTTTGATTGACAGCTTGATTGACAGCTGATAACGAGCATAGGCTGCGCCAAGGAGAATGACAACATAAGAAGCGCCATTTTTTTATATACAGTTGAAATATAATACTACTGTTTCTGTATCATGAAATGTAGTTTTAAGAGTTTTTCAGGCGAGAATGTAGTTGTTTAAAGCTCAAATCTGTGGTTTATTTATAAAGATTTATGAAAATTTAATCCAGGTTTTGAGATCCAGACGATCACCGGGCGCTCGGCGTTCATGTACCCCGCCTGGAACAGCCTTTCCTCGGCTAGTCGTTCTGACGTTTGCCGCTGACTCTGGCGTCTCTGTAGTGGTTAAACATGAGATATAATTCGTCTTGTGTATATCTAACGGGCGATTTTTGGTCTCGTGAATCTATAATTTGTTCCCTGGCCAATCGTTTTGGCTAAGGGGAAGTTTCATAACTTTATAAGCTATTTAACTTTGCCGTTGTATGGTTAGACTAGAGCGCTGACTTTGTATGTTTGACTGAATTGTTTGCTTTATTTGTATAGCTTCTTGTACCATTTACTTATACTTTTATAATGGCTAATATTGATAAAACTGAAATTTAACAAAAAGAGACTGTGTTGAGTTTTGTCATTTTAAATTTTAATACAATGAAGATGATCTGTAATGTTGTTTACTGCAACATCTGTTGTTTAGTACAAATGCACATATTGCCTGGACCATATTACAATGTTTAATATTTTTATATTATATTTAAACGAAAAGAGGCAGGGTTGTGTTTTATATTTCGTTTTGTTATAAATAGGCAAACGTTATATGCAGTGAATATAATCAATACGCGTTGCCTGAACCACATTTGTGTGGCTATAATGTTTAAGATTTCTTTAAATGAAAACGAAAAGAGTTAGTGTGGTGTTTTATAACATATTTCGTTGCCTAAAATATACATACAGAAATAACCGGAGTAGCAGAGCAAGCTGAGTGACGCGCGCTGTTCTGTACTTGGAATAACCGGACTCGCGTCCTTTACCCATGGATTGGGCAGAAGGTGGGCGGGGTTAGGATTTCCCAAGATTTTCCAAGATGGCGCCGCCCATACCCCCCATAAACGGCTTCAAAACCGTTCTTCAGAAAGTCTATGGGTGACGTCACAGACGCTTTGTCCATATTTTTTACAGTCTATGGTGTAAATACAGTTTTTATACTGACATGAAAACCAACAATTACAGAAAAAAATCAAGTGACCCTTACGAAAAAGAATTTCATATAAAATTTTCTGTCCACTTTTTATTTACTTCTCAGAAATATACTTAAAATTGCACTTAAGTATACTTGACTTAGACTGACAGAAAAGTCTAAGGGCCCTATTTTAACGATCTAAGCGCATGGTCTGTTAGGACGTGTCCAAATCCACTTTTGCTAGTTTAACGACAGGAAAAATGGTCGGCCCACCCAGCGCATGGTCTAAAAGAGTTGTCCCTATTCTCTTAATGAGTAATGGGTGTGTTTTGGGCGTAACGTGAAATAAACCAACCAGAGTCTCATCTCCCATTCCCTTTAAAAGCCAGTTGCGCTCGCGCCATGGCGGATTGCTGTTTACATGACGGAATTTGCAAGCGAAAGACTGAACGCAGGTAACGGATCTGCTCGTGTGCAAGGTTAAAGCGCAAGCAGACCATCTACGGGACAAGCCAGATTCCACCAAATCTTTATGTTCACAATAATAATATTTTACATTGTAATCCTACATATTTGGCTAGATTGTGTGCTGCTGCGCATCCCTGTTTGTGTAATAAGGAGAATGTACAAGAGTTGTGCAGTCAATGGTCAATGGTTTTGTTGCTCAATGGCACACCTAGTTTTCAGACCAGCATGCCCATGGGCGCACAAATGGGTGCAAAATTTTGCTATTTAAACAATGTGGCGCAGGACGTGAAAATTACAACTGCGTTGGGCTGAAACTAGCAATAAACGGATGTATAAACGGATGTCAGATGTATGATAGGGCCCCAAGTATATTTGGCCTATACTCAATCGAGATATACTTAAAAGTATAATTAATTATTCTTACATTGTTTGAAAATACTGATTTGTAAAGAAAACAATAAGTACAGTATGTTATGTATTGGTATGTGTATACTTCAAAGTGTACTTTCATAAACTAAAAAATGTGCTACAAGTATTTGATTAGTAAACTATCAGTATACCTATAAGTTCACAATAAAGTTGCAGTACAAACGAAAAACTTAGTTGTAAACTTGTTGTGTATTGAAAGTTTACCATTGTTACATTTAAAGTATATTTAAAAGTATAATTTTATACACTAAAAAGGGGGCCAATTTAGTCCCAAGTAGTATTGAAATAGTACACTTACAAGTATACTTCTAGTACATTGATATTTACTACATAAAGTATAATTAAAAATATACTTAATAAAATTAACATGAAGTATACTTAATTTTGTAAGTGGTGTTTCTCAGGCTTAAGCAATATAATTTTCCTTTTGGGGGTTTGTAAACTATTCCTTAAATTCAAAACATCATCACAATCCTATATGGCAACTACATGTATAATAGAAACTCAAATAGAAACTTCAGATAACTTAACTGAAGGACTTTATTTCTTCCTGATATCCACAAATTCCCCTTTCTCTGTGTGGGCTTGTGGGTCAGTGTTTAAGTGAGGGCCGGACTTGTTAAACAAGGCTCAGTAAAGTGTTGAAGACTGCAAATGCTGAGTGCCGTTATTGTCTGAAGAGAGACCTAAACAGTCATACAGGCCTGAATGGTGAAGAGTTTACCATAGTTACCGGGTTAACAAGGCTGTTGCTTCAGTAGATGTGTTTATGTGTGTGAATGTGTCTGTGTGTTGTGAACCAGAGAATGAGACCAGAGAGGGTGTAAACATATTGATTTTGAAATCCGCTAGAAACATGCGGATTAGTTTGACAATTAAAAGTGAATTTAGTAAAAAAATAAATATGTCAGTTTAATATGCAAAGAAAAGTGTAAACACTGTGTGACTGTGGTGGTTACAAAACATTGTTCTGTTTGTTTGAGCTACCTAACATAACAATGGCTGAACCAATGGCATGAGTTTGGGGCAGGGAAACCATTCAAAAACCAAACAATTCACCTTTAAAGAATGTATCAAGCAATCTTCTAGAAGGTGATAATAGTACAATATAATAGTATAATAAGATGAATGAATGTTTTAGGAAATGTTATATTTATGTGCTGTGACTGGTCACCATTTCTAGATCATTGTCAAATATAAAAACACATTATCACTCATAGGTCACTCATTAAAAAAAGTATATTTTGAAACTTTTCATCTGAAAACCCTGTATTTGTGTTTCTTAAAATATGGGCATTTTGTCCCTCTCGACTTTTAGAAAATATATTTTTTTTCTTTTTCTTTTTAATAATGAATATTTCCACCACAATGTCACTTCTACCACATCTCAAATTCTTTATTTGTGTTTAATAGTATTCTGTCGTGGAAATGACACTGATAGAAATTTAATTTTTAGGAATAAAATGGCTGACTCTTTGTCTTGCTGAAAGGTATTATCATATCTAGCATTCCATATCCTAAATAAGTATTTATCCTAAATACACACAACTAAATAATATTTTCACACATTTGTGCATAATTTGACAAACGTGCAGCTTGATTGGTAAGGACACACACACAAAATAATATTTCTCTTTGTTTTAATTGAAAGTTTGGGTCTGGGACAAGAGTAGAACAATTAAATTATTTTTAATTATTTAAATTCATTTTAAAAATAGCAAACATAAATGAAGGAATGATGTGCCTCTGTGACACATTTATTTTGATCCTCTGTGGATAAAATACTAAATGCATAATGGAAATGTTGTAAATGCATACTAAAAAGTTTCCAAGACAGTTTTAATGGTGACCTTCATATAACAAAAAGAAAAAAAGGTGAAATCTATTTTAGTAAAAATCAACACCTGGGGCAAAAAAGTTGAAGAAACATACCTTTCAAAAGTTTGGAGTCTCTTAAGCTCACCAAGGCTGCATTGATTTGATAAAAATGCAGGAAAAAAATGTAATTGTTACAATATAAAATAACTGTTTTCAATATTAATATACTTTAAAATTGAATTTATTCCTGTGATGAAAAAGCTGAATTTTCAGCAGTTGCCCTCCTTTATATTCTTGCGGATTTATTTCTTTTTCAGGATTCTTTGATGAACAGAAAGTTCAAAAGAACAGCATTTATTTTAAATAGAATCTTTTGTAACATTATAATCGCCTTTGCGGACACAATTGATCAATTGAATGTGTCCTTGCTGAATAAAAGTATTAATTTCTTTCAAAAAATTTTAATTAAATACTGACCCCAAACTTTTGAACGGTAGTGTAATTATGTCATCATAAGTATATGAGAAAAGCAATGGGGAGAATCAAAATGCTTTCTGAAGTTTGTTTGTAAGCATGTCTGGGAGCTTTGCTACCAATGTAAACAGAGTAAAAGAAAGGCTGAATTCTGGGTTTGGGACGGGGGTCATGTGGGGGGGCTGGATTCATAGCATGGGGTGTGGGGTATCAACTTACATTTTCCCCTGGGACGGCCACATGACCCTGAAAAAGAGGGAAAAGGAGGGGGAAAAGATGTTAGGTTATGGTCTGAGCTCTCTCAATGAGAACCACATGCAGGAAAGGGAAAAAAAGAGGAGGAGAGGAGGAGGGGACAATGTGTGACTAAAGCCAGTCTTTGAGACGAGCCCGAGTGCCGCGTGGATCTCTCCTCAAAACCTGAGCGTCCAAGGAAAGAGCGTGAGGGAGTCTTTGTGAATCAGATTCCACGGAATTCAAAACATCTCAGAAAAAAAAAGAAGCTCGGAGAAGAAAGAACAATGTCAAGTGCATTCATGAGACAAAACTCCAGCAAGCAAGGTTTGCAGAACCTCTTGAGGTGAGGAATTTGTATACCAGACTTTCGCATCAAATTTAACGTTTATAGCTGGGATCTCAGGTGTGATGATGGACAGTTTGTTTTCATTGTTCTTTTGCAATTGCTAATGTCAGTTTTGTGGGTAATGATGGGGTTATTGTTTGAACTGAAGTTTTTTAATTCATGTAAATATTTAATGCACATGTATTCAATGCCATGTTGTGTTCTTTAAGAACCTGTCATCCTTTGTTATGGGAAGATATTAACTTTTTACATTAGGGTAATGGAAATGTCTGTATTTGGTTAGTTGAAATAACATTAAGATGTTAGGTTAAATTATACATATAATGGAAGCTGTATTTCTTAGGTCCTCTAACTGGTCGTTATTTCTTAGTTTTTTCATTTTTTTCATTTTATTTTGATAAAAAATCAAAATAAACATTAAATCATTTGTCTTTAATAGATAAAAATGAGTTTTGGTGCAACAGAATTTTTAAATATGGATAATCCCTCAATTCACAAATGTCTCTCAATTAATATGAGCTGATAAAATGAGCTAAAACGACATGTATGTAAATGCCAACATTGTGATTATGATTGCTTAACAAATAGGCAAAAACAGATGTTTACACCTAAACAAGACCTGAACACATACTAAGGTTGATTTACATATAGTATATATAAATACAATAATTAACTCTCAGCACATTTTACTACATTCTAGCAATTTGTCACACCTTCATGCCTTGTTGTCTTTATAGAGAAATGCATGATGTGTCGTTTACTGTGGCTTTTATGAGCTGGAATTTTGTCATGGTTCCAGAGAAGAGTTTATTGTTTGTGCTGTGGGATTGTGGATAGATGACGGGACAGGAGAAGGGAGGAAGGAGAGGGTTGAGGGCACTTGATTAAAGATGTGACCTGTTGACATTCATTGGCAATGACACACATCAATATGACCGGTTATCTCTAAAGGTGTTACAAGCCAACTATAATTTAGGTAGTAAACTGTAGGTTTATTAACTGTAAACAATGAAACCGGCATTTCACAATGTACTAATTTAAACATAAAAAACTTCAGTGGTGAACTACCCAGCTGTTTTGCATGCACAGAAGTCGATCCTCTTTCCTTAATCTAATTAAGCTGAGTTGATCAAACTTAAATAAATTGTATAAATGACACTATTTAAATATTTTATGTTAGACTCATTAAATACGTATTACTCCTAGTTAGTTATGTTGAAGTAAAGTAACCAAAATTTAAATGTGTCATATCTATGAAGGGACTTTTTATTTTTTGAGTGTACAAACATAAACCGGTCTTTACAGAATTCCCCCGAAAATTTGTCACAAAAAGCTTAGTTCACCTAAACATGATAGTCATTGTTTACCCCTCATGTCCTTCAAAACCCGCATGACTGTCTTTCTCCCATGGGACACAAAAGGAGTGGTTTAAAGATAAGACACACAATTTGTATAAGGACAAAAATAGCATAACCTCTCAGTACACTGTAAACAGATATTATTGGTTTAACTAATAAATGTAAATAACCTGGTTGCCTTACGAATTTAAGTTAATTGAAGTTAAAATAATTGAGTTAGTGCAATGAAGGAGATTAGTTTAATCAACAGAAACTCAAAATAGTATGTTATCTGATCCACATAAATTATCTAAGCTGATTTGACAAAAGAAAACATTTTGTGATAACAAATCAGGAAAACAATTTTTCACTTCTGTACAAAAAGGATTTGAGGTGGATCAGGTGTGCTTTGTCAAACACAAACAGGTTGCATTAATGGCAGACAGGATTTATTCCCCCAAGGCTTTTCAAAGCTGCCAAAAATCAGCTTTTTCTCACACTCAACAAGCTGCTTTATCTATTAACGGCCTACATTCATCAGAACTGCTGCGACACGTTCCGGATATGTCAATTGCAACACTGTGCATGCAGTATTTTTTTATACACTTGTCAAACCCCATTACAACCTCTACAGATTGTACAGTACACACAGCACGTCACACTGACTCTTACCGCAAAATCGTTTTAGATTTTTGGTTTTGTGGTGTTGATTCTGTATTGTACAAATTTTACACTAATGTTTGTATCTTGCACGAAACATCTTTCTCATTGTGGTCAAAGCCGTGACCCCTCCGATCTGTGGACTTTAGGTGAGCAGCTCTTCTATTTACGATTCTCTGATAAGAGCTGCTGGAATGCAGAAGGCTTAGCCGTTTGACTGAAAGGGGGAATAAACTTTACCATCCCTGTGGCAGTATGCTTTTCCGAAGGTTTTAGGCAACAGAGTAGAATAAACACTGAGGGCACTGTGTTATGTTTAGTTAAGCATTAAAGACGTATATATAGGGGGAGTGGGGTAAGATGAGCCACTAAAGATAGGCTCTAGGCAGTGAGAATAGAGATAAGAGGTAAAATTCAGGTTAGTACTGTATATTTTAAAATGTCAATCATTTGAAATTAGAAGAATGTGTCTACTCCTAGGCCATAGAAATACAGAGAAACATAAACTACATTATATATATATATAAAAAAAGCTCACTTTAAAAGTAAACTATACATTTCAAATATAAAATCTAAACATACATGAGAAAAATAAATATATATATTTGCAAATCAATCATAATCCCATTCCAGAGCCTTTTTTGTTGCATGTTATGCACATTTTCAAATACCAACTACACTCTTAAAACTAAAGGTTCTTTTTTTTGGCATCTATTGTTCCATAAAGAACCTTTAACATCCATTGAACGTCACCATTAAAATAATAGGTTCTTTATTCTTAAAAATGGATCTTTATATTTTTTAAATGTCCTTCACACTAAGAAAAACAATATATTTTTAAAAACTTTGGGGAAATAAAAAGTGTAAAAAGTAATTTAGGAATCTATCCTCTCATTTTATAGTGTGCTAAAAAAAAAAAAATTTTTAGAGCTCTCCGATAAAATGACATAATTACAGATGTTACAATCCTCATGATTCATGATTCATCATTGAAGCTTAGATCAGTGCTTTGAAATGTCTTCAGCCGTTTAGGGAACACTGGAAAACGTATGTGAGGTTTGCAGTGATGTGACCACACGCTGACAGCAGGAAGATACTAACATGCCTGGGAAAATAACTCTCCTTTGCTCTTTAAATCTGTCCTTAGAATGACATCATCTGACTCACAGTCACAGAGGCAATAAACCTCACAGCTGCCCTTCAATTCAGATATAAAATGAGAGAGGAAGAAAATAACAGCATCCATCATTCAAATCTCAAACACAAGGATTTGCTACCCTGCAAACAAACACAAAACAAGGATATGCTTCTCTAACAGTTTTTTTTTTTTCTTTCTTGCTAACAGGATTGAATGACTTTGCTGAGGTAAATGTAACATAACGTGTTGTTCACACACTTTTTTAGGACCTTTTAGGTGAACCTGATTTCACAGAGTACAACATGTTCCTGGATCACCACCTTTGTTGATCCTGGAACAACATTTCACTCAACCAATCAGATTTAAGGGACAAGTTTACAGTTTATGTCAGGTTTAGTCTTACAACCAGGGCTAGGTGTTTCTACATCAGTGTTCACGTAGCGATATCACGATAACATTTATTGTTTGAATTTCACAATAATCTAATTCTATGCACAATTTTTATGTGGACACTGGGCAGAGACACATTGTTTAGAACAGTGAAATCCCTGTAAATCCCAGTAACATTAACCTGATCGCTATATTGTCTTGTCTTCTATTGAACAATGAACGACTTCCAGTTTCTGTCAGTGTAAACAGGGCTTATTTAACCCAAAAATTAAAGCTCTGGCTGCATTCGAATGTGCATACTTCTGGTGAAAACTAGTATTTGAAAAAGTAGTCTGTCTAAATGCATTTATAAAAGGCAAAAAGTACCCAGATTTCACTTCTGGCAAGATTCTGCAGTGCAAATCCAGTGCACACTATCCCATGAAGCCTCGGGAGAGCATACTCACACTGACGCTGCCAGAAATCGACTTCCAGTTGCTTAGTTGCTGGTGTAAACAGGGCTTTAAAAGGGCTAGTTTACCCAAAAAATCATTTGCTCACCCTCATGTTGTTTCAAACCTTTATGTTTTTTCTTTCTTCTGTGGAACATAGAAGGTATTTTGAAAAAATGACTTAAAACATATGAAAAATAGGTTGTCTTGGACCCTTTTGACTTTCATTATATGTTTCAAAAACAGTTTAAATATCTTCTTTTGTGTTCCACAGAACAATGGAAGTCATACATGCCTTCAATCAATGATAATGACACCCTGTCTGGAGAGCATGTATCAGACAATTGGTATTTTACTGATCACTGATTTCACATTAATAATTAAAAAGGAAAAGGGAAACTCAGGTCGGAGGTCAACTTCCATGTGACCCATTTGTGACTGACCCATGTAGCTCATCTTGTGCTCTGCAAGACCAGACTTGGCTGTGGTAAATTAGAGCAGGCAACAATGGCGAAAAACATTTCCCAATCCATCAAGCTTTCCAAATCCTTTCTGCCCCAGGGCACCAAGCTGTGGAAGTTGAGTCAACACATTGTCAGGGGAGGTGATACTGAATATAAGCCAGGCTCTTGTTTGCTTTTCCCTTTCTTTCTCTCTCACTTTATTGTTTCCATTTAATTCAGAAATGGGTCTGAGAAACATTTTGTCAGTCTGTGTTTGACAATACGCTCACCATGACTGAAAATCTGTTTTCACTTCCATAACTATTGAAAGATGGTATTTCCAGACATAAAGGGAAAAGGCTACATAATCAGACTGATAGTGGTACATAAATCTGATGTTGAATGACATCATTGGCAGGATTGACATCATTCAAGTGACTTCTGCCAAAAAATGAAGTAATCCCGTCTGAGAGATTAACAGCCTATAATCAGAGGCACGGGAACTGTGTGTGACAGATCAGATCCTGCCATAAGCCCTTTGTGAAATTGTATGGTTGGTTTCAAGATGTAGTTGGGTTATGAGTAAACTGGTTTGTACCAGTATTGCTGAAGGCAGAGTGCCACAGGTAACTGCAGCCATACTGATATATTCGGTACATCTCGATTGCAAGTCTAATTGGGTGATTCCGTGTCAAATCAATCAAATTTCTGAAACTTCCCCAGCTCAATTTTTTTGATTTTGTTAATATTTTTTTTTGGAGGAAAGACAAACAAAATGACAATTTTCACCTGAGATTTGGGGCCAAATTACAAGGGGATATAAATGACTTTAGAAAGATGGAAGCATCATTATTTTATTTGCACACAGAAATTGACAGGTCTATTAGTAAAATCTGTTGACTTTGTAATCTTTGCAGTCTTTGTTGCATTATATGCCAGCGGTGTATGGGAAAAAGCACTTCTTGTGTTTTTGCATGTAATTTGCATGCCTGTAACTCAAGATGTGTAAAATATTTCTTAATATGCTTTAACATTTTGGGGTTTAACAAGCTTTTCTTTTGGAATCTATATATTTTAAGGCCCTATATGGTTCAATTTCAGCGATATTGGGATCTCAATATATGGCGCTTAGAGTAAATTGTTAAATTCACTAAAGTCACTTGGCACACAGCTGATACTTATTGTAATTAAAGGGGAATATCAGAAGATTATATAATGTTGAAACTTGAAATTTATTATTTTTCTCTCTATCAAAACAATTGCATAGAACATATACAGTATCTCAGTGCCAAGGATACACTGAAATGGTGTATCAGAGATATTTGTCATTTTGACCACCCCCTCCCCCTACAAAAGAGTGGATTACTCAGTAGATATACAACTATGACATTTAATATTTTGCCTTTCTTCTTCATTTATGCATTTCTTTCAGCAGAAAAAAAAATCAAAAACACATTTTTAGCCGATCAGTGACCCCTTGTTGAGTTGACAGGGAATGACCCAGCTGCAAGTGCTTTTCTCTAACAGTTCAATAAATAAGAAACTATTATTCTGTAACTTGTATTTAAAACTAAATTCAGCCAGTTAGATTGTATATTTTTCTTTGCTAGTGAAATCAGTTCCAAAAAGTAAAATTCCTACATTAAAGTACGATTTTTGCTGCAGCAAAGCATATCTGCTAGTCAGCAGAACCTTCTGAGAACAATGAACTTCTTCAGTGACAACAATGACTCTTTAAATAGGGTCCTTTGATCAAGGAGTTCATTGAAGAACTTTTGTAGGATTCTTGTGTTGCTTTGTGGTTCTTTGGCAATTAAAAATATCACAGTGTTACATAAGTTCTTCATTTCAACATGTTGTTTTCTGGTTCTTTGAAGCACCACTATACTGTAGATCAGTGGTTCTCAATTCCAGTCCTCGTGATCCCCTGCATATTTTGTATGTCTCCCTTATTTAACACACCTGAACCAGATCATCAGCTCATTAGGAGAGACTCCATGAACTGAACTGAGTGTGTCAGATAAGAGAGACATGCAAAATGTGCAGAGCAGTGGGTCACGAGGACTGGAATTGAGAACCACTGCTGTAGATCATTCAATAAAAAACTCGAAATAAGAAGTTGAGGAAAATAAAAACGTTCACAAATGGCATCAAGCTGAAACCTCTTTTGAATATCGATAAGACAATATTGATCAGTCGACATGCTTTTACGGCAATTTGTAAAGCCATTGAAGCAACCTGTGACCTCAGATGTAATCTGGCCTGAAATTCTTTTGAGGGTCATTGGTGACCTGTGTTCACCCTTCATTGATCCACAATCCAGACTGAGTGCCTAAAGGGATAGTTCACCCAAAAATCATTTACTAACTCTCGTGTCCTTCAAGACCTGTACGATATTCTTGCTTCTACAGAACACACAAAAAAAGATATTTTGGCGAAAGTTGGCATCTACTCAACATTGGAGCCCAATGACTTCCATTGTATGGATGACCAAAAAACCACAAACTTCAAAATATCTCCTTTGTGTTCCACAGAAGAAAAAGTCATACAGGTTTGGAATGTGAGTAAAGGATTATAGAGTTTTAATTTTTGCAAAAACATCGACCCCCTTATGATTTAGGAAGAGCAAAGTTAATACATTAGTAAATAAAGCTTCAAGTGGCAAATTAAATTAGTTTGTTTGGCCTACTTTTCCAAGTCTTGGCGACATGAAGAGCATGTTTGTGTATGTTTACAGGCTAGATAAACACAGAGATGCCTCAGTATCTTGAGTGTGAGTTTGCATAGGCATCCCATCTGTCACTCAAGCATTGGCGGTGTCGAATGCCAGAGCAGATGTTCCACTGGCTCTAAATCTCAAACAAGGGACTAAACAAACAATTGTTGGAGATTTCTTGAAGAGGTCCATGGATCATAGTCAACAGCACTCTAGGCTAGGGGGTCATTTATCATTCGACCACGATTCTCATCTGGGTCAAGAAAGAAAAATGTATCTTGTATAACAAGGGGCTCATTCTCACTTCTTTTCCTGCAGAGTGACGGCCCAGCGAAGTGTCGAAGATGCTGAGGAGATCGAGAGAGAAAGGCGACGTCGGGCCCGGGAGGCTTTCCGCAATCAACACAGCCTGTCTAGATCTGCCGGGTCCCCTCAGGACAGTGTGAACCCACCTGAGGCCAGCCTGTAAGTATCAACGTCATTCTATACTTCGCACTTCACCTGGTATTTGTTAAGCTTGTTTTGTTGCCTGGCAGATTTCCATATGTAATATGGAAATGTGGACTTGCAACATGTCTGGTTCTCATTGCAGCTTATTCTGGCCAAGAGCTTGTCCACATAGACAGAAGGAGACGTCTGACCGACATGTAAACAACTGCAGTTTTTGTTTAGTTTTTGGGTCAAAAAAGAATGTCCATAATAAATAAAAGGAAACATTTAGTTTAAAACAGAAGTGCCATGTTCTTTGAAATGCAATCTTTGTATTCATGTTGTTTTCATATGGTTTTGAAAAACATGTGTAACCATCAAATAAAAAGTAACAACGTATTTTCCTTTCACATTGAAAACATGAACACATCTTAACCATTATATTATTTATGGTAACAAAAATGTTTTAAGTCGTTATATATATCATTTCTTTTTATATAAAAATAAAATATTTTTTATATATATACCAATTACGGAAGTTTGTTGCGCATGACCCGCATTCTTGAAAAGAATCCTTATCATGGGAGATATATATATATATATTAGTTACGAAACTTTATTGTGAATTAAAAAGTAATGCATTACTTTACTAGTTACGTGAAAAAAGTAATCTGATTACATAATGTATTTTTTAATAGATTTACATATCTGAAAAAAGGAGCGTCATGTCATTGATAGTAAGGTTGGACTTAGCAAAATGTCAGTTTAGTTTTCTTTCTCTCTTCTTTTCTCTCAACCAAAGACATGTGCACATGTATAGTGGGCGGCACAGCTGGTCTCTCATCATTACCTAATCTCTGAAGAATTTTCAGCAGGGCATGCCTTTGGAACAGGGTTTATGTCATATCCCACACCATAGTGCTTTGCTTTTAATCAAAGAAACATTATGGACCTCACACACATACCACATATTTTATATGTGTAAAGTTAAACACAGCTGTCTGAGTCAACCTGTTCAAAGCACAAATAGGTCGTCTAAGGCCACTTTGTAATTATCCCTGATCAGAGATTAGAAGCTCACTCTTGGCTTAGATACACATGAATCATTTTTAAGACTTTTTAGATCGGTTCAACATGAAAAGTGTTTTTCAGTAATGCATGTGCAAGAGTTTTTGAACTAGACTCATACAATAAGCTTTATTGTAAATAAGCATGGCTATTCTGTATTGAATTGTATTGACTGATTGTTGATGTTCAGTCGTTATGCTTTGCTGAAAATCTGTTTAATAATCTTGTGGAATGTGCTTGGCATTCCTTTCCGGCAGCTCCTGGGCAGATTGCATAGATTTTAATTCAAGGCGTCGCAATGAACAGAAAATAGTAAGAGGTGCAGATGGTGTCTATGAAAACAGCTTTTTTTTTATCTCTATTTTGAGTTCTTTAAGTGCAGGTGTGTGTGTTTTAACTTTTTGCGAACCCTTTGAATAGTCCCTTAGACAAATTTACCATGGTAAAAATAGTTCCCTTTTGAGGGAACTCGTGCTGCGTCGAGAATCGACACATTGGGGAAAGCCTTCAGCGTGACGCGTCTGAAGCCTGTAGGGAACTAGTCCAATCTCGATTGGTGTTGCGTCATTACGTCACTCGTGACGTCGCATGTGACGGTGATGTGGAAGCTATAAAAGGACGCCGGATCACAACAGTGTCAGCTTCTGATTGGTCGAAGCAAGTCGTTCTCAGGAGCGCAGGAAGTGTGGCCGAGGTTCTCAGGGAACACAGCTGGAAAAACATCATACAGAGTAGTATGACAATAATAATCTCAGGTGCTGTTTATGTGCTTTATTGAATGTTAGAAGTTTCTAATGTGAGTCCTTAATTGGCATACTGAAAGTGACAATGGATAATTCATCTCAGATCTTGAAAATAAATTAAAGGAAACAAGAACGTCCAAACTCAACTCAATGTGAACAAAGTGTATTCTATGACACAGACTGCTTCAGCCACTCAGTATATATTTTTAATGTTAATGGTGTTGTATTTATCAAATTATTTATGTGCTTATCCATTTTGTTGCGAGTGGAGTGCACTTGTAGATAGACTCCACCCAAATGCTCTTCTGATTGGCTGTGATTTTTGATTAAATGGTTAGTTCACCCAAAAATGAAAATTCTGTCAGTAATTACTCACCCTCATGTTGTTCCAACCCCGTAAGACATTCGTTCATCTTCGGAACAAAATCTGACAGCTGGATCACCTCTCCATAGGCTTCTAAGGGACTGAAACTTGCTGGCCCAGAAAAGTTATTAAAGAGATCGTTAATATAGTCCAAGTGACTACAGTGGCTCAATCTTAAGTATATCAAGCGACGAGAATACTTTTTGTGCGCAAAAAACCCCCCAAAATAATGACTTTATTCCACTATTCATTTCCTTCCCTCTGGACCTCGAGTTAGTTCACGTAGTGTTTTTGCGCAGCGTGTCTGTGTTACATGTCACCACGTAGGCTCACTATTGGCCGACGCTGGTCATGTGTGTAATGCCTGTGACGTACAACACTGACGCGCTGCGCAAAAACACTACGTGAACTAACTCGAGGTCCAGAGGGAAGGAAATGAATAGTGGAATAAAGTCGTTATTTTTTTATTTTTTTTCGCACAAAAAGTATTCTCGTCGCTTGATATACTTAAGATTGAGCCACTGTAGTCACTTGGACTATATTAACAATCTCTTTAATAACTTTACTGGGCCAGCAAGTTTCAGTCCCTTAGAAGCCTATGGAGAAGTGATCCAGCAGTCAGATTTCATCAAAAATATCTTAATTTGTGCTCCAAAGATGAACGAATGTCTTACGGGGTTGGAACAACATGAGGGTGAGTAATTACTGACAGAATTATCATTTTTGGTTGAACTAACCCTTTAATTTTGTTGGCCCTCATAGTCGCGTCACATCTGGTGTGGAAAAATTGTTTGTCGCTGGAATCTTATCGCAATGCGTCTGAATTGTACATGGTGTTAGAAGAAAGAGTTATCTATAGGATCTTAAAGGGATTTGTCAAGCGGATATAGAACCTATGTTTCCCATCATGAGATTCACGGATTTAGTTTTAATGAATTAATTATGTTTTAATTTTATTTTTATTTTTTTAAATTAAATGTTATGAATTAAACAGATCGTAAACATGCTTTATCACTTAAAATACATAAACAAATAATCCATTAAACAAGTATTATTCAATTATTTAAGACATTTCTCTTTATATCATTGGTCTCAAACTCAGCTCTTGAAGGGCCACTGTACGTAGAGTTTAGCTCCAACCAGCTTTAACTCACCTGCCTGGAAGTGTATAGTAACCCTGAAGACCTTGATTAGCTGGATCATGACAGTGGCCCTCCAGGAAATGAGTTTGAGACCACTGCCTTACCTAGAACCTTTTTGGCATAAAGCCTTCTTTAAGATTGAGTCAAGAACCCTAGGGTTCTATATAGAACCCCACTGAAGACTGTCCCCCTTTTCTAACAGTTTCTATGCAGTAAAGCGACAATCCACAATCCTGGGATGCATTTTTACATTCAATCTACACTACTTTTTAAACTAGCATACGGCTTACTGCCTGTTTTTTTTGTTTCAAAGTTACGTGAAACAGTTCGCATTATGGAACATTATGCATGTCATCAAAATCCTCTGGTTGCCCATGGCAAATGAAAGAAAACAACAACAAACAACCAACCACCTGTCAGATCCTCACACGCACCTCAAACATCTGTTTTCTGAGGAACGTGTTTGAAGTTGGCCTCTCGTGTTAATAGGCTGGCACAGTGACCTCAGCACATAGTTTCTTTCATCAAAGTAACACCATCACAGGTGCGTGGGCTCAAGCGGTGTTTTCACTGACTGGAGCCGTTCATGCCTGACTGACTGTTAACTTGCCCAGATTCCCTTTGAATGTGATTATATAGGTCTGCCTCTCGTTCAAGTATCAGTGTCTTACCCCAAAGTAATGGAGTCTAAATCAACTAAAAGAAAAGGCCAGGTTTTTGTTCGTTTTGGGAGAGCATGATCGAGTATACTTATATTAAATACCTATTTTGTAAATTGAATTGAAACATATATCAATTTAATGTAAAAACTGAACACAGGCAATACAAGACAAAAGAATATTAAAATAAGAGTTCATGAACAAAATCGGAGGAATCGTGACAGCAACATGCTAAATCATTCTAGAAACATGTTAACAATGTGCTAAATGATGTTAGGAACGTGTTAAATCATGCCTGCAACGTGCTAAAACATGTTAGCAACGTGCAAGAACATGTTAGCAATGTGCTAAAACATGTTAATCACATTTTATTGACTGAGTAAAATCTTCTAACTACAAGCGTTTCAAAGTTATTTCAAACTTTAAGATAAGGCTTTGTCAAGCCAACATCAAGGTTTGTCATCAAACTTTTTACAGTAAAATACTATTACATGGTTTTTGGAAGTAAAAATCACATGTGAAAAAGTGTAAGTTGACATTCTGTCACCGTCTCTTTCAGGCAAGTCATTTCACTGAGTGCCATCTTTGAAACGCCTCTCGGGCAGCTATTTCAGTCATGCAAGCACAGCTTCTATCTCTTTGAATGTGGAAACATCAAATTCTCCAAAGCTGTTCACCAAACTTAGGATTAAATTGTATGTTTGAAATCAACAATGAAATCTGACAAACAACTATTTCATAAATGTTGTTTCTTATGCTCAAAAAGCGTTAAAAAAACATATTTTTTTCAGGATAGACCAGCTAATGTGCAGTAACATGAGTGCAGTCTTTGTATATAAAGTATTTGGTGACACTTGGTTACTTGATGTTTTTTATCTATTTAAATACCTGTTCTTAGTTGTTGTTTTTATCAGTTATGTACATTAGAGTTTTATGTTACATCTTATGTTGTTTAACTGATGTTTATCGCAATATTTTAGTTTCATATTTGTTATCATGATGGTGTTTAATATTTGTGTGTTTGATAGTTTTTCCCTCAGTTTGTGGAAAATCAACTTCTGATGAACTTTGATTTATCATGACTTTCTCTTTACCAACTGTTTTTAAAGTCGGCATGAAACGGAAGTTGCAATAATCCAATGTGACATATATCCAAGTTAAACAGCTTCTTGAACAAGAAAAAATGTAGAGCAGGACTTGGTGTGTGGGATTTGGTATATTAGCATTATTTCAATTGCTGTCTGTTTTTTAACCATAAATTTCACATTATTTTAAAGTGTAGAAAATAAATAGTGATTAAAAATGAGTTAACATTTTTTAGTTTAAGTTTAAAAGTAAGATTCAAATCTTCGTTTCCCACGTGAGCACCACAGCTGAATGCACATGCTATATCTGCCAAGCAATGGCTCTAAGAAGATTTTATACTCATAGGTGTGTTGTTGTTGTTGTTTTTCAGCTACGAAAGTGAACTCAAACCCAGCAGTACTATTGCTGTGGATGAGGATGAAGGTTTCAGCGATTGGACCCAGAAGCTGGAACGGAGAATGCGGCCCAAAATGGAAGAGAATGGCAGTGGAGAAGAGTTGCAAGAGAAGGATAAAAATGTGAATGCAAGATCTAGACAAAGAGAGAAGACCAGCTTAACCACCTCCAAACAGTATCAGCAAATTCAGGACAGGGAGGAAGAGGAGAAAAGACCAGAGACGAGGAGCGCTGAGAGACGAATGGAGATCAGTGAAAGGGTGAGCAGTCAAAGACCAGAGGAATGGCATGATGACACGACCGACAGCAAAAGACAACAGGAAATAAAACCACCAAAGGAGAACAAGGTGCCAGGAGAATTGTTGCAATATTAGAAGTACAGTACATCTTACCATGTATGTTACTATGTCTAAATCATAACCATCACTCACAGATAAAAGAGGAGAGGAAGGAGGTAAAAGTGTCATACACGTCTAAAGTCTTCCTACAGAAAGACAGAACGCCTAATGGCAATGGAGAGGCATCTGCAGAGGAAATTACATCACATCTTATCAAAACCAAAAGATCACCAAGGTAACTTGATTCTACACACTTTCTTACCCATAGGTTTTATGCTGCATTCACGGCATGTCGTAATTAACGTAATTACCAACCCATGACATTCTACTAAGAGCTGTTCACATCCTTTGACTCGGAAGTATGCGTTTCTATGGCAACACTATCAGTGGCAATATGAAACTGGAGCAGTCAGGTGGCACAGCGGTCATGTGGTACAAGTCGGAGTGCTCACGAAATTCCCAGTTTACAAGTTCTAATTACGAGTTCTACAAAGATATGAACACAGTTTATATTTTTTAAGTTGTAATTTCATAATTACAATTGCCCCTATTATGCTATTTTAAAGTCTCCTAATTTTGTTTTGGAGGTCTCCTACAACAGATTTACATGCATCAAAGGTCAAAAAACACTTCCGTTTTCTCATAATATAAATTGCACATCACCACATTTTTTATTGATTCTCAAACAACTCGTCTGACGATTCAATCTCTCTAAATCCCTCCTTTCCAAAAGCCCGCTCTGCTCTGATTGGTCAGATGGCCCAGTAAGTCAGTTGTGATTGGTCTAAAACTCAGCAATTGTACAAAATGTAAAGACAGTAACAATATCGTTGATTTTACCATATCAATCCGAGCATGAGTTATGAAACATTGGAAGAACTAGTTATTCAACCCAAACCTCCATCACAAGGACGACATGAGCAGGATGTTTCTCAGTGATACACTACTCAGTTTGAGGTACATTATGAGATGTAACAAATGTAATTCCTCATAGCATTCCATCAGCATTAACAAGTGTTTGTCCATCAACAAACAGATGTGTATATTTCTAATTTATTGCAGTGTACATGTGGGAACTGCATCATATCTGTATCAACAACGGTGCATACGTTAGTGAGCACTGACGTGAATGACTGATGTAACATTAAAGTTTGTCAAACAAATCTTGCTCCATCCTTTATCTTTACTCAAAGTAGTAAAAACAACAGACAATCTGCATTAATAGACACATTTTTCAGTAATAGTGGCCCACAGCTGATTAGCAGAAGTATTTCAGCAAGACCGGAGACACGCAATATAAAACACAAAGCCATTATATGTCCCCCACAGCATAGGAGCTCCATTCCCCACTCATGATCGCCCCCCAACTCGTGAGAGATGCATCCGTCGTTAGCGTGACGCGAGGAGCTCCCAGCACGGGCCCTTGGGACAGGTACCAAGGTTCTTTCCACATGACTAAGGCGCGAAGGCAGCGCCGCGTGACCTTGATCATGCGGAGCGGGTTTCCCCTCGGGGAGAACCCCTTGGTCCTGAGCCACCACTGCAACGGTCTCATGTGCAACAGGCAGCAAGGTATAACGTTGGATGCTGCTACCATGAGGCCTAACAGTCTTTGAAACTGCTTAACAGAGAGTGGCTGGCCTAGATTTACTTGTTTCATGGCTGAGAGAATCGTAGCGATACGAGCTGGAGACCCCCATAATCCCATACTACACCCAGAAAAGTGGTCCTCTGTAATGCAGACAGCACACTTTTCTTGGTATTAAACCTCAACCCCAACATTTTCATCTGAGCGAGAACGACATCTCGATGCCGAACCGCCTGATTGTCCGATTGAGCTAGAATCAACCAACCTCAGGAACTTCCAGTGTTGTGGAAGGATGGATAAATAGAAGTACATGCATCCTTTAGATCTATCGTGACAAACCAGTCCTCGGACCTGATCTGTGACACGATCTGATTGAGGGTGAGCATTTTGAATATGGGCTTCCCTACTGAGCAATTTAACAGGCACATATCTGAAGTACCGGCTGTAGTACCCGGACTCCCCGCTGGGAGGAGGAACCCGCTCTATAGCCTCCTTTTGCAGATGAGCTTTTACTTCTTGTTCCATTACCAGAGCCTGCTCAGGGCCAACCACTGTGGGCAGGACCCCTCTGAACCGTGGTGGGCGAGACCTGAACTGGATAGTATAGCCTTTTTCGATCGTTTGCAGGACCCAACGAGATATATTTGGAAGACATCTCCACTCTGCCAGAAAATCTACTAAGGGTACCAGTCTCTCGAGAATGGCCTCTCAAGTACTTCAAACAGCAGACACAGTGCCCTGAAACGGCGCACCGGCAGGAAACAACTGGTCTGACTGCTCTAGGACCCTCCTCGGAGGGAGCAAGCGCCCCTCTGGAAAATGCTCGCTGGGACCCTCTGTGCCCTGGCATAAAGGCGGGGTTGGCAGAATGGCACCCTGAGGGCACCGAGGGGAGACGGGCACAGTATAATTAGGTGAACAGCGTTTTACATCGGCAGGGACTTCTTTTTAGACAAGCCGTCTTCGAAACAATAACGGTCCTCGTATCCGTTGACTTCGCCTGAGAGCGCCGTGCCACATCCCCTTCTTTTTGATGCTCTGCTTTTGTTGCGCCCGGTGTGAGGAGCAAGTCGACGGCCGGGGCTGCTCCCGCCCAGCAGCCCCTGAGACATGAGTGCGGAGAGACAGGAATTTCTGGAATGCCGCCGCCTGCTTTTTTCTTCCTGAAACCTTACGATGACCGTGTTTACTGAGTCACCAAACAGGAAAGCAGGGGAAAGTGGGGCGTCCAGAAAGAAGGTATTTTCTCTCTCCTTCATTCCTGAGAGGTTCAGCCATAAATCCCTCAACGTGGCCACCAGGGCTGCCACAGAACGGCCCACTGACTTGGCCGTCTCCATGGTGACACAGAGATAAATCTGCTGCCTGACGTAATTCTCGAATCACGTCAGTGCTGACCTCCTCACTCTCACTCATGTCTTTTAATAGGTCGGCCTGGTTTGCCTGCATGATTGACATAGTGTGTAGGTGTGCCGCGGCCTGACCTGCCGCCGAATAAGCTTTATCCACGAAAGCTGATGTGTTTCTGAGTGGTTTGGTGGGTAATGCCGGTGCTTTAAAGGACAATGCAGACTCAGGGGAGAGATGGCTCGCAAGCGTCTGTTTGGCCCTTGGCATCACCCCATAACCGTGATGTCTAGACCCATGAATATTTAAATATGTGGATGTTTGTGGACTAAACACACGGTATGAAACCGGTCTTTTCCATGACTTCGACACCTCAGTTTGGAGGTCGGGAAAAAACGGCAAGAACCTGTGGAGGCAGCACACAAGAGGGCAGAAAGCGTATATCAAGCTTGCTTTTCTGCCTGGTCTCCTGTTCATCTGCTGGCCACTCAATGCTTAATTTAGCTACAGCACGAGTGAGGACCTCCACAAGCTCCTCACATGCAGGAGACTGAAGTGACGAGTCTTCAGTATCTCCTGTCCCGAAACTAACAACATCCAGCTCCTCCGAACTGGATAGTTGCAATACCGGTGCCTCACTCTGGGCGGAAGAAACCGCAGTGCGTGCATCCAAACCCTGAACTGAGGCACTGGATCTGACAGGTGAAGGCAGAGAAAGGGCTGGGCCCGTGTCAAACCCCTCTGTCAGATCCATTTGCGAACCCCACGTCTGAAGCCACCGCTCTGCCTCGGCAAACTCCTGCCTATCAACTTCTAAGGACAGACAAAAACACAGACAATGATTCACACAGAGCACTTGCTGAAGACACAGAAGCTGACGCTGTTTGATTCAGGTGTGCTTTATAGTTTCCTGGTTGATGACGTCACCCACCTATTACGTTCCGTCGTGCCATTGGACTGATTCCATACGTGCTTCATGACGCGATAACACAGGGGCATTCCCACAGCATTTTGACACAGCTCGAGTTCCCTTGAAAGGGAAGTCTTTATTGTCACTTTTGGTCAATGTCCTTGCTGAACTTCATAAAACCCCCTGTTTAAACGGTACTGTATATATTGCATTACACTAATGAGAAAGCTAAAAAAAAAAAAAAAAACTTTATTTTAAAAATACAGCCTGTGTTTCCCCATGCTGCCTTGTGCGCAGCGCGATTTTATTCACGCTGCTAGGCAGCCTGGACACCATGGACCAGATTTTCCCCTCAAAAAGGGAACCAATCACAGAACGGGGAGGGAGCAGCAAGGCGATGACGACGTCTATGCGACACACCGAAGCAGTTTGTTTATATCTATGGATCCAACATGGCATCAGACGCGAAGTTACCTTTCGGTGCAGCCTTAGATAGTGTTCTAAGTAGTTTAGAACGCAAGTTTATTTCGTCTTCTTCCTCGTCGAATTTCTGTCGCTCTACATACGTCATCTGGTATAATTGAAACGATTGGCTATGAGCTACTGTACGTACAGGCGCATTTGATAGACATTCGTAGCGCCCAATAAACGGCTCTGGGCATTCGTAAACCACGCCTCAAATACGAGAAAATAAACATGTGGTTCCCAGACCACCAGGCTACTGTTTAACTGTGAGTCAAAGAAAAGGAAAATTATGTATTGACTAAATGTTTTTGAGGAGTCATTATTTATGTTTTTGATAAATAGTCACTGTATTGGATAAATAATAACTGTCTAAAAGACAATTTGACTAACATTATAAGTTGACTTTAGGGGGAAAATTAATGTACAATTTGGTCCTGTTAAATTTAGAGGCTTACGTCATATATGTTATAGACGTGACCTAATATTGTAGCTGCCAAAAAGTCTTGCCAGGAAGCTTCTAAAAGGGCTGTTAAGGGAGCTGGTTAATATCTACTCTTGTATAGCCAGACCTTTAACCGTAGGGTCTGGCCCATTCAACTGCCTATTCTGGCCAAAAACTATCCACTTTGACAGAAAGAGACAGCCTGACTGACCAACCTGTTCTATATTTATGAGCTGTTTTAGGTTATCTGAGATATATTCATATTTGAATGTGTGGAAATATAATAATCTCTGTGAACAAGCACCAAAAATGTCGAAAATGTATGACTGGATGCTCAGAATATATGCCTGTTCAAAAGTATGTACTGATTGTTTCTCAGAAATAACAAATATGCCATCTTGAGACTAACCCCATTTTCCTGTTCTCCACTCTTCTCCAGCAGGACTGTAGATGTAGATCAGCCCTTTGAAACTAAGAAAGACACGCATGCCGGTTTGGAGACAGAGCTAAAGCTCGAGAAGATTAGACGTAGCCACCAGGAAAAGGAGAGCCAGGAAATGGAGCACCTACGGCAGCGTCAGGCCGAGGCTGAGCAGGAGCTAGAGGAACTGAAAAAGAAGAGAGAGGAACGCCGCAAAGCTCGTGAAGAGGAGGAGCGGAGGAGAGATGAAGAGGAACAGCAGAAAATAGCCAAACAAGAGGTGGCTGAGCTGATTTAAAAACACAAATATTAGTCCAGCCAACGAATATATGTCTTTAAATGCTTTTCAAACACTCTGTTTTGGTTGTGGGAATGTTAAACTGTCCAGGTTTCTTCCAGAAGCAGAACATTATTTAAAGATTCTATTTCATTTTGTATTAATAACTACAGGAGGACAAGAGACAGATGAAGGAGGACATTGAGAGGAGGAGGATGGAAGCGGCAGAGAAGAGAATGAAGAATATAAACATCACTTCCACAGATGGTGATGACCCATTTAACCCTCTAAACCCCATCAGTCCAACTTTCAAGGTAACAGTAAATATCTTCATAAACATTCGTAAAGGGATAGTTCACCCAAAAAGGTAAATTTGCAGTTAATTTACTCACCATTCAGTAGAACAGTAAAGAAGATTTTTAGATGAAACTGTGGTCCTTGGTGATTTGTATAATGTAAGTCAATGGCTCTATCGTCACTTTGAGAGTCAAAAAAACATACTGCAGGCAAAACAAAATGAATGCCCGTGGCTCTTGATGATTTATTGAGGTCTTATGAAGTGAAACGATCGGTTGCATTGTGACGCATTGTGACGTATGCACTGGAGCTCAAAGCGTTGAGAATCTGTGACAAGCCAATCTTCCCGATTGAGGTTCCCGATAGGTTGTTGTATCCAGGATAAGCACAAAATATGATTTTGATGAACAATACAACACACACCCCTCAGCACATGTGTGAGTTTGCTCACGCACATTCGTCATTATGCAACAGGAAGCTTGTGCTTCAGACTGTCGTGAACGCGCTCAGGACCGTTTGCCAAGGCTGTGGATTACAGGTAATAATGATGTTGTAAATAATGTTCAGTTTCTTGCACAGACCGATCATTTAGCATCACAAGACCTCGATGTATCGTCAGGAGCCATGGGTATTCATTGTGTTTTGCCTGTATATGTTTATTTTTTACCTTCAAAGTGACAGGAGCCATTGACTTGCATTATACAAATCACCAAGGACCACAGTTTTCTTCTTTACTGTTCAATTGAAGAAAAAAAATGTCACCTACATTGTATTTTGGATGGCCTGAGGGTAGGTAAATTAACAGCAAATTTTCATTTTTGGGTAAATAATCTTTGAAAATATTTCTTCAATTGCATCTCTACGAAAATCTAGAAATGCTTTTACAACCACAACAAATAAGCAATTCTCAGACAGTGAACATTATGATAAATAATCCTGTTCTTTTTTTCAGAATGCAAGCCCCATTTTATTTTGTAAGTTGCTTGTGCTTGTTGTGCTGTGATCATAACCACCTGTTTGCAGTGTACATATATTATAAGTGGTTGAACACATCTTTTGAGTCAAGTGACGTGCATGCATATTCATATGTTGATCTCCAGATAAGAATTACAGGAATATTTCATGTTCAAAAAAAATTAACATGTTTTTAAGTATCACAGAAAATAATTATTACCTGTACTTTGTAAAATCAAACAAATTAAAATACATCATTTTATTTGGTAACTGTCAACATGTGACTCATTACTGAACTTGGGATATTCCTTTAAATTGGTTTAGTTTTTTAAAGTTTTTGTTTCTTTGCTTGAACTACCAAACTACCAAAACTGTTTGAAAAGTGTTATTTGTTTCTTTGCTGCATTTGCTTTACAGTGAATTATAAAACAGCTGTGTTTTTACACATGCACTTATGGGACTTTCATTGTTGTACATCCTGTCAAATTTATTCTGACTCATTTGTCCATTTCTTGAAGACGTTTCATCAGTTCAGACACAACCGATGAGTTGAATTTCATCAATAAATGGAAAAACACATGTTTAGAGGCTCCAGAAAAAAAATCAACATGACATTTTGTGATGATTAAGCATTTGCATAGACATATTCATTAATGAACTGTCCTAGATTTTCTAAAAACAGGATCATACATCCAGAAGTTGGAATAAAATGAAAACAGCATAATGGTAGATTTCATAACCAGTGGTGCTTGCACAACAAACAAACTCCTAACCCTAATTAGAGACCAGAGTATCATAGAGACTTGTGGCATGGATAACCACCAAGAAACCAACCAAACCATCTTAAAAACCAAATAGCAACGCCCTGGCAACTACCCAGAATTATGGCGATGAGGTTGCACAGGCAATATGTCTGCAGACTCTTTAATGCCTGTGGGATCTCTAGTCAAATCTTTCCAATCTAAATAAAGTAAGATTACTCAGACACTTAGTGGTTCAGTCTAAACACAAACTGTAGGTCATGAGCCTAGCAAAGCTGGAATTTATAGCTAGGTTGGCTTTTATCCACTGGTATCCAAGGTCAACCCACAAAGATGCAGAACATAGTGTGAGGGGCACAAAACCTGGACCCCTCAGCAATGGAAAACAAGTAACTCATTTTCCTACATTGCAAGATCTTAAGGTCTTAAAGGGATAGTTCACTTTGAAATAAATTTTTGGTATGTTTTAGCTTACCTCAAGGGCATACAAGATGTAGGTGTCTTTTTTTTCCGCAGTAGTTTCAATTTTGATATTTTTAGGTCAAACCGTTCTTGTCAATGCAGGTCTATGGTCACTTGTCTCAAATAGCATGCACAGAGTCCAAATTAAAACAATTCCCCGTCGTCCAAATTAAACAATTCCCCAACGTAAGTACACATTGATGGCCTAAGACACGAAACGAGCGGTTTGTGTGAGAAAACGAACAGTAACCAAGTAGTGTGGACCAAGTGATCTGATCTGACGTGTACGCAGACTGGTGCATAGATATATACACTAGATGTCGCCTTAAAGACATTCGTTCCAATGAACTGCCGTAGACAAGGCGACATCTAGTGTGTATATATCTATGCACCAGTCTGCGTACACGTCAGATCAGATCACTTGGACATGGCTGCGTATAAGTGGTAAAAATTATATAAATGCTGTTCGTTTTCTCACACAAACCGCTCGTTTCGTGTCTTAGGCCATCAACGTGTACTTACGATGGGGAATTGTTTAATTTGGACGACGGGGCATTGTTTTAATTTGGACTCTGTGCATGCTCTTTGAGACAAGTGACCATAGGCCTGCATTATATGACTGACAGACAAGAACGGTTTGACCTAAAAATATCAAAATTGAAACTACTGCGGAAAAAAAGACACCTACATCTTGGATGCACTTGAGGTAAGCTAAAACATACCAAAAATTAATTTCAAAGTGAACTATCCCTTTAAGGCCAATTCACACTGCACCGACAGACGCAGACCAACGCCGTCAGTCACCAAGGAACAGCACGTCACTTCTCAGATATTCTAATTCCGATTTAGCATGTTCAGTCGGAGAAAGCAAGCTTTGACAGAAGCCAACATACTGACAGGGGTAACACACTGATCAAAGTTACTGTTGCCGTCTGTCGGTGCAGTGTGAATTGGCCTTTAATGCTACATCTACATTCTCCGGATACATTTTAAAACAGCGTTTTCATTTCAACGCGCTCCCTGTCCACACACACGTTTTCAAGCGTTTTCCAAAAGTTGCTAATCCACACTGAAACATCTGAAAATGCTTAAATCACCTTACTGCGCATGCATACATACTAAATAGTTCACAAGATGACATAATAGACATAATAAAGTTCTCAAATTTATCCATCTGAGAGAGCATTTTCAAAAATCTCTGTCAAAAAACAACAAAACACATTGTCTCATGTGGACGGAAGGCCAAAATGGAGAGAAAAAGATAAGTTTCAAACGAAAATGTATTAGTGTGGACAAGTGACCATATCTGAACATCTTGAACTTTTATGTGAAGTTCTTGAGAACAAAGCAGATTTACACATCCTAATCTCACATACAACGGAAGGCGTTTCTTGAATTGCGCAATATCTCTCAGGAATTCAAGAGTGCATTATGGCATTCTAAAGGCTGCAAAAAAGCCATAGTCCCTGCTGTTAGGTTTATTGTACTAGAATCAGGTTAGGTGCTTGTTATGTTGTCCATTCCTCATTCATTTATGCTGTGGTATAGTATTCTATCTACCCAAGATGTTAAATCAAATGTGATAAATATTAATGGCTTAATACCACAATATATTAGGGAAACACTACACTATCGGTCAAAGTGTGCACCACATCAGCATAGAATTATTTCTGAAGGATTACTGTATGTGGCGCTGAAGACTGGAGTTCTTCAGAAAATTCAGCTTTGCCATCACAGGAATAAATTACATTTTAAAGTATATTCAAATAGAAAACTATTTGTTTAAATTGTAATAATATTACACAATTGTTCTGTTTTTACAGTATTTTTTTTTTTATAAAATAAATACAGCCATTGAGAACATTAGAGATTTCTTTCAAAAGCATAACAAATCTGAATTATTCTAAACTTTGTTTTGACCGGTCGTGTAAAGGCATCAAGCTTAATCATTTCTCATAAAATTTCTCATAAAGTATGTTGTTGGGTCTTCACTCACACTAAGTGAAATGCCACAATTATTCAGGAAGAGGCTATCTGTTTTGTATCATGTGCCATTTAGGGGAGAGGCTATCTGAAATAAATGATATAACAGTTTTGTACTCTGTGTTTTGGGGACCCTGAGATTCTTAAAAAGTAGTGATTGACAGTTGAAACTACATTCTCAGTGAGCAGAGGTTAAAAAGCCAGCGGGCTCAACAGCAACACAAGGGACACTTAGTCTGAGGAAATGAGAAATGACTGGGACAAAATTGGGCAAATTCATATTTACAATTGCACCCACCATCTGTTTGGCCTCATTCTTCTTTCTACCACAGTCATTTTAATTGACATTAAAATGACATTTTGACCTCACAAGACTTATGTCTTCGTTTGTAAAACCCTCTAAATGACCTGGGCCCGTATTCATGCAAATTCTTAGTGCAAATAGTTGCTCCTAGTGACAAAATTCTAAGAAAATCCTTAGAAATGTGGGCGTTTCCCCTTAAAATTAACGAGAAGATCCTAGTAAAGATAAAAGTTATTCACAAAGCATCTTAACCCTTAAAAGAGCTCTTAAGGTCAAAAAGTGTTAGGAGAAGGGAGGAGGACTTTTAAGAGGATTAAGAGTTTATTTAGCAGAGGAGAAAATGGCATTAAGACTGAGAGGAAAAAGACAATGCTGCAAACAATGGATGACAGCATAGGCATTATGGATTAGATTGTGCAGGGATGATGTTGTGACCGAGACACGCTAACATCTCCGACACAGCGCAGAAAAGCCATAGCGTCAGAAATTAAAGTAATCATTACTTTAAGATATTTGGCAACTGGGAAAATGCAACTATGCAGCAGTGATGATTTGGGACTTTCACAACCTTCTATAAGCAGAGTGATCACACAAACAATTATTAATAACAGCACTATATTAAAACCAATATTCAAACCACCACATAAATAGACACGCCAGCAATCTTAAATGAATCATTAAACTTAAAGTCTATTCACTGATATTTTTCCCTCCAGTGAGTTCAATTCACTGACTGAATGATCCAGTCACAGCAATTCTCGAGGTAACAGTTCACTGGAGGGTAAATGACTACCTTTTGTTGCTTAATCACTGCAGAACTGTTTTTCCAACTCTGCTTGCAACTTTTTTTAATATTAAACTTTTTTTATTTTTTTATTCTAGATCACAGAGAGAACAGAATCACTGAATCGATCTTTAAAGAAAAGGTGAGTTCATTCAACAACATAACATTGTAATAAGACACAGCAAACAAGCATGCACTTGACCTTTTTGGCCTCAGTGACTGCTATAAATGGCTGATTCTTACAAGTATGTTGGCAAAATGGCTGTTGTCTAAATGTAAATATTGGCATGGGTGGCACAGGTCACTATAATACTTTGTTTGTCCATCATCTTGTCAGCAATGATTTATGGGTCGGCTAACTTTAACCAGACTGTATGCTTTTCCTGATGTCTAGTAAGATATTGTGGTGGATTAAAACAAGACTTATCACCAATATACACAAAAAAGTTCAGGACACTATGTAAATAATAATTGTAAAAAATGTTACACCTTTTTTGTTGCAATTTTGTAACTTTTAAATGCAAATATTATATATGTACAATTAGTAGCCCTATACACATTATATAAGACTGAATATGTTTTTATGTATTTTGCTTGCATTTCAGTTTTATTTCTAGTATTACTTACATACTGTTATATTTTTATAAGTATTTTGAATTAGCTTTTATTTTTTCAGTTTTCATTTAAATTTTAGTTTAAGCTTGTAATGTGCATTTGGCAATTTTTTTATTTATATTTCTATATAGCTTTAATTTATTTTTATATCAGAGTTAGTAATCATATTACTTAACTTAAACCTACTTCAGTTAGCTGCCAATGCAACATTTCTAATTTTCAAGTTTATATATATATATATTTTTTTTTGTGTGGTTTTTTTATTCAATGATTTAAAAATATATATATTTTATTTAACAATAACAACACTGGTTCATATGTACCAATCAAGAATTTTTGTATTGAAAACAGTAACAGTTTCAAGAAGTCCCAGAGACCCGTACTCCTGCCCAAGATTGATGGCAAACTGGAACAATACACAAATGCAATCGAGGTTCAATTTACAGTCTCATCCTAATATATGTTATGCTTTCATGTATTGGTATATATTAGTTTCTAGTCAAAGTGTGCACAGCAACTTTTTATTTTAGTGTCTAATGCCTGGTTTAAGAACAGTCTCTTAGTAAAAGCATTATTTAGGGCTACCAGGCCTGTCTCTGGCAGCATTTAAACTAATGGATTAGATGTTTATATTTAGAGTATCTCTACCTCCTGAGACAGTCTATTGTTAAATTTGAATTTTCTTAGAAACAATACATCACTCTTGACTCACTGAGTCTGACTGCCCTAATGTGTTTCAGATCTCGTCTAAAGAAGCAAAGATGACTAAGCCAGTAGTAGTGGATATGCCATGTGTCTCTGCTCCGGTGGCCTCCAAAAAAAATCTGTTTGAAGCAGGAGAGGCCTGGAGTCAAACCAGCCTAAAAGGAATGCCCTCAAAGGTCAGAAATCAGACGGTCATTTATTTACTCCCACAAATAAAAAAATAAAAAAGGCATTTCCTACTAAACGTAGCAAACTTGTCAGTTACGTATGTAACCCTCTTTCCCTGATGGAGTCGGATGTAGCGTACTGATTGGGATCGGTTTGAGAGACCGATCTACTTCGAGTGAAATAAAACGAGCCAATGCACATTGGCATGCGATAATTGCATCAGCTGCTCTACCTCGCAGCGCAAGCATATAATGAGCAGAAGGTCCATTGCATCTTTGTTTTACCGCTGAGGAGCCGAGCGGAGCCTGGAGTCAACGGTGGTCCAGCAATAGTGGCGACGGGACTACGGCTCCGTTCCCTCCTACATGGAACAAGGGTTACATACGTAACCGAGACGTTCTCTTTCAGTTCAGTCATGTTCAACGTAGTCGGATGTACCGTACTGACTGGGATCCCAATTAACCTTCCTCCTCTGGGGAAGAGCAGCTGACTCTGGGTCGCCCGTCTCAGGGCTGCTGAAACGGGTGGTGCCGTCTTCCTGCGAAAGCCTCAACGTCACAGTAGAGCTGGCTGTGGTGGAGGTTTTTTTTCTTGCAGGGGACTGACACCCTTGGCGACGTATAGACTGAGGGGCAGCCCCCGAGGCTCAGGTAGCACATCGGGGAAAGTTCTTGGTTACCTCAGCCTACTTCTGAACTGTGGAGAACCGCTGGGCAGTCTCCAACAGTGTCACCGAAAAAGGCCACCTTCTGAGAAAGCGAACTTTGGCGATGTCTCGCACCTCTGCAAGGTTTAGCCAGGGGGGCGCTCCTGGACCACCAGGGTGGACATCATCTGGCCAAGGGCCAGGGCTGTGACTTTAATTATGGTTAGTCACCATGCGCAGCTCAACCCCGACTCAGAACTACCCTCGTGCATTATGAGTGTTTTGGCCTTCCACTGTACTTGCAGGGTGGCCATCACATGCAGGGAAGGGGCGGTCTGCAGTAGCACAGCCGCCCCATCATTGAGGGTGAGTGAGAGAGGAAAAACGTTTTCTGCAGATTAAGGCATGTTTGGCTTGCCATATTGGCGCCAAAATGCTTCCATACTGCCAAAGTTTTTCACAAACATCCGGGAAGGCATGGGGGCGGGGCAAGGCGATTATATGTCGCACTGCACCCCCAGAGTAGCCCGGGAAAGCATGGCTGTCAAGTCTGAATCCAATTCAGCATGAGCACACACACCATTATTGTGGGATAAGATAAGATTGCAGAGCAGGAACAGTAGCCTACAACTGCTCGGCTTCGAAGTGAAAAGCAAAGATGCAACGCAACTGCTGATCATTATATACTCGCGCTTCAAGGCAGAGCAGCTGATGCAATTATCGCATGCCAATGTGCATTGGCTTGTTTTATTACACTCGAAGTAGATTGGTCTCTCAAAGCGATCCCAATCAGTACAGTACATCCGACTACGTCGAACGTGACCGAACTGAAAGGGAACTCTTCACTTCACTTACCTTTATGTAGTTTGAAAAAACCCAGATATTCTGAATATAGTACTGGGTGTTCTTATAGTAAAATGAAAGGGAAGCTTTCAAGATGCAAGCGCAATAAAATCATTAAAGTGTTCCAACACAACTTATGATATATTTCAAATCTGTATGGGAGGTCTGTGTGAATGAAAAAATGAAAGAAAAAGTCAAATTAATATGAAATCAGCTATTTCATATCATACCTTTAAATATTATGTGGGAAAACAAAGATGTCAGGGCTCTTCTATTATTACAATAAGATTGTGTAAGTATGGAGGTCATGAGGCATGAGTGTAGCAGCGTGAGATAGGTCATGTAGTCATGTAGTGTGGAACAACATCTGTTCTTTACACTTTCACACTCAAACACACACTATCAGTTTGCCAGAGTCTGACACACATAAAGATCCATCAGTGGGGAGCTGTTGTGTAGGAAGTCTTGGGTAACATTAGCCAAATCAATCATAACTTTATGAATTCATTATTGCTATTTATACGTTTTTGCAAGTGTCCTAATTTATGTACGGTTTTACATTTTTAGGATACAGACATTGTGAAAGTCGGAGTAGCAAATCTGATCAACCATTGGGTGAAAGGAAGTCCAGAAGGCGGGAACAGACACTCCCCTTCCACACCATCTGTGAGTCTATTAATGAACCTGGGTAATGTTAACCACTGGGCTGGGGAGTTAAATGTATTTGACCCATGGTGGAATACAAATTCTGATCGTAATAAAGTAAAAATATCAATAGTAATCAAGTAAAATCACAAAATAATGCATTTATAGTGCCCCCTTGTGGCAAAATGATCTACAGCAACTTCACTTCTTTTCCCTTGTTTTCCACAAAATCCAGTTCATCAATCATCATGTCAAATCGATTAACATCGTTTGTTAATCAATAAATTGGAAAAGTATGGTATCAGAGGAGTTGCATTAGATTGGATGAAAAGTTACATAACTAACAGACTACAATTTGTTCAAATGGGGGAATACAAATCGGAGTGCTTGAGTATCACCTGTGGAGTACCACAGGGGTCAATATTGGGTCCAAAATGATTTATTATGTACATAAATGACATATGTAGGGTGACTAACCTCTTAAAATTTGTGATTTTTGCTGATGATACTAATATATCATGTTCAGGGGGAAATCTGAAGCAGCTTTTGGAGGTGGTCACATCAGAAGTTAATAAGTTAAAAATATGGTTTGACTTAAATAAATTGTCGTTAAATCTAGATAAAACAAAATTTATGCTGTTTGGTAATCGCAAAACCGACACACAAGTAAAAGTTATGATTAATAATGTTAAAATAGATAGAGTGTATGAAAATAAATTTTTGGGTGTGATTCTTGATCATAAAATTTGTTGGAAACCCCATATCAAATATGTTAGAACAAAAGTAGCGCAGAGTACTGGAGTAATGGGGAAAGCAAGGCATGTATTGAGTAAAAAAGCACTTTTTATTTTGTATTGTTCACTTGTGTTGCCTTATTTAAATTATTGTGTTGAAGTATGGGGCAACTCCTACAAAACCACCTTACAAACATTAAGCACAATACAAAAAAGAGCAATTAGGATAGTAAATAAGGTAGGATATCATGAGCATACTAATTTACTATATTTAAAATTGCACACTCTAAAGTTTAATGATCTTGTTAAATTTAAGACCGCTCAATTAATTTATAAAGCAATAAATAAACAGTTGCCTAGAAACATACAACAGTTATTCACAGATAGGATTGGGGGTTATAACTTGAGAGGGGATTTAAATTTGAGTCAACAAAGGACTCGGACAAAACTCAAAAGTATGTGTATTTCGATTTGTGGGGTGCTTTTGTGGAATGGTCTGAGCAGTTCGATCAAACAAAGTGTTAATGTTGCAATTTAAAAAAAGGTACAAAAGTTTTATTTTTGATAAGTACAGAAGTGGAGAGGGTGAATGATAATTCATTATGGTTGTAAATGCTCCTTGATAATGGTTTTTGTTCATGCTTTTTTCTTTGTCTTAATATTAAGATAAAGCATTATTTTAATTTAGTAGTTTTTTTGTTTGTTTTTGTTTTTTTGTATTATTTAAAAAACGTTATGTTTGATTTATCTTGTTCGATTGTGAATTGGTTTGGGTAGTTACTGGGGGTAGGTCTTGATAAGCCTAGGGCTTCTACCTATCCCTTTTCGAACAGGTTGATTATTAAGCTAAAAAAAAATAAAAGAAAAAATAAATGTTTATTTATTTGTATGGATATTTCATACGCATTGCTGTCTTGTTTAATTTTATTATTATTTATTAATTGTTCGAAATAAAGATTTCATTCATTCATTCAAATAAACTGCAATATTCTCTGATGTGGATATGTGCTTTATAATGTTAGTGGTTAAGGTCTAAAGAAAAATCATTCAGATCATTAAATCCAGATGTAATGAACATTGTTTCTATCAAATGTAAGGACTTTTGAAGACAAAACGTTGCTTGCTTGTTACTTTCTTTAAAAAAAAAAAAGGTTGTTGTAGGCTACACAAAAGCATCATAGCCATATCTATGAATCATTAATCAAGTGATGCTTAAGTACATAAGGATTATGTCTCTTTAAGTTTACAGCCCCTGGTTTATATCAAATAAATAGTTCACCCAACAATCGTTTACTCACCAACGCGTTGTTCCAAACCCGTTTGATTTACTTTCTTCTGTGGAACACAAAACGAGCAATTCTGAAGCCTGTGCTGGTATCTCTTCCATGCAATTACAATGAATGGGGAGATTTCCATTTTCTGAAAGGACACAAAAGCACCATAAAAATATCATTAAAGTAATCCATACCAAGGTTATTATAGTTTTGCATTTTTAAATTAATTAAATGAGTTTTTATTTTAATATAATTTTCAAATTTGCAATACATTTCAATTTAGTTTAGTTTTTATTTTGTTAACACCGTTCTATTTAGTCTTTATATATTTAGTTTCGGTTTTAGTAATTGTAGTTTAGCAGAGCTAACGGAGCACTTCCAGAGCAGACCAAAGCAATTTCAGCAAGTTTAATGTTTGCAAAGTTTACAGCTAACTCTTGTGCAAACCTCTCAATAATAAAAAAAAATTGAGATTGAAAAAGAACCAATCAAATGCAACTTAAAAGTAAAAGTAAAAGTAAAAAAAAAAAATATATATATATATATATTTTTTTTTTGCTGGCCTTAAGAAGCCTATAACGTTACAATATGTGGTCAACAGTAAACCTGTAACATGTCTGTAGCCAACATTAGGAATTAACAACCATCACTGTCAATGCAAAGAGCAAGAGTCTATTGTCCCTCAGCAGCAACTAATCTCGTATTCTGGTAATTTATAAACACTTTACTTAAGCATCTCTAGGCTGTACACATAGGGATATGCCAATGAGGAAATTCCCCTATTGATTAATAAACTTGTAACAACGCTGGTGTTACCGATTACACTGCATATTATACAAGAAAATATATGTTAACGACGCTCCAGATCTGTAGCGCTTATTTTAATCTTTAACGTTAGATCTTTCCTTTTCTTGGAACAAAACAAATGCTAAAGGTTGATTCAATGTTACTTTTAATGAAAAAACACAACAATAAAATAATGCAATGACAAACTCGGTTATATAACAGAGAACTTTTATTAACAAAACAAATAAGACTAAAGACATGGTATACCCGCGTTGTAACACAAATAAATGAAAGGTCTTTGATTTTTTCCTTACTTTAAAACTAGTGCTTATTTTGCGGTTCATAATTATTAATGAAAACATCACCAATAAAATAGTACAATGACAAATTTACTTATATTTAACATCAAACTCTTATTAACAAAATGAATAAGACAGATGATATATACCCACAGTAACACACACAAAAGATCTTCCCCTTACTTTCGTGGTTCATTCATATTTTTTTTAATGAAAACAACAACTGTAAAACAGACAAACTCTCGTCACGTGACTCCTGCGTCTCTGCAATGCTTCTGTGTCCAACTGAACTATTTTGCAAAACAACGGTGGGGGAGGTGGGCAAGTTATTTGACCCTGTGCTCAAAAAACGTTCCCACGGCTATGGACGTTGGAGTTGATTTGGAGGAAGTTAGGCCAGGCGGAAGTGGACTTATTCACATCCGAAGAGATGACGCACTGTCTGCTCTGGTTTTCCCTCATGCATCCAGCTCCACTGGGGTTAGATGACATGCTGCAGACAGGGCAGAGGCTGCTCCTATACGTATCTCCACCAATCGCCAGGACAGAGTTCGTCTACTGCTAGTAGCCCCATTCTGGACGGCCCAAGCATGGTTCACAGACCTGTTGTCTCTCCTGTATGGTTCTCCTTGGGAGATTTCCCCTCAGGAGTGACCTTTTGTCACAGGCTGGGGGCACAATCTATCATCCCCGGATGGATATGTGGAAGTTGTGGCTCTGACCTCTGAGAAGGTTCAACTCCTGAACTCTGTTTTTTCAACTGAGGTTGTTGAGACCATCTTAAATTCTAAAAGCTCCCTCCACGGTGAAACTATACGCTTTTAAAGTGAAAAGTCTTAGCTATATTACACTATATATTTATGGTGCAGAGAACGTCAGTTGGACCCAGTGTACTGCTCGGTTGATTCAGTGCTGCAGTTCCTTCAGAATCGTTTTTCTGCTGGTCTTTCCCCCTCCAGGCTGAAGGTTTACCTTTAGTTTACCCCTCCACCATAGCTGCTTACCACGCACCTTTGGGAGATGGATCTTTGGGGTGACACAATCTGGTATCTCGTTCCCTTCGTGGCACATTGAGGTTAAGGCCTGCTGTATATGCAAGAGTCACGGTCGGGGATTTGGTTGTGTTTTAAAGGGGCTGTCCCAGGCCCCCTTTGAACCTATTGGAACTATTTCAGAGAAGTTCCTTACTCTTAAAATTGTTTTTTTTGCATGCTTTTACATCTCTGTTGCCTCCCCCTTCCTAGAGTTTGCTCCTGGTAGGGTTAAAGCAATCCCTCACCCTAGACCAGGCTACGTCCCTAAAGTTCCAACTAATGTAGCACACTCAGTAGTCTTGCAGGCCTTTCATCATCCTCCATTTCAGACCAAGAGAAGCTTAATGTGCTTTTCCGTGTTAGGGCTCTTGAGTGTTACATCCACCGGTCAGCTCAGTGGCTTAAGACTGCCGTTTTACCCAGGTGAGGTTCCTCGATGTCCAAGCAGAGAATAAACAAATTGGCTGTTGAGGCTATCTCTATGGTTTATAAGGCACATGACCTTCCGTTGCCTCTAGTTTTGAGGGCCCATTCTATTAGGAGTACGGCAGCATCTTAGGCTTTGCTGTCAGGAGTTTCTCTCCAAGTGTATGATGCAGCGGGCTGGGCCTCTCCACACACATTCATCAGATTTTACAGCCTGGATCAAGACTCTACACCAGGGTCTCAGGTGTTTATGTCCTAGGCTGTGGTCGTCATGATTCACACTATGACATGCATTTGTCAGTATGGCACAGATGGTATTATTGTTCTCATAGCATCAACATTCTGTTGGGACAGGGCCAACATTCTGACGCATGCGTAGAGTTCCCTCGAAAGTGAACGTTACCCATATTTTATTCACAAAAGAACATAGAAAACATATCAAATGTTTAAACTGTAGATATGTACCGTTTAAAGGAAAAAATTAGGTCATTTTGAATTTGATGGCAGTAATATGTCTCAAAAAAGTTGGGACAGGGTCATATTTATCTCTGTGTAGCATCCCCTCTTTTCCCCTCCTTCTCAGGGAGCCAGGGTTACTGTCGTAACAGAGACGTTCTTGAGTTCAACTCACTAAATGATCTAGTCATTCATTTAGTGAACAACGTCTTAAAGTCCCACTCCGATCATATTTTGAGCTATTTTTAAACATTCTCAGTGGTCTTTAAATGATGATTATGCCGTTTTTAGCCAAAATCACAAAACCTGTGCCGTTTTCTGGGACTTCGCTTCAGCAGAGCGGCAGTAGCTCATTAGCAATTCGCCTCTGCGTTGTGGGCGGAGCCGTTGGCTGAAGCGAGATACATAGGCAGCAACAGCCTCTTTCTGTCTTTCTTTCTTTCTGTCAACACAGAAAACATTTCATCACTGGATAGTTTTTTTCATTTAATTAAAGTGTTGTTTTATGTCAGCTGAATGTCCGGAACGCTTTTCAGAGAAGATAAGGCAACTTATTTAGCACAATTCACACCCAGCGGCAATTCAGAAAAAGAAAAAAAAATCTCCGAATGCTCCACATGAAACTTTGGTCTTCCGACCTTTTACCGCCGTGTCGATTTATTTTGATTAATATGTGCGAGGGAGAGAGAAAAGGTCTTGAAAGGTGAGGTCTTGTTTACATTTTCGCCTGGCTCCGAAGACAGAGAGTGCGCGCGCGCGCGTCCGGGTCTCTCTCTCTGCTCGTTCTTTCAGTTATAAACATGTCCTGTCACAAGCGCAGCAGTTCATCTACATTACTCACCGATCAAATAAGACTTTGGCGGGACAAAAATTCACTTTGGCGGGCGCTAAAACAAGTTCAATGCAGGAAAATCCATGCGTGAATTTAACTGAGTAGTACATGACCATGCACTCGCACAAATGCGACCACATCAAATTTTAACTCGCACATTCTCAAAAAATGGTCGCAGTTTGGAACCCTGGAACGTAATCCATTCATCTCTCACAGCAACATGTTTTGGTAAAGCATGAAAGCTAATACCAATATCTCTCCTTTTAGCATTGCAACCCGCTACCGCACATAGGTATTGATCCGCCATCGTCTTCTCTACTCCTCAGAACCTGACCGGGCGGGCCCCGCCCAGTGGAGTTACTACGTCACAACTCCAGTCTATTTTAGCCGGCATTTTAGCGTCTGCTACTGATTCACAGCCATTTGAATGCAGAAATACTCAGAAATACAACTTTGAGCTTATTTTTCTCAAGATATGTCCTCTAGCATAAGAAAAATGCCACAAGAACATGTTAACACCTAGAAAAACATGATTTTCATCGGAGTGGGTCTTTAAATTTCAGGTGAACTATTCAATAAAAGGGTGCTATAGCCAGGAATAAAACAGCAGATTTAGGAGAATAAAGTCATTCTCAGCAATGTTTATTGTTCCTTCTAATGTTCATTCACAGGATCTTAAACCTGGAGATGTTCTTCAGAAAAAGAACATGTGGGAAATTATTGGAGAAGGTTTGGCGGCAGAGAAGCCAGGACTGGGAGGAAAGGTAAATATTCAAAGAATCTTGTATTAATAAACCTCAAAGTCATAAAAAATAGGTTGAGAATGAGCCACTTGCTTAATGCCCTTCTCTAATATTTCTTTTACTCACCTTTTATATTTTTAGGGCTCCTCCTCAGGTAAACGGTACAAGTTTGTTGTGACAGGCCATGGCAAATACAACAAGATTCCCAATGAAGGTGATCGTTACAGTGTCTACCCAAGTGGAAAACCAAGTGAGACACATTCTACTATTTTACATAATAAATCTCAAATATGAAAGCTTTTTAAATTAAAAGAACAACTCTGTAGAAAATTACTCCTTGTGAGAACGTTTAAATGGGTCATGAATTTTTTTTTTTATTTCATGTTTCCTGAGGTGTGCTTATAATGTTAGTATGATTTTTCTACCCTGACTTTAGTCCTATAATTTGAACACTCTGTTGGAAGGAGCGTCTCTGCTGTGAGACATCAATGTAAATGCCCACTGCTATGATTGGCTATAGCATTTTGCATATTAAATAAGTACAAGCCCAATTCCAAAAAAGCTGTGTAAAATGTAAATAAAAACAGAATGCAATTTGAAAATTGCATAAACCCATATTTTATTCACAAAAGAACATAAACAAAATGTTTAAACTGAGGAAATGTAAAATTTTAAGGATAAAATAAGGTAATTTGAATTTGTTGACCATAACAAGTTGGGACAGGGCCATGTTTACCACTGTGTACCAACCACTCTTCTTTTTACAACAGTCCGTATACGTCTGGGAACTGAGGAGACCAGTTGCATGGAGTTTTGGGAGATAAATGTTGTTTACTTCTGAGAGAAGTCTCTAGATACACTTTTTATACCCAATCATGTTACTGACCTGTTGCAATTAGCCTTATTAGTTGCTAAATGTTCCCCCCAGCTGTTTCTTTTTAGTAACACTTACTTTTCCAGCCTTTTGTTGCCCCCGTCCCAACTTTTTTGAATGGGCATCAAATTCAAAATTACCTTTTTTTCTTTTCTTAAAATGGTAAATTTCCTCAGTTTAAACACTTGATGTTTTCTATGTTCTATTGTGAATAACATAAGGGTTTATGATATTTGCAAATCTTTGCATTCTGTTTTTATCTACATTTTACACAACGCCCCAACTTTTTTAGAATTGGTGTTGTACATCTGGAACTCTCTCGAAAATGTTTACGTTTTTACTGTTACAGATGTCGAGATTAATTAATCATGAAAAGTGTTAATTATAGTGTTATATATAGACGATCTACTGCCGTCGCATGAAAGGTTGCAGCAATGAGCATTGTAGCCGATGACAGACATGTCTGTTGAGTGCATGCATGCAGTGATCTCGTCATTACAACTCAATTTCTGCACTCGTAATGAATGCTTTCATCATAACCAACAGTGCAAACATGATGTAAATAAGAGATTCATTGTTCAGTGTAGACAGCATCATTGATTATAATGGGAGTTTTGGTGAGAGTCCAGAACTCTGATAAACGTATAAACTCGCGTTGTGTTATTGACAGCTCCAGCGATTATAAAGGGAGGGTTCTTTGATTACTTTCTGTATGTAAATTAATAACAATTTAAATAACAGATTATTTTAACGCTATTAAGAGAAATAATGTGAAGTTGACCGTTTAGTCACTAGCTTGATTTACAGATGCATAGACAGCAAAAAAAAAATTATGAGACAAAGAACGTCTGCCTGTACATGAATCCTTACATATCAGAAATCACTGACCACAGATCAGGCATTAGAATTAATACGGTTACTTATGTTGTGGAATTACAGTCGGGTTCATATCTTACGATAAAAGTTTGCGAAGCCTGACACTACATATATAACATAAGCACTTAAGAAGACTAATGTATGATATCTAAACTAAACTATGGAGAGCTAATATAATGCCTGTTAAAAATAGGCTATACCTGAAAATAATTTAAAACTTTATGTTAACCTTGCAATCTGCAGGATTTTCATATGACTGTTTGATCATATATTTGACACTTGCATCTCAAACAAATCACAGTAAGCTGCTAACACAATGCAAATGTTTTCATTCAATGGCTAGTGCCATAAAAGTGATGTAATACAAAATAATAATAATAATAATATAATCTCTTAAAACAGGTATTTTATTAGAAAAAAATATAAAATAACATTAAATCTAGTACAGTGCAGCTTAGAATGCAAAGCATTATACACATCACTGCCAGTAAAGAGAAAATATTCTCAGTCTGACGGTTTCTGCAACAAAAGACAAACATGCAAAAAAGGCCAAGCCTACAACTTAACATTACCTAAGCCTGAAATGAGAACATGCATGAGTTGGCAATCAGAATTCACTGTTATTCATCTAATCACATGGAAAAACCAGAGCATTTATATTTAAGGTTTGTAAAGCCCATTTTAGGGCTCCATCAGTGAAAGCTATTTGTCAACACTGAGCACCAAGTATGCAATCGGCAGAGTGCACCATGCCTTGCTTTCAGTACTAATAAGGCTTAGAACAAATTCCAAAACTTAGCATACTTACTGTTTACATCTCTCTTATACTATCTCTTAATTCTTTCTTCCACTGTTAACCAGTTCCACTTTGCCCATCCACCTAAAACTTACACTCAATTGTTCATACACCTTAAAAAAAAAAAAAAACATACAATAGCAATTTGTCCCTTGGCCTTGACACCATGTTATCTTTAAAGATCGACAAGAAGAATAAAAAAATGTATGTATATATATATGGCTTATATTCACAATACTTTTTATGCTGTTTTCCATAACTGTGATCCTTCATTAAGCTACATTTGGCTGTAAACTAATTTTGCTATGAAAATGGTGTGGTGCTTTTTATTGTAATGTTAAAAAAAGAATGCCGTAAGATAACTTAATATTTGTAGATTTCATATTTGTATACCCAATACAGTTTCTTGATTTTCTTAGATTTTGTGTCTTGTGGCAGGCTGGAGTCATTATTTGTCTTTTTTTTCATTTCGAAATGTTTTTTTTGGGGGTTTTTTTGACAAAGATGTTCAGGGATGCACGTATTATTAAAATATGACCATATTTGACATGCTTATAAAAAATGTCAAGATAAGTTTTGAAAGTCTTAAGGAAAAAACTAATTTAAAACTTTCAAAAAGATAAGATTTTTTTATTTTCTTTATTCATTATTCTTATTAACTTAAATGGCTAATGCCAACTGACAAGTGGGCAATTACTTTAGTACTGCAAACTGGTTATTGTGCATTTGACAAAGAGTCATTTAATTTAATTTAATTACAAACTGACCTGTTATAAAGTTATAAAATTAAAAGTTTTAGGGAAAGAATTGTGTGAGATAATAAACAGAACTCTACAATTGCAATGACAGCTAACAACATCCTTGCCTGTTATTTTTTATGTTATCCAGTTAGATTTCACTGGTTTAATAAGTACTGAAGCCTTTGGCTGTTCTATTAAAGTCTTTTGGTTCTTCGTCTTTATTTTTGCGGCCTATGAGTCCCATTTCAAAAACTGTTGCAATCTTTGTTGCTGGTCGAGAAGCTGCCTCTCTTAGTCTTCTGGCATCAAACCGTGGGCTGTACAGGAGAACTGGCAAACGCTGCGCAAATGAGGGAATCTCTTTTTCTGTCTTCTGTCCTGCCTCCATCTTCTTTTGCTCCTCAGTTTTATTGGATTCAATTTGTTGTATTATGTTCTCTTTGGTGGAGAACATTTGGAAGAGGACAGCATCCCACATCTTTGCTGCCCTAGGGGAGTCTTTACTGTCCTGGCTCTCACTAAGCTTATCTTCGTCTTCAGACTTGTTTTGCATTTCACTTGTATTTTGATCAGCACTGGCATGGACATCATTCTTTGATCCAGGCTCCGCCTCTGGAAACTTGGGTTCCTCTGCTTCGACCACCATGTGTTTTTTAAGGCGAGACCAGCCACTGAGTTTTGACTTCATGCCTTTTGGTTTCTGCATCACCTTCAAGAGAGGTTCTGCAGATAGGGAAGAACCTTCACCCTCCTCCTTTTCACCTGTAGGCTTGATCACTTGTTGGGGACCAGCTTTTTTCTCCCCTCTTTCAACCTTTACATGTTCAGTGTCCTTTGTTTCAAGGTGCTTTTGGTCTTCTTTTGGTTTAGCCAGAGGCTTAACCACATCTTTAACTTCTCCATTTTCATAAGGTTTTTCAGAAGAAGCAGATGCAAGATTCTGCTTCTTAATCCTCTCTAACAGAGATATTTTTGCCTCGGTTGGCTTCTCTTGCACTTTGGTTGTTTCAGCATTAACTTTACTTTTTGACAGCTTTGGAAGTGCTGGCTTTCCAATGTCTAGGTCCGGCAATGGCACAGCCTTACTTTCGGGTTTAGGAGTTTCTTGCACAGCTGGAGGGGTTGGTTTCATTTGGGAAAGTCTGGGAGACCCATAGGTTGGAGTTCTGACTCTTGGCGTCACAGTACTTATAGCCTTTGGTTTTGCTTCTGATGGTGGTGTGTCAGCTACAGATACCACAATGGTTGGAATTTTAACATCAGGAATTTTTGGCACAGGTTTCTTGGGGACATCCTCTACAGAGTTAGCTTCTGGTTTAGATGCTGCCTTTGGAACTTCTGGAGGTGGAGCTACCATAGTGGTTTCATCTTTAACAACAACAGACTGAGGTGGCTGGTCTTTACCTTGCTCTTTAGACTTTACCTTAGACTTGTCATTTGTCATGGTCACATTTTCATCAGATTGAGGTACTACTGGTTCTTGTTTTGGAAGATGAGTTGCCTCTACACTTGGTAGTACAGTTGGTGTAGAAATGCTAAAACTGGGCGAGTAACTCTTTATTCCTCCATGGGCAACATATTCAGCGGGAGTCAAACCATAATATGTTGGTTGGGATTTAAGTGCTGTTGGTGTTTTGGGTCTTTGACCTGCAAATGGAGGGACTCTAAATAACGGTCTTTGATTGCCAACTGAAGACAAGCCAGGCTGTGCGAGTTCAACATTGGGTGCCGTTGGGGTTTCAGGCTTTGGATGTTGATTTGCATTAAGGTTTGGGCTTTCCTGTATTTGAGTCTTTGGCTTTGATGACTCGACTTTTGATAGGTTTTCTGAAGTGGCAATATCTAGTTTTTCTTTTAAGACTTCAGTTGATTTGACATCTATGTCCCCATTTTGAAATATTCCTGAATGATTGGTGTGATTCACCTGATTTGAAATTTTTTGAATTTCATCATGTGGACCAACCAAGCTTGAAGTTGGCGTTTTGGATCTTCTGCCCTCCATGTGCACAGGAGAGACAGCAAATAAAAGTGGATTTGGTCTTGAAATCTCAATCACAGATACTCTAACACGTGACACAGTGCCCGAGGGTGTCTTGGGTCGCCCTGAAAATGTTTTTGTTGAGGTTAAGTCATATGTTGGTGTTTTTACTCTAGTTGGTGTTGCAACCCCTTTTATCTCAAGTGTTGTACCTTGTTTTGTCTCGAGTGTCGGTGTTGCATTTTGTTTAATCTCTGAAGCAGGAGTACTGACCCTCTTCATTTCAGAAGATGGAATTGTCTCTTTCTTGATTTCAGAAGTTGGAGTTTGGGTTTTCTTAAATTCTGAAGTTGGGGTAATCCTCTTGATTTCAAGCGTCGGTGTTACAACCCTTCTGATCTCTCTGGTTGGTGTTCTGTCTCTTATTTCCGCTGTTGGTGTTACTATCCTTCTAACCTCAAATGTTGGTGTTGGGCCTCTCATTATCTCTGCAGTAGGTGTTTTACTCCTTGTTGGTGATGCATAAGGTGTTATCAAACCTGCTGACTTTGCCGTATAATTGGTGATCTGAGGAACTTCAAACAATGGTTTTGTTGTTCTAGAAACATTCAAAACAGTTGGCTGAGGGCTTGGAGTTTTAGAGGTAATTACATGGGTGGTAAGAGTTGAGCTGACTTCCGCTCTTTGTGCAGTATGCAGAATAGTGATTGGAGCCGTAGCATGTGTGTCAAGTCCTGGTATTGGTGAGGCTGTGTATGGAAATGCTGGAGCTAGGTGTTGGGGAGTGTTGTGGCCCAGAGCCACATTTGGTTGTGGTGAAAACCTTGTTGTCTTGCCATATGTGAATCCTCTGTGATGAGGATAAGGGGATGCAACATGCTGATACAGTGGTCGGACGTTAAAGCGCGGATGTACCGTGCCAATATAGAAAGGTGCCTCTGGAGTTTTAGGAGGAGTTGAGTGATCACTGTGCTCCAGGTCAGGGCTTGCTTCATTTACTGGAGAGAGGCTTGAGCGGAAGGGGACCGATGGTTGTGAGGCCTGGGCAGCAGCTTTTTTCTTGGCTGTCTTCTTGAGAAGTTTCTGGAGCCGGACATTTTCTTTCCCAGGTTTGGGATGCAAAGGTGGTGGGTACTGCTGGGATAGCAGGCCAGCCTGGGCAGCATTGGCGATATTGCCAGCCATAAATATGTCAACCCCCTGAAACAAATAATAGATATTGTGTACTTTGAACATGACAATAATGATTGTTTTTGCTAATAATGGTAACAAAGTGCAAAACATTCCAAAAATAGACAATTTTAAAATAAATCAGCAAAAAAGCTTTGTTGTTCACTAATACTGTTGTTTTCTTTTTCTTTCAGATGAATTATCCAGCGATGACTTGTGAGGAATTTAATTCAGCAATAGCATCTTTCCAGATTCACCAAGAACATATATACATTAACACACACACACACAACTAATATATATACTGTGTGTATATATACAGTACAGGCCAAAGTTTGGAAACATTACTATTTTTAATGTTTTTGAAAGAAGTGTCTTCTGCTCATCAAGCCAGCATTATTTTATTTGATCAAAAATATAGAAAAAAAAAGTAATATTGTGTTATTTTATTACAATTTAAAACAATTGGTTTTCAATTTATTATACTTTAAATTATCATTTATTTCTGTGATGCAAAGCTGATGTTTCAGGATCATTACTCCAGTCTATCACATGATCCTTTAGAAATCATTCTAATATGATGATTCATTATCAAAGTTGGAAACAGTTCTGCTGCTTAATATTTTTTCATAACCTGTGATACTTTTTTAGGATACTTTGATGAATAAAAAGTTAAAAAAAAAAAAAAAAAAAAAAAAAAGCAGCAATTTTTTAAAAAATATAAATCTTTTGTAACAACAATATACACTACTGGTCAGTAATTTTGGGTCAGTAATTTTTTTTTTTTTTTTTTTTTTTAAATAAATCAATACTTTTATTCAGCAAGGATGTGTTAAATTGGTAAAAAGTGATAGTAAAGAAGATTTATATTATTCTAATTTTTATTTTTATTTTGAATAAATGCAGTTCTTTTTAACCTTTTATTCATCAAATATATTAGGCAGCAGAACTGTTTCCAACACTAGAATGATTTCTAAGGGATCATGTGATAGACTGGATGTCACATGTGACACTGAAGACTGGAGTAATGATGCTGAAAATTCAGCTTTGCATCACAGGAATAAATTATTTTTTAAAGTATATTCAAATAGAAAACTATTATTTTAAGTTAGAATAATATTTCACAATATTACTGTTTTTTTTCTGGTTTTTTAATCAAATAAACGCAGCCTTGAAAAGCATTAAAGACTTCTTTCAAAAACATTAAAAATAGTAATGTTTCCAAACTTTCGGCCTGTACTGTATATAAATATATAAATATATATCAGGGGTGGGAATCTTTTGGTTACAAACGATTACATTCAAATCGATTCTCGATTTTAAATCAAATTTCGATTCGATGAAGATTTGATTGTAGTTTACGGTTTTGTATTACTTTTCTTATTTGACTGCAGTAGACAGTTTAAGACAGTTTAATAGGTCTAGAAGAAAAAGAGATTCAGCCAAAATTGTTTTTTTGTTTTTTGATTAATAAACGTATGGCAACGTATTAGGTTGCTGTCCCTCAAAGAACAAATGCACGGATCTAATATACTGTTACAAATCCGATTTCCTTTCAACTGTCTATGTTCATGTAGGACATAACAGATTGTGTTTATGTGAATACTCCACACGATGTGCATCTTGACATAATTGTGTGTGTATTTTACCATTCAAACGCAATAAGCTGTGAAAGAGAACTGATTTCGAGATTGCAGGCATCTGAGAGGCAGCATCTGAGCACCGCATTGAGTCCTTTTTCGCGGCTTATTGTAATTAATAACACTCTAATGTGTCAATAGCTTTAAGTAGTACAGCGAAGTTGAAGTAATGTAACACTCGAAAATATGGATTTTCGAAATTTGTGAATCTATGCGAATTGGCAGAAGATAGAATCGCGATTCACATGTGAATCAAATTTCCCCCCCACCCCTAATATTTATATATATACCTAAAAAACAACATAAGGAAGAAACAATTGCAATGTATGTATACAATGTATTACAATGTATATGCTTATCTGTCTTTGATTTTTGATGATTGCTTAATTTTTTAATGTTCTGATGTTCTAATGTTTTCTTAAAATCTATTTGTCATATATACAAAAAAAAAAAAAAAAAAAAAACTTATTCTCTGAATTCTTTTTTTTCCTCAGTATTTTTCTGCAGTATTTGTGCTAATATTATGTCCACTTTTAACTTTTAACAATGTATGAGTGTGAACTGAATGTGAACGTCAAATAGATAGTTAAGATTTTTGTCAACTACGTTTTTATATTGATTTTCTATGCTATTTTTATACTCTGACACATTGTTACATTTATATAGACTTTAAAAAAATAATAGATTAATAGTAGAATAATCCCAAAACATATTCCAAATTCCTGCATCTGATTCGTATGCCTTTTAAGTCATTACCAATCTTTGTTTTACACCTTGGCGTGTTATATTTTATTACAAATATGACATTGATTTTCATTTACCTCTCTGCTATTGTTCATCGTTTTGCATAACACATAATTGACTACACTTTTTGGTTTTCAAGAAAACACTGGAATTAGTCCATTTATACTTATTTATAATATTAATATAATCCTGTTTGTTTAGTTATGAACTTTTTTCTACCCAATGGTATCATGGTTAAAAAAGAATGTGATTTATATTCCATTAACGTTTTGTTTTTTTCTTGATATTTTGTATGATTCTTAATTTTGATTTTGTAGGAATCAAGTTTATGACACATTCACATGCAGTAAACTTCCACCCCAAATCTAGGGTGGCTCCTTAGCCTAATTTTAGGGTGAAAGCAAATGAGCAAGTAATCTGCTCTATGTCACAGAGTGTGGTGCCACTCTCCACCCTCACTGTAAACCAATGCCAAGGGGGGCAGCCACTGCTTTAGCCATAGGTAGGACAGCTACATTAAATTACATAATAAATCACTGAAAATGTACTACCAATCAGATTCAGTGGTGTCTGTTGACGCACAACCCAAGATCATATATCAAAGAGCTGCTTTTATGCTCTTTCATACATTATTGATTATTACTGGACTATTAAAAAAATATATTCATGAATCCTCTCCTGGCTAATTTGTGCAATAATATAGTATAATGTATATGAATCCATGAGTTTATTAGCATTTATGGAAAAAACTTAACATTTAACAATGTTTAGATATTTGACTACAAAATACAAAAACTGAGCTAATATTCTTTACTAATATTCTTTAAAAATATTTTTTTTCTTCTTTTTTTTTTTTTCTTATTTCGTGTCCGTATAACACAATCTTTTGCAACAGTTCAAATGTAGGCCACCTGTAAGAGCTTGTAAAAGAAGTCTCCAGCCCAGAGAGACACATATGAGAGGAGTTCATCCTTTTAAGGGCCTGGTAGGCTGGGCAGTTTGGAGAATTTCCAAGATGCAAGTTCAAAAGAGGAAAGGGCGAGAATAGCAAAGCAGTAAAATCATGCACTGCCTAATTGCTTCTTAACAAAACAAAAAAAACACACTTGTATGTGTGTGCTTAAAAAACTTACCAAGAGATGACTGTAAGACAGTTGAAAACACTTCAGACAAGGTCCCCTGTAAACATAAACATACTTGAATTATGCAACTGTATTTTAAAGAAAATGACATATATAAATTAGACATAAAATATGGTTGCATTGAAACAAATATTGGTAGTATAATTTAATTTTAACAGTGTTATATTACACTCCCTGATACAGAAAGTTAGCCTGCTATTAATGCCTTTTCCCAAAGGACAGACATGGCATGCACTTCCACACTAGGTATTCATATAATAATAACCAGAAGACAGAAATCAAATTTCAAGCGGTTTTGCTGTGGTTTTATACCTGCGTGTCTGCTGTTCAGGGGTGTCCGGCGGCTGCCTGCTTGTCCCAGCTTGGACTGTCAGAACGGGAGACTCATGTTGAGTTCAACTATTCCCCCTTCCTTCAAATGGAAGGCACAGGCTCCATAGCAGTCCAAAAATAAAACCCTGAGCCCGTTACTCAGAATGCACACTGACTGGTGACGGTGTAGAGGGAACCGTCAGCGAAGCAGGGGGGATCCAGGTCACCTTAGATATTACCAAGTGCCCCCCTCCCCCATGACACCAGATGCACACCCTCATTTACACATCTATAAGTACAGCACCCCCTACAGTTAAGAAGAAGAAGAAGCAGTTTCCTTTAAAGGGCTATTACAGGTCAACTCTGTAAAGTCACCATGAAACTGGAGAAATAGCAAACAACGATTCAACCATCCAATCAATTCCTGATGAACAAAATCAAGTCCTGCCCTATATTTATTTTTTCTTGTTCAAGAAGCAGTTTCACTCGGATATACGTCACAATAGGGAAGAAAAAGCTATAGCAAATTCCGTTGATGTCGACTTTAAAGTAGACCCCTGCGAACTGTCGTTTGCAAGACATTTCACTTTCTCAAGATATTTGAAACAGAATTTTTCAGATTTCATATTGATTGTCAAAGGTTGTAGTGCAAACAAGCATCAAGTGTGATTAAACTTTTTAAGTTGAACTTTTCTTCAATTTAAGTTGAAACTTAATCCCGTGAACACACCAAATATTTATGGAAGCCTCTGGCAAGGAGTAAGGGTTGGAATAAAAAGCCAGACTGATATGATTACACCAGTAAGCTCATGTGTTACATGACAGACGTCAATCCTTCTGACATAAATGATGAAGTTGAAATTTACACTTGTTTACAATATAAGAGAACACTGTGACTGACTTGTTAGCGTCTCTCCAACATGAAACTCTAAACAGCACATTTCAGAATGTAACTAACTGGTGAAATTTACAAATCCTCTGTATGCAGAGTGGTGTGAGCGGTTTCATATTTAAATTAGTGCTGCCAATCAATAATTTTTTTTTTTTTAAACGACTTAGGGCCTGTCCACACGGAGACGCGTTTCGCTGTATACGTATACATTTTTTATCGTATTGGCGTTTCGTCCACACGGATCCGGCGTTTTCGGACACTGAAACCGCTATTTTTTTAAACCGGGTCCCAAAGTGGATAAATCTGAAAACGCCGCCTTTGCGTTTTCGTGTGTACGGCCAATCCGTACATTTTGTGAAACGATGATGTCATCACACCAAGTGTCAACTAGTCAGACACCGTTAAGTCACAGCAACAACATTTATGGTTTTTCATATTGTTCAACAAAGTTCTTGTTTAAAAAAGAAAAAAGAAAAGAAAAAAAGAAGCTACTGTGCCTAATATTATTGTTGTATACAGCCATAGTATACAGCGCGCAAGGTTTATGCGCATGCTTTAAGTCTTCTTCTCCGTTTTTAGTGTATGTCTGTGGCAGAATTACAGCGCCACATACTGGTCTGGCATGTATACTACATCGTTTTGAGTCGGTTTCAGTGGTTTCGTGTGTACGCAGATATTTCTTGAGACGACGCTGTGTTTACGGAATTTTTTTTTGGAACGGGAAAAAAAATATCGGATAGAAAAAGCTCTGGCTTCGTGTGGATGTGGCCTTAATCGCACAATTTTCTGTAATTAATTGTGATTAATCGCACCAAATATTAAAGTTTTTAATATATTTTATAGAGTAATACTTTCACATTACATCTCCAAAATAACACAGAAACAACATACAGTGTATTATAAATATTTGTTTAATGGTATCTTTTTACTATACACTATAAATAAGGGTTAGTATCACTGATACCAGCACTGACACTGATGTCTCTATTAAATGGATTTTTAATGTGCAATTTTAACATTTAATAGGCTTTAAAATATATAACAACTTTTAATTTAAGTGTACTTAAAACAATATTCACATTAACCCATTGTAATAAATCTCACATTTAGCTGTGCCTTTAATATATCAGGGCTCAACGCTAAGGTTTTTTCTACTGGTCCAGTCGGGCCAGTTCAAATTTTTACCTGCCCTGCTAATATGCATAAAAAAGTTTCTATTTTCATTGTTTTTGACCCATGTGACCTTGTAAACGGTGCTTTAAGATTTGCAGGTAGTTTGTGTGTGTGTGCTTTTATCAAATTTAAATATTAAAAAAAAATAATAATTAGCTAAATTAACATGTACATTTTGACAGCCCTAATTTAAATATACTATTTCTTTATTATAATGAATGATTATTTATTAATTTGCTAACTATTTACTATAGCATTTCCTGTTCTTATGTTTATCTTTCCACAAATTAATGCTGACAGGCTGGAATGGCTACGATTGTAACCACATTGAATGTCTTTTACCAACAGAGCTTAGAGTTACTAAGTTTCACCAAATTCTATTTAAAATAATTTACAGAAATGTATTGGCATATTAGTGACCTCTAGACATTTATAATGAAAAAAGGTAAGATGTTTGTAACACTTATGTGGACTTGGGAGCGAGCTCTGGGGCACACCCCAAAACCTCATCCGACGCATCTATCTATTATGTTGAAAATAACACCAAAAGCTAAGTTCAATCCACTCACGTTCGTCCCTTTCAGAAAATGTATTAATTGTGCTTACGTAGTACCACAGCAAATATAGCAACAGTGTCTGGACTCACTCCTCCAAACTTACGCCTCTGTTACATTTCCTCAAACCCTTATTCATCTCCTTATTCAGTGCCTGGGCCAAGTTCTGGACCTTCCCTTTTTAACCCTTCCCACAAGAGAATATCCACCAATGGGAGATTTAAACAGATCAGGTGTCACTATAACAGAAATGCATGTTTGCTGAACTTTACAGCCAGTCTTCGTCAGCAGGGAGCTCACTTCTTTCAGCTTTTCTGAGGTAAGGGTGAAGGAGGGGATGAGTGCAGAGTGTGAGGAAATTGTGAAATCAGGAAAGTTTGTGTGTAGTTGTGCTTCAGTTTAGACTAAGACAATTTGTGATAAGTAGCGTGTGAACTCATCAGGTTTCACACAAACTTGCGGAAATCATAACCTAATGAATTTAGTTAAAATATAATTTATGGACTCTTAATTCTAAAATGGGTAGCTTTAAAATTATGTTTAAATTTACATTTCATTGATTTTGAATTGTCTGAATAACATATTCTATTCAATCTATATATGATCGTAACATGCTATGTCCAAATATAGATAAAAAAAAAAAAAAAAAAAACTTGAGATGGAACTTGGAAACTAGATCCTGAACAATGTTTGGGCCTATTAAGTGCAGCTGTCTAGTCATATTCGGCCGAGATGCTTTTAGGTATTGCTCACATCCATTTCCTGATTATTATTCAAAAGTTAACAACTGATTTATTTGTATTTTTTAAATTAATCAAACCCTGTAATTATTATTTAAGATTTTGTAGTATTTTGTATTGATTTGTTCCAAAATATGTGTCCTGCACTATATATAAATTGGGAAACAACACAAATCATCTACAAATATGCAAATAACACTATATTTTCCAAGATATGTGTTTTTCTACTACTTGTTTGTCTACACAAGAATATGTTCTGAAGGAAAGTGCCTTACTATTGAGCTTTTCAATGACTTTTACAAGGCCAAGGATCTATCAGGCAAAGTGGAAACAAACTTTTACATGTACAAGTATGGATAAGGGCATTTATGATTGATCAAGTGCCAGCCAGTTCACAGGTCAGCTAATAATACAATTTGGTCAATACTTAGCTAAATGATTTTGCACATTGCACAAAATTTGGAGGGAGTATTTGCATCATACATTCCTAGTCCTCTCTGACATTATTGATGATTATTACATTTGGCAAAAAGCCCAAAGTAGTTATATATTTTTTAATATATATATATATATATATATATATAGAGAGAGAGAGAGAGAGAGAGAGAGAGAGAGAGAGAGAGACTTTGATTTTTTAAGTATTCATTAAACTCATTGCAGTCTTCACTTGAGGTTCTGATTTGTGCAACATTATTTCATTTTCTTTTAGTCTCAAAGTCCACTATCACCATGTCAGACACAGAGGAGGTGTAAGTATCATAAAGTGTCTATACATATTGAACTGGATTTCTATGAAGTGCACTAAGGGGGCATAATCAGGCTTCTGTTTTTTATTTTCTTTTTACAGTGAGCATTTCGAGGGTGAGTAAAATTTTTCAACGTTTTCTTGTAAAATCTTGTTGCCAGAGCATTTTTAAAAACAATTATAAACGGTGTAATGTATTCGTTCACCATTTCTCCCAATAATCGTTCTTCTTGTTAGAACGTGGTGAAAGTAGGCAATCACAATGGGACATATGTAATAACTGTGCAATGTGTGATACTTATGCACTGGTCATAAAATAATTAAGAAAATAAAAGAATGAATAATTATTATGAAATTAATATGAAATTTGAAATACATTTATCTAGAACATCCTGGTCTACGTCCTCCATCTTTGAGTTTTTATTTTTACATTGTATTTGATTGATTTTATTACACAATAAGGCAAATCATATGTTATTTATCTTTGCACTGAATCTGTAGTGTATACATTGTACAATGTGGAGTGTAAACATGCCCCCTCATTACCATACAGACATAAAAATGTATTAATAACTAAATGTGGAAATAGATTAATGTAAAATATATACATAAATGTAGAAATAAATGTAAAAAGAAATAAAATAATACATAAATAAGGACTTAACATAAACTTTTTAAAAATGTAATAAATCTATTTATTTTTAATGTTGGCGGATTCGGTACCCCACAGTATTACAGTTAATAATAATGTCTATTCTGTTTTTGTTTTTTGTTCTTGTTTAATGCTTGCGGTCACTGAAGGGGAAGGTATGTTGATTACAGATGTATCCCACTTTATCAGTGTTGAAGGGACTTGTTTCAGTTGTCTGCAGTCTCCACCTAGTGGACAACATCTATAATGCTGTGGGCAATAACCTATTCACTCCTAGTGGACAACCTCTATAATGCTGTGGGCAATAACCTATTCACTCCTAGTGGACAACCTCTATAATGCTGTGGGCAATAACCTATTCACTCCTAGTGGACAACCTCTATAATGCTGTGGGCAATAACCTATTCACTCCAAGTGGACAACCTCTATAATGCTGTGGGCAATAACCTATTCACTCCTAGTGGACAACCTCTATAATGCTGTGGGCAATAACCTATTCACTCCTAGTGGACAACCTCTATAATGCTGTGGGCAATAACCTATTCACTCCTAGTGGACAACCTCTATAATGCTGTGGGCAATAACCTATTCACTCCTAATGGACAACATCTATAATGCTGTGGGCAATAACCTATTCACTCCCAGTGGACAACATTTATGATGCTGTGGGCAATAACCTATTCACAGATTAGGCTATGTAATGAAAAGGGTGAAATAATATTAAATGATAACAACCGTGCAGTGACACACTGTTTGAGTTCTGCATGGCATGTACTGAAAACTGACCAACTCATTTTAAGGAGCAGATCTGCTGTTTCAGGAAAACTTTTGAATTGGACACATGTAGCTCTAAATATTTTAATAATTTTATATTTTTATTTTATTTTATATTTCTATATATATATATTTAAAAATATATATTTAAATCTATAATCATATTTAAATTTCTTCAATTGGGATTAATACAAGTCACAATTTTTTATAAAATAAGGGTGTTTCTGAGCATCACGGCTATGCTTGGATGTTTGATCTAAAATCAATGTAGATGTTTAATAACTTTAATATTTTAATAACTAATCATTTAAAATTAATAATAATTAAATTTTCCAACGTTTGCTGTGTACCGTTAACTGTATTGCCCTGAGTGGATTTCACAATAACACATGTACTTGTCTCCTCTTCACTCTTAATACAGATGAGAAGCCAAAGTTCAAGTAAGTATTAGACACTAGCCTATATTTTCACATTACTGCACATTAATCGAAATAATTTAATCTACGACAAAATGCTCATTTTATTTCTTTGACTCCAGGCCATCAGCACCCAAGATCCCAGATGGTGATAAAGTGGACTTTGATGTAAGAGTTTGTTCCTATTTGATGCTCTTTAAAATGGCCATGTATTTGTTAGTGGGTTAAACAACTTGTTTCTTGTGTGTCTGAACGCAGGACATTCAGAAGAAACGTCAGAACAAGGATACACTTGAGCTGCAGGGCCTCATCGATGCTCACTTCGAGCACAGGAAAAAGGAGGAGGAGGAACTCCTTGCCCTCAAGGCGAGAATTGTGAGTGAACATAAACCGAGAAGTAAAACAGTCACGAAATCGTTGGCATAGCTTGATCTTCTTCAGAAAGTTGTAAATGAACATGTGAATGTTTTCTGTCTTCAAACAGGAGAAGCGCAGAGCTGAGAGAGCAGAGCAGCAGAGGATTCGAGCTGAAAAGGATAAGGAGCGCCAGGCGAGACGCGAGGTGTGTAGCACTAGCGGTTTCCATCCAAAGTTGCGAATTTAATTTATGCGCAAAATTGGAATATCACATAAAACATTCGCGAATAAAGCAGCGTTTCCATCCAGTAGCTGATGAGAACAAAATCGTCAATTCCTGATAAACTGACGCTAAATATCAGAAAGATATAAGAAAAATGGAAGTTGCTGCAGTAGGACAAGCCACATAATATAATAATTATCGTATATAATAACTGACTTGTGCCTCAGAGCACTCAGATGAAATGCAATAAACGAGGTCATGTTATCTTGCTTTCGGAGGCCGACGACTGGTGTTTGGGAACGCAGTCGTGTAAGACGTTTCCGGGAGGTAATTATACCAAACCACTTTGACAACAGACAGGCATTTCAGAACGACCAAAATGAGATCTGTCCGCTGGTTGGTCCAGTTATGCCATCCCATCACAAGTCACATGTCTTTTTTGATGCGCATCATAGAATTAATTTGGTAAAAGTTTTTCCATCGCAGTTTATGCGCATGTTTTCTTATCGAATAAAAAATGTATCCGGCTCAATTAAGCGCACAAGTTTTTAATGAATTTTACGTGCATCTTGACGATGTTTCCATCCAGCGTTTTTTATGCGATATCCCAAAATGCGCATAAAAATAGGTGGATGGAAACATCCTGACCTTGCAAGGCTAGAAAGTGTCCATCTTCTAGCAAAAGCATCAACATTAGTGGTCGACCGATATCTCCAAGGCTAATATATCGGCTGATATTTGGCATTTTTTAATTATCAGCAAAACTCAAAAAGGTTTTGGAAGTGGGACTTTTATTTTGATAGAGCTGATAATGCCAGGCATGAGCACACAAGCTCCCATTCTCCATCTTCATCTCTGTTTCTGTTTAACGGCTCTGTCTAATAAATTATTTGACAGAAGTGTTAAAGAAAGAAAATCACTCTAAAAGCATTAAAGAATCAAGATGTTGCAATCTAAAGTATAAATCAAATTATTTTACAGATTTAAAAAAAATCAAATGACATTTTTTATATACATTTTCAAATTATATTCCTAATTTAGTAAATATTATATAAAATAAAAAATTTATTTCAGCAATTAATTTCAGCAATAGATCTACCTATCGAGAGCAATAGGCCTCGATCTATAGGCCAACCTGAAGGCGTTTTCACACCTGGCTCGTTTGGAGCGTTTGTTTCCGAAACTGGTGTGTTTTGTCCAGTTCGGTTTGTTTAGGCATATATGAACACGGCAATCGCTCGGATCCGCACCAAAACAATCGCTCCAAAATCGCCTGAATGAGGAGGTCTCAGCCCGATTGAAACCGAACTCTGGGGCGGTTCGCTTGAGGTGAGAAAGTAATCCGACCCAATAGACCAACGAACCAAGCGCTATCATAATTCATAACTGAAAATGTGCTATATAAATAGCAGTAGTGTCTGATTCTGTGAGTGAGCACATTAGTTATCACAGTCGAAAACCAAAGAGTGACTCTTCAACTTAAAATGTTGTGAAGGTGTAGCTTTTCTCTGTGCATTGCAACAATTCTGTCCCGACGAAGCCTTGATTCCGTACTGACGTATAAGTGTTTGCGCGTTTCACGACAGCTATGGATGATGCAGTGGAAACTGTGACCAATAAGAGGACAGCTTTACTCACATGTGACTTGCATAAACACATTTTTGTACGAATTGAAATGTTGCCTTGTGAAAGTGATCTGAACCCTGTTTCGGAAACAAAGCAAATGATCTACAGCTCTGAAAACGCCCTAAGATATCGGCACAGGCCTTAAAAAACAACAATAATGGGTCGACCACTAACTGACAGAGTGTCCTGATGTTTCCCACAGGAGGAGAGGCTGAAGAGAGAGGAGGCAGATGCTAAGAAGAAAGCAGAGGAAGATGCCAAGAAGAAGTCAGCTCTTTCCAACATGGGCTCCAACTACAGCAGCTACCTGCAGAAGGTAACTCTATTTAAACAGTTAAAATGAACTGAGGAGAATGAACTGAAACAACAATGACTGAAACCCAAGGCTCTGTTGTCCTTCAGGCTGACACCAAGAAAGGTGGCAAAAAGCAGACAGAGAGAGAGAAGAAGAAAAAGATCCTGGCTGATAGACGCAAGCCACTCAACATCGACCATCTCAGCGAGGACAAACTGAAGTGAGTTATACTCTGTTATAAACTGTTAAAGGGAGGCCATGCAAACTTACTTATGTCTTGTGTCCTGGGCTTCAGAGATAAAGCACAGGAGCTGTTTGATTGGATAAAGTCCCTGGAATCTGAGAAATTTGAGCACACAGAGAAGTTGAAGAGACAGAAGTATGAGGTGAGAAAACAAATAGCGAAAGAGACAAGAGGACAGGAAACATTTATGAACCTGTATATCCAATTGTCATCAGTTTTCCCTTGAGGTAAATTTTGATATCGCTGATAAATCTCTGATCTTCTACAGATTACTACACTCCGCAAGAGAGTGGAGGAGCTCGGCAAATTGTAAGTGGCATGTTTCTTGAATGTTATGGCGCCCCCTGCTGTGCATGGCCTGTGTGTGACTGCTTCAGTGCATTGACAGATCTTCTGTGATGGTGAAAACAAAGTGAACCTAGGGTACGTTTTCACGACAAATGGAAAAGTTTTCCTTTGCGTTTTTCGTGTACAGACGAGAGACGACAACGTTGTCAAAACAATCCCCATTCACACAGATCCGCGGAAATGATTAAAATCTCTGTATTATTCATGCCAGGCCAGTAATTGGCAATGTCACTTTGTAAAGAAAAAATACCATGAACACCCCAAAAGTTACGTTTTTTTTGTTGTTGTTTTTTCTGAAAATGGTGTGTAAACGGCCCCTTAACATGCAAGAACACTGCACTCGCTTTCTGAGAACAGCAACATGCTAATCTGCAGATTTATAGACACAAGGAGACATTTGTAATACATTTTAGGAATTACTTAAATTATTATCAATATGCAGAAATTGAAAATCAGCATTCGTTCGTTATGTTTCTCTATTTTCCACCAAGCTGCCTTTGCATGTAAAGCTATCCATAAAATAGGCTACATAACAGAAGCTATGAGATGTCATAACATGCTTAATGTCACAGACAACATTATTACTTCTTATTGTAAAAACTACATAATTTATTTCATAAGTTTCATAATTATTTTTATCTTTTTATAAAAAAAATGTTTAATGTTGTTTATGTCTATGAGGGGTTTTTAATATGCTTTAAGACAAACCATGTACAAATTCAAAAGACAACACCATTGTTGAGTATTTTCTCCTTAAAACTGCAGTGAACCAAAGACAGTCTCAAAAACGCGGTTTGAAATCGCTGGTGTTTCTGACATCACAAACTACCCTTTAACCAATCAGATCAACATGTGATCTAGTGGATCTCTGAGCTGGTGTGAGTGGAGGCGTGGCTAATTTGCATATTAATATTCAAGGGTGTAGAGTTACATTCAAGCTATTTTAAGGCATGAATACATTACATTATTCAAGGTAAAAAAAAAACGGTTAAATATGTAATTTTGGTGATCAAAGATGAGTTAAAGGGATAACATTAACTACAGGGGAACATTAATTATTATTATCATCATTAATTTACAGGTCTAAGGAACAAGACAGAGGAGGTTTATGAGAAAAAATAAATAAAGATATAATATAAATTATAATAATAAAAATACAAAGAATAATAATAATAGGCCTATATTTTGATCATTTAAATATTAATAATACATGGAAATAAATGGAAACTCTAACTAAGAAAAAAGGACAGTAGGGAATATGGATTTACGCCAGGACTGATGAGCAGACTAGTTTAAACTAGTTCTGTTGAATTCATTTTTGATTGAAGCTGCCAAAAAAACATCATTAGGCCTATGATACTGTGACAATAAGCCTAAGTGAAGCCTGGGTTGAACGAGCTGGTATGTGCTTGCTGTGGTGTGAAATGTAAATTCGAGTGTTACAGTGTTAATTCGGTCGAGTGTTAAATCAAAGCATAATTTTGCTCACATTGTGTGTTTTGACTACTTGACATTGCAGCAGCAAGAAGGGCGCTGCCGCTCGTCGCAGAAAGTAAGTGCGTCGTCCTGCAGGCCAAGACCTCCACAATGATGACGGACAAGATACACCCTCATTCTGTGCTGACTGCACAGGACTAGTTGTTGATCAACCCACTCTTCATCGTCTTGGAATGTAGTTTAATTCCTTATATGTCATGTAAATAAAGTGTGACTTAAAGCCTTAGTACTTGTTCTTATTGAAACATCAATAAAATCGTTGTTTTTGGAGGTTGTCACCCAAGACCATTTCTTTCTAATTCCACGAGTGCAGAAACAAGGTTCGATAAAAAAAATTATGTCGGGTGAAATTCGTGAGTTTTATTGCACACGGATAAAAATTAAGACGCACGGTTTCTAAATAATGTTACACTGTCTCGTATGTGCACGTAAGTGATTAAACTCGAGATTCTTACCTTGTCTGTGCAAATATATTCAATGTCCATCTCCTGTCACGCCGGTAAAATGTAACTTTGACAGGCGGAAGGATTTAGTGACTTATCCACCCACAAGTAACCTGTCACGCGTATCCAGATGTGAGATGTTCCTCCGCCTTCCACAGTAGTCCCAACAAAATCCAAGTTTCCAGGATTCAAAATGTCTAGCAGTGTCGGCTATAGTCAGTTTGAGTTTGTTTTTAGGCTACACGCTGAGGTACGAGTCCTACGTGTCGAAAGTATTCTGTGGTAATCGACAGTCACAGATCCTGTCAATAACATTTTACATTTAAATTCTAAAAAGAATTTGAAATTGGTTAAATTATTTTGATGAGAAAGTAGGCTAAAAAAGTGACGTATTTGCTCATAGAAGATTTACAGTGTGACACACGTATAATAATGCACAATATGATCAGTTAGCTACAAATATGAGGTGAGCATTATGCAAATAGGCTACACCGTTCAATAGGCTACACAAGATGGTGCTGTTGTTATAATATCATATCTGTCAACCATTAGCCCTATTTTTTTTTTATTAATTTCTTACGCGAGAAATATAGGCCTTTATCCCTGAGATATAACAAACCTGTTATTAAAAAAGTATAGGCTAACATTTTATAGTTTTTTTTATAAACATAATCAAACATTTTCGTATCGGTAGCCATTGTATAGCTTAAAGAATCCTAAACTTGTATATAGGCTATTCATATTTGAATGTAGCCTACATCAACTGAATAAAATTGTTTATGGACGGTGAAGCGTTATCGAAATTCGATTAATGTGAAACGAAAACCTTTTACCCCTTTTTAACAGGCTATTCCCTCAAAAGTCCTCGAGCAGGCTAAATTATTTCCTCTAACTTTTATGTTTAGCTTTACGCTTATTTTGATTAAGATAAAAAAAAAAAAAATTGGGGAAGCTTCGAGAAAAACATTCTTAAATCAACTCAAGTTGCCAGGGTTCTCTGGAACAGCATGGACAAAAGGTAGGCTAAAAATGTAAAATATTATTTTATGTCTTTTTTGTGATAAAAACAAACAAAAACAAAAAACTTAAAAAGAACTCAACTGGTTCCCCCTGTCACGCTAAATCCGTTTTGTTTTTCAATAGTGCCATTTTAATTTCATGGAATAAATCACAAAACCCCATCAAATATTTGAGTATAAATAGTTATAGGCTATTTTTTATTAATCCGACATTCACTCATTTAAGAAGTATAAATATAAAGTTTAACACAAGACACAACAAGCTAGTGTTTCAAACAGGCATCATCATTAAATACAATAATATGTTTGTTCGTTTTCGTCGCTTTAACAAAACAGATCTTATTTACACATATACAAAAGTGGTCCTACTATCCGTATCTGGATTACGATTCTCTCGTGAATAATTAGGAAATAAAAGGTGATGGTGACAGAAAATATATTCACAAAGGGGGAGAAGAAAAAAAATATGGTCACATTTTCACATGGATACAATAATATAAATAAGCGTAGTTAAGAAACTCACTTGCTGATCTGCCGAGCCATTTTCAAAAAGGAATTAGATTTTCCACAGCATAAAAAGAAAGAGAAAGAAAGAAAGAAAGAAAGAAAGAAAGAAAGAAAGAAAGAAAGAAAGAAAGAAAGAAAGAAAGATCATTCGTTCCTAGTTTCCAGCAGTGGATCGAAATAGTCTTTCTTTTGTCGTTAAGATCGGATTTGCATTTTTTTCTGCTGAATGTTTCTTGATTCAGAATGTCTCTTTCAATTTGCTTTGAAATGTTGCGGATTTTTAAAGCACTTGATAGATGGGATCCTGAGCCTGCTGTTGAGGGCAGTTGGCCGGGGACTGTGCAGGGGCCCCGCTCTCACTCAGGACAGACCCCTCCTGCGGAGAACACGGGCTCCCCTCGTGCCCCTCCGGTACCGACAGCACGGGACATGCGGGGGTCTCTGTGGAAATCCGCTCCACGATGCTGGACAGACAATCCAAACTCGACACCACTGAGCTTTTATTATTCCGTGCGTCAGCTGCAAAACAAAATAACAGATATTTTATTTAACTTAAACTCAAATGTTTAATTTGTAATGATTTTAATTAAGACGAATTTAGTAAGTCGATATTTATATAGGCTATGTTCTGGAAATGTTTCGACTTGACGTACCATTTGGCTTGTCGTTGAAGTAAGAGCTGTCATAACTGTGCCGTCTTCTCGACTGACATGTAGGGCCCATGAAATCCATCTAGAAAACACGAGAACATTTTTTTATTTACAATGAAGACACATAATTAACAAAGTGCATACACAAATCATTTACTTAGGCATATAATTAACAATGTTTCATTCATTAGCGATATCTTTTTTTGGCTGTTGAATGAAAAATGTGTTTTCACATGTTTCCAAATTCTAATCAAATAAAACACATTTACACTAAAAAACGATGGGTTGTTGGAACGGTCAAAAATGGACAAACCGAGTTCGTTAGTTTACATTTTTAAACCCAACGATTAGGTTTGTCCATATTTTACCATTGAAGCAACCCAGCGTTTTTTAGAATCTACTTTTCCAACGTATAGAATAAACCATTAATGAATGAACGGACAAATAAATATTTGGTCAAATAAATAGGTAAAGAATATAATTAGGCTACTATTATAAAACCACTACATCTGTACATAAATAGGCTCCTTCTCACCATGCCATCAGAGCAGTTGGATCTCGGGCTGGAGGCATCCGAGTCTCCACTGTAATGCTCCAGGACAGGGTAGTAGTTTTCCTCTTGACCCCTGAGCAGCGCCTGCAGAGACTCGATGTAACTAATGGCGTTTCTCAGAATCTCCACTTTTGGCAGCCTCTGGTTTGGGTTGGTGGACGTGCATCTCTTGAGGGTCTCGAAAGCATCGTTGACTTTGCTCAGTCGTCTCCTCTCCCTCATGGTGGCGGCTTTGCGGCGGTCAGCATTGGTCGTTTTCCTCTTGCAGGCTTTGCATGCCCACAGCAAGCACCTGCCGGCCTGGTGATGCCCACTGGGTGCCCTCACGTGCTCGTCCTCGATGTGGTGATGCTCGTCGGGCTTGAGCAGGCCCACGTGAACGAGCCTGGGGTCCAGGTCTTCAAAGAAGTGCATGTCGTTGGTATTGAAGCAAGGATCGTCGTAGAAATCATCAGCTGATGAGATGGGGAAGGGAATATCCGACAACTCCATCTTTATGAATAAAAAAAAAAAAAAAAAATGTATAGGCTTATAACTAGGCTAGCCTACTTGAATGCTTCCCAAGTAGTAAAGTTTTTAAGGATTTAGGAATATTAAGACAAATTCCTTCAGATCCTGAAACAATGTATTGCAAGAGACAACCGTTTTAAAACCGCAGACCCTCAAAAGGTTTCTTTGCTTGTACCCTTCAGGTACTTGATGCTGGTCAGAGATCACGGCCTGTTTATATACAGCCCAGCCAGTCTGGGGGCGTGTCCTGCAGAGGACAGTTTGACCAATGAGTATGTTCTCTGAGAAAGAGGGCGTGGTTTTGACGGACTGCCACTGCAGCTAATGACGGCGTCATAAAAATGTTAAAATGACAAATTAATTTATAAATAATGATATAAGTTACTCTTACTGCTTTTGTCGCGTGAATATTTGGACTGAAACTTTTTTTTTTTATTTGTTTATTTGTCATCAAATCAAAGATTTAAGCTTTTCAGCTTTTTTTCAACACTTTTTTCAACGAAAAAATTCGAGGAAGGATTTTCCTTTATATTTTCTAAGGGTTTCTTTCCTCTATCATTTGTTTCTAATTAATAAGTAAATAAATGTGTTATACTGTATTTGATAAGAAGACAAACAGCAGGGATTTCAGAAGGCTAATTTAACAGAAAAAAGTTATCCATGCGTTAATGTTTTTTTTATTTTTTATTATTATAATTTTTTTTAAGTGTTCCATAATAAAACACTGAAAGGCTAATAATGCCAAATGAAGACTAAATTCAATCATTCATCGGGAATCTCAAACAAACGTGAATAATAAATAATAAAATATATAAAAATAAAAACACCATAATTTTAACAATAAATATATGCATGCGCATGTGAATAATAGTTTAGACTTAAATGTAGGCCTATTGAATGGTAGGATGCTTATCAGTAGGCTATATGTTGTTCAGAACTGAAATAAAAACATAGGCTAGGCTACACTGAATAATGTTAAGTTCAAAGTATTTTGTTTAAAGAAATTGATAGGCTTTTTATTATTTTATTTAATCAATTAATTGATTATTTATTTCATTACTCAGAAAATGACTACTAGGTAAAGGTATTGCCGTTCATGATCTGTTTATGATTTGGCCCATTTTATTTAGCGTTTCTTGGATTAGCAGATGGACGCACAACAGTCCTACAATAGGGGGCGTTAAAGAGCCGGATGAGAGGTAAAAACTTCAATTCTGTTTCAAAAGTCCCAAATATGCTGCGTTATCTGTCTTGTGTTAGTAGGCCTACTTGTTGCCTGAATACAGGCAACTGGAGTTTAAGTAAGATTGCATGTTAAAAAGTGTACAATAATAACTCTGTCAGCCTGACAACTTGTTGTTTCTTTTTTATGCTATAAAGAAAAAATGCACAATGGCATATGAAATGTGGACATTGTTTATTAAAACCAGTGCAGGATAAATATGCAAAAGTCAAAACTTAAAATAACCTTTTCATTTGAAATAATGTTCACAAATCAAATTCATACGCAAATATAACATAGGCTATATATTTTGTTTTGAGAAAATAATACAAATAAATCTCTCACACAGATAATAAACAGGACAAAGCAATGTTCCATATATAAATGCATCTAAATTTATGGTCTGAAGCACTAATACATGAAGAGAAAATAAGTTTAAACTCTTATCTAAACTTCTCATTCTTGTCATTGAAGAATACCTTGATTTTACAGGAATGCTAATAAAATAATGGTAACATTTTAGATTAGGGGACACATACTCAATATTAACTAGGAGTTTTCCCTCAATAAACCCCTTATTACTGCTTATTGATAGTAATTAAGGAAGTTGCTGTAGTGGTCCTGATTAGGTATTGGGTAGGACCAAGGGATCTAGAATATGGTCATGCAGAAAAAGGTAATATGTGCTTTATAAGTACTAATTAACATCCAGTTTTCAAGTAATATGCATGATAACAAGCAACTACTTAATAGTGAATATGTATTCTCTAATCTAAAGGGCGACCAAAGTTATTGGAGTGACTATACTTGTTACATACAAAACTTGAATTATTGTGAGTGTCTCAGCTATCCATCCATTCATCTGTTTCAGTGCGATATACACATCATGCGTCCTAAACGATTCGAAGAGGAAGTCTAGGCAGTCAGGGTCTCTTGAAGCTGGTCGATGAGGTACTCGCCGAAGCCACCTGTGCTGTCACTGGTGCAGCCCACTCTGCGAGCGCTGGTCAAGAGGTCACCGACGAGCTTGACCTTTGGGACGAGGGGCTCAACGAACTGACTTTTGATCACGCTGGCGGTGTGTGGATCTCCGTACTCACGAGCCAGTTGATTCAACTCCACCATGACGCTCATCTCCTCCTTCCACTGGTCAAGCATGATCTCCAGACCCGGAAGGACGGCGCACACATTTTCAGTGACTGGCCTCTGCGCACAAACATACAATTAGTCATAAGCCTAATTTTTTAAGTTGAAACCTATCACGCTTATAAAAGCTACTGTGTGTTAAGAATTAGAAGTATACACTAAACTGATGTAAATGTTACATTAATTATAAAATATAAGGTAACACTTAGTTTTAAGTTGACATAGTTACACGTTACTACATGTACTACTACTAGTAATAACAGTATGCGGTTACACTTTATTTTAAGGTGTCATTGTTGCAATGTAATTATACATTTAAGTACTGAGTAATTGAGGGTTAGTTGCATGTAATTATGCATAATTTACTGTTATTACTATGGTAAGTACATGTAACACATGTAACAAGGACACTGTAAAATAAAGTGTTACATGCATAATTACAATCTAACTAACCCTAACTGTAACTCTATAGTAAGTACATGTAGTAAATTAATATTACTCAGAACTTATTTAAGTAAGTACAATGTCACCTTAAAATAAAGGGTTGCACTTTATTTTAAGGTGTCCATGTTACAGTGTAATTATGCATTTAAGTACTGAGTAATAATAATTAACCACATATACTTACTATAGAGTTAGAGTTATGATTGGGGTTTGTTTTAGGGTTAGTTGCATGCAATTATGAAAAATGTATAGTTATTACTACAGTAACTACATGTAATATGTAACAAGGACACTGTAAATTATCAAATTGAATGTAGCCAAATATAATTTTCGGTCCTGGATGCTGATTGGTCAGTACTGTTTCAGCACCCTTCTGAAATCTAAGGGAGTGTTCACACTTATAGCTCGGTTCTCTTGGTTCTTTAGGTCTGGACCAAAAAAGAAAATGATATGTTTCGTCTTGGTTCACTTTTCACTTTTAAGACCGAATCTAAAGATACAAAACAACAACAACAACAACAAAAAAACATATATATATACATATATAAGACGTAAAATCCAAAACAAGCTGTGTGCTGGGCTAAATGCGCTCGTTGTACAGTATGTGTGTACATAATATGGTATTTTGACCAGCGGAGAAATCATCAAGAGCTAATAAAATGTGTAAAGGAGTCAAAACAGCAGCTGGAATCCCTCCGTCAAACACATTTAGATGTCTTTGGTCCTTGTTGCATTTATATTTCAGTTGAACCGCACCAGAGTTCGTTAGGAAGCGGACCGAGAACCATCTTTTCAGCGTTCTCGGTCCGCTTGTTTGGTGCACCAGAGTTCAGATGGCAGCGTTCACACTTATTCAAATCAACTGCACTAACAGAGCAATCGCACCAGAGTTCATTTTAATCAAACCAAACCTGCTAAGTGTGAACACACCCTAAAAACACCCTACAGGCTCCTGGACTTTACAGACGCATGTGAGAATGCAGGTCTATGTCAAGTGTGCCATTTGGGACAAGGCCAATGTAACACAGCTTTGAGTGCCATTGAAGTTACATGTGATTTTCTCAACTAAATTTTGAGTCTGACCAATTGATTTGGTATTCATTCATTCATGTTAGAATCACTGCAATGAATATTTGAGCCAATGGCAAAGAAGTCCATGATGAAGAAAAAAAAAATCATACTTTTTTTTTTGTTTGTTTGTTTTTTTGTTTCAAACACATGTGCCAAGTTCTTAGAAATAGACGTTTTGTAATACTTAAGGTAATTGAAATACTGAAATAATTTCAAGGTACCACAAATATCACAAATTATTTATGAAAAAAGTCATACCACATGACATTTTACAATTCTTTTACAATAATTCTTTTCAAATAATAATAAGAAATTAAAATGTTTTGTGAATTTTTTTTCTAATAAATAATAATAAAATATCATGCAAACTACTTTAAAAGTTTTTCTTGTAAAAAAGTTTTTATAATGTATACATTTATATATTTATAGGAAATAAGGGTACGTTTACACGACAACAATGTACTAAAAACTGAAAAGTTTTTCATTTGCGTTTTTTGTGTACAGACGACAACGTCGTCAAAATGATATCCGTTCACACGAATCCGCGAAAACGACTAAAAACGAGGTATTATTTATGCCAGACCAGTAGATGGCGATGTCACTTTATAAAGAAACACTACACACCTATAGACTGAACACGTAATACACATGCGCCTGACGTCACCATTTTTTTTACAAAGTCATGTTTTTGTACTTTACGCTGAGATGATAACGGTGAGATAAGACGATAAGCGTTTTCAGGGCCCCCAAAATGCCATTGTCATAAAAAATTAACAGCTAAAACGTACAAAAGTTTTCCTGTTTTTAGTTGAAAATAGTTTTGTGTAAACGGCCGCTTATACTTTTATTCAGCAAGGCTGCATTAAATGGACCAAAAGTCAAGTCAAATCAAGTCACCTTAATTTATATAGCACTTTCAAAGCAGCTTTACAGTGATAACAGGAAATTACAGTAACAGAGATTGTTTTGGCTTTACAGCAGCTCTAGAATAAAGTTATTGTCCAGCTAAAGTTAGTTTTGATTGATTCACTTCCATCGCAACAATCATTAGTTACTAACTTAGGGGCCGCTGAAACGACACCGTTCTAACAGAAAACCCTTAAGTTCTCTTTGCGCAAAATTTAAAAACGTGAACCTGTGAGAACGCTGATGGCGTGCACATGCGTATTACGTGTTTAGTCTATAGGTATGCGTTTTTGAATATCTATGTGCGCAGGCGTGACAGTAAAGACATCTGCTGTTCTTTTAAACTTTCAATTCTGAAAAAAAATCATAATAATAAATAAAAAAATTTATATTAGGCAGCACAACTGTTTTCTGTTGTAGTATTTCTGTGTTTTGTATGTTTGGATGGGGTTTCACTAGTCTAGTTCAGTTTCCTGTGTTTTCAGTTCCTTGGTTACTCACCGTTTGATTATCATTTGCACCTGACGTTCATTAGTTTCTCTGCATATTTAAGCCTTGTGTTTTTTTGTTTGTTTTTTTTCATTTTGTGATCTAGTCATTATTAGTTTGGTTTTTCTGTTCCAGTGTTTTTTGTATCTAGCTTTTCTAAGAAGTTTACCTTCACTGCTTGCGTTTAGATGCAGTGTATTTTGTGTTATTTCGACCAACGCGTGACTTTTTTAAAGATTGATAATACGCTGATTTCACGCAGCCGTTATTTTGAAATCGAAAGCGAGGCTCCGGTGGGAAGAAAACCGGAAGTGTCGCCTGTAATCACAGGAGAGTCGTGAATGCGATGGCGTATTGTTGTGTTTAATGATGTTGTGTCAATTCTAAAAATGTACATACATTTCTTTCATACTTTAGACTATATACAGTGCAATTCATTTATAAATAAAATATTTTTTTTATATATAATTCAGAATGTAAAAAAAGAAGCAGGAATGAACTATATATATATCCTATATTGAATAGTAACATCCAATAGTGTAAATCGCGGCAGCAGCTTCAGGTTGGTAATCCAAGGCATTGTTGTTTATCTTTACTTCCGGGGTTCTTCCCACCGGAGCCTCACTTTCGATTTCAAAATGGCGGCTGCGTGAAATCAGCGTATAGTAAGAAATGCTTCTTGAGCAGCAAATCAGCATATTAGAGTGATTTCTGAAGGATCATGTGACACTGAAGACTGGAGTAATGATGCTGAAAATTCAGCTTTGATCACAGGAATAAATTACATGAAAAAATATATTCAAATATAACGGTTATTTAAAATTGTAATAATATTTCTCAACATTACTGTTTTATTGTATTTTTTTAATAAATTGGCATTGATTTAAGTAACTTAAAATTGTTTCAAGAGCTTTGATAAAACACTCAAAAGCTATCTAAATTGATTAATCCTCATATCAGTCATATTTTAATTGAACTACAATTAACGAAGACAGCACACAATTGTTTCCAAGTGTGCACAACCATCACCCAGCGCGGAGGAGCGGATAACAAGGTGTTCAAAATCGCTGCTGATGGACCCTCACCAGTCCCAGTCCGGATCAATTTTACACGAGTCATAAAATCAGGGAAGGGTGGATACTGGATAGTAAAATTTTATTTTTTTTTTAAATAGAAAGAAGAGAAAACAGTATAGAGGACGCAGTGTAAAGTGACAGCATTGCAAGTGCCACGGAATCCATCTGGAACAACAATTAATGCACTGTCCTTCCGCCTTCACATTAATCTCCCCAATTTTCTGGAACTCAGGGGAAACATATACCCTAACAGGCATTAAAGAGGAGATCTCTGCAAAACCCCCTGCCAGTTTACCCCCATCGCTCTCTTTTTCTCAGACCTCCACCCCCCTTAAGTGCTGCCCCATACAAACAGAAGTAAAAGGATATCTTCAGGTTTAATGGGGAAAAAATAGGCTTATGATTAATAATTAGGGTCTGAGTTTTCTATTTCGCATTTTTAAACATGAGTTTAAATAAATGAGATGCCTTCTATCCCAGCTAACGAGGAACATTCTAACCTAACGTTCTGTCAAAAGCCCCTTTCACACAGCAATCCCGGTAAGTTACCGTAAAATTGCCCGAATGACTTTACCGGTAAATACACAAATATGCTGTTCACACAAGCATTCCGGCTTTTTTACCGGTAAGAGACCATTCACACATCTGCTCCAAAATACAGGTAAATTCTGTGATGTCAGTCATCGGAAAGGACGGAAATGTTTAAACTACTTGTTTCAGAACATTCAGAGAAGATTCAAAAGTAACATTCGCTAAATGTTTGCAGAATGATAAAATGGAATGTTTTATTAACGTTCACATAACCAAGTAAAAACGGAACGGTTTAAGCATTCAGAAATAAAGTTTTCATAACTTAATGGGAATATTAGCAAAAGTCTTTGTTCTTAGAAACATAATTATGTTGGGCTGCTCCACAAGGTGCTATTTCTTTTAAGAATCAATATGGGTCACTTGTGCCAAGTCTTGTGGTGGTCCTCAGGTTAACAGGTTAGGTGGGCGAGTTATACCTGAATGTTCTTGCCGCAGAATTTCCCTCCCCGCTGGGACAGGTAGTGCAGCATTGCCTCTGCCCGTTCTAGTTCTTTCACTGATTCCTGATGAAAATACGCAGCCACTCTGGGTAAAGACAAGTCACTCTGCTCAAAGATTTTGGCCTAAACAGAAAGGAAGACAGATCTGATTCAAAACGAAACTAACTGGAAAACAGTGTAATGATGTTGCCAACCAGTTTCCTGTAAGTGAAGAAAATGGGTTAGTCTGTCAGTCCATTATTTCTGCTTTCAGAGAATATATTTACATGTTTGTTTATTTTTTAAAACCAATAAAGTAAATTTTATTGTGAACTATACTTATTTATAGACAAATTCTACTGATTTATTAAAAATATGTAGACATGCCGTAGTAAAAGATTTAGGAATGTTAGGCTACACAAAAATTTGGCAAGAGAATAACTTCATTATTGTTATTATTATGTAAAAAGCAGTTTTGTTAAAAATATTTGTTGTCATGTGATAAGAAGCCATTTTATTGTCATTTGACAAGAACCAACAGAGAGGACCCCATTAGACCCTCATGACTGTGGTGAGATTTGATATTCATGATTTATCATATTTGTCAACAATGTAAATAAATAATACATTGGAAATGTTGATTGATTTTTGTAAACAAACCAGCAAAAAAACAACAACAACAAACCATTAAGCTGTCTAAACTACAAGGCAAAGTGTTTTAGTAGCCATAATTTCAATATTCCATTTGATAGGCTATTTTGTGTCATGGAATACATATTTTATTGGATATTGGATAGGCTAGGCAAAATTTTTTATTTATTTTTTACTCTAAAAAACCAACATGAAAAGTAAATTTTTTTAAAGATTGACAACCTTTTTTTGTCCCAATTATGTTTTAATGAAAGTTATACATTGATAAAATCCAGTGTTTTTAGGGCGACAATTGGCTCAGGGTGTTGGTCGCATCTTGACAACAACCCAAACTTTTCCATTAAACGCAATTAACTAATGGCATAGAATTCTATAAATATAAAACTTTTTAAAGCAATGTTGTAAATGAATGTAGTTTATTCTACAATAGCCTACTGCTACACGGATGATTTGGGGTGTTATAATGTAGGCTAACTGTCAATGCGCATCATGTTTACAGTAGACTAGAGTTCTTCTTACCAGCGCTTCCAGTCTGTAAGAGACCTCCATGAGTAAAGTGGAAACTCCACACAGACTTTCCTCCACAACAGTCGGGAAGTTTTGTCTGACCTGACTCCCAGCAGTAGATAAATGTGTTTTACACAGAGGGAGGCAAGTTTTTATTCGCTTTACTCTCGGTTCCGACATGTTTATTTTTCCGCTGTAACGTTCATCAAAACTCCCTGCACACTGTCCTCGGCGATTTCAGGCGTTTCGTAAGCTATATCCTCACATGACGCTATTATACGTCGTGTTTACGTATTGTGAAGAAATAAGTGATGAACTAATATTCAAAGTCGACTGCTGCTGGATAAATGTAGACGCGGAAAGACTAAACATGCGAGCGTTTCCCGTTCATTCTGTCAAGTTCATCCGGTATTATGTGGGTGGATAAGTAGACAAGCTGCCCTACAAACATTTAGCCAAACATTTAACTATAGTAGGCCTACATTTAGGTAGCCTACTATAGTTTTAGCGTAGTTTATTCAATATTGATACAAAATGATCTAGAATAAGGGATCTAGTTTTATTATCATTATATTAATAATTTAATGGCTATTGCCATGCTGAATATGTTTTTGAGCGCAATAATAATAATTGTGAATGTGAATAATCATGTTTCAAAAATCTTTTGACATGCTTTAAAGTGCACTTTGATGTTTTGACTAAACATGTAAATGACTTTGATAGTCATTTGATTTAATGACATGATTATATAGCATACTGTATTGTGTTATTTGAGATTATGTTTGACTGGGGTGGGAGACCAGTGTAACCAGCCAGGGTTTATTCTGTGTTTTTAGGCTACTGTTTTTCATTATTAATAACATAATGTGTTTTAATAGTTTATTGATTTAAACAAGGTTATATGATGAACAATTCATGATTTTATCCTTTCCCCCCATTTTTTTTCGAATCTTTTTTTTTTTTTTTTTTTGTCTAAAAATGTTTCTAAAAATAACAATACCTTTTTCCTTTTTCGTTATCCTGCATGAACTATACAAATAAATATCTCATCACAATTTTGACAGAAATCAAGGACTTATTCTGCAAGGGCACATTCATTTAATAAAAAATGGCATTTATAATGTTAAACGGCCATTTCTATTTTAAATAGAATATGTTCATGTGGAATTTTATCTCATGCGTTCTGCACAAGTTCTCATCTCAACCCAAACTTTATGTCTAAAGCACTTTCAAACACCACAATGTGGAACCAAAGTGCTGTATAAGGAAATATAAATGAAAACAGGCATAAAAAACAAGTAGCCTACCACAAAACAACAAGCAACAAATTACACAGCTTTTTTAAATGCTAAAGAAGACAAATGGGTTTTTAATGCACTCTGAAAAACATTTAATGTATGGGATGTTTTTTTAAGGACAGGGGAAGCTCATTCCAAAGCCTTACAGCTTCTAAAAAAGGCCTGGTCACCTTAACATTTCAAACAATATCGAGGAAAAGTAAGATATAATTGATAATTTGAGCGAAGAGACCTATTTGATTGATGCAGACTGATTAAATCAGTCTGCAAAGCTTTGAATACATATAACACCAATTTATAGCCTAATGAATTCTGTAACGTATAATGACCAGTACAGTGACGTAACCATGTGTAGTTTGATTAATACAGGAGTTACAGTATGTGCTTTCTCTTCTTAGTACCAGTTAGAATCTAGCAGCTGAATGTTAAACAAGCTGCAGGTGTGAAAGAGACCTGGATCACACCCAGATACAATACTTTACAGTCAGCTCAGAGTCAAAAATGACACCAAGGTTTTTTACTCTAGAAAGTTTTTTTTCGCTGGAAGCAACCAGACGATCATTAACATCCTCCACACATTCCTTTTGACCAAATAGAATAAACTCAGTCAGACATTTATACAGAGAAAATTCCCCACGTTTCAACGGTAGATACATTTGAGAATCATCAGCATACAAATGATAATGAATGTCATGGAAGCGTACCTAATAGAAGCAAAGGGAGAACAAGACTGGCCCCAAAATTGAGCCCTGAGGAACCCCACACACAAGGGGGGCAACAGAAGAACAATAGTTCCTTAAACTAACTGAGAAAGTCCTATCCTTTAAATATGAGGAAAACCAATCCAAGGCTAAACCCTGAATGCTAAACTCTAAGGTGATCAATGAGACTATTATGAGAAATAGTGCCGAATGCCGCGGTAAGATCTAACAGTAATAGAGCAACACAACTTCCAGAAGCAACACCTTGTAGGATATCATTAGAAACCTTCAAATAAGGGTTCACATCACATTTGTGTGATTGGCTTGTATACTCAATCAGACTTATTCATCCATCTATTATAATTGTTTACCATCCAATCTTTTTTTTTTTTGTGCTATTTTGTCCATTTGTAAAAATCTAAATTTGACTTGTGTGTTAGTGATTTACAAGAAAAACATATTTATATCAAGTCTTTTTCCTTTTTATAAAGTACAAGTATTATGACAACATACTCCTTTTCCACTCAAACCAAATCATTCGGTTGTCTTTGGGGTCTTCACTATGTCCCCCCTCCCTTCTTCCCTGGTGGACTCGTCTCTTGTTTCATCAGTGGCCCGTGTCATTGGGCCCTCCTCAGTGCGGATGACTGACACGAGGGACTGGGAAATCCCCGGGGGCCAGTTGGGTCTGGATGGAAGAAAGGGGAACACTCAGAGTACATGGAGCATTGGGTCAACAGGACCTGCACCCTTGACTTGACCTCTGCACCTCTCAGACACATATACAATGACCTGAGCTGAACTTAAGTGTAACAAATTACAGACACACTCAGGGGGAACAGAGCTGGATCAGGCTAAATTTCAGTTTGAATTTGGAATTAAGGTTTCAAGTGTGATTCACATTTCTGAGTTACTTCAGGTCTCAACCTGTGGCCCTTGTAGTGTGGTGGGTATGTGTTGTATTCCTTAAGATAACAATGTTACAGAGTTGTCATACATTTGGGCAGATTGCTGTGTAGACCTCCTTCAAGGATACCACCTGCCTTTTGTCCATGTTTTGTCTTTGTCTGTGAGTTTCTTAGTGCAGCTGTCCAAAAGCACTCAAGTCTTTCTGTCTTTTTCTTTTTCTTGCTCTTGTTCATTGCCTCACCTGAAATATTCTCCATTATTATGACTCCTCTTTATACAGTTGTATGAATCCAGTGACCATAATGTGTGACTTTATATATATATATATATATATATATATATATATATATATATATATTTGATTATTCTTTAACCCTTTTATATGGTGTTTCAATCAGGTTTCATTCCATAAAAAAAAAAAAAAAAAGTTTTATTCAATTATTCAACCTATTGTCATGGGTGAATCTCTTATGACTGCTTTCTCTCACAAAGGCTGCAATTATTTTATTAAAATACACTAAAACAGTAAAATTGTGAAATATTATTAAAATTTAAAATAATTGTTTTCTATTTTAAAATGTTTTCTTGTAAAGGCTAAGCTTAACTTTCAGGATTCTTTTTAGGATTCTTTGATTAGGATAGCATTTATTTGAAAATATTTTATTTATTTATATTTATTTGAATTATTTTGTAACATAAATGTCTTTACTTTCACTTTAGATCAATTTAATAGAAATATTAATTTCTTAAAAAATATATTTTGTGTCTATAACAAACATAACATTGCAATACAGTATATATGTAACCTTTTTATTTTTTTATTTTTTTGCTTTTGAGGTGAAATATGACCCATTCTTGATCCTTGATGTTTTTGTGACTTTCATCCTTAAAGTAAGTTTTGCTCATGTTGGCTCTATAATATATATATATATATATATATATATATATATATATATATATATATATATATTAGGGCTGTCAAAAGATTAATCGCAATTAATCGCATCCAAAATAAATGTTTGTGTTTAAATAATATATGTGTGTGTACTGTGTATAATTAAATTTGTATATATAAATACACACACATGCATGTATATATTTAAGAAAAATGTGTTATTTATATATAAAAAAATTATATTTATATAGAATATAAATTATATATAAATATATACAGTATATGTATGTAAATATTTCTTAAATATATACATGCATGTGTGTATATTTATATATACAAAATAATTATACACAGTACACACACATATATTATGTAAACACAAACTTTTATTTTGGATGCGATTAATCGCGATTGATCTTTTGACAGCCCTAATATATATATATATATATATATATCCCCCTCTGAGTCCGACCCACACCTCAACGTGGTGAGGGGGTGAACAGTTAAGTAGGGGACTGCCTACTCGGGCTATGCCATTAGTGATGAAGCTGCTCACACCGAAGTATCACCTAGGGCATTACGCGAGGTGGAAAGGCCTTGCAGGAACCCTGAAAATGACTTGCCATGTGGGCTCCAGCAAAGACTACCATGGTGTCTTCTGGCTACAACTCGGCACATCACGACATTGGCGAAGACAGCACCGCAGCGGAGCAGGCACAAGAAAACTCTGGAGGGCGGTAGGGTTCCCATCTTGGGATCACTTCCGGCCAGCTTGCTGCGCCAGCAGTCACCAGCCTGCACGTCTCAGGTTCTGAGCTTGCTGGCAACGGTCACTGTTGGAAAAGAGAGTGGGATCGGTCACACAAGCTTTTCCCGCTATAATCCATTCATTGTGATGGTATGTCACAGACGCCAAGTCCTGTGATGATGGGCAAGTGGCGACGGGTGCAGGTGGAAGATACCACTGGGAGCACTTAGTCATGAACCTGCACATAGGGCCGCCTGGGTGTGATGGTCATATGATTCTGAACGACTGTACCATCCGTATCCTGCCCAGGTGACAGACATCGCTCGTTCCACTCACTCTGCTGAGTATCCAATTCTGCGGTCGACAAAAAGTACAAAAGATAAAGACAAAACTGCGTCTAGCCTCTTGGAATGTGTGCACACTTTTGGACTCTGCTGATCGTCACGAACGGAGAACTAGAATCATTGCCCGTGAACTGGCGAGATACAGAATAGACATTGCAGCTCTCAGTGAGACAAGAATTTCTGGAGAAACCAATCTCACAGAAGTCTTCTACATTGGGCAGCCCGAAGGTCAGCCAAGGCAGGCAGGAGTTGGATTTGCAGTGAAGACATCCTTGCTACCACTCCTAGAAGTGAAACTTTGCAGCTTTTCGCCAAGGCTGATAACCTTGCAGCTGATGCTCAAGAATGGCAACAGTGCTGTCTTGATAAGTGCCTATGCACCCACAATGACTGCCAGTGATGACCAGAAGGAGTCTTTCTATGAACACCTTAACACTGCCTTACGTTCAGTGTCTCATAAACACCGGCTTTTCCTTATGTAAGACTTTACTGCGTGTGTGGGACGTGATGTCATTGCATGGCCGAAAGAGAACACAAACGGCACGCTGCTGCTGGAGATATGTGCGCAACATGAGCTGGCGATCACAAACTCCTATCAGCAGGCGAACAAGTACAAGACCAAGTGGCAACATCCTCGATCAAAGCACTGGCACGTGTTGGATTACATCATCACCCGGCAGGAACATCTCAGGGAGGTCCATACAACTCGAGCCATGCGGGGCACAAGCTGTTGGTCTGACCACCAACTGCTGCGTAGTGTGGTGTCTCTGGACCTAGCTCCATCTCGTCGACATAAAGCCAAAAGGCGGAAGCGACTCAATGGTTCTAAGCTTCGTGTTGACTCTTGCCATATTAACTTCTGTCAGACTCTTTCAGACAGGCTCAGCACCTTGGACAATCAAGCTGTCATTAATGTTGAGGAGACATGGTCCAAAATCAGGGATATCCCGTACAACACAGCTGCTGAAGTCCTCGGCTTCACTACATCCAAACATAAGGACTGGTTTGATGGTCCAGGATGTTGAAGCACAAGCCCTGTTGAACACCATGCACACAACTCACTTGCCGTGGGTCAATGATAAATCCAGCACTGCAAAGAAGTCAGCATATACTCGGGCAAGAGATGCAGCACAGACCCGCCCGCGTGAAATGAAGATCAGATGGTGGCAGTCAAAAGCTGAGGAACTTCAACTTGCAGCGGACCGATATGATTAAGGCAGTCTATGGGCCCTTGAGATCCTCAGACGCTGGGTCGACCATTTCAATTGGTTTTGAACCAGCTGCTTTTGATGACTCAGTGCTTGGCGACATAGGCTGTTGGACAACAGCCTCAGATCTGGACGGGGAAGAAGTCGCATGTGCCATTAAGCAGATGCCCTTGGTAAAGCCCCGGGTTCTGATGGCATTCCAAGTGAGGTGCTGAAGGAAGGTGGACTATCTTTTCTCGCTGCACTCAATGCTTTATTCAGTAAAATATGGAGCGAGGAAGCTGTGCCTCAAGATTTTAAAGACGCATTGATTGTTCACATTTACAAGCGCTAGGGAGACATTCCAATCCAGTTCCGTACAGATGGCCGTGTCTTCAATCTACGCAGGCTTCAGGCTTGTACAAAGACACATTTAGCAATTCTGCGTGACCTCCTGTGTGCAGATGATTGCGCACTGATGGCGCACACCCTTACCGAAGCTCAGTCACTATTCGATTGTTTTCGAACTGCAGCTTCTAGGTTTGGGCTCACTGTCAGTCTAAAGAAGATAGAAGTCATGCTTCAAGCTGTGAACAAGTTAAACTCCAATCCACCGGTAATTACTGTGGGTGAGACAGTGCTGATGGCCGTTGACAAATTCTGCTACCTCGGTAGCATTCTCGCAGCTGATCTGACAGCGGACTCCGACATCAATGCCCGCATCGCAAAAGTTTGTTACCTTCGGTCGACTATCCAAGAGAATATGGGATGAGCGCGGCATTCAGCTGGACACAAAAGTGGCAGTATATAAGGCAGTGCTCACAGTGCTGTTGTATGGATCTGAGTCCTGGACCATTTATTACCGGCAGATTACCAAACTTGATCAGTTCCATATGCGCTGTCTCCGTCGTATTGCACATGTCAAGTGGCAGGATAACGCCCCAAATACTTCAGACCTGTGGCATCACTGGTATTGAGGCCTTACTGCGCAGTTTCGCTGGTCTGGACATGTTTCAAGACAATTTGAAACTATGCAACATGGACCCAAATGACCTTGAAGAGATGGTTGCAGACAGGACATCATGGCGAGCACAGTGCCATACTGCCATACACTTCTTTGAGTTCAGCCGCATCCCTACTGCAGTAGACAAACGAAGACGCAGAAAGCGCAATGCCTTAACAACATCTATAACAACATCTAGGCAGTTTGTGTGCGACGCCTGTGGCTGGCCATGTGTGTCAAGGATTGGCCTCTATTCAAATCGTAGGACGCAACAATAACTGTGACGAGATCTCACATCCTGTGAGATCACAACTGTGACAAGATCATGACATCCTGCGGACTGAGGCACCTAGATTGGGATGCCAGGCGTAGCGACTCTTCAGGCCTACACATACAGAAACTCTTACATAGATACAGATATGCAATCACCAACCCCCAGCCCCCATCCCACGCCTTCGACGCTTTTTACCACCAGTCTGACAGGCGGGTCTGTGACCAGCGCCGAAATGGCTGCAGGACCGGATGGCTGCTTGCCTGTGCTGGGTTACCTCCAACCCCCCTGTCCCCTCCCCTGTTGCAAGTCTTGTGTGTTCATGTTGTGTACTGATTATGTGCAAATGTGCTGAGGTGTTTTACTGTCCCCAAACTGTACTCCCTATTGGAACATAGTCTGGGGGTTGCCTTTTTTTTTCTCCTCAACTCTCCTCATGTTATGCTGTATCTCTTAATAACTTCAGGTCGGTCCTAAATTGCATTTCGTTGCCTTGTACCTGTACTTGTGTAATGACAATAAAGTTGAATCAAATCAAATCAAATCTGTCATGTCGACAGCTCAGACCATTCATATATATATATAAACTCTTATGACACCAATTTCAATTACCCAGTAGCATCACATTGAATATCAACGTCCAACAATCATTACAACAAACATTAAGCACATATTCACATGCATAGGCCTACAAATGCTGCTCTGATGCTTGTTGGTAATGGGACGAGTGCTTTCCACACCTGCTTTGAGCTGTAAAGACGGTGAACTGACCTGACGAGACATTTTTACAACAACCCTGACTCTGTGTTTGGACAGGCCCAGCGCTAGATTACATTACCAATGGATTACACAATGGACAATGAGTGGACAGAGGGTTCTGTTGAACATGTGGGCTCGACCGTGTTGCAGCATTACAGGGATTATAGCCCCAAAAACAGATTTATGAATATGTCATCCAGGAGTCAGTCATAGTCGCTGCTTGTCTTGCATAACTTCAACTCTGTCGGCTTAAAGGGACGAGGCCTCTATAGCTGCAGTGTCTGGCCTTGTTAAAGACTGAGTATTGTCTTTACTTATTGATAGTCTAGGGTGGCTCATCCTGGCTAGACATCTCCCCCTTCATGTTACCCAAACGCAGCAGAGGCTTAACTGTTTAACCCGTTAGGATATCATTTTCTGACCAAGCAGAGGACAATTCTGGCATCATTTATTGAAATTTTGTGTGGTGGTTAGCATGAGCTAAATAATTGAAAAGATTCTTGTGTAGAATGATGCTAATTATCTTCCAACTGTGATCATTCTGTGGTTATTTTTAACCATGCAAATAATTTTTTTGACTTTTGGTGTAAAAGGTGTTCCGCATTGTAGCTTATACATATATACATGTATAAATATACATATAAATTTAAAAGCTACAGTGAGGAACACCTTTTACACCAAAAGTCAAAAATATATATATTGATTATAGTGTTTACATTTCACCAAATTGATATGTATATATCACATTTATATCATGTATAAATAGTATGTTTAACTATGCATTAATATAAATATATGCAATATAAATTATATGTATTATATAATGCATAGTTAAAGATACTATTTTTTTTTTAATTTTTTTTTTTTTTATCAGTATTCAGTGTATACTTTTATATACTAAGCCATATGCTAGTATTGCAGTTCGAAAAACACACCTAGTTTTGTTGTGCCATCCCAAATCCTGCACAGTAATTATGGGAAGTCCTTTCAGAAGTATTCCTCTTTAGATGTCTGGAAGGGCTGCCCAGTTGGGTCATTATGCCCGCTATGTTAATCCGCCCCGTTTTATCAATTACAGTCTAAATTGTTAAAGGATATTGTCTCATATTTCTAATACATTCTTTAAAAATCACCCAAGTGTTTTATTTCAGATTAATGAGGGTGTCTGATCCTTTATAGTTTACCATCTCATTTGTGGAGCTATTTTTGTGGTTGTTGATCCTGGGCATCAGGGAGTGTGTGTGTAAATTCATACTGCATCAGCATCGGAATGTGGCCTTTTGCTTTTAATGCCCGTCTCTCATCGCACGACTCAAAATATAAGATGTAGCTCCTACATCTGAGACTTAAGAATTTATCACAGTGCCTTGGAACTTGTTTTTAACAGAGAAGAAGCATTAACACATTGGACGTGACTCATATTTTTATAGGTTTATTTTCGTTACAGACTAAATCCAAAATGGAGAGAAATGTGGAACTGCACCCAACAGCAATTTTGTTGTGTATAGTATTGTCTTCATTTAATAAATAATCTCTTAATTTGGTGGGGGGAAAAAACTCATAGATTTACATTAAAAGAGGGATCCAAGCTATATCCAGAAATCAAAAATAGCAACAAACATGGAGTGTAGGGATTGTTTGACTTCAGTCAGTAAGCAACCAGCCAAAACACACTAGGAAAACACACATATTTTGTAAATCTTTACATTTGGTCAATATATCATCTGTCATATTAAATAATCTTAATCAATATTAAACTGTTCTGACTGCATATACTGTATGATTTACACATTCCAACTAGCATTTAACTTGTGAATTGGTGCTATTTTGTACGCAAGTAGTAATATTACATTTTTGTTGCTTATGTTTTTGATTAATCTTATATAGATTGCATATAGGATAAGTGAGTTAATTACCTGCAGGCAAAGTGATCGGGGTGTTCATTCACTGCATGTCAGTTTCAGTTCACACACCTCGAACCCTAAACGTATTAAATATGATTGAATTATTAAACACAAAATATTTTTTTCTAGATTTTTATAATAAACATTTCTTAAGATCTTGTGGTGACGTGTCTTGTCATATTTTTGTCAGTAGTGTGTTTGTGGCTGGAACACATTCTCACCCCAAATCGTCTCTTTTTCGTCACTTTCAACCATGCTTCAATATCCGACGCACAAAGCACCCTTTAGCGTCCATATGTGACGCTTCGGTTATGGGTAGGTTTAGGCGTCATATAACTGACGCTTTCGAAAGTTCGTCAATATCCGACGCACAAAGCACCCTTTAGCGTCCATATGTGACGCTTCGGTTATGGGTAGGTTTAGGTATGTGGTAGGGTTATGCGTCTCATATGAACGCTAAAGGGTGCTTTGTGCGTCGGATATTGAAGCATGGTTGAAAGTGACGAAAAAGTGGTGTTTGGTAACACTTTATGGTAACACTTTACAATAAGGTTAATTAGTTAACATTAGTTAACATTAGTTAACTACCTTAGTGAACATGAACTATGAATGAGCAATACTTCTTCAGCATTTATTAACCTTAGTTAATATTCATTTCAACATTTACTAATATGTTATTAAAATCAAAGGTTGCATTTGTTAACATTAGTTCATGCACTGTGAACTAACATGAACAAACAATGAACAGCTGTATTTTTATTAACTAATATTAACAAAAATTAATAAATACTGTAACAAATATAGTGCTCATTGTTAGTTCATGTTAGTAAATACATTAACTAATATTAACTAATGAACCTTATTGTAAAGTGTTACCCACTTTATTTTAATGGTCCATATAAGTAGGCTATAGGTAACACCCATAAATGTAACTTTGCAAATATGTAAACTTATTCTTCTAACCCGAACCCAAACAGCCTACTTATACTCTAATGATAGTTAGTTGACATGTAGTTGACAAGTTACTTATAGTTGGTCAAATTTCCTTTGTTTATCAGTAGTTTTGTCGACTAGATTAACACTGCTAGCAACCGGCTAGAATTCCCTGGAAACCATCCACAACATCCTAGCATTGTGCTGGCTAATTATGCAAGGTAATTCACTCATAGCATAGATCGTTTTTTTGGCTTGTTCACGCCGCAGGAACTAGGAACGATTTTAGTTCTAGGGACTCCTTTTGGAGGAACTAATTTAGCTCCTACTTCAGAGTAGTGTCTAAACCAGCACTAAAGGAGCTACCAGTGACGTAAGTGTACGCTGATTGGCCAAACGCACACGAAACACCAACACCCGCCATTAAAAAAAAAGCTTTGTAAACACACAGATTATAGCCTATATATTTACTCCAGAAACTAACTGTACGAACATGGAAAACAGTGATAGATGAGCCTCTTAACCTTTACGCCAAGGAGAAATTTCAACGCAACTTTGAGGGGACAAACGAAACATGATTATGTATTTCTGCTCAGCTAGCAACACTGGACACCTTTTCATATACTCACTGTAACGGATTTCTGTAATTTGAACAGTATTTTACTGTAATATGTACAGTAAGATACTGTAAAATATGTATACAGTATGTTACTGTAAACAGCAAAGGATTATGGGAAAATATAGGGTCACTACTGTAATTCTTCACTACTGTAAATCAATTTACAGTAGTGAACTTGCCCGCGAAAAACTGACCAATGGCAAGAGGGATTTCTTTTCAAGTGTTTTTTTGAGGGGTGAAGTGGCAGTTAATGCACGGACAAAAGATCATGTAACTCACCAAAAAGGTTAGTATATAATTTCTATTTTATGTAAAATAAACATTTTCAAATGTTTTTACTTATGTTAACAGCAAACTAACATGATGTATCGTTTTGTTTTCGTCTGAATGGTTTTAGTGTCTTTTTTTCCTGACTGTCGTCAGAATGTTTTTTTTGGTGCCTTTATTACTGTCTTTTTTCCTGACTGTCGGCCGGGTCGCTGTCACGGTGATAATATTAACTGGTGAGTAAGTTAAGTTCACCTATATTATTCGCCGAAATATTCTTTAGTTAAAACTATAAAAAATAATGGTTGTGTGTTCCTCTGCCTCTTTAACGCAAGTTAGCTCATCAGGCGGGCGGAGTCGACGGTAACGTTAACCGAGCTAACAGCGAACTCAACGTGAAATACTGAGGTAAAGTGAGATAGACGAAACCCTTGTTAAAGTGCGGGTTTTAAACAATATTTTCACGTAGGCCTATATGATTTATTTTCAGGTTTGTGATCTGGATAATGCCATCTGCAACGATGGAGTGTGTTGGAGCCTTTTCATTGTGATAACATCAACTGGTATGTAACGTTATGGTCACCTTCACCTAAATTAGCCGAAGTAAACTTATTAAACAGAGAAGCATAATAACTTTGGTATGTTCTGTCTCCTCTTTCACAACTTTTTGGCAGATGTACAGCGTAAATACTGAGTAAAACTTAGTTAAAGGGATAACGTAGTACACCTTAAACAGAAAATTATGTATGTCATCATTTACTCGCCCACAACGTGTTCTAAACTTGCATGAAGTTCTTTCGTCTGAACATTTATGTAAAATAAGATATTATTAAGATATAAAATAAGATATTTTGAATAATGTTGGTAAATAGTGGCTGGTCCGCATGGACTTCTATAATAGAAAAAATACTTTGGATGTCAATGGGGACCAGTAACTGTTTGTTTGCTTATGTTCTTTAAAATATCTTCTTTTGTATACAGCACATTAAATAATTTAATGGAAGTTATGAACAAGTTGAGTGAATTTTGAGTAAACTAACCCTTTATCCAACACCATTGTTAATTTCATCTTTTGTTTTATTTTCAAGTTTGTGGTCTGAATTATGTCGTCTGAAATGTCGGAGGTGTATTTTGGAGTCTTTTTTGTGATTGCCTTCGTAATGGTGATAACATTTACAGGTGAGTAAGATGACATCAACTAAATTAGCTGAAGTATGCATTAGTTAAGCAGGCAAACATGTTCTTTTCTGTTCTTTATTTTGAATTTGCAGCGGCCATTCCCTCCGGACTGTACATCACTGCTGACGCTCTCCACTAATACACAGAACGGGTTGACGTTGGAGGAGGAAGAGGAGAAGGAGGAGGAAAGGGTTAGCAATATACCATTATCAATATAGCAAAGTTTTGCTAACTAATATTTTTAATGTTGTTTAATTGATTAAAAACTATAAACACCATACAACATTATATCTTACCTCATCTTCACCCCACATGTTATTGTTGTTAGTAATAAGTTCTGTTATTGTATTTTAGTTTTTTTTTCTGTAAACTATAACACTAAAAGGCTGCTGTGACTTTATCTGTTTCAGGAGAGTCTGTTCTCAAAGCAAAAACATGGATGCTGACAATGAAGGGCAGAATCATCATCCAGTTACAACTGCTAACAGACGACTCTTCAGCATTAGCTGTCTATTTTGTCGAATGCAGAATCAGGTAAACCAATATATTTTTTTTTTTTTACATTACATTACATTTACATGCATGCATTTGGAAGTCACTTTTATCCAAAGCAACTTACATTGTATTAAGTTTAATTTAAATTATCCATTCCCTGGAAATCTAAGCTACAGGAATATTGAAAAAGAATGAAGCTTTAATGATTTTAATGTAATGTATTATGGGGTAATACCATCCCTGTAGGTTAGGGGTGGAAATTGGCAAAAATTTGATGATTCGATAGTATTGCGATATTTGGGCCACAATTCAATATTATTGCGCTTCCTAACATTGCGATACAGCAAGTATTGCGATTCGATTCTGCGATATATTGCGATTCATGTCCCCCATATTATTCAAAGACATTACAAAAAATAAGACTGCTCAACTCACTACAAATGTCACATTAAATCTGTGAACATCTTCTACACATTTACTGGAGGCTAGTGCAAAAACTTTGTCCTTGAACATTCAGGACACAGGACCTTATTACAGAACGTAATTATATGAACGCGTCACCACCGCATTAGCACCAAAAACATGGAGATTTTATTTTAGAGAATAATTACACAACCTATTCGATATACTATAATTCTATAATTAAATAAACTAATCGAATATCCAAAAATTGTGACTCATCCCTGCATTTAATACCTTGTTTTTTTCCCAAAATCTTCACTTACGTCTCGATTTTCGAAGGGGATTATAAACGTTTCTTCCTTGGTTCGCTTTTATTTAGGCCTATTACATTCACATTCTTTACTGTGGTAAAGTAGAAAAACGTTGTAGGACAGATAGCCTACATTTTTACTTGCACGTCAGATTCATTTCAACACAGTTTTTGCTTGTTATTAGACATGTACGGCGCGTCAAGTTTATTTGATTTTTAGTTTCGCTCTCTTTGGCAGCGCAATTTCAAACATAGCTTAAATGTCTTGCCCTTGTGGAAGATTAAATTCACTTTTCATACCTTTTACAACAAGTAGAAAACATGAAGATATCAGAAAATAGATCGATGGTCTCTTTCCTCCTCGTGTCATCCCTCTCAAAGCACAGAGCGGTATGGCTTCATGTGGAATCACGTGTCTTTGTGTGGAAGTATTAAACTTTTTTATATAGATTTAACTTTTCTATTATGTAAGTTTCTAATATTTACTGATATGTATTTGAATGCTTTACAGGCTTTGTGTTGCTTCTTTGACGGAATTGCTCAAATAAAGACTTTTTTGCTCGAATAAACTAAATTTTTTTATTTCAATTTTCATAATAACCCCCCAACCACTGCAGGTAGTTGGTCCATTACCACCGCAGTGGTAAAAAAAACTGCCACCGTCACAGCCTTATAACCTATATTGGAATACTTTGCGCTACTGTATCAATATAATTGCGTGCGCAAAATATCGCGACACTGAACAGAATCGATTTTTCCCCCACCACTACTGTAGGTGGATTCAGAATCAGATGTAGTGCTTTTATTAACGCCAAAGTACATGCAGCATCAAGTTTGAGGGTTAGGGAAAATTCTGCCAACACCGGTCTGAAAAAATTATATATTTTTTCCCTGCTTGTGTTTGCAGGTTCATTCTGAGAGTCAACCCTGATGGCACCAAACACCAAAGGCACAGATCAGATGGAAATCTGGAAAGGTCCAAAGAAAAGCATCAGCCTGAAACCCTCAGTGTTTCTCATCAGAGAGGTTGTCAACTTTGACTGGCAAAATTACTGAAATGTAACAACACAACACTGACTTTGACTGTATTTTATTGTTTTAAGGCCTGTTTTGCTTTTCAGTGTGTGTACGTTTTTGCCATGCTACAGATATAAATGGTCACCAGGAGATTAATTCTATGGACTTTGGAGATGTTGCCTTTTTTTTTCTTCAGCTAGTGGCTCCTAAAGGTCAAGATTTGTAATTTGTACTTCTAAAACAAAATGTTCAACGATTAAAAAGAATATTATAAGGACAAATGTTTGTGAGTTATTGTGATTTTTTGGGGGGTGGGGTAAACATAAATAAAAAAAAGAAAATTTAAATGAAAAAAAACAAACAAAAAACAATACTAATACTGTAAATGAAAATACGGTAATAATACTGTAAATGCAAGTACAGTAAATGATACAGTATACTGTAAGTGAAAATACAGTAATAATACTGTAAATGCAATTACAGTAAATGGTACAGTATACTGTAAGTGAAAATACAGTAATAATACTGTAAAACATTTTACAGTAACTTACTGGCATCCAGCTGCCAGTAAGTTACTGTAAAATTTACAGCAACCTCTTTACAGTGCTGTCTACTTTCTATGTATAACAGTTCTATCTAATAACGTATTGGACAGGACTGTTAGACAGATCGTAAACTAAAGAGCATGGAGAATGCGAGCCCTGTGTGCTCAGGCTCTGGCTGGCGTTCTCAGCGCCGTCAAAATAAGTGCGGCTTACTTCAGAGTTCCTACTGGCGGTGCGAATGCAACCAGGAAAATTTTCCTAAGGGAACCATTAGTTATTGGGGAACCAACCTGGTGACTAGTTCCTAGAACTAAGTTCCTAGAACTACCCGGTGCGAAAGCCCCTTACATGTCAACTTATTATATTAACCCGAACCCCTTATACTACCAACCATACCCCTACTCATAACAGTCTTCTAATACTCAAATTTAACTCTAATGAGAGTTAGTTGACATGTAGGTGTTACACGTCTAACGTTACTTATAATCAACAGAATGTCCAAAGGGGACCTTCAAAATAAAGTGTAACCAATCGTTCAACCTATGAATCCCAGTACATACTGTGTACATTTATTATTCAAAATGAACGGACGAATTGTCAATGCTAAGTATGGCGAGCTAAATGAGGGGTCACTCTTCAGGTTCGACAGCTCTTGACAGAGTAGTGGAGGCAGGCTGTAGCTTACAAGCACAGCTGGTGAATACATCAATGGGCCTTAGCTTTTATCGGGGCCAGCAGCTGTCTATAAACAATACTCGGTAACGTCACCCGCACAACTTGGCCCAGCCTGGCAGCTCACTAATTGCCATCTAAACAGGGTGGAAAGAAGGGCAAAGAAAAATACAATGGTGGATCATAACACTCCGAAGCTAATCCTTCGGTCGGCACGCTCTTTCATGGCTGGCATTTGACACCGTCCCTAAAGTCATCCCCAGTGGAAAGACTCTGTTATGGGGGCCTTTATGGTTGTGTAAGGAGGGTTTCGGAGTGTGCGTCTCCAACTCGTGACTGTCGTTTGTAGTGTTGGTAAAGGTGTAGTTAAAAGCACTGTGAGTCAGATGCATGCCGTCTTGTTGACGAGCAGCGTGCGTTATGGGGATATGATATGTGTGCGCGCAAGAGGGTGTCCAGGCATAGTTGTTCGAGACACAATGATTAGGCTGAAAGCTCTGTGGAACGCTGGACCCTCATTAAAGAGACAAATATAGAGTACAGCATTTCACTGTGTGTAATGAAATCCTCCACGTTACGTGCTATGAATTAAGGAATGATAAAGGGTGACACTAGAATCGCAGATCTCAGGTGATCAGATGCCTTCTTGTTTTCAGTATTATGGGTTACTACTCAGCTAACTCTTATATAAGCTAACTCTTATAAAACTCCCCATCGAATGCTACACTGTCATAAAATTGTGCAAAAAAACACAAACTTCTTAACCTGTTACTGGGCCAATACCTTCAAAAGTATACTTTTGCCCACCCCTCATCTACTCTTAAAGTAACAAAATGCACAAAATATATGAGTTTGAGGGCACTGCCCCACAGACAAGCTTTTGTATCCATAAAAGGTTCATTTTTATGTTGTGATTTTTCTGAGTTTCATGTTTTGTAGCTGTATTCTAGGTGTTTACTTTTTGAGTTGAAAGATTAAATCTCTTAGATGATCCTAGTCTCTATCATATTCTGGACTCTAGATAAAACTCTTGGATTCCTCCTTTAATTTAGGTGTAATGAATCCCCCCCATTTAATGGCCCACTAGGCAAATGCTGTATGCCAGATTGCTTTGAAATATAATAGGTCACCTCTCCTCAACAAGCCACATGATTTGAGGTAACATAGCACATACAATACAGAACATTTTAGCACATACAGTACAGCACAACTTACAATCCAGAGTTTAGTATCTAATGTTAAGGATTTTCTCAAAAAAGGCAAAACTTGCCTTAGAAAGTTTCACCACTAAAAATAACATTCAAAGGTTTTGAATAGTCAAATTTTGCATGCCTCACTGTACCAACTTGGACAATAGGTTAATGCCTCACTATACCAACAAATGTAAGAATTCACTTAAATAACAAAGATTCACTGATGACAGAGAATGTTTGCAAGAGAAACATCTATGTTTGCATGTTAGAGGTGCTACATGGACATGTACACCATTCGTTTGGCTGTAAAGTTGCACGAAGGCTCCAGCTCTCTGACGTTGAGTAGAATGTGAGTCATGCTGAATTTTGTGGAGGCAAGAGTTGGCCCATGCCGGGGGGAATGTTTGGGAAGGTACAGCTCTGGCAATGCTGCCCTGATCACAGGGTCAGGTTTCAGTAGAGATTCTGTGAATAGTGATGATGACGCCTGTACCATGTGAAAGTTATCTCAGCTTCATAGCTGTTCCATCAATGCATTGTGGGGATTTAAGCCACCCACTTCCTACTCATGAGTTTCATTATACCTTGCTTATTAATGACCATGTAGCCACTAGCTTAGAATGTGTTACCCCTCTCAATCTTATGGAAATTACTTAGCAGACATGCTTTTAATTGAAGTCAAGAAAGCTGAACAAGAGAATTTGGCAGTGCTCAAAACTTGTTTCTTGTGTCCATTAGACTTAAAAGTAGTTGGGCAACAGGGACAGCACAAGATAATGGACATTCAAAGGTGTATAAAGTGTCATGGTGTGGATGTATGTTTGTCACAAGGCCAGAGGATAGATGGGGGAAGGGGAATTCAGTAGGACTTTAAATGGAAACTCTATGAGATACATTAATGAAACTGAACACTTTACTGGAAGATGTGAAAATTTAGAAATGTGGATTGGCAATGGGATCCAAAGCTACCCTACTTCTCTCTCCTTGTGTGTCCCTGTGCGTCAGAATCCCTGGTGCTCTGTGCCCAATCTTTGGCACCCCTGTAAACATGCGCTTTGAAGAGGAGCCCTATAAAAACAACACTAGTGGTCATCAAGGTACACCTTCAGTTTGGCCCACCCAGAGACGAGTTCTGCTGGGAACTGTCATAGGTCACTGTTTTTGCTGTGTTCCTGTTCATCCAGTTCAGATAAATGAGTCCAGGTTGTTGACACAAACATCATGCGCATCGATGTTTGTCAATTAGCATCAGATACACCAGTGGTCTATTCTCAGTTTTACTTATCTGGCCAGAGAGAATACCTTTTTGATGACCTCTGTAATGAGGTATAATACCCATGCCGATCTTCACCACCGGACTGGACAAGACAAGAGGGACTCTGTTCCATAACAATCATACCAAATATTCCAGAATATTTTAATGAGAGTTACGTTACATTACAGGTTAGGCATGAGGTCATTCCAGTGTATGGTACGTGTGAAAGAGAGAGGGTGCTTTCTGTGTGGTCTTTCACCTTCTCAATGGTTCCAAAGTCCTCTTTATACCAGCTCAGACATAAAAACATCTTCTCAAAAATGATCTTCTCAATTATACTTGTAATATCCGTAAATTGCTGGTATATAGATCACAACACAAGCACAATAGTCTTGTTTGAACATCCACCCTTTATTGGTTTCTTTAACATCTTATTGAATTGAAGAGGTTGATTATAGTTGAATCAGTAAAAGCAATTACACACACAAGATTATTTTGATGTTAATTAGAATTTGGTTGTATTCTGATTATATATGCATCATGTTAATGCATTATTCTGATTGCCAGCTAGCAATGGCAAAATCAGAATTTCGGAACAGCCGTTTTCAGAATATCCTTTCTTATGAAATATTATTTTTATACCTCTATCTATGTCGAAATGCAAGCACTTTTGGGTGGTGGGATACTGGCAGTTGTGAAAAGGCAATCCATTGAAGAAAAACATTTTTGTGATTTAGTCAGATCTAACAAATCAACACACCAATGGGCAAAAACATGCCAGTCTCATTGCATACATTTTGGAAGTCATTGCGTTCATGTATGTGCATAAAATGCATTATAATACATAGTTGTCCTGAGAATCTCCAACAATAGAAAGGAAGTAAAAGAGTCATTCAAGCGTTCCATCTTTCGATTCCACTGTGAGACACTTCTATCAGAAGTGTCTCTCTGCCGGGGCCACTGTCTAACCCTTCAACGGTCTGACCAAGATCACAGCGCTTCAATATTTTCATAGTGTCCTCTCTTTGATCTCCCTGTGTAAGCTTGTGTCCCATGGGGAGAGTCCTGAGGAACACACACAGAGACTCTGCCCTGTGACAACAGGACATTAAAACGTAAGAGTTTGGGACCCGGATGGTGACAGGGTGACAGGTGTGAAAACCAGCCTGAAGACACACCGACTTCTGCCAAATTTAGCTATACTGGAGGCCAAGAATGAGGAGGAGATGGCCCAGAGTGATGTCTCTGTTGTAGTTAGCTGCTGTCACCTCCAAAGCTTTGTTGCTTTTGTCTTGGTGGTCCATTTTGCAAAATTTTTTTTGTCACATGCAAATGGTGGAAGGGTTTGAGATGCATGGTGGCCCAAATGTAGGCTTTAGGTGATGTAAGGAATGTGTGCTACTACCAGTGGCAACTTCACTCAGCAAGATTCACACCTTTGAGTGTCTTAATTGTTTGCCAATGGAATGGAATGCAATGAATGGTGTCATTTATTGTATTTTGAAATGACTGAAATTTAGCTCGGTCCTGTCTAAAAATAGAATTCTATGAAATGCTTGTCCAGTGCCTTAAACTTGACAAATAGTTCATGTTGTGATTTAAAAAATGTGCAGTATCCTCTTCAAAAGATGGTTGTTACTTTTAACCTTAAAAGGCTAATTTGCAGCATTAACAGACTGATGCTAAATGGATGTCACATGCATATTGAGAAGGGATTGTGTGAAACAGAAGGTGTTTCTTGCTAATTACACTAATTTACAGTAATTAGTGAGGTGGGCATATCTCTCCTCCCCTTGGCTTGTTTACTGGCTGTCACTAATCGTGTGGAAGGAAGAGAGAATCTTGATTCTGTCACCTACAGTTTTAGAGAGCTGAGATGAAGGTCTTTGATAACATTTGGCACAATCTGTTAACATTGGGTGCGTCCTTAAAGGGACAGTCACTTTACAGAAGTGTTTGAACTTTGAACTTTAGATAGATCATTTTAGGGGGTTTTGTTTAGAAAGGAAATCAGATTGAAATGGTTCCCATTGAATCTAACTAAGCACAACATTTATTTTATTGAAACCTATTCAACATATACATACTGATTGTTGTCACAGTGAGAAACTACCCTTACAATAATAAACTGCATACATATATAGGCCAATTATTAATTAGCCTAGTAATATACGTATATATATTTTTTTCACATTATAAAATGGGAATCCTTGGCTCAAGATGAAAAAATATATAAAATAATTAATTAATTAATGTTGTATGTGTGTTAAGGGTATTTGACACAAAGTGGCACAGTTTTGAAAGATTTTATTTTGATTTTGATTGTTGGCATGCAGGTATACAAATATTTATATATATATATATATATTTTAAAGATTTTTCAGGAATTCAGTCATTGTGAAATGTTGTGCAGTTGATGAATATTTTATTTTATATTTTATTGACACCATTATACTGCAAATTTTATAAATGACAATTAAGACTTAAAACTGATCAGATTGTGTGTCAGTAACTAATATGTGTGTGTGTGTGTTTGTGTGTGTTGTGTGTGTGTGTGTGTGTGTGTGTGTGTGTGTGTGTGTGTGTGTGTGTGTGTGTGTGTGTGTGTGTGTGTGTGTGTGTGTGTGTGTGTGTGTGTGTGTGTGTGTGTGTGTGTGTGTGTGTGTGTGTTTGTGTGTGTGGGTGTGTGTGCGTCCACATGATTTTTAAAAATATTTTTAAATAAAAATGTTCTACTATCAATGATAAATGCATGGCAGCATCACACCATCCTCTAGTACATGCATTTTAATAGGCATTGCATAAAGATTGCAAGCCTAATATTCTGTCCATTCACAGTCACTTAAATTATATATTTTTTACTTCTTAATTCCCAGAGTTCCTGCTATTACTTTCTCAGTGTCCATGTGACTTAGTTACTACCCAAATAAATTAATGCTAATCTGAAGCGTGGCTGTGACAAAAGCCCTGGAATGTGCTTGGTGTGGACAGTTATGAGTCCACCTTGGTGTTTATAGCCAGAGAGATGCAGTTCCCCTCCTAATGCGAGGTGTCGGGACCCCTGTAATACTGCTAGCTTAGGTTACACGAGCATGCAGGGTGAACCTCACAATAGCCAGTGGGTGCATTCAGGTTTTGGGGCCTAAAGCCTAAAAATACACATACAGTGTTTAGCATTGGTCATTAAAATAATTATATTCTGACTGAACTCTTATTCAAAGTTGGCATACAATTGTTCTGGAAACAGAGTGCATTCATGTAACCATTTAATGCTGTAAATTACAACTCAAAGTAGAATAAAATAACATCGATGTGTGTTTTCTTATGTATGGCACCTTATGTCCCAGGGATTGTTTTTTAATAAAAATAACTTTAATTTAAACTATATAATTGTCTAACTGGAATTATTTTCTTATTTTCTAATAATTTGTAAAACAGAGAAAAAATAAACATAAACCATTTTGATTAATTAACCCGGTCTAATTCTGTCTCTCAGTAATCCTTGTCACCACATGAATACACTTGTTTTAATTTGATAAAATTATGCAAAAATAGTGTTGGTTTAAATGTGTGTAATTAGCTTAGGCCTACATCAAATGCTAGCGAAATTAGCCTTAGCATTTTGCTCCAAATATGATTCAAACATAATTTCTACAACAGAATGCTATTAAACAATTGGAATGGAAATTACACTGTTGTGGATATGACATTGTTTGGTTAGAAAAGGCATGAATGTTCAATGATGGACAATAATAAAAGGCAAGTTACCTAATGAGAGTGTGAAAAGACTATTTTAAGGTGCCCTGAGTTTTGAGTTTTACAAAGGACCAAAAGTGCCCATTTTTGGATGCAAACTGAACTAAAGATCAATGCCATTATTGACTTGCAGTTTATCTTAAAGGGTTACTTTAACCAAAATCGACATTTTCTCACCCTTATGCCATTCCAAATATATATCACTTTTCTTTCCCCCCATTGAAAGTTCAGGTAACCAAAACTTTATATATATATCCCAGTCCTTTGGTTGACAACTTTGCTTGCTGTGTCTTATGGGTTTGGAACGACACAAGGATGAATAAATGATGACAGAACTTTCATTTTTGGGGCGAACTATCCTAAGTGTGTAGGTCATGTATTATATGATAGCTTGAATTCAGTCCCTTTGGTATGCTGACATCTAATATCCCCCATGTCCAAAATGCTAGTTCCCCTCTGGCAACCTCTCAGCTACGCCATCCCCTCATAATTCTCTTTTTGTCAGTGCTGCCATTACTGAAAACTTTGGCGTGCGTGTGCAACATTATGGACCTTGTCCTATCAGCACTTGCTCCGTCTGCCAAATCTCCCCAACTTGGCCTCGGTCAAACGGAGCAAAAGAGTCTGAACCAAGTTTGCTCATTAAAGCACAAAGCTGAACTCTGGAGGCACTGTTGAGGTTCCAAGAGGTGAAATAGGAGCTTTTTTTCCCAAAACAAATTTGTAAGGGGAAATGGGAATGGCAATGACTTGATAACTGTCCTAAGTACAACATGCAATGAGTGGGCATCGTTTTGGGGGATTTTGAGCTCTTTGGCAGAACTACTGTGCATTTTCTGACAGCGCCATTTGGATTCTGCAACGCTCCCTTCATTTGTCATTGAACCCCATGTTTGGTGTCTCATCCGAGGGGCTCCCTGACCCAGTCCAGACTTTCAAAGCCCCCTTCTTCCCAAACAAGGTTTTATTATCATTTCTAAAGCAGTTTGAAAATGTAAATGCAATGGGCCGCATTCGGTTCGATCAAATGTCTGGCTACACTGGGAACATTTTTAAGTTCTTGTTTTTTATTGGTCATTTCATGCCCATGCCAGGTGCAGGTGTAGCCCTCCAGATCTGGATCCGTTCCCCAGTGCCGGGTCTCGTAACAAGCCTTGCCCTCATGTACCGAAGCAAAATAGCCATGAGCTGATTGTTTCCCGCACCGCAGGGTTTAAAGAACGGCAGAGTGTAATCCTGACTCCTACAGCCTTGTGAAACATTAAATGTTTCTTTAAGCGCCAGTGGCGCCGTCCAGCCTGTTCTGCACTTAATGTGGGCATGATGCCAGCCTCAGGGTGGGGGGTCTGCGCCGCTGGCACTGAGCTCGGAAAATGGGAACGCGTTCTGCCGGCAGAGGGAGGAATGTCAACGAAGTGGCGATCGGGTCTAAACGATGAGAGATGTTGAGGGGCTGTGGTCATGGCCCCCCACCAACCCCTGTCCCAATAGGGCCGGTCACAAAGAGAAAAGCTTTGATGCCGTGGAAGAGATATGCCTGAGTTCATATTTGTTTTTCGTCAGAGACCCAAAGCTTGATCTACATTAAAGGAATAGTTTAGAATTATTTACTCATCCTTATTTGCTCAAACCCGTTAACTGTTGCAAATCATAACATTTTTGTTTTATGGTAAATGTTTTAAGACTTTTATCGCTGACATAAAATATATTTAAAAGAGTAAAATTCAGTGTGTGATTTTCTGTTTTGAGCAGAATGAAAACAGCATGAGTCTTCTGATCTGCTCCACAATGCTTGGCACAATGCTTCTCGATGGCTTAAAGAGTTAACCGCTCATGTGGGGTGGCATGGAAAGGCTCTGTGAGGTGTTGACAGTGGACGTTCTGCAAGGGTCCATGCCATGCCCAATCCCATCCTCCACGCTGCATTCACACGGCCCATTAACATGCGATCATATCCTGCACATCCACTCCTACATGAGCTCTTATGTTCAGTGCCATATAGTCGGATTTTACTTTATCTCTCACAACTATACAGTACATTCCATGTGTTCAAACTGTTTTTCCTCTGGTCAATTTATGTTTAATTTATCTAGATTATTGAATTGAATTTAAATATAATTATATAAGAAATGTATCTTGAGCATTGGATTGATTTTAGAAGAATCAAGGCTGGGCTAATGATTTGCAGCTTTGCATCACAGGAATACATTTATATATATATATATATATATATATATATATATATATATATATATATATATATATATATATATATATATTCCTGTGATGCAAAGCTGCAAATATATTAGTTTGTGTTTACATAATATACAGTATGTGTGTGTACCATATATAATTATTTTGTATACATAAATACACACAAATGCATGTATATATACATTTAAGAAATATTTGCATGTATATACTGTATATAAATTTATATATCATTTATATATATATACATAACATTTTTTCTCAAATATCTACATTCATGTGTGTGTATCCATATGTACAAAATTAGTATACACAGTACACATACACACACATTATGTAAACACAAACTAATATAATATATATATATATATATATATATATATATATAATGTTCATAAATTATTAATATTTTTATTATTATACTATAATATTATATAGTATACATTTATATAATTTTAACAAGATTTTTGTCAACACTTTCAAATAAAAAATGTTTTTATTTAAAAAATATAAGCTATATAAATAAGCTACTGTCACGTACTGCTCTGAGACACAAAGGTTGAGGATCCAAATGCAGTATTTATTTGAAAGGGTAATCCAAAGACGTAATCCAGATAACAGACAAGAGGTCATAAACACATAGTAAGCAGTCCAAACAAACAAACAAACAAACAAAAAGGCAGGGGACACAAGCAAAAGGGGAATCCAAGAAACATGCAAAGATCAAAAACCAAGAACACGGGAAGAACAGAGAGAATGCTCAGAATTACAGAAGAGACACTAAACAACACTTCGCAGGGAATGACAGAATGAACCAGGCTTATATAGGGTGAGTAAACAAGATAATGAGACACAGGTGAATGTGATAATGGATGATGGTTTGGGCATAGGATTATGGGGAATGGAGTCTGTGGATATGTGGTGATTGTCCAGGTTGGAGTGCCCTCTGATGGAAATCCCGGGCACTCTCACTGGTGATCGTTACAGCTACAGCCTTTATAATATCAATGTTATTTTTAAGGAAATTGTTATTCTAATTGAATTATTTCTTGAATTTGTTCAAATATGTATTGCACTGAAAATGTAAGCAATTTTAATGAGTGATACCGTTGCTTCATTACTTCACAGATTTACTGTGATCATTGCCATTACAGAGAGTTAATTAACTTGAAACATAACCCGTGCTCGAGCTCAGGACTAAACACGCTGAACCTTGCCTTTCTCACAGTCTCATTCTGGATAACAATGGCGTGTAGTTAAACCTCAATGTGTTTTACAGCTTTGGATTGCCCTGTCTGGCAGGATAAACACCATTGGGTATCAGATTTAATATCAACCTGTATATCTGTATGCTTGGTGCGCCTAAAGAGCGTGGTAAAGCGCTTGTGCCCCATGTACGGTGGAATGTGAGCGAGTGTGAATAATTGCGCCACATCCAGGTGTATTTAGTCTGGGTGGCAGACGGGGCTGTAAATTGGTTGGTCTGGTCTTTGGGATGTAGTTGTGTTTCTTTAAACCATTTAAAAATCGAAACCAAATATCCAGATGTTATGACATCCAAGGCCTGTGGGAAAAATTGTCGTTGGTAGAGAGATTTCTCTGTTTGGATTGTATACAAATTCTGGTTTGGGTTTGCTTAATACTTTATCTTTTTGGCAGTTTCCTCATTTCAGAGGGTTCTGGCAAAGCCTTGGAAATGTTCTAGGGTCAATATTACAACTTTGAATAATGCAAAACACAGAAGGGACTTCAAGTGCAATATGTTTTATTGTATTTATTTTAAATTATAGTGTAATTAGATTAGACTATATTGATATTTTAAGCGCCGAATCCTTTTCCACGGCTGTCAAATCTTCATCATCATCATCATCATCAACATAAAAAAAATAATAATTCAAACTTGACGCATTAGTCACAAGACTTATGAAAGGCAATGGCATTTGACATCAATGATTTATAACCAGGCTTTTCAATAACACATCGAACTCATTCACTTCAGAAGGCCTTTGTTAACCCTATGCACTTTTATCATGGATAGATGCACTTTCATTCACTGCCATTATAAAGCTTGGAAGAGCCAGGACATTGTTTTGGATTATATTCGTCTGAAAGAAGACCTATATACACCTATGATGACTTTGAGGGTGAGTAAATCATGGGCTAATTTTCATTTTTGGGTGAACTAACCCTTTAAAGCTCCTTGAGGTTGCAAGTTTTGAACATGTGAGTGTTATGGGGGAGGGTACAATTTGATTTAAACTTTGGTGTATTTCTCCAGGACTTTGCAAGACCTTTTTTGTTGATTTTTTGCGGCCTGAAATGACTGATTTTGCGACGGCTTTTCTCAAAATTGGAGGCAATATTTGCGCCATTTCTTGTGTTGTTTTGCAGTGAAAATATAACATAGACAACATTCTTCTGACATTTTTATTACTTTTGTGACCTCAACATTGGGCTCTGTAATTTATAAAAAGAGAACACTGAGATAAACAAAAAGAGAAACTTAAGTGTTGTCCTCTTATCCATATAAAGCCTACTGTATCATATTCAATACATGAATTTCTAAGGACTCAAAATCATCAACATGAACAACTTTGCTGAAAAAAATCATTAGAATCAGAAAAATCATGTTAAAATGAATCAGTTAATGATACAACAGGCTTTTGAGGAACACTTATTTGTTCATCTTTCAATCATCATTGTAGGCCTATTGCTTTGCATTGCATTTTGAAGCTTATTTATTATTATTTAAAGCTTTACATGGCTAATAACAAGTTAGTATTTTTATAATATAACAAAATAACTTATTCAGATTGCGGTGGTTGCCTGACTAGGAGTGACAGATGCATTGCTGAATATTGCAAACAGAAGTTTAGCGATCGATTCGAAGTTCGATAAATGCGTGTTTGCGATGACGTCACACAAACGTCTACTAGGACGTCTTTAGGACTACTTAGGCGTCACACTAGGAGTCTAAATCATCTGCGGCAATTTAGAAAAATTGTGAAGTTTCTTTGATTTTGCATTAAATTCTGCAATCCAAGAATAGCAAAATCCTGGAAAGACTGATATATAAAGAATCCTTCAAGCACTTTACTATTTTCTTTTATTGCAAAAAACGGTTATGTAAATGAAACTGCAGATCACAATGTTTTGATTAAATTAAGTTTTTGCTCAGGTTTATTTTATGCAAATGTGTTGTGTTCTTATGACAGTTTTTCTAAAATTAGATGCTCTTCCTATAAAAACAAGAAATATCGCTATGTATTTCAACATATCATATCGTAACCCCTGTATCCTGATATGTATCGTATCGGCAGGTTCTTGACAATAAACAACCCTATTCCTCACACAAAATTATCATACAGCTTCAAAACACTCAAAATGTAGTGCATTAGTGGTATGGACCACTTTATGATACTTTTATGATATAATTTTTTAATGCTTTTTCATTTTAGAGCCTGGCAATAAAAATGATTTTACTTTGGATTGCTTGACTTTAAAATACTATTACATGTATTATTTATTGTAAATGAATCACAGTATTTTTGCAAATCATATTATCAGCACATGTTTTAGTACTATTGATGACAGCAGCACATGATCTTGAGCACTTGAATTTAAGCAAAATCTGATGATCCATAGCTTTTCACAAAAAAAAAGAGAAGAAAAAAAGACTCAATTAAATTGAACAAGACTAATATCTTCAGCCATTTTGCATCTCAAATAAATGTATCTTGTAAATATATCTTAGTAAACTAAGTAGGTGTTGAAATTCTCCTGATCTATGGTAAAATAAGTTGTCTCACTTTTCAACTCTCAGAACTTCCAGTTCATTGCTTTCTCATGAGCTTGCTCTGAATTAGTCCACCACATTGCGTTGTTCTGCAAACAAATCTTTGACCCTAATTAGATCACCCTCAGTAGCTTCGACAGGTTTGGTTCTGTGGGACTAACACTTCCAGCTTCTTCCCAATCGCTGCAGCGCTGACTTGAGAATCGCTTGTCACAACGCTCCCGTCCTCTCTGATCTGAGGACAGTTTTCGGAGACACGTGTTAGCAAACGGAAAAGAGAACTGATCTTAGATCTGTTCTGATCTGAAGGGCACCCAGGAAGAGACATGTTCCAACATGCTGTTCCCGCCTGGGTGTTAATCACGTTGGACTGTCCCCACCCTGCCCTGTGCCTGCAGGGGGTCTTTAGAGGGGAGGCTGAACAAGGGGACTTTAGAGAGGTGCCATTAGATTAACTTTCCATATGAGCTCTGGGGTTTTCCCCAAGAAACTGCTTTGTTTATGCTATAGTTTTTGGTGTTTGGTTTTCTTCGCCATTATTACCACCGTTATAATACACAGATGACTCATAATGTATGATTTACTTATTGATAATGTTCTGAAATGGAATTTGATTGATGTTATCAAGCGCTATGACTAAAGATCCTTCCCTCACCCTTGACCTGAGGACTATTGTGCTTTGTTGTTCACTGGAAAGCACAATGACCTTCCTGGACAGGTTACTCTGAAACAGGAAAGCCGAACAGGTGGTCTGAACACATCTGCAAAACACATACAAAACAGCTCAATAAGACCATGAAATACCAAAAATAAATATTATACCATTAGGCATGTGAATTTAATGTGTTAATTTACTACAATTAATTGTTTTTTAAAGGTGGTTTAAAAAAATATTTGCACATTATATCACAACCTCTGACCCGCACACACATTTATAATAAGGATTTTTGGTCACACTTTATATTAGGGTCCAATTCTCACTATTAACTAACTATTAACTATGACTTTTGCCTCAATAAACCCCTAATTACTGCTTATTAATAGTAAGTAACCACTTATTAATAGTAAGTAAGAAAGTTGTTGTAATGGTTATATGCAAATATTACACATACAGATAGATGCTTTGGTTTTTGTTTTGCATCTTGCCGTTTTGTCAGTGTCTTGTACATTTTGAATCTGCAGGATCAAGTTAAAAGTGGTTTAACGTAAAAAAAAAAGACCCCTCAAGAATTCTGAATTGTTTTTATTCTGCTGTACTCAATTATTTACATTTGTACTTCATTTAATTGGAATTTTAAAAATATTAATTTATTAATTAATTAATAAATGTATTTATTTATCGACAGTCGCATGGACAAGAGACCAAGAGAATACATTTTACATTATTGTCACAGTTGGCTGACGCAGAGAAAAATAGAGTTTAAGTTTTATTAACAAAGTTAATATAAAGCAAAGGTTCTCAGGATACTGGGCTTCCAAAAACAAGAACAGAATAACCAACTAAAAATGCAATGTAGACGGAACAAACACTGACAGAAAAGAAGCTCCATACAAAACCAAACCAATCAAAGATACGAGCAACAAGTGTTCAACTAACCAATCAATGAAAAACCATGGAAACAGACAAGGAAATCAAGCAGTCAAGTCAAACAAGATAAAACAAACTAAGGGGTTTACATGACTCCATTTTCAAATAAAAACAGAAAACCTTTTGTGTTTTGGCTCTTCTTTTACACAACAGTGTTTTGGTGGCCTGAAAACCCAATTTTTTGAAAACGGGTTTCAAAGTGGGAGTTTTTTTTTAATTATACAGTTATCGTCTCGATGTAAACTACAAAAACACAAATTTGTAAAAACACTGACGTTATTTGCAATGCGTATTGCGTGTTCAGTCTATAGACCTTATGCGCCAGAGAAACAAGCTCAACAGACTGCAACATAGTGTCAGCCCAGGTCCGGCCCACATCCGGACCGTATGGAATCCACGAGTACCAGATGTGGGCCGGATCTGGGCAGACACTATGTTGCAGTCTAGGTCGCAGCCATCTTTAGAATTTTGTGTTTGAACTTCTGTTTTTGCGGTAGGTGGATTTACTTATTGTAGAGTTGACGAAAGTTATCATGGACATTGTAGGTTTGAAGCGGATGTCATTAGCCTGGCTAACGTCAGACCAAGTCTCATTGAGACGTGGTCTGGGAACCATATGCTAATTTTCTCGTATTTGAGGCATGGTTTACGAATGCCCAGAGCCGTTTATTGGGCGCTACGAATGTCTATCAAATGCGCCTGTACGTACAGTAGCTCATAGCCAATCGTTTCAATTATACCAGATGACGTATGTAGAGCGGCAGAAATCCGACGAGGAAGAAGACGAAATAAACTTGCGTTCTAAACTACTTAGAACACTATCTAAGGCTGCATCGAAAGGTAACTTCGCGTCTGATGCCATGTTGGATCCATAGATATAAACAAACTGCTTCGGTGTGTCGCATAGACGTCGTCATCGTCTTGCTGCTCCCTCCCCGTTCTGTGATTGGATCCCTTTTTGAGGGGAAAATCTGGTCCATGGTGTCCAGGCTGCCTAGCAGCGTGAATAAAATCGCTGTCATGGTCGAACAAGACAGGAAGCAAAAGCTGGTTCTCAAAGCGTTTATTAGACTCAAATGGTCACACAGAACAGTAACGATTCGGGAGGGCGGCGACTCAGGCTCGTGCAGGGACTAGATGGTCTGTGGTGCGCTGGTGCAGTGACGGTGAAGAATCCCAATCCCGGTGCTAGAGTGCGGTGAATCCAAGGACGGTGAACAGGAACGGCAGGAAGACAAGGCTGGACCAACACAGAACGGCAACTCCACGGGAAACACAGACACGGCAAACACAGGACCTCAACCAAACAATACGACACTGGAACAGAGAATGGTGTGAGTATATATAGGGAACGGAAATGAATCGCAGCTGTGAACAGTGATTGTGATGATGATGATTATCAGCTGGAGCACTGACAGACACGTGAGCGGGACAACGCCCACTCACACATAAACAAACATAGACACGAGACAAGAAGGAAACAATGCATTCAACAACCGTGACAATCGCGCTGCGCGCAAGGCAGCATGGAGAAACCCAGGCTAGGATGTCATAGCAAATGTCAGTAAACTAGGAAGATTTTAAAATGAGCGGTTTATTCATAAATCCGTAAGATCTTACCTTCATGATGTGAAAATACAAACCGGAAGACAGAAACACAACGAGCGCAGCGCTGAAAAAGGGTGGGGCTACATAAGGTCTATAGGTCTGTTGTGTTTCTTTACAAAAGTGACATCGCCAACTACTGGCCTGGCATGAATAATACAGCGTTTTTTTCATTATCGTGTAAAGTGGCCCTAAAACACAGATAAACTAAACATAACCTTGACAATTATATATTCATATATCACTATTTACAAATGTTACACATACAAATAGATGTTGTGGCTTTTGTTTGGCATCGTTCCCTTTTGTCATTGTCTTGTGCATTTTTAAGATTCAGGATCAACTACTTTAACAACATTTTTTTTTTTTAAGCCCATGAGACACTTGCATTCGTTTTTATACTGTTGCTCTCAGATTCTCTGAGCTTTAATGGTGGGGAAATGATTTTTTAACCCATAAAATGGATAGAACATGATACATAACATTATAATATATTTAGATTTTTAGAGTGTGTCTGGCCACTAGTAACTACACATCTTCTAAACAGACGTTGACTAAGAACGAATTATTTCTGGTTAAAGTGCTCGTCGAGCAGCTATTGTGGCACATTAAACGTTTCTTTCATAGCACACATCAGACAAGCCTTACTCATTAATCTCAATAGAAATGACGAAAGACATGCCAAGATAGCAAAAATGAATTGTTATTAATTATTCATTGATTATGTTTAGTCTTTGCTTGACAAGGGTCTAGTTAACAGGTGGACTTCATGAAGGGGGGGTTGTGGGTATGAAACTGGCACTGGCTGCCTCTAAATTACACTTCAGCTTCCTGTGCCTCGACCTCCAGGTCCCAGACCTACAACTGCAATGTATTTTGTGTGACTAACAGCTGTAATTCTCCAATTATCATGCTGTGTTGTCCAACTGTGCTGTAGTTTCAGTTACCAGGAGTCTGTAGACAGGAGCTGGGTCTCAGTTGTGGCCCCTGACTGGGGATGAGAGGTTTAAGGTGGGCATTTGTTGCACTCTTTCAAATGTTCATTTCAGTGACTGTGATTAAGAGAAACTATATTTTATTTAAAGGGATAGTTCACCCAAAAAATCATATTCTGTCATCATTTACTCACTTTTTAAGAAGATAACTGGATTTATCCATACAGTGAAAGCTATTGGGGTCCAAAGCAATATTTGACACCATTGACTTTCATATACTTTCATATACCTACTGCCTACTGCATTGTAGGCAAACAACAGTATGTGAGCCAAGTAGTATGTCCGATTTCACAGTACTCATAAAAGAGTAGGCCAAAATTACCTGGATGACCTACTACTGCCTGCGAGATTCTGAAGTGCGCATTCGATGGTCACTTTACTATGAGGTCATGGGAGAGGATTTGTGAATGGAAATGAAGCGACACAATTGATGCACAGGTCACATGACAGTGACAACACGGCAGATGTAGTACGTCCAGATTTCATTCATACAACACACATTCATACTATATAGAAAATGCTTCTTTTTTTTTTAGCAATCGCAAAGTACATTTCAAACCAAATGTAGTACCTACTTTATAGTATGGCATTTTGGACATGATTTTTAAAAATATATATTTGGTTCCACTTTATTTCTATCGTCCACTTTAGACTTTCTACTATAAGTAACTTTGCAACTACATGTCAACTAACTCTCATTAGAGTATTAGAAGACTGTAGTAGACTGTCAGTAGACTGTTAGGTTGTGGTTAGGGTAAGTGTTAGGGTTCGGGTTAGTAGAATAAGTTGACTTGTAGTTGCCAAGTTACTTATTGTCAGTAGAATATCTGTTGGGGGACCATCAAAATAAAGTGTTACCATATTTTCATAGCATAAGGGGCTTTCACACCGGGTAGTTATAGGAACTCAGTTATAGGATCTAGCCATCATTTTCCTGGTTGCATTCGAACCGCCAGTATGTGGCTACGTCATTTAAGTTCGGCATTCAACTACATCAACAACTCCATAGCATAAAGTTTGAAAAGTGCCTGGACTTCGCCGTCTGTCCTTCTATCGCTGTTTTCCATGGTCGTGGAATAAGTTAGTGTAAACTATGTGTTTACACAACATTTTAAAAATGGCGGGTGCCGTGTTTCGCATGCGTTCGGCCAGTCAACGTACACTTATGTCACTGGTAGTTCCTATTGTGCTGGTTTAGACCCTACTCTGAACTGTTCACAAAAAGGTTCTTTGGAGAATCATTTTGTTGTTGATTTTTATAGCATTGCTGCAAAAAAAAAAAAAAAAAAAACCTTTTGAAGTTAAAAAAATTTTTTTTATACATTTTTGTTTTAAAGCAAATAATCTCAATTGAACTGATGAAATTTAGATATGCAAATGTGTAATATCTGCCACAGTGTTGTAACACAAACACTTTTTGTTTCTTTATTTCTATCTGTGAACCCAAATAAGTATTAGATATCATATATGTAACGTACAGTATAAGTAAAAACATACTGAAGTAAAAGAAAAATCCACTTTCAAAATGCACTACATGCTATTACATGCACTATTTTATCTATCGATCCAAGTGAATCCAGTCTGATTTTACATTCTGAAAGTTCTGTTTACATGAACCCAAACTTTGCAGTCCAATTCACACATTCGTTTACAAGTGCATTACATGTATTCTGAAAAACACTTCAGCACATTCGCAGTGACTTCCATCGAAAGCCATGAAAGTCATCGCGAAAATATCACTGAAACAACACCGAACGTAATTGTCATTTTTGCCTTGATGACATATCTAAAAAGAAAGATGTCATATATGTCAGATTAGCTTTCTTAGCAAATATTAGATAAATAGTCTACTTTAATGACAAGTGAGGCACAATCGTAAGACATAAAATATGTGTAAACAGACGTATCATAGCACTGCGCATGTGCACATGGTATTTTCGAATTTGATTGAGAAATTCAAGTGTGTGCTTGTTTATTTTTTTCCAATTGATTGGATTATTTCAAATCTACACCACCCCTTTCAATTCAATCGCAATTTTATTCAGATCAAGCTCAATCGGCTCAATTAAGGTGTTTGTATGAAGGCTTTTCAGTCCGATTGAGCCATCTATCTGAATTGTAGATTGTTTGGTTGCATGCAAATCAAGCCAATGTCTCAAAAATCAGTTTCTACAGGCAGGACACATCTTACATGTCCTAAAAGATAACTTTGTTGAACAATTGGAGTCTAAATGGATTCTAAAGCATGAATGTGACAAAGTCATGATCATATCTATGTTTTTTCTTTCACCCTCCGTCCCTCCTTCAACTTTATACCCCTCGCTCACTCCGGCCCCTCGGGACAATGTGAACCGTGACATTACACAGCTTTCTCTCTAATTAACTAGTGACTTTCTCCAAGACATCAATCTGAGTCAGTCTAGCTCCAAACAAAAAAGCTAAAGATCCTCTTAGCTATCAACAGCGAGGACCCGAGAGGTGAAAACGCAGTGGAACCTGATGAAAACACCATTTAAATGCTCCGTCTGGCTACTCCATTTTAAGCAGGACATTTTCAACACTTGGAAGGAAAGTGTGAAAAAAATGTTACCTTCTGTGGCACAAGACACATGATAAATAGTCCCATGAGTGTGTTATGGTGTGATGAAGCCCAAACCCCATTGCTTGTGCTTGAGATTCTGGTATGGTGATAATCACTGAGCCAATGCGTGAGTAACATGATTCAGGTTTCGCTTAGAATGCATTGGTGGAAGTGAATAAGTAGCAAATCTACAAATGTTGGGCACCTTTATGTCCCTGCATTTGATTTTTATAAAAATAATTCACATTTTAAAAACATTCAATTGTAAATTACTATTCATTAAAAACTGTCACATTAAAACTTGCTTATTATAATGCCTTCATCACTTCATCATTTAAATCCATTATATGTATAGTATTCATATTAATGATTACATGTTTAAGTGCCCTTATTATGCTTTTATTTTATTATAACTTTCATGCAGCGTGTAATATAGCTGTTTGTGAATAAAATGTCTTCAAAGTTATAGATCAAAGTGCACAACAAATAAAGTTATTGTTTCCTAAAAGAAAGAATTGATTCTAAAATGCTAAAACGAGTCGGCCAGCAAATCCAGCATTACTTCCAGTTACATACCTACATAACAATGTAAAAATAAATAGTCCCTCAAACACTGTAGTTGTAGCTGTGGCCTGCAGAGTTTGGTTCGTGTTGTGGACATGTTGAGAAGATGCTGTTTTTAGTGCTGTGAATCAACATTGCTGCACTTCCAAGGACTCACGCTAGAATTGATACGGAAAACCAGAAACCTATTCATATCGCTGTGTATCAAGCAGTGACGAACCCTCTGGTAGAGTTCTCAACGGGCCTGAAAATTACAACCCGACCCGACCCGGCCCGTGGCTTTTAAAGCCCGGACCCGATGTAACCCGACACATCAACATGAATTATCTGCCCGAACCCGGCCCGCGGCCCGACGCCGCGTCTGAATTTTTTTTCTCATACACGTATTATCATGACCAGCAGACGCGAATTCAAATCAACCTTTAATGTTCACGCCTTTTAACAATACAAACAACTGAAACAATAAACTTTAAATATATAAATAGGCTGTAGTAGCGACGGTGAATTCACCTGCGTCAAGTTTACTTTTCACCAACTCCATCCTCTTCTCCAGGCTAAAGGCTTGCACGCAGCGGCGTCTGCCCCCGCCCCTCTCCATGATGCACGTTGCATGCAGCAGCCAGACTTGCTTTACGGTGAACAGCAGCGATGATTAATAAATGTTTTTGTTTTTTACTGAGCGGAAAAGATTAAGCCCGAGGTCCGACCCGACCCGAGTCATTTGCTTATATTTTCGACCCGAACCCGGCCCGAACCGGCGGGTCCCGTCGGGTTTGTCGGGCCGCCCCTCCTGTTGAGAACTCTACCCTCTGGTGCTGAAATTCAGATATGGTAATCCATGGTAGACCCATTGACATAAATGGGTAGATCAATCACAACAACTGGGACATCTGACCAATCAGAGGAGAGTGGACAATCACAACAGACTGGGACATCTGACCAATCAGAGTAGAGTAGACCAAACACAACAGACTGGGTCATCTGACCAATCAGAGTAGGGTAGACCAATCACAACAGACTGGGCCATCTGACCAATCAGAGTAGAGTAGACCAAACACAACAGACTGGGTCATCTGACCAATCAGAGTAGAGTAGACCAATCACAACAGACTGGGCCATCTGACCAATCAGAGTAGAGTAGACCAATCACAACAGACTGGGCCATCTGACCAATCAGAGTAGAGTAGACCAAACACAACAGACTGGGTCATCTGACCAATCAGAGTAGAGTAGACCAATCACAACAGACTGGGCCATCTGACCAATCAGAGTAGAGTAGACCAATCACAACAGACTGGGCCATCTGACCAATCAGAGAAGAGTAGACCAATCACAACAGATTGGGCCATCTGACCAATCAGAGCAGAGTAGACCAATCACACCAATCAATATGTGCTTTATAAGTACTTGCTAATGAGAATTGAACCCTAAACTAAAGTGTTACCCAATGTTTTTTTATTGTGCTCAATTTCCAATTCAATTTCCAAACTGTTATTTTGTGAAATTATACAAAAAGAAAATATCATTTAATTGTGTGCTTTAAGGATACATAAAATGCTTAACAAGACAAAAGTCGGCCATTCTTTTTCAAAAACATTCAAAATGTAATTTCCACCACTGTCATTTCCACCACAGAATGCTATCAAGTACAAACATATCATTTTAAATGTTGTGTAAATGACACTTTGTTGGGAATTTTCATTACTTTCAGGGGATAAAAGGCAAAAAACGGACAGAATTGTAATTCATGTGTTTATACACTGTTGGACATTGGTAATTGACAAATAAACTAGTGAAAGTGAGAAAATTATGTTTTAATGGTTTATTTTGTCGAATAAACCACAGGTACAAAAGGGACCATAGTTGAAGAAACACCCAAATTCAGTTTCTTCAGAACCTCTCCTAACCAGTCCATTCCAGTTTATTTCAAGACTCTTGTTGGTCCAGTTGGCTTTAAAAAACAGGGAGATTCCTGTTCACCTCGCTTCAGGTTTCCCAGGGCATCGGGGTCAAGTTGGCCTTCCCATCCAGGAGTTTGATTGATAGTGATGCACCAAAATAAGAACAGTCAAGTCATACTCACATAACACGCATATCAGCAGCTGAGAAAGCCAGTAAGGGGTGGAACCAGGGCTGAGGGGCAGACACCCAGTCAGGAACCAGACAGGGATGAAGCTTTATAATCATTATAATCTTCTGCTTGTAAATACGCTGGCATCAACAAGCTCCAAGTCCATAAAGCAAATGCCTTCATCAATAATTTTTTTTAAATTTTGATTAAAGATTTGGGTTTAGGAAAGCCAACTTGATACTATTGTCGCATTTTTTGTTAATTAAAATCATTTAAAAAAAATTTTTTTATGGCAAAACCATGTAAATTATTATTATAAGCGAGTACCTTAAAGCTGAAGTGTGTAATTTTGACGCCATTAGCATCAACAAACTACTTTTTCCCCCCAAACAGATTTCCTGAACACACCCTCTGTCTGCCATTGGTCAACCAAACAGATAGCCCCGCCCCCAAACTATCACCATTGGTGGAGGGTAATGGTCTTTTAACTGTCAAAATGACACACAACTTAAAATTTTTGAATGTGGATAAAATTTTGAGAACAGATATTCTTCTTTCTCTTTCGCTGTTCTGTTTATCTTTAGGTAAACCTAGTCATTCTGTGAATTAGGTGTAGAAATTGATACGCCAAGATGATTCTAGCCATTATTTACTCAACTGCTCTTGACATGATCCGTGTTAATGCTGACAAATGACCTGCAGAACAGGAAGTTGGAGAACCGCTGACCTGGGGAGATTTCTGTACATATTAACCTTGCAAGAAAATATACAAACTATGAGTTATCAATTTATAAGTCAATTGTCTTGCAAAGAATGGAAAATTATTGGATCCACTTTATATTTTGTCTTTTACTACTATGTAATAACATTTAAATTAATAATCTAATACAATACACTTACTGTGTACATGCGTTTACATACCTATATTTAAATTAAATATCTAATGACATCTGTAATGACATCTGTCATTACACTGTTGACCTTCCCGTACACCCATAAACCTAGATCACCTTAGAAATCGTACAAATTTTAAATAGCTTTTTCTATAAGTAATTTTACAGAGGCAGTTCTAAATTCCAAAAATGTTTTATTAAACACATGAAAAAAAGTTAAATGAGCAGTTCAAACATATTTTATTCTTTGAAGGAAAGGAGATGTTTAGCAGAATGTCTTGGTGGCTCTATTCCGTACAATGGAAGTCAGACTTGTGCTTTCAAGCTCCAAAAAAAAGGTATTTTGTAAGTTGTTCATTCAAATCACATTCTATATTCCAGTTCTTTCTGAAGCCACATGACAGCTTTGTATGATAACAGACAGAAATGTTGTCACAAAAAAAGTCATTAAACTAGACTTCAGTGATTATTCGCTTTAATTTGTATGAAAAAGAGTTGCGGTAATATTCTACAAAACAATCTAATTTTGCTCTCCACACAACCATACAGGTTTGTAATGACATGAGGGTCTGTATATTCATATCTGAATAACTTTTGAGTGAACTGTCCCTTCAAGAACTCAATTAATTATGCCACACTTTCCAAAATGGTTAGCTGAAAATTCATTATGGTTTAATCCTTTGTTTTAGTTATGTGGATCTGTTAATGACCCTATTAGATCTGAATCCTATCTTTGTAAGTGACAGTGTTATTTCAGCTGTCATGGATTTTGTGAAGATTTTTCTCCGCCTAAAATAAAAATACCAATTAAAGTTTCTAATAATAACTAGTACACTTAAGTATCACGTCACACATATGCATATACCGATTAATTAATGCTCTCTTTGAACCCTCTGATGTTCTCCTTGATGTTTAGGAATAGCATTGTGAAGTATGTATCTGTAAAGCTGGTTTTGAAATGGCTGTAAAAATACATTAAAACTACAGTTTGTTCTGGTTTACAGCTTCAGATCTAGCTAGGGTGAAATCACATCCAGTGTGGTGTAGATGGTCCAAAGCCAACACTAAAGCCTGTTTAGACTCTCTGCATGATGCATGCATTACATGCTTAAATGTGCCGGGCATCAAACACCTACTCGGTCTGTGACCATTTACGCTGACCTGAGATCAGTTTCGCAGTAAAGAGGGTTGTGAGGCGTGTGTGTAGAAAGAACATTTAATGATTCACTGGGTAACACACGTTATTCACTACAAAAGTCACACATATATGTCCATTCCAAATTGTCATAATATCATCAAGTTTTATATATATATATATATATATATATATATATATTATGAAAAACTTAAACTTATGTTATTTTATATATTTGCCAAGGTAGCATTTCTTTTTTTTTTTTTTTGCTAAACTAAAATGAACTCTAACTGAAAGTATCAAAATCAAAGCTAATTAAAATTATTATTAAATACTATACTGGGACAATAAATCGATGCATCGTGAATCGAGAAATGACTCTGGATCAATTCTGAGATTTTTCGAATGCATCGCCATTCTCTCTCGAATCGATTCTGAGCTTAATTTTTCACAGCAGAGGGCACTGCGCGCTTTAGAAACAGCCGTACTCTGCTTGCTTCCAATGCCTTTCACACACCACTTGAACCTTCTATAAAATAATCATTCATAAAGTTTGAAAAGATTGAAGCGAATTACAAGGGTGTTTGCAGTGGGTCGTTTACATTAATCTCGCGACATAAAAGCATTCTGAGGTGCAAGTACATTCTCAGACTCAGCCGAACGCAGGAGCGCTCTTCAGCGCTCTTCTTCGTGAGCATTTGAGCGTGCGGTTAAAAACTAGCCTAGGGTGCCATCTGCTGTTAAAAACTAAGCTCAGGATCGATTCGAGAGAGAATGGCGATGCATCGATTTATTGTCCCCAGCCCTAGAGCCAAGGCAGAGTCGACGGGCTTACAGGCCGAGGTGGAGTCAAAGGCCTGGAGGCCTGAAGTGAAGCCAGGGAATCCCTGTGCCGAGCGGGGAATGGGGAGGCGGAGCCAGAGAGCAACACAGAGCTAGCAGAGAGGCCAGAGCATGGAGGACTTTGAGCGGGTTCGGGTCATCTAGGTAATTCCATAGGTCCGACTGAAGAGGAGAGAGTTTGGGGGTGGGGAGTTGGTTGGGAACTGGCTCCGTTGTCCACAACTCAATGAGCCAGAGCTCGGCTTCTGGCTTGGGGATGGACTGTGCCACAATCACTGACTCCTGGATGGATCTGGAGGTAGTCTCTGGCCTCAGGACGGAAATGATGACCAGGAAGGACATGGTGGCTGTCTCTGGCTCCATAGCAGGAGTGTTCTGTATCTCAGGGTCCGTGGTGGGTACGGTCTTCATTGCTGGATCCTTGAAGGGTGCAGGGCTGAGCGGGGCTGACGAGGTCCTACTCTGCTTAACAGTCGGTGAGGGGGGAACCACAGTGCAGAAGCACCTACTCCACATAACCCACAAACATCCCTATTTTTGCCTTTTCTTTATCAAGGACCATTAGGACATCATCCACACATGCAAGGTCCAGGGCAGAGCACATCCAGCGCTGAATATATCAAACACAGTTAATCAAATATACATTATTTTCTGTTTATTCCAGTATAGCTTAGCACGGTGGCCTCTAGCGTTTCATAGTCCCACTCCTCCTGCATCATTAGTTTCAAATTTCTCTGTTCTGCTCCCTTAATGGACTAACAATTTAAGCAAACTCTCCCTGTGATGTTGGAGACGGACCAGATGGGGCGGCTAAAGTGCTCCTGTACCGCTGTGTTCTTGAAAACCTCTGCATTGGGCGTATAGTGACAGAGTCTGTCATAGGCCTGTCAACGCTGACAGTGAGCTAATTGCACAAATCATCAGAAACACATACAGCAAGAGGGAGGAAAGATGCCTTGACCTCCTGCAAATGGAACTGGGATTTGCCCTCTGGAATATCAACAAATATGTTTTTTACAAGATGAAAGGATACAATTGTAGCATTTTAGGCCGTGTGGATTTCTTAAATTCGAACTTTATCTGTTCGAAAGAGTACATTATCTAATGCTAGGCTAATGGTTCATGGTTGCTGATTATTGTTTACTAAAGCAGTTTGCTACAAAACTATGTGTTACAGTGGTTTTACCACAGTAAAGCAAGCTTCAGTTGATATCGTTTTACAACAGTCACAACTACAATAAAAGATAAAAGATAATAAAAGACACTGACCTTCAATACATAGTTACATTAATTAGTACTAATTACCACAGTGAATAAGGCTGTTTACTTTTTTAAATAATGATCAAATGCTGAATTCTGTGACCTGGTGCATTAATGTAGAATTTGAATTGAGTGTGAATGGAGTAGATATTAATGGATATTGTTTCGTTCCATCCTGAAAGTTTAAATCTGGTAAACTTAAGTGTCTTTTTGCTTTTATAAAAAGCAAAACCAATAGATTGTGTATTTGAATTGCATATAAAATTTCCATCCATTTGGATTACAGTTTAATATAACAAACTAGTAAACTTAATGTGATGCATATATATGTCAGTAATATATAAATGAAACAATAAGATTTCTGTAAAAGGACTAATAAACTGAATTTGTTTTTAAATACACAATAACCACAAGATGACTGTAATCCAAAACGGTCACCGTGATTTTGCCAAGTAAGACATGATCCTGGATCATAATATTTTGTTGATCCTGGAATAACATTCCTGTCCCAAAATTTTGTCCTTACCCTATTCCTACTCCTAAACCTATCCCTACCCATAACTTTTCCCTAAAATCAGAGGGAAATGATAGGTGAGTAACACTGATGTTGAAGCACCTCACCCTGGGTCTAAGCCTAAACTTGACATAAACTTTAAACTTGTCCCTCATATCTGATTGGTTGATTGGAAAGTTGTTCCAGGATCAACAAAGATGTTGATCCAGGAACATGTGGTACTTGGTGAAATCACGTTCACCAATCTGAAACACCCTAATGTACATTAATCATTAAAAAAATAAGACGAAACAATAAACTATTTCAATAAAATATAATCATGTGATTTGCGACACATGTGATGTGTCACACAGGGCTTTCTGGGATTGTTCTTTTACTGTTTTTCACCATACATGTTTTGCTTGCAAAAGATATACATTTGACAGTATTTTATTATATTCCCAGCTAACAAAAACGTTCTAAGAAGATTTTGCTTGCATTTCCATTAAGCAATTAAAACGTTATTTCTGGATGTTCTCTGAACGTTCAAAACATCACCACCAATTACTGTTGCATTTTTACAGTCTTTTTCTTTACAAATGACAAGACATAGGTCAGATCTACTATGTTATGCCTATAGCCACATTAGCGTAGCTGCTAGCATATCACTGGCATCCAGATTTCCACTTGCCTTCCTCAGCCTTTAAACAAAGCTTGTGAAGATCAAAAGACCATGTACGTCCTCACAGATCATCATTGCCTCTCCTGCTGTCAAAATAGTGTGTTAAAGACGACCTCCACAAAAAGGAACTTGTCCTGTGGGTGTGTGAGAGGTGGCAGGTCACTTCCTCAGAGGTGTACGGGGGACAGATGTCATGCACTCTCTTTCCTGTCACATGGTCAGTCCATTTCTTTGCGCTGCCAACAGCAGGCCTGCTCTTCACAGTGCTGTCCATGCTCAGGTCATTAAAGAAGCAGCCTCCACCTGATTCTAACATTAGCATGTGTTCCCACGCTTGACCCCTCCTCCCCCTGTTTGTGAATGACCCCAATCAGGCACTTTTAGGGTCTGTGAAAGTGGGCTCTGATAAGTGACTTGTCATTGAGGGGATTTTCCACTCATTGTCTTTGAAAGGACAACAAACTAAGCTTAATAAACATGTATGCATGTGTTGTGATAGTTAATTATGCTGTTTGAATATTCATTCCTGATTGAATATGCAAAATATACGGTACAAATTTTAGTTACAAATAAAATGTTTCCCCATGATTTTCTTTAGACATTTATCATCATATACAATTTAATTGTGTTTTTGGTTTTGGAAACACTTTATAATAACTTTGATTAATAAGTTAATTTAAAGACACACACACACACACACACACACACACACACGCGCACGCACGCACGCACGCACGCACGCACGCACGCACGCACGCACGCACATATATATATATATATAAGTTTATTGAGCATCAAAGCATATTAGAAGGATTTCTGAGGAATAGTGTGATACAATGATGCTAAAAATTCAGCTTTACCATTACAGGAATAAATTACATTTCAAAATATATTACTTCTAAAGTAGTTATTTTAAATAATTATAATATTTCACATATATATATATATATATATATATATACACACATATATATATATATATATATATATATATATATATATATATATATATATAATAAATTGTTATAATATAAAAAATATAATTATACATAATTATAATAATACAATTACTTGATCAATTATAATAGTGATCAAATTATATATATATATATATATATATATATATATATATATATATATATATATATATATATATATATAATTACTATATTTAAATATAATTATTATATTTGATCATTATTATAATTGATCAAGTAATTGTGTATTTTGTAAGGGTTAAATATCTGTTCACATTCACTTTGATTAACTTTAATTCAGTTTCAATTCACTTCTTGTCACTTTGTGAAATATATGAGATATTTATTTACATTAATGATGACAGATAGCTAATAAATCATTATTTATATTATAGATCCTGTATCCTGTGATTAATGAATAGAAGATTTGCAGAAAACTGTTATGCTGGACTGTTATGGAACATATCAGAGGATGATCATTACAAATATTGTTCTTTTTACGTGCTGGATAGACTGTAGTGATAAGATTTATGAAGTTTTTGAGGCAGTAAGCCTCGACCAGCTGCTGTTATAGTCACGGGAATCAGAGAGAACAGTGTATGCTCCTCACCATGAAACAATGAACGCAGTGAGAGCCAGAGCGAGAGCGTCTGTGGACTGCATCAGCTCTGTGAGTGCGAGAGAACGCTGCCCTCATCGTTTAGGCAGGTGCAGCCTGAGGACTTGCTGCTTGGGTGATCACAGATTCGATCTGTTCCCTGGATTATTCGGCCTGATGGGATTAAGCTCTGGATTTGATGTCAGAACTGTTTTTTGATTGCTGATAATTAATTATTTATTTTAAGGGGGTTTGAACATTTTAATGTCATGGACCTCCTTACCAGGGACCCCAATTATAAAGGCAGTAGTATATATTTTCATGTTTGAAATAATAAATGGGTTATTGTAAAGATATTATGTTGTTTACAGAACAAAATAATTGGCTTTTACTCTGGAAAATATTCTCTGGAAAATGTCATTTATTTGATCAAAAATACAAAAATTAAGCAGTAATATTGAGAAATATTATTTCAGTTAAAATAATTTTCTTGACTTTAATACATTTTATAAAATAAAATAAAAATCTAGTTTTATTGGCAAAGCTGAGTTTTCAGCATCATTACAGTTTTCAGTGTCACATTATCCTTCAGAAATCATTCGCGAAACAGAGGCTGTCAAAAAGGGGGGACTAAGGGTAGGTTTACACGTCAAAGAAAAGCTTAAAATGGAGAAGTTTTTCCTTTGAGTTGTCTGCGTACAGACGACACCATTGTCAAAACAAACAACATTCACACAGATCCGCGTAAACGACTAAAACGCTGTATTCTGCTGCCAGGCCATAAGATGATGTTGAAACACTGTAGACTGAACACATAATACGCATGTGCATGACGTCACCGTCTTCCGAGATGCGGGTTTTTGTTGTTTACACAGAGAACATTTTCAAAAACTTGCACTTTGAAACCCGTTTTCAAAAAGTTCGCGTTTTCAGGAAACCAAAACGTCGTTGTCGTGCAAATGAACGTCCAAAACGCATAAACAGTTTACGCTTTTTGTTGAAAACGGTGTTGTGTAAACAGCCACTGAATGCCACTAGGTGGAGAAAACCATGATGTCATCGTCCAGCTCAGTTCAGTTCTTATATAATGGTGTCAATGCAGGCAGATCAATATTATTGTTGAAAATTTAATTTAATGTTAAATTTAATGTCCCCAACTAAGCAAGCTAAGAGCCAGTGGCAACAAAGGTGAAAAAAGGCGACAAAGCCGAAAAAGGCAACAGTGGCAAGGAACCAAAACTCCATCAGGTGGCATTATAGAGAAAAAACCTTGGGAGAAACCAGGCTCAGTCATCTGGCTGAAGATCGGAGTATTCACGCGGGTATGGAGACGGATTTGTTGAGGATCAGTGCCGATGGCTGTCGTGTCGATGAGGCCTTCGCAGGGGAGAGTCTAGTTGACACAATCTCTGCTGACACTTCAGGGATGTGTTTTGGTCGTGTCAAGGAGCAGGTCTTCCATCTGGTCTGGATACGGCCCGGATCCAGCTGACTACATCATGAGTTGTGGTCGTGTCTAGGTGCAGGTCCACCATCTGATCTAGATACGGCTGATTACAGTAAACCTCGGAATAAGCAGAAAGACTAACATTAGCGTAGATGTCATTCTTCTTATGATGTAACGAGTACATCGGGTGTTATAGGAAGTGTTCCCGGTTCCGGCTGACCTAATTTATGCAGTCTAATAATCATTTAACTGATTATAATAGTTAGTTAATAATGAGAATTGATCCTTAAAGTGTGACAATTTTTCCTATTGTACCAAACTCGTATTGAACCGTGACCCCAACATTGAGGTACAAACCGTATATATATATACTGTAAGTCTCCGCCTCGGTCCCATGAGCCAGCAGCTTCACCTTGAGCTTCTGAGCAGTGGATGTCACCCTGGTCTGTCAGTCTCTCTGCTCTGCTGGTTCCTCCACACACCCTGGTTCCGCCTCCGTTGATCGATCCACGAGTTTTACCCAGCCCTGCAGCTAAAGCTCCACCTTGGCTCCTCCCACCGTCGGCTCCACCATGCTGTTTGCCTCCTGTCCGTCACCAGCTATTAAATCAATTGGATATGTTGTGTTTGAATTTTGTCTGTGCGCATAGAAAGTGCATAGGCCAATCCTTAGAGGTTTGCAAACTGACTGTTCATTGTTTCCATACATTTCACCTGTGTCTAATCAATGCTGCTAATGCTGGGAGAGTATCATGGCTGTAAAACAAATACCTTTAAACATAACCAGTTTTTCTGCTTCTCATATATTTTCATTTAAAAAAAAAATTCTGACAGACAAAGATGCACAGAATCTGCCTCTCTGCTGCCCCCATCAGGTCTGGAGCATCCATGCTGTTTGATGTTAGGTTGACTGTCCTATGTTGTAATTATACTGCCAAATTCAGAAGGCTTTGACCTGTAATGTCTGTACAAAGATTAGGTCATGTATATCATCTAATCGCCTATTTCTAAGATACATTTGATTAATATTATTAAACAATGTAAAACTAAATAAATTAAACATCCATTTTTGACTGACCAATAAAATTTCATGTAGCATTTTCATTCGTCAGAAGTGGAAGCCTATTCTGGGGTGCGTTTCCCGTACAACTATATAGCTCGCTGCTTAACTACCATAGTACGATGCATCGTTGGAGAAATCAACTAGCTAGTCACGACTGTTTCCCGAAACCGTATGTCGCAAAGTATCGTTCAACCACGTTGGTTTATGACGTCTCGCACGTGGTGGACTAATAACTTATTTTAATTAATCTGTTTGAGATCGAATTAACGCTAGATTTTGTCATATAAGTTACAGACATGGCACCTGAAGACCATTTCAAATTTTTCTCAGTTATTTTGCTTTATTACCAGACTCAATATCTGGCTCGTTCTTACATAGTAGAGCACGTTCACACATGTGCAGTCTTCAAAAACGGTGCTTTAAATCTCTTGACAAACTAAAAGACGTAAATTACATTTGTATGTATTCTAAATACCGTATTTTCCGGACTATAAGTCGCACTTTTTTTCATAGTTTGGCTGGTCCTGCGACTTATAGTCAGGTGCGACTTATATATCAAAATTAATTCAGACTGAGATGAACCAAGAGAAAACATTACCGTCTACAGCCGCGAGGGGGCGCTCTAGTTGGCGGAGTTGTTCAGAAGCGACACGGATGATGAAGAATGAGATCGCGGGAGCTTGGTGAACTTGTTTACTGGTAACTTGCTTGTTGGACTCGCTGGCTTATGTTAATTTAGCTTATTCAGCCTCCCAGATATTTGTTCTTTATGCTATTGTGTAGCTGAATAACGTGTGCGGTGCGTGTTGCGGTGCATATGCTGTGCAGGAGCAGCACGCGCTAAAGTGCTTTCACATAAGCTGCGTTTGCAGTGCGTAACTGACCCACGGCTGTAACCCCAAACACATTGTATTTCAAATCCAGAAGTTATCAGCAAATTTTATTTAAAAAAAAGAAAAAGTTTTTTGTCAGCATTGCGATTCTCTTTATACGTATACTCTTTAATAGACGTATTCACGTTTAAACACAATTTAAACAAACTATTATTCAATGCATTACTTCTATATAATTATATATTAAGTTGCTCAAGCAAGTGGTAAAATATTTAACCATGCACTTATATTAAAATCGCATACATTTTAAATTAAAACTTAAAATTGACAAAAACAGCAGACTCATACCCTTTCTTTTGCATAATTTAAATCTTTATACAATAAATCTTGCATGTCACAAATAACTTGTTTTTCCACCTCCACGAATGAGACGAGTGTTGTTCATTATGTCGCCTTGTTGAAGTAAATTGTAGTTTTCCTTGATTTACCAACGCTTGAAGTAAAAAGATGACTGTGAAAAATAGTAGGCTAGTATTTAATTAAATGCATTTATGATGAAATTACTACATTTTCATGTCAATCTGGTCAATCTGTATTCATTTTGACCACAAACCGTGTGCTGTCACTTTAATTCAGCGCGTGCAGCACAGCAAAAATAGCCTCGGTGCGGAAACGATCGCTGCACTGCTGTATACGCACCGCACCTGGAACGGATCGACGGACTGCAACCGCGTGCATTGTGAAAGCTCTGACCTGTTAACAAGGGTACGGAAAAATATACGCACTACAAACGGAGTATGTGTGAAACGGGCGTTAATCTGTTACGTTAACATACTGGACACCTATTCAGCCTGTTGTTCTGTGTGCTACTGTGTAGTTGAATAACTTGCCTTTCCTGATTAAATGTCTGTTCTTGGTCTTGGATTTTGTGAAATAAATTTCTAAATAAATGCGACTTATAGTCCAGTGCGACTTATATATGTTTTTTTTCACTTCATGAGGCATTTTTTGACTGATGCGACTTATACTCCGGAGCGACTTATAGTCCGAAAAATACGGTAAATAACACGGGTTGTACTGAATGTCAGCTTGCTTATTTTGCTAGAGAAAAGGATTTATTCAGTCTACATCTCATGTAAACTAGAAACTATGCTTCTCGTTCCAACCACACAAGTTTGCGATGCTGTTTGCGAACGTTCGTTGGAACGATGGTTTCGGGAAACACCAAATCGTTGAACTATGCTGATAACGACGGAACTTGCGACCATAGTTGGCTAACGATGCTTTCGGGAAACGCACCCCAGATTGGTTGAAGGCTTTTGACAACATTTAACCTAGGTGTGAGGAGAGAATTAAATGAAATAGCACACTTTAAACATTTTACAGTATAATAATGCATGGTAATAAGGTAATTTAGGTTTATTAACTCAAGTAACAATTTGCAATATTTTGAATTGGTATAATAGTGGTTATCATAGTATATTGGAGATTTTATAATTTATTTGTTATCAAATGAAATTGTATATTTAAATGGATTTGAATAGATTTGATTTCATACCATACATTAGAATTTGATGTCTAAATTCACTCGAATGCTGATGTAGAAACAATTTTCACTCTGAAATGAGAAAGAAGCATTTACATTTTTAGTTAGATTGCAGTTTATAGTGCTGGATTTTTAATTTAGACAAAGAATTTTGAAATAGGTCATTTATCTTTTGGTATTGGACATCATTTTAATATTGGTGCTTCCCTGAACTCAAGACACCAGGAATTATTCAAGACATGCCTGGTCATGTGATTTCAAAATGGCTGCCACCATGGGGGCTACCCACTTTATGTAGAATAAAATAGCTTTTCTGAGCCATTGATATGTAATTCAGTGTGCATCATTTGAAATATATTTATCAATATTTAAAAAAAATATATCATCTCTCAAATGTATTTTTACTCTGTCGATGTGAAGTCCCATCTAAGTAAATGACAAATATAGCAACTATCCCATTTGAGTTGAAGGAGCTGACAGGAACTTCCTGGACTGGATATAGACTGTATTCTCATAGGAGGAAGTGTCAAGATGTATATTTGCGCTCGGTGAAGCTGCTTTCCAGTGTACGGCAGGGCTTGGAATGGTGTTTACTGTCCACGGCCAACTGCCCCCTCAGATTCTGCAGCAGTTGATCGTGTTCAAACCCATAAGCCTCCTCTCCACCCCACCACCCCCAGCTCGGACCCAAACCTCATTGGCCACTAGTGTCGTCACAAAGACAACAGCTGTCTCCAGGATGAAGAAGCTACATTTGGGGTGCCAGCCAGTCTGCCTGCCTGCAATTGGAGAATCCCAAAGTCCCTCATGGCCTCAACACCACACACTGACTTATAACCAGCCAACACAAATATGGAACAGCGCCCTCTAGGGGCTGATGGTTTATCTACACTCACAGAGGCCTTGAAACTTCTTCCATGTTTCCAAAGTGATGAAGCAAATACATACTGAATACACAGCAGGGTCCAAAAGTCTAAGATCATCAGAAATAATTGGAAATTTTGTTTTATATATATATATATATATATAAAGGTTTGCACAGAAAATTCATAAAATAAAATGATTTATACAAACCTACAGTTACTGCATATATGTTGTTATAATTGTTATGATTTTATATTATTATATTATTGTAATAATTGTAGTTTTTGAGACATATCACAATAATTTACTGCATATTATTATATATTTTTTTATTTTGTATTATTTAAACACAAACAAATGATCTACAATAATACAACCATATACTGCATACTTGTAATAATAATGTACTTTATTATATTATTGTAATAATTGTAGATAATTGCATATACTGTGTATATATATACTGTGTGTGTGTGTGTGTGTGTGTGTATATATATATATAATACATTTAAAACATTTTTACTATAGTAAAAGTACATATAAATTATTTAAATATTATATTATTATTGAAGATAATTTGAATATATTTTAAGTTAAAAAAAATCAATATTTACATAAATAAAATATGATTATTTTCACTAGTTATTTTTAAACCAAGATCTCGTCAAGAAAGTTAAATACGCTGTTATATATATATCCTGATGTAAATAAAGTCAGCTAACAGAACAAAGTAACTTAGAATGTGCAAAAGTCAGTAATGATGTGCACTTACATATTAGTGTGGGCTTCCATTCAGACTAATTCCCTTCAAACTGCATTCATCCAACAGTAAAAAAAAAGTACGTTGATGTTGCAAAAGTAGCTTCTTAGAAAGTTTAGTTTCACTTTGAGAGTCGGCATGTGTTTGTGTGTGTATGTACTGTATGTGTGTCGTACAGTGCAGCAGTTGAGCTGTCCTTCACGCTCGCACCTGCTGCCCACCCAGCACACACGGGTCCGGCCGGCAGCTCAGGCAACGCTATAAGAGCTGGTGCCGTTTCACAAGGGGCATTAGCTGTCCGAAACCAATGGGAACTGCTACCGTGGCCCAGGCTGGATGTCCCACATTGATGGATGGATGATACATGGATGTATGAGTGATTTACAAGATGCAGAAGAAAAGAAAATGAGAAATTACAACCTCCTTGTAGCCCCAAGGAACCATCAGGGATTTGTTCTGAAAGTGTTTTTAAAAAATGTGCTTTACAAAGTCTTGCATGAAAAAGGCATTAATGGCATTATTGTTTCATGGATGTTTTTTGATGCTGTCAATAGTTTCTTGATTCCTCGCCTTTGGGGTTTAATGTCTTATTGTGTTGCAATAATAATTTCTAAATGGGAAACTAGCCTATTTTTAGGACACCTTTTCCCACTGGAGTGTTTTTTTTATTTTATTTTTTTATATCTTTTTAAAAAATCACAAAAAGACACATTTATTGTAGAGTTCAGTTGTTCTAGTAGATTTATTATTAGTGTTTTCTTAAAAATTCCAAACAAAGTTATATTCTCTAAACTAGGTTTAAAAAAAAAGAAAAGAAAAAAAAGATCTGAAAAGTTGGCAGAAGTTTTGGAAACTGTCATGTTTTTTTCACATAATATTTCAATATTACACTAGTTTTTCTTCATATTAAATCTTTGGAGGTTACCCATTAGATATACTTACCTTAGATAACAAGACAAGGCCACGTCGACTGTAAAAACATTTAAGGAGGATCCAATTTTCACTCCAGCTATTCAATGACTTACCAGCGAAAGGGGAAAATCCAGAGCAGTTTTTCTAAACTCTGAAAGACACCATGTACAAGTACAGTAGTAGTCCAGTGTCTCTTTTCTTTCGGCTCCTGTTGATTGACAGTGAGGGCAGGTGTGGGCCATCCTGAGTCAGTTCCAGAAGCCTCTGTACACCCCACCTGTTCTCTGCATGCTCCCCTTGGCCCTTGACCTGATGACCAACTTTTTATCCCCTTCAGCCCGGTGGCATCTGTGGCCCAGGGGCCGGATGGCTTTCATAAATAATCGCTGGTCTAAACAGTCAGTTCTCTGCGGGAGCCCACCAGCGCAATTATCTGCTCCTGACCTCTTACCTCTCTTCTCACTCGTTCAGCTCATTTCGTTGTTTTTCTCACTGGTTTGAATTATGATATACAGTAATTAATATGTAATAACATGTAATAGTATAGTAATAACAGTCTAAGGCCACTGGGTGCGGTTTTATCTGTCACTGATTGTATCACTCATGGGACTCAATTACGTTGTCACTGATCAGCCAATTTTCTCAAACGAAACAAAGCTGTAGTGATGATTTTGTATGTACTGCCAAATGTATGTTTTTTAAATGTTTTACCTTAGGTCTCTGGATTGTTTTGGTTATTTTTCGATGTTATCACATGTTTGAATCACATAGAAGGTCAAAAATCAATATGGCAAGTCGGTTTCAAACACATTATGAAACGTGCATGTGACAATTAAGCAAGCAAATATACATGATACAATATAACAAAAGTTAATAAGTCGACAGTAATGTGGGATACTTCACCCAAAAGCAAAATATTTGTAATTTGTTTTTTTAACTCTTGTGGAGTTTTAAATGTGTATGACTTTCTTTCTTCAAAAGAAACAATAAAGCAGATATTTAATCAAAGTTTTGTTTTTGTCCATTAAATGAAAGGAAAGGCGGACAAAAAATATACTATGGCATTTTTCAAAATTTCTTGTTTTGTGTTATACAGAACAGGGAAAGTTATAAAAAGGTTTGGAAGAACTTTGGAAAAATTTCTCTTAAAGGTTATAGCCTAACTTGCCATCGTTCATAAAGTAACATAATCTTATGACTTTCGGCGTTGGTCACCGTCTATTGGTGTAGTGTGAATTGGCCTTTAGACTCTGCCATGATGTCTGTACTGATAATACTCCTTTGCCAGGCAATGTTGGTGTGACATACTGCCATAAAGCAATCCACCCTTTTCAAGGAAATTTGCATTCTGCTCTCCAAAGTTGCATACTACCAGAGCAGGCATTTAGGGGGAGTGTGAAAATAAACTAAAACAGAAGCCATTTGCCTTATTAGAAGTCATTGTACCATCAGAATGATATTAAAACTGATATTTCTAGGTAAATAAAACTTAAAGTTGCTTTAGGTACCACTGCCCATTATAAAAAGGGAAGAGACTAACTATATGTCTCACCACAGCTTCCTGATGCAATAGTAACTATGTTTTTTTTACTGACTAATGTCGACAAAGACATCGAAAGATAACTGAATCAGAAGATAAACAAGGACTTATTAAATGCTCATAAACCAAAAGCTAAAATGGTCTCAGACGGACATTTTAGAGCAATGTTTTCTTTTGAGATTTTGTGACATTATGTTGCCCATTAAAGGTATATTAAAAATATTGTCTATATGTGTTATTTTAACCTTCAGGTTGTGTTTGGGTCATTTTGACTTGGAGAGGATTTTCTTTTTCCCCGAAAATGCTAATTATCGTTATTACATTGGACTAAACCTTACTGAGTTTACTCCACTTTCCCCAAACCATTTTAGAATTTTAGTATTCAAAATCAAGGCTCATGTTCGAGAATATGTTTCACACAGATACACGTCACAACAGGGAAGAAAATACTATCACAACCTTCGTTTCATGACGACTTTAAAATTGGTAGTTTTAGCAATTTCAAGACTTTTACCAATTCTAACAATATTACTAATAGTAATGTTTATAGTGAATTACGCACCGTTTCTAGCATGCTATCATTACACAGAGCTAAGGTATGTACACTGTGTCCCTGAATAAGGGATTGACAAACAGCATAAGCCACTGTGAAGCGAATAATAGTAGGTTGAGGCATAGATGTTCCATTTGATGGTGGGCTCAATATCTTCTGAGGACTAAACTGGAAAGAATGTCTCCGTCGAGTGAGCTTCCCCGCTCACCATGCAAAATCGAGTGAGGCAATCCACACTTTGATTAGTTATGACTCTATGCCTGAAGTATGAGGATAGTCATGACTACTACATGAAATGAAAACAAGATTTTGGCTGCTTACGGAAAGCAGCCATTACTAAACTTGTGTAGTGGAGTATCTTTGTACTTTTAATTTATTTAATTTTGAGAAAAGACAGAAAAATTGCCGTAAAATCATTGATCATCATCCTGTGTTTGGCCTCTGAGTCAGCCATACTAACATTCTGTTCCTGACAAACACTGAAGGATTAACTATCATCTCGCAAAAAGTTGTGTGAAGTCGTGAGGGACATAAAAATAGCCTGTGTATATGTGTGTGTGTTCCCAATATAGACGCTCTAGCTTGTAAACTGATACTTGCTCTTGTTGCGTGAAGGCTGGTGTCATAGATGTGTTTACGGCAATATTCTGACAGCTTGTGTTGCTATGATGCAGATTTTTGTTCTAAATAAACAAAGTGAGATCCAAAATCTATCTGAGGATTTTACGAATGATCAAATGAAAATTGTGAAATCGGCCCTTTTAATTTTGAAACGGTTGTATCGACTATTATTATCAAATTATCTAACCTTAACTGGCTGATGACAAAGAAGACTTAAAGGGATAGTTCACCGGTTGATGGAACCCATTGACTTCAATTGTATGAAAAAAATATATATACTATGGAAGTAAATGGGGTAAATCAACAGTCTGGTTACAGACATTCTTCAAAATATCTTCTTTTGTGTTCAACAGAAGAAAGAAATTCATACAGGCTTGAAAAAACATCAAAAGATGACAGAATTTTCATTTTTGGGTAAACCATCCCTTTAAGGTGCTGTCATATTATGCCTCAAATGTACAGCATTACAGTAAATACACAATTGCTGTATGAATTGTGCTTCATACATCACAACATTGTTGATAATAATGTAACTTCAACAGAAATTTTACTATGTCCAAATTTGCATACTTATATAAGCTTTGTTGGTAATGTGAAAGTACATTCTTCTGAGAGTGTAGCAAAAGAGTATGGCAGTATTGGGACACACAGTAATGTATCACATCATGAAATGTTGATACAATAGCCTTCTTGCTAATTGTTCATGTAAGGGTTAGCATATAGCTGAATTTGTTTCCTTAAAATTCATCATTAATGCACTTTTAGGTTTGTACTTTTAAAAACACAACACACATCCTGTTTAAGATGCAAATGCTGTGCACCATGGGAGTTTTTTGAAAAACAATATAAAAGATATGCCCGTTGGAGTCGTGGACTGGCTGTTTGCTCCAAATACACTGACCCTTGGATGTGAGTTTGAGTATCAATAAAACTGTTAAAAAAAGCGAAAATAATCAATTTAAGAACACATTTCTATGTTTGGGAAAGCATACTACCACAAAACTCTTATTAACTGTGTATATTTTGCACATTATGTATTATTCTGTATGCATTCGATACCTGTAGCCTATTACATTTGCCAAAATGTGCAGTATTCAGTATAGCCTAAAAATGTGTGGAATAAAATTTCCCATAATGCAATGTGTGCCATTTGACCATCCGTCTCGAATAAGTGATATCAACCACAATATCAGAGTAAATAGTTTATAACATGTTTTCTTGGCGTTTTATTTGGTCAGACTGCAAGACATTTTTTTTTTTTAATTGTACAATATAAAATAATACAAGGATGCATTAAATTGATCAAAAGAGCCATAAAAGGCATTTAAGGATTTCTAATTCAAATTTTTTTTTTTTTTTTTTTTTACTTTCTATTCATCAAAGAATACTGGAAAATCATGGTTTCCACAAAAAATGTTAAGCAGCACAACTGATTTTAGCATTGCTAATCACAGGAAATGTTTAATATAACATGCATGTTGAGGTCCTGTTTAAAACAAGTGGCAAGCTATTTTAAATGTCATTTTGAAAAAAAATATTTGTGTTACAATTGGCCTTAAATTTGTGAAATTGTCACCTCTCAGTAACAATGGTGCAAAGCCTGGGGTAATTGCGGTTGTATTTGGCTTTAGCAAAACTATCAACAACACTGTTTTGATCAGGAAACGGGATTAAAGGATTAGACAGGAATGTTGCCTCTGATTAGCTCTTGATGTGGAATGAAGGTGTTAAGATGAAGAGAAGAACTAGGAAAAGGTTTGTTTCAAGGGAACATCTTTCACTGTGTCACAGCGTTTGCATGTTGAGCTGCAGATCATTGCATTAGCAGCATGCAAGTGTTGAGTGCACGCATGTGCATGTGAGTATATCCGAACAAACACACGTGTGCCTACAACCACACATACTCCAGCCACTACACACTCAACCTCTCAAGCTGTCTTTCCTCAAAAAACTGTCAACAGCCACTAGCGGATTCAACTCGACATCTGCAACGTCTCAGACATCGCTATTGTTTTTCCCCCCTTTTCGCTCGCTCTCTCTCTTTCTCTCTCCATCTCTTTTGCCCTATGCTGCTCAAACAGGCCTACCCAGCTTTTGTTTCAAAAAGCTGATGAAATTGTCCCATGGTCTACAGCTGGTCCTCTGGACTTGACTTTGAAATCAGAGCCGGCCGCGGAGATGTTTGCATACCGCTTGTAAGCAGTGAGTGGGTTCAAGAGACCACGTTAATTAACGGAGAGGATTGCACTGGTTTATCAACAGACCTCCCGTTTCAGCCCATCTCATGGTTTAGAAGAATGTCAAATGGACGTTTAATAGGACGGATGGGAACATTGAACTGACTAGCAATTTGAAGCAAAGCTGAGAAAACGGAAGAAAATAACCGAACACGGTGTTGTAGGACTCGAAACCGGTCTTAGCCTCTAGAATGGTCTTGAGACCATTTTTTGAAGGTCTTGGTCTTGGTCTTGGTCTTGTCTCGACCGCATTTGTATTCAGTCTTGTCTCTGTCTCAGATTAACTCGAGATTTGATTTCAAGATCGGTCAAGAACACAATTGTGGGGATATCATTAAATTGCCGGTGAACTGTCTGATTTATTTGTTAACATCGTTGATGTGATTGGATGTAAAGCATACTGCTTCAAATAAAATCAATTACTTATTTTTAATTTGATGTCTTTTGTTACTATTGTGCCAGGTCAGAATTTAACAGGGAAGTGTGTCAAAAGTATCACCAAAATTAATACAAATGTCTAGAAAAATCAAGATATTCTCAGGCTGTATATGTGGATCTTTCAGGCGAATCTGAGGAGTGCTGGACTTGTCTTGGTCTTGACTTGGTCTCGCTCTGGCTTGGTCTTTGTCTTGTTTTGGTCTTAACCCCTCAAAGTCTTGGTCTTGTCTTGGTCTCAACCCCTCAAAGTATTGGTCTTGTCTTGGTCTCAACCCCTCAAAGTCTTGGTCTTGTCTTGGTCTCAACCCCTCAAAGTCTTGGTCTCAACCCCTCAAAGTCTTGGTCTTGTCTTGGTCTCAACACCTCAAATCTTGGTCTTGTCTTGGTCTTAATCCCTCAAAGTCTTGGTCTTGTCTTGGTCTCAACACCTCAAAGTCTTGGTCTTGTCTTGGTCTCAACACCTCAAATCTTGGTCTTGTCTTGGTCTTAATCCCTCAAAGTCTTGGTCTTGTCTTGGTCTCAACCCCTCAAAGTCTTGGTCTTGTCTTGGTCTCAACACCTCAAAGTCTTGGTCTTGTCTTGGTCTCAACACCTCAAAGTCTTGGTCTTGTCTTGGTCTTAATCCCTCAAAGTCTTGGTCTTGTCTTGGTCTCAACACCTCAAAGTCTTGGTCTTGTCTTGGTCTCAACCCCTCAAAGTCTTGGTCTTGTCTTGGTCTCAACCCCTCAAAGTCTTGGTCTTGTCTTGGTCTCAACCCCACAAAGTCTTGGTCTTGACTCAGTCTCACCCTATTTTGGTCTTGACTACAATACTAGTTCCTAGTCTCTCATATATGGGTGGTTTGTGTAAATGGATTAAAAAAACAATTCACTGATTTGATCAGAAGAACATTTTAGTTTTAGTTTTTTATAGTAGCAAAATACTTAGATTAAAAAGGTTACTGTTATATGTTTTTAACTCAAGTTAAATATATTTTTTGTATTTGTAATATTTACTAAATCTTAGTAAAAATGTAGCTTTTTTTGGATTTTTTTGTCATTTTTAGTAATTTTTGATATTTTTGGTAAATTCTCTTTAAGTTTAATTGTTGTAATCCCTATATGAGATTTTAAAATGGAAAAGTTATATTATATTATATTGCACTCCTAAGTTTGAGGTATCGTTCATGGACATACTGTGCAGGATTCAAAGTTTATTTTTTATTTATTTAAATGACTGAATGACAATTTCTTAACCCAATGCAGGTATTTCCAGAATTAGTTTTGTCTAAATACTAATTTGTTTTGCATATTTTCCATTTTAACTCAACTACATTAGTGGGTCCCAACATCCCTTTATTTTTCTTTGAAGTTCACTAACTTAGATTAGCATATGCAGGCCTGCATAAGTTGGTTAAAGTAAAGTTACCAACCTATAAAGAACATAGTAGTGTAGCTAAAAAGAGTCTTTAAAAAAATCAGCTACCTTGACAAGTTTCTCAAAAGTCTTAATAGCCTTCAAACCTTCTAGAATGTCACATTAACTCATCATTGTCAACTTTCAACAAATTCACGCTCCATTATTTAGCTTGTTAGCATGTGGGAGAAAGAGTGTAGTAGCTCAACAAAACGATTCAAATTCAAATTTTGAAAGCATGTTTTTGATGGTCAAGCACTCATTTAACTTTAGCACCAAATTTTTCTCACATTTTAATAGTTCAGTGTGTATTTCGCAGCTCTACTAATAGGACGAGTGTAGCATTTGACAGCTCGCGGTCTTTCACGCGCCGCTGGAAAGATGGACCAGATGCCCATCACACCAATCCCACTTGTTCCATGCAGTTGTTAGATTCACCAGTATTGAATGAACGCAAAACTAATCGATATCAAAACTCTATTAAAAACACGCTAAGACATTAATTCCAGCGCTAGCGCTCGAGTTTCACACGTTCTGAAAAGTCTGGGGATTTACTGCTCTTCTAAAGCAGTTGGAGTTCAGATCACACAGCGTTCCCACTTCAAAGTGTGCATAGCATCAGAGGTCCACACCTCCTCCGAAGTTTCCCGTTCCACCTTCTCTGTGCTAGCGTCTCTCGATATCATTGTCTGGAGCATTTAATCGAATAAACCACGCTTTGCTTTTTATCTCATCGTGAGGCCCTTTGTTTTCAGCCTCCGAAACAAAAGCATCAATAAATCCTGTTGGCAAACAGGCCGTCTAACATGGAAAAGTGATCCTGGGCTGGAATTACAAAGGCACAGAGAAGGGAATTGAGAGATTAAGCAAAGGATGTGAACGTAATGACTTTAAAGCAGATAATCCTGTGCATCTGGGGCCAGCAATTGCTTGATATTTATAGTTGATCATCAATCTTAATTGGTTTGTTATTCTTTATGAATAGAATATGAACGTGAGCGCTGCTTTGTTTTGCTTTCATTCATGTGTGGTAGGGCTGGGAGGAAATGTAGAGGTGTCTTTGAGGAACATTCAGCTCAGACTCTTTAAGCTGAAAGAAAAGCAACAGCCATGCACTCTGTGTCTATGACTTAGACAGGATTAGACTTATTAAATTTGAGTAGCTTTCTCACACCACCTAGACTTTTTCCCTCCTTTTCCTAATCCTATCAAATCAACATTAAATTTTCTCACTATGAACATGATAGCCAATATATTTGTTATAAGACTTATATTATTTCAATTTATTCCAATTGATTCCAATCATTTTATAACACGTTTCACCATTTCTATATTTCAAAAGTCTAGGGTCGGATATAATTTTTTTTATGTTCTTAAAATAATTTTCTTATGCTCACTATGACCGCATTTATTTGATAAAAAATACAGCAAAAATGTAATATTATTACAATTTAAAATAAGTGTTTTTTATTATATTTTGTATAATATATACAGTATATATATATATATATATATATCATTATTCCTGTGATGGCAGCTGAATTCAACATCAGAATCCAGCATCATTACTCCAGTCTTCAGTGTCACATGATCCACAAAAAATCATTCTGATTTGCTGCTCATGAAGCATTTCTTATTATTATCATTGTTGTAAACAGTTGTGCTGTGCTTTGGGGACATTTACACAACACCGTTTTCAACTAAAAACAGAAAACTTTTTTATGTGGGGGCCTGAAAATTCAAGCTTTTAAAAATCGGGTTTCAAGTCCAAATCCAAATCGTCTCCATGTAAACAAAACAAAAACGTGAATTTGTGATGTTATGCACATGCGTGTTATGTATGCGTAAAGGATAAACTTTTCCGTTTTCAGTGCATTGATGTCATGTAAACGTACCCCGAAATTGTAAAGCTCATGTTCTGTTCTCCCTGTTCCCGTTACCCGATTTCTCGTTCCATGTTTGTTTCCATGGTTTCCAATTGAGTTACACACCTGTTTTTTGTTTAGTTAATTATCATTCACTGTGTATATAAGACCTTGGTTTTCCCAGTTATGTGTTTGTCATAATTAAGTTGAATGGTTGTTGCCTTGTTTTTTTTATTTCTCCTGCGTGTTTTCCTGGTTTATTAAACAGAATTTTTATTCATTCTGCTTCATGCGTGTTGAACTACAATGTGACATTAATAAATAGAAAGTTCAAAAGAAACTGTATTTATTTTGAAATAGAAATCGTTTGTAACATTAGAGCTGTATTCACTGTCACAATTATTACATTTTAATGCATCCTTACTGAATAAAAGTATTAACTTCTTTAATCTTGATTTTGAACAACACACACACACACATTTTTAAATGTAACTTTTTAATTTTATTCATTATATATATTTAAATTCATATCTATTTATTTTTAAATATTTATTTATTCTATTTTTGTCATGTCATAGGACACGTCACATTGCGTCTCTCTGTGTGTGTTCTACGTCATTTACCAGGAAACTAACACGACTACAAGACATTTACATTTTGGCTGCTTGTTCGGTGGACAGCTTTATGACTCTATTCTTGTCCTCAGCGTCAATTGGACACTAGCCAATCAGATCTAAGTAAGTACAACTCTTTTTATGTATTTTTAATGTTATGTATTCCTGTGATGGCAAAGTTGTTTCTTCAGAAATCACTGTAATATGCTGATTTGCTCAAGAAACATTTCTTATTTCTTATAATTGTTATTTTATTACAATATGTTGAAAACAGTTGTGTTGCTTCATATTTTTGTGAAAAACATGATACATTTTGTTCAGGTTTCTTTAAATAGAAAGATTCAAAGAACAAAAATAATGACTTAATGACTTTACTTTTGATCAATTTAACACATCTAAGTGATGACATTGAACATTTTTGATAGATTAAGATGCTGTCAACATGCAAATGATCGATCTATATATCATCAGTATCAACACAAACATATAAAAATGTATGGATGCTACAGCCAAACTTTACATATAATTTGCTACAATTTCTAATGAAATTTCAGAAAAAAATCTAGTTTTTTATATTCTTTTTTATATGAACTTCATTGAAATTTTATCCTTTGAAACAATTAGTGTAACCAAACTGTTTTATATTTTAAAAAGCTTGTTATATCAAGCATATGAATGCATGAAAGGTCAAAGGTCATCTACTCTCCAGACACACGCCTGGCATGATGTTGTGTCCTGTTGTCGACTGGCATATGTCTGTCTCAGAAGCTGATAATGCCCACTGAGACCAAAGCCATTTCTGGCATTCACGGGGAAATGCCATAAGCAGGCAACATAATCTTCCTGTCTGATGTGTGTCTAGTACATCTAGTCAGTTGCAATATGGAGTCTACAGTCAGTCTGAGCATTTTCAAATGCTGAATTTATGCCCAAATGATCAGTAATTGTCTCATAGTGAGTGATAACGTAATGCTGCCAGACAGCGCTGTAGGATTTGGCCCAGCGCCAAGCGCCATACCTACGTCTCCATGCTTTTTGCCAAACATAAAATGCCAGAGGGTCTAGATCTTCACGGTGTGCAAGCCTGCTGCTTTCTAGTGCTCTGTGCTCGGGCCAGGCAGATAAATTCAGTATTAGAGCCGCACTAAAGAGGGAATGAACCCAGCAGTAGATCTGGGCAATGACCACACTTCTGCTGCAGCTGCCCGACTGGTAAAGAGCAAGAACAAAGGAAACATACAGTGGGGTCCAAATGTTTGGGACCACTGTGGAAAATTCCTACAGTACTGTATTTTGCATTTTTTTTTTCTAATTTAATGTTTTTTTGTTGTTGTTTTTTTTCTAAATTATTTGAACAGGATAATGTATTTGGTTACTAACGACACTATGGGAAAACTCCTTTTCTCGAGAATATTGAAGCCTTTATTTTAAAACGCAGTGCAGTTGCAAAGTCAATAGCATAGGATAGAAGCTATAAACTAGATAGAAGGAATAAACAGAAACACAAGCTTGTCCCTGTAGGAAGGCCTAAGCCCGAAAAATCTTAAACAGAGAGTATCCACGCTTGTAAAGCGGGGACCGGGAGGTTATAGTATCTAACAATAGTAGATGGTGAGGACCAACCTGCCACCACATAGATGTCTTCTATTGGTATACCACTAAACCAGGCCCACGAAGAGGCCATGCCTCTGGTAGAATGAGCTCTCACGCCTATTGGGGCACTGAAGGCCCACAGAGGTGTAAGCTAGAGAGATAGCATCCACTATCCATCTCGATAGCCTCTGCTTAGTGACTGGCCGACCTTTGGTGAGGCCGCCAAAGCATACAAAGAACTGCTCCGATTGTCTGAACGCTGCGGAGCACTCCAAATAGACTCTGAGAGCCCTGACTGGGCAGAGCAGGCCCAAGTCTTCATCTTCCTCGGAGGCGGGTTAATAATAATAATAATTCATTACATTTATATAGCGCTTTTCTCAGCACTCAAAGCGCTTTACATAGAAGGGGGAATCTCCTCAACCACCACCAATGTGCAGCATCCACCTGGATGATGCGACGGCAGCCATATTGCGCCAGAACGCCCACCACACACCAGCTTACTGGTGGAGAGGAGACAGTGATGAAGCCAATCAGTATATGGGGATGATTAGGAGGCCATGATGGACAGAGGCCACTGGGCAAATTTGGCCAGGACACCGGGGTTACACCCCTACTCTTTCGAAAGACATCCTGGGATTTTTAATGACCACAGAGAGTCAGGGCCTCGGTTTAAAGTCTCATCCGAAGGACGGGGCCAGAAGGGTTAAGCCTTCTGGCCCCTTTTAGGAAGCGAATAATGAGATCGCTTTTTCCCATGGATTGACCACCCATGGGAGTAATGCAATGCAATGGCTGCCACATATACTTTGAGCGTGGAGGGGGTCCTGCCCGCGTCCAGCAGCTCTTGTAGGAAACTACTAGTACTAGATGCAACTCACATGCAGCTGGTTCTACGCGACGAGCAGTGCTCCACTTCGTGAACACTGCCCACTTTGAGGCATAGAAGCGTCTAGTAGACGGAGCTCTAGCCTCTCTTAAGGTGTTCTGGACTCCCTCTGGGAGGTCCCCGGGTACCCAGAAAAATATTGGGCAGAGAATGTTGCCTTCTGAGGCGAAGAGGTCGACCTCTGCCCTGCCAAAAGTGTTCCAGATCCACTGGGCCGCCTGTGGGTGAAGAGACCATTCCCCTGGGTCGAACTTGTCGACCTGGTTCAGGATGCCTGGCACATGTGCTGCTCTCAGCGAGCGCAGGTTGGCCTGAGCCCAAAGGAGGAGAAGTCTGGCCATTCTCCCCAGGTTGGCTGATCTGAGGCCACCCTGGCGGTTTATGTAGGACACCACTGACATGTTGTCCCTTCGGACCAGCACGTGATGTCTCCTCAGTACTGGTAGGAAGAACTTCAGGGCCAGGAAGACTGCTCTCATTTCGAGACAGTTGATATGTAGGCGCTGCTCCGGGCTCGACCAGAGGCCGGAGACTGGCCTGTTCTCGCACAGGGCTCCCCAACCTAGGTTGGAGGAATCCATCGAGATCACCTTCCTCCTTGAGGAGCTACGGAGCTAGAGCTCTGACACACTCGTGGTCCACTTTGAGCCGCAGGTGTCCGGAGCGCCAAAAAGCCTGACTCGCTTAGAGGCGAGATCTTCTCGATGGCTCCCTTCATAAGAAGTTCTGACACTTCGGTGCGAAGGATGTGGGCTACACTGCCTTTCACCGAGGTCTCTATTACTGCACGAAAGCGCGGGGACCTGCGAGCGAACTGGAGCCAACCCCCGTTTTACAGTGTTGATAACCCAGTCTGATATCCCGGGGATGGCCTACCAGGCCTCGGCCCGGGAGGCTAGGGTCTGCATGCATGACGTGACGCTCTTTATGAGTGTGTCTGACGCTGCCGTGGAGGCAGTGTTTATTATTAGTGGTGCAAGCTTTGTAGCGGGCTTTGCGACTGATGTATGAACAGTATGAGCCGCCTGAACTGAAAAGGGGGCTGCTATTGATACACTCTTTATTCACTCTGACTGAGCTGCCATAATGATGGCGTTCGCCTGAAACAGCGCCTCGTGAGGCTCGCTTTTCATGAGAGTGTTTATTACTGTAGTGGAGACAGTATCTGATATCAGTGGCGCATGCTTTGTAATGGGCCAGGTGACCGATGTTTGAACATTTTGGGCCGCCTGAACTGTAAAGGGGGCTGTTATGAAAACACTCTTTATTCGCTCTGATAGAGCTGCCATAGTTACGGCGTTTGTCTGAGGTGGAGCACGCTTTACAGCGGACCCACTGGACGACTTTAATATTGGGGGAATAGACAGAAAAGTGATCATATTGTGCTTTACTTGTTTCGCTGTGGAAACAGCGTTTGTTTGCAGGGGCGTGTGCATGATGACGGGCCCATTCACTGCAGTAAAAGCATTTACAGTCACCTGAAGTGCAGCAGGAACTGTGAGATGCGCACAAGCTCTCTTCAAAGGCAGTCCGGCTGCAGTGGGACTCGAACCTTCTCGAGCCGTCGATGACCGAGAGCGTAGCAGAGGTAGAGGATTTCATGCGCGCTGAATACAGGGCACACCATGATTTCATCAGGCAAGCAAGGTGCTGGTCTCTGACGGGGGGCATGCTGGCACCCTTGTAGGAAGCACCCATCGAGCCTGCTCACGGTGGGCTCCTAAGGCAGAGACCACTCGATGCCGAGGTTGCAAACGGCCTTCGTGAGGACGCGGATAGGCTCAGCGTCGACGTTTACTCTGGCTCCGTCACAGCTGGTCTGAGACTGAAGGTTAGGGTCCAGTGTGGAGTTCGGCCAATCCTCTCCTTCAGACGCAGCGAGTGAAAAGCTGTCATCGCCTTCTTCTCCTGAAGCACCGAATGAAATGAGGTCTGCCGCTTGAGACAAGGGGCAGAGATCCATCCGCGAGAACAGCACTGGTAAAGGGGGTCTCGCAAGGAGAAATTGCCCTTCTCTCTCTTCTCAGGCATCCTTTGTGCACGTCGCTTCTTCCGTCGAGGCTCGAGAGAAGGAAGCGGGAGAGGCCCAGACACGGCGTGCACTCACTGTGACTGTATCCCGTCGTGCAGAGGGGCTCCGCACGTGGAACAGTTCGTGAAAGGCATTTGCAACAACACTAGGACATTTTCTCTTAATGCAGTTGTCGCGACGGCGAACACGCTGAAAAGCTTTGAAAAGGATATAGGCTTCTCTCGCCGGATAGCTGCAGGTTAAAGTAGTGATGCCGGTCCTCTGAATCTGCTTAGCTGGCAGGTCGCTCGTTCCGCTGCAAGGTGCACTTCGACGGCGAGATCTCTGGAGAAGTCAACGATGTAAAGTTTCGCTGAAGGAGATTAAGGGCCCTATTTTAACGATCTGAAACGCAAGTGTCAAGCGCAAAGCGCAAGTAACTTTGTGGGCGGGTCTTGGGTGCTGTTGCTATTATCCCGGCGGGATAAATGACTCTTGCGCCAGGCGCAAATCTAAAATGAGTTGGTCTGAAGTAGCTTCATTATTCATAGGTGTGGTTTGGGCGTAACGTGAAATAAACCAATCAGAGCGTCATCTCACATTCCCTTTAAGAGCTGACGCGCTTTTTCCATAGCGGATTGCTATTGTAACGGTGGATTTGCCAGGCGCGCGCCAGGAGCGGTTCACAGCCAAGGAAAGCAACGCCCTCGTCACGGCCGTAAAAGAGAGAAGTTACATTGAAATGGAGAAACCCACCCAAATTAACTTCGGTTAAACAGGCGTATGATAATTTGGGTAAATGTGTAAGCTAGATGTATGCTTTTATAATAAATTGAAAATCTATCTATCTATCTATCTATCTATCTATCTATCTATCTATCTATCTATCTATCTATCTATCTATCTATCTATCTATCTATCTATCGTAATAATGTATGATTTGCAAAAATGAAAACTGCTGCTTCTGTGTAGATGAGAGAATCAAAGTGTAGGCTATGCGCGTTGTGCACACGCTACATTGATTATGTAGCATGCGCCCTTAAAATAGCATATGAATAACATGCGCAACGCGCCACTGATTTAAAAAAAAAATTTCCTGGTTAGTGGCGCAATTGTTTTCGAAACCATCAAAATAGCATGAAGGAACGTTTGCGCTGGAACACGCCTCCTTTTTTTGCGCTGAACCGCCCAGGGAGCGCAAGTTCATTCCCTAGTTTAGCGACGTGCTTCTGTGGAGGGAAAAACGTGCTTTGCGCGGGTGCAAAATAGGAATGATACATGCGTCGGTGTACAAAGTCAATTGCGCTGGGTGCAAGATAGGGCCCTATATCTGACTCTATGATGAGCTGGCTGGGCTATAAGCCACGCCTCTTCTGGCAGGCTCAGACGCACTCTGGCGCGAAGCGCCCTGATTGGTCCGCAGCTGGCCCGCCATAGGATGTGCAGTTGCTGCAGCACAGCCAATAGCAAGCTAGACACTCTGCTCTATGCTCGCTGTGCAGCTGCGGCTTCAATATTCTCAAGAAAAGGAGTGTCTAAATAGACGCAACACGAAGTGACCGTTCTAAAAAGGGAACAGTTTGAGTGAAAGGTAAATTGCAAAATAAAGTTTGAAGACTTTCAAAGCAAATGTGGTGCAAACAAAAGAAAACAAAATAAAAGAATACAACACAAAATATATCAAAAGCAAAAAAAGAAACGAAGCAAAAAACAAAACCCATATATAATATTTATAAAACGGTTAGTTTCAATCCTTGATTCTGATAAAACGATAAAACACGGCTATGACCGCTTCACCCAATGGTTCTATGTGTTCTCCTTATTACTGGTGTATGTGTATGTAAGTTCTGTGTACATCCTGTGTAAGTTTTCACTTTTGAGTTTTCTGGTGTCGTCTATGTTTGACTTGGGTTGCCTCTCCTGGAATTGTGAATTGTGGATACTATTAAACTTTGTTTGAACTCTGAACCTTTGTCTTTGTGCATTGATACAGCACAAGTTTGTCCTAGCTATTAATAAATAAATTAATAGCTAGGACAAAAATAGGAGCGACCCATTTATCTATTAAATTATTAATATATAAATGTTATGCTTCACATAAGGAAATCATTTTAATCGTTTTCTTGCATATAGGGCATATGTGGGTGGCAGATTTCCCATGATGCATGCTTCAGCCATGTGTGTGCCAGCAGCCATGCATTAGATGGCCTCAGCCTCTGGCACAGCAGTGAGCTGTCTTTGACTAAGGCCATAATTATGAAAGCTGTTTAATCATACGTCTCATGGGAGATCGACACAACTTCTATGCGCGAAATCGCGAACCCACTCAGCAGACGCCACAACCCTCCGACCCCTCGCACTCCTCAATAATCCTTCACAGTTAATGCATCAAGCCGGACGATGCGTGCTCGCATCCGCCAGGAACACCCCCCGAATTTAAGACCATGACCCACACTTACACGTGTTCAGACGGACGGACGCACACTCGGCTGTACACTCTGCGGGGGATTTTCTCTTCGTCTTGCTTTTTTCATGGAGGCATCTTGTTTTTTCGTTTGCTCCGTGACATTTGTTCTTGCAGCTGAACATGTGCAGCACAATTTCTTGATTCTTCCAGGACGGACAGCTGTGGTGCAAATTATACTTAATCCGTTTGCTTTGGGAGGATTAGGCTGGTACAGTGTGTGTGGAGTGGATGCAGGGGGTTCAAGCTCCCCCTTGGGTCATATTAACCCTACACAATCAAAAGTCCTCACGTACCCCGGTACTTTCTTTTGACGTGGACTTAGAAGTCGACCATGAGTCACGAACTGACCATTAAGGAGAGAATCAGAGTTTTCGACAGGCTAATTGGCCTGTTGTTTGAAAGCACATTTATATAACGAAGAATTTTATTTGTGTATAATGAGTGGTTCTGTTACAGGAAATTGCATAATTTAGTCTTTTCTCACATTATTATCTTTTTATCTGTAGGAGTTTTATTTTCAAATGTCATATGAAATGTTATAGCACTGGGTCCCTTTTCAAATCATTAGATGGAATATGGATTGGCTGCATCCCACAGGAAGTTAAACTGAAATGACAGGAAGTGAGTTGCATTATTTCTAAAACACAGAAACGAGTTAACGTTGTTTGTACTTCTGGTTCCATCATCTGGAAGTCAATTGCTTTTTCTTAAATGGGTTTTTGGTTACATGCCTAACATTTTGGCATTAAAATTCATAAAAGTAGTGTTCATTTGTGAAGATTATCATGATGAACAAAACATGGAACTATCGTTTTTGTTGGTCAGTTTACTGACATTTATACGCTGGGTTTATTTAGAGTACCAAATAATAGGCTACATTTAGAATATACAAAGTAAGAATGGCGTCTCACAGAGATCAACATACTTTTAATGTTCTTTAAAATAATTTCATATATTTACTCACCCTCATATAGTTGTTATATTATATTTAATAAAAAAAATAAAAAAAATAAAAAACATTCCTCACATAAATCTATCATATATTGCACAAGATTAATTTTTATTCATTTTATTGTATTATTTGGGGAAAGACAATAAAGCGCTCTGGGCAAAATAGGAATATGCCACCCCCTACGTTCAAATTCAAGAGATTGACCCTACCATTGACTTAAGACAGGTGTAATGAATTAACAGTTGACTCACCATTTAAAAGAGGACCTATCTTGCTTTGGCTGCTGCAAACTTTTTAATTATCTTGGATTAATCCAATTTGTGACAGATTTGGTGCTCAATCCATTCAAACGATCTTGTGACATTGTCGATCGCAGATAGTTCTTCACAAGTTTGAGATGCGAAAAACTCCTCTCTCCTGATGCCACAGTTACCGGCATCTTACCTTCCTCGTCGTCGGCCTTCGTCTTTCCACCCCTCTGCTCTTTAGTCTCTGCTGCACTAGAACTAGCTAGACTAAGGTTAGGTTTAAGGTTTCCCTTTCGGGAAAAAGTTTGTTCATTTTGGACAGCTTTCCAAACATTTCCATTTTGAACATCTCATTGTGATTACCCATTACCACTGCTCAGAGTATGAAAATCGAATTCTCTGCTCTTTGTGGCAAAGCCATCCATCGATTATTCAATGATTGTGCTCATCATGGTCCAGCGCCCTCGGAAATTGCCCAGTTTGCCCAGCGCTTCCACCGGCCCTGCTCGACAGACACAGTAACTAAAAAAACTGATTTTGTATGATGTTGTGCAGCTGCATAAAGATTCTTCAAAATAAAAATCGTTTAAGTATGGAGCAACATGAGTGTGAGCAAATTACTATATAACTTTTTGAGGTTAACTCTTTAAATGAGGAAGATGGTGTTCATCCTTCCAGCCCATGTCAAAACAGTGTTAACTTCCATGTTTCGTGTTTGGATGAGCACTTTGAAGTACAGCCTTTCAGCAGTGGCATCAAGCATGGCATGGGGCTCAACATTCTCTCTGCTTCTATTATGGAATTGAATCATTTTAACACAGAGAATATATTGATTTCCACAGGAAGACATTAAACCCCCTTGAAAATTGTGCGGGTAACTCAAGCCCTCGCAGCGGAGCGGAGGGATTTCTGCAGCACTGAAAGACTTTTGTGTGCACATGTTGCACTTGAAATCTGCGTGCCGTGGCACTCGTGAGGTCGTTTACTAGTTATTCTCTCTCAACTGATGTTGAGCCATGAGTTAGTGTGATGAATGCTGCCTGGTTCTTTACTAACAGCTGCATCAGGTGAATGCCAAAGTTTCACTATGATTCCACCTTGCCTCCGATGCTCGGTTTCAAATTGAATCTATGAGACACCGGTGTTTCTAGTTTGGCTGCCAAAGTTAACATGTTCAAGAAATAGTTCACCCAAAAATGAAATAGTTCCCATTTTGTCATCATTTACTCATCTTCATATTGGTCCCATCTGGATTTTTTTTCTTCTGTGGAGAATAAAAGATAATATGTTTTGAATAATGTTCATGCTGCTTATTTATTTACTAAATGAAATCATATAGAATACAATAGTACAAAAAAACACCACAAAATAGACCATATGGCTATATGCTAGCTGGCTATACATCATTAGTCCATACATCATGTATTATATCATATCATTTAGTAATTTAGTCATTTAGCAGACACTTTTGTCCAAAGCGACTTACAAATTAGGACTAAATTAAGCGAGTCATCGTAAAGAGGCAAAAAACAACACAAGAAGTGCTCAAAATACAAAATACGAAGTTCAGGCATTGTTCAGAGTAGCATAAGCCCGACGAGCGAGGATTTAAAGGAAAAGCAAAGATTATTCTTTTTTTATGAGGTTAAGTGCTCATGGAAGAGATGGGTTTTCAGTTGTCTTTTGAATGTTGCCAGGGATTCTGCATTCCGGATGAGGGTGGGGAGAGCATTCCACCAGCATGGAACTGGAATGAGAATGTTCTGGAAAGTGATTTTGTGGCTTTCTGTGATGGAACCACGAGACGTCGCTCGTTGACCGATCGTAGGTGTCTGGTAGGGATGTAGACTCATAGGAGTGAGTGAAAGTAGGAGGGAGCTGAGCCTGTGACAGATCTGTAAGCAAGCATCAATGCCTTGAACTTGATGCGAGCAGCGAGAGGTAGCCAGTGCAAAGTGATGAACAGAGGAGTGACGTGGGCCCTTTTGGGCTCGTTGAAGACAAGATGAGCTGCAGAATTCTGAATCATTTGTAGAGGTTTAGTTGCACATGCTGGAAGTCCAGCCAGAAGAGCATTGCAGTAGTCAAGCCTAGAGATGACCAGGGTCTGGACGAGAAGTTGTGTTGCATGCTCAGTTAGGAAAGGCCTGATCTTCCTGATGTTGTGCAGTGCATATATATATATCACATCATATATATCATATCATGTAGTCAATACATCATCAGTCCTTTTTTTGTCTTACCCTGATTCACTATGGTAAGCCTATTAATGGTGTGTATATTTTAGACCTAGCAAGATGGTTTTCACTGGAAATTGTGTACATACATCACTCACCCGTGTGTGTCTCATCATATCCATAAATAGAGAAAAGTTGCTCCAGCTACTTTGGCGGAGCAAAGACCTGGGCGGCCTTCCTGGCTGTGACAGAGTGCACATAGACAGCCTCCGTGGCCTGGCATGGGGGACAACAAATTCATAGACACAGTGAGTTCTTGTATGGGCTCCATGGCTGTGACATGGGAAGGGGTCAGTGATGCGCGGGTTGATCCGAAATGAGCGGGTGCCTGCGGTCACCCGCGGTTACCCGCGGTTACGAGTCATCCAAAAATATTTTTAATGATATTCGGGTCGCGGTCGGTCGGGTCGTTTGAAATAAAGATGCCAATTAAACCTTTGTAATTTATATAGTAGTATAGAGAGCATAAGCGGAGTGGAGCGGTGAGAATCTTCGCTCATCGCTCACGGAACTGTCCACCCCTCCGCTCCCCCGCTCAAAGCTACATCAGGCCGCTCCGCTCATTATCGCTCGATCAGCGCTCAACGCAGTTTGATCCGCGCTCCACTCAAATCGCCCCCCGCTCGCTCCAAAAAGGGGAAAAAAAATCTACATGTAGCCTATATCACTGTAGCTTAGACCACAGCCTTACCTCCTAAAGAACTAATGAGCAACAACAACATTTTTCAAATAGAAATGTTTTATTTCAAATGACAAATTAGGCCTATGTAAGAAGGAATATAGCCTACACAAAGTCCTGTAAAATTAAACGAATAAATGGGCCTAATAATATGAATAACAATTATATAAACAAAAATATAGCCTACATAAAAATTTTTAAAGTAAATTTACTATTAGGCCAGAATTTTGATAAGTTAACTTTTGTGCAACGCGCACGATTAAAATTTAAATGGGCTTATATCCATTGTACACACAAACTGCTGTAAAATAAAACGAATAAATGGGCCTAATAATATAAATAAAATTTATATAAACAAAAATATAAAATAAATATACATAAACGTTTTAAAAGTAGGCCTAGGCTAAATTAACTATTAGGACAACATTCTTATAACTGAACTTGTGCGCAGCGCGCAGGATTAAAATTTAAATGGGCTTGTATCAATTGTTTGCATTTTACGCTGTATTTAATTTAGGCTACACTTTAAGTTACCGTATTCAATTTGCTAACCTTTTGCTTTCTTCCCAGCGTGTTCACATATCACACTGCATGTTTTCGAGAGATGTGTCTTTTTAGATTCCAAAATTAATCTTTAGGCCTACTGACTGAAACAATGTCGTTTTATTCTACCACATAATAGTTAGTTTTACACCTGTATGACTTCTTATTTTCCTTTTTGAAGTAGCCTACTTTTTGAACTCCATTATTGAGCCGAGTTTTGACTGAAAATAGAATCCATCTTGCAGTCATCAACAGTAGACTGAGTCAGGCTTGACTGAGCATGCTTCAGAATCTTGGTGTGCGCGGAGCGAAATTGGAGCGGGAAATAGGGCGACGCTCCATCCTTTTAAAAATGCCGCTCTGCGTTCTGTCCAAGATCCGCCCGCTTGCTCCCGCTCCACTCCGCTCACATGCAATTTTCTATGAAATACATAGGCCTACACTTTATTGGCTGAATAACTGGCGCGAAGATGACGCACGAGCTCAGTCTGCAGGTAGAGATGGAGGCGGCAAGAGAAAAGGTGAAGACTGGGGAGTGGAAGCTCCGCAAATACACAAACAGAAAGAGCAAAGTTGCCGAAATAATGAAAGATAATGACCAAAGTGCTGGCTATGTCATGTGTATTTCTTGCTATGCATTTACTAGCCTACTTTTAAAAAATGCGGGTCAGGAAGCGGGTCGGGTACAATATTTTCTTTCTTTTTTTTTGCGGTCCGAGTTGCGGGCGGGTTAGTTGAAAACGTCGGTCGGGTCCGGGTTGTTTATACATTGACCCGCGCATCACTGGAAGGGGTACAGTGAGTTCATAATCATGGATGACAAGACTTGAGACCACTGGACTTGGAAGCGCTGATACCACTGGGCGTTACATGGTGACATGTGTCTTCTTTTTGTTCATCATGTGACATATACTCATTAGAACATTGTGTTGTTATCTTGTTATCAGTTCCTTGTCATGTCACGGCCACCACGCCAGAGCCTCATCACTTCATGCCTGCCATGCCAGAGCCTCGTTACGACACTGCCGCCTTAAGTCACGCCCGCTACGCAAGAGCCTCGTCATGTAACGCCTTTCATGCCATAGCCTCGTTACGTCACTGCCACCACGCCAGAGCCTCATCACGTCATGCCCGCCACGCCAGAGCCACGTTACGACACTGCCGCCTCGTCACGCCCGTTACGCCAGAGCCTCGTCATGCAACGTCCGCCACACCAGAGCCTCGTCATGTAACGCCCGCAACTCCAGAGCCTCGTCGTGTAACGCCCCCAACACCAGATCCTCGTCATATAACGCCCGCTACTCCAGAGCCTCGTCGCGTAACGCCCCCAACACCAGAGCCTCGTCACGTAATGCCCGCCACGCCAGAGCCACGTCATGTAACGCCCGCCATGCCAGAGCCTCGTCATGTAACGCACGCCACGCCACGTCAGAGCCTCGTCATGTAACGCCCGCCACACCAGAGCCTCGTCTTGTAACGCCCGCCATGCCAGAGCCTTGTCATGTAACGCCCGCCATGCCAGAGCCTCGTCATGTAACGCCCGCCACGCCAGAGCCTCGTCATGTAACGCCCGCCACGCCAGAGTCTCGTCATGTAACGCCCGTCACGCCAGACCCTCGTCATGTAACGCCCGCCACGCCAGAGCCTCGTCATGTAACGCCCGCCATGCCAGAGCCTCGTCATGTAACGCCCGCCACGCCAGAGCCTCGTCATGTAACGCCCGCCACGCCAGAGCCTTTTCATGTAACGCCCGCCAGGCCAGAGCCTCGTTATGACACTGCCACCTCATCACGTCATGCCCGCTACGCCAGAGTCTCGTCATGTAACGCCCGCAATGCCAGACTCTGGTGTGACAAGATCACAAGTGGGAAACAGGGAATCACATGACATGAACAAATTTTATAACAAAACAAAACCTTTCTACTGAACCTGTTTTCATCATCCAGTACAAACTGTACAACTCAGTGAACAAAAATCCCAGAACACCATGTCATTGCTTCTGCACGGTAACTGAGGTTACGTTTCTCGATCTTTGTAAGAATGGAAGAATTCGGTTTCTACCTATTGTAAAAATGCAAAGGTCAATTTGTCAGAGAGCAGGAGATTGTCTCCATGTGTTTTGTGGTCTGAGTTCTTACCTCAATTGTGACCATGAAATCCCATGTGGCCTGATGAGTAAGACGTACTTTTGGTTTGAGTTATGAATTCAAGGCCACTAGGTCTTTGTTTACAATGTTTGGTCAATTATTCTGATATGTGAACATTCAGCTAACAAACTTATGTTCTAAAAGAACATTTGGTTATTTTTTTTATTTTTTTTATATTCTACTAACCCTAACGTTAACCCTAAACTAACAGTCTAATACTCTAAGAGTTAGTTTGCATGTAGTTACAAATTAATGAGAGATCGTTGACATGTAGTTGCAAAGATACTTATAGTTAATAGAAGTGAACTATCGTAATAAAGTGTAACCGAACATTTTGCTAACGTTCCTGTTTGAGTTAAGAAAACAGTATTTCTGAACATTCAAAACATCATCTTTTTAAACATTTTTAAATAAATTGTTATGCAAACATTAAGGGAACATTCCATGTTATCATTTTTCAAACATTATGGGAACATTACTTTTAAATGTTCTCTGAATGTTCTAAATCAATTAGTAACATTTCAAAAAATGTTAGACGAACGTCCAACTAAAATGTTTCAGAAAAAAAACGTTTCATGTACGATGTATCAAATAAAAATCAAATGGTTAATTCAATTTTGCTAACATTTTCTAATGTGGCGTGGTGGTTCTATTAATGTTCCTGGAAGAATGTTTGCTCGAAAGAGAAGCTTTGAGAGAACCTTGCCATAGCATAAGCCAAAGTTCTGAGAACATAACCTGTTAGCTGGGTAAAATCTAGACCTTTTATCACATTTCAATGATTATCGTGATTGTTTTTTTTTAGGATTGGAAAGACTTTCTAGTTTTGAGAAGAGGTCTGTATTTGTATTTGTATTAGCATTAGCATTAGCATTGCAGGAAGATAAATTAAACTTGTGTATAGAGTTGGTAGAATTGTGTAGAATATGTGTGTTAATCCTAAATGCGTAGAAAAACATCTATGAGTAGGCATTGTTGTCTCTTTGTAGGGCCAGATCAGGGCTAATGGTAGATTTTACTGGATGTTTTATGTTTATGGTAAGTGACAGTGCCTGACTGACACTTAAAAAGCTTTATTAGTGCCCACACATGCAGCTTGCTCAAAGTTTATTTGACGTCCAAAATTGTGGTTTCAGGAGATACTTTCTGGTTTGGAGATGATCATAGCTAACCTTGCCATAGCTTGCTAAATGTGCTTGTCTGGTTTCTTGTACAAAATGTAGCTACATATCAATAATTTATAGTGTATATATAGGCCTATTTGCTGTATTAACAAACAAAATGTAATTTAACTTGATTATAAAGCTTCCCATTTAATCAGCATTATGCAACAGGGATTTTAGAAAGGAATTTTTAACATCTGCAACATTACAAGCGTTTTTCAACATTAGTTTTAACACACCACACCACTGATTCTAGGGTTGGAGAAATTGTTTTATTTACATTATTTATTACATAATTATTTTATTATTATATATTAGAGATTTATCACATTCTGTGTGATCTGTTCTGGTCAAATACATTGCCTTTGACCTCAGCTGACAGGTCATTAGAGATCAGATGGAGACACAGCAGTGCACAAAAACCAAACATTTCCTAGCAAATGATTTCCACCGGGGAATTCAGGCCCAGTGGCAGCTGCAGAAACAAGAGCCCTATACCTGCGGATGTACGAGACTCCAGTCCAAGAGAGAGTTAGCCTTTAATCCACAAATGTTCTTCAGAAAGTGCTCAAGTCATTCATAGTGCTTTGTGGAAGCCAAAATGGCTATGAACGAATACATAGCTTTAGCAACAGTATGTCATACAAAAGAATTCTAGATGTCCAAGTTACACATACTGCATATACATATAAATGCAAATGAGTCATATACTGTATAATTAACCAAATTGTTCCATATAAAGTATGAGAATACATTTTAACATTATTATATAATTCAGTTTATTCAAAATTCAGGGAAAGTCACACGTACTTCAGATACTAATGCACTATTAGTGTGTTCGCACTGAAAATTTCAAATAGAAAAAGTGCACTTTAAATACCTGGATAATTCACTTAATTAAGCGAAAAAACTACATGTGGAATGTTACACACTTCATGCACTCTGTTGCAGCTTTAATTATGTAGTAGAGGGGGTGGGGCTATCAGACTCTGATAATGAATGACAAAATAATTGTATAAAACGCATATACTATACACGAATGAGTACATAAGTGCATAGTGTAAAGTGCGTCAAAATAGTGTGTAAGTGCATAGTGTATAGTGTGTTAAATATAATGAATACAAGTAAAAAAGAAAGATCTAAAATGCCTATTTGTGCACTGCAATATATGATGCAAAAACATTATATTATATATATCTTTTTAAAATTATTTGTATAATTTTTGTATAATAACAGTTGTGCTGCTTCATGTTTTTTGTGGATTTTTTTTTTTCAGGATTCTTTGATGAATAGAGAGTTCAAAAGAACAGCATTTACTTTAAATAGAAATCTTTTGTAACATAATCTCAAATTGTTATCAATTTAATGCCCTTGCTTAATAAAAGTATTATTTTCTTAATAAAGAATATATTGAGTATATATCTAGCATGTGTGTGTATCCGTGTGTTAATTCTAAATAGTAAATCTATAAAATATATGTAAAAAGGTCAAATATAATACACTGCATTGAGGTATATTTTCCATCTGACAGTGAAGTGAATGACTTTTTACGCATTAGAAAAGTGGCTTTCTTCAAGTTAAGTGTGAATGTCATTCATTGTGTCAGGCAGCTCATGTAAGTATGGGTGAATGTTTGACCTTCTGTAGCGGCGGGTCGGGGCTCTTCAGATAGGGGCCCATCGGTGGAGGGGTGTGGGGTGGAGCGTGCCAGCGCGAGGGCCGCGGTAGCCGTGGGGACCGCAGAAATGACAGCTGCAGGTGTCGACACGGGCCCGGGGGGAGCAGAGGGCCCAACAGCAACTGTTAGCCTAATGCCAGGAGGATAAATAATAAAACAACTGTTAGATAAGAACGCCTATTCAAGAAAAAACGAGAGAGAGAGAAAGCAAGAGGAGGGGGATGCAAATGCATAACTTGTGGCGGAGCTCTAAATCTGCAAACTTTGGCATGGGAGATTATGTCCAGGGCTTTAATTAAACAGATGTTGCGATGAATATTTCAACTTTTGAGAAACAGGATAGTGGCATGTGCTGATGCAATGCATGGTGGGATCAGTAAATAAGGCACAGAGCACACCATGTGTTTGGGATAATGGGTCTGTATTGGTGGCACACTTCTCAAATACGCTAACGTGTGTGTGTGTGCGTGTGTGTGCGTGTGTGTGCGTGTGAGTGCGTGTGTGTGCGTGTGTGTGTGTGTGTGTGTGTGCGCGAATCAATGTATGGACACACTTCATTAATACCTTAGAGCACAATCCTGGACCAGCCGTTACCTTAAAATCGGTATGAAACATAAGTTTGAGATAGTCTTTTTTTTCCCTGTTGTGATGTATATCTGAGTGAAACGGCTTGATTTTGTCTATTGGGAATTGATTGGATGGTTGTGGTTTGCTATTGGTGGATCTCAAGTGAGTGACAGGTTGCCCCGCCCTCGTGCCAGTAAACACGTCATCAGAGAAGAGAAGAGATGAAGAGGGAGGGGAAGTGATTTGGATTACAAATTAAAAGAGCACATGCATTGATGTAGGCCTGCATGAATAAATCATTTACAATAAACAATACAAATTGTAAAAATAAAAAATGACAATTTTGATTTCATAGTGACTAACACCCAAATTGTCTTTTTCTGACACTATAAACTGGTGACTAGTCAGAAAAATCTACTTTTTTTCTACTCAAACTGCATCATTACACTTACTTTTAGTTTGTTTAGCATTTCCCATTTCAAAGTTTTGCATTTTACATTGCATTTTAATGCATTTTATTGTAATGTGTCTTTTTTTGTTTTGTTTTTAATTCCAATTTCCCTCAATAATAATTGTCCTTACTGTAATATTATTTAGAAAACAGTTATTTCAAATGTATTGAAATCAAATATTCAAATGTCATATTTCACAATATTAATGTTTCACTTTATTTTTGATCAAAATTAATTCAGCCTTGGTGAGCATAAGAGACTTCTTTCAAAAACATTTAAAAATTAGTGTAGTAAACAGTAGTGTGTTCTGTATATTGTACTGTTTATGTACTGTATTATGTACCGTTTTATATTATGTACTGTATATTATGATAATATAAATATGATTGCATTCTAAATTGCACAAAATAAATTAAATTTAATAATTAAATGCAATAATAAATACTTTTCTTTGGATTTTGTTGTGAAATGTGTTCTTGAAGGGCTTAATGAGATTTTTTTTATTTTTTTTGAGATTCTTACTGTACATTAAACTATTAATGTTTTATATTGGATGATCAATACTGAATCCCACTGAAAACACTTTTAGCTCTCAGTAGCCATTTATACGATACCATTTATAACTAAAAATGAACAACTTTTTATGCGTTTTGGCCATTAATTTACACGACAGCAGCGTTTTGGTGGTTTTCCGGTTTCAAAGTGCAAGTTTTTGAAAACGAAACCGTTATCGTCTCCGTGTAAACTACAAAAACGTGAATTTGTGAAAATAGTGATGACATGCGCATGCATATTATGTGTTCAGTCTATACGCGTGTAGTGTTTCTTTACAAAGTGACATTGCCAACTACTGGCCTGGCATGAATAATACAGAGTTTTTGTTGTTTTTGCAGATCCGTGGGAATGCCAATCGTTGACAATGTTGTCTGTATGCAAAATAAATAAATAAAAATAAATGCAAAAGAAAAAGATTTTCCGTTTTTAGTACATTGTTGTTGTGTACGCTCCCAAAATTGTCACTTTATCATAATGCGGGGAACAGGACTCCCCACTTCTGAATGGTCTCCCCCTCCCCCTCCCCCTCTTCTCACTCCAGTATGCCAGGCATCCAGCATGGTCAGCAGGGAAACTCTATCTGCTTTTTGCCATAGGAGTTTGGCCTTGGGTGTAACTTTGCCATTAACTAAAACAAATGCTGCCATATTTTTAGCTTCAGTAATTGCCCTGTCTCAGCATCCAGCTCTTGGAAGAAGCACAGATACACCCCAAACCCCCACCCAGTAACATGAACTCAGGTTAAGAATATTAACACGATGCAGAGAGTCGCAGACGGCCCTGTGATGTGGGCTAGAAGTTTCAGGAGGGATTTTTCCATCTGGAGCAATTAAGAAAATCTAGATTGGATGACAGTTTAGATTCTCAGGGCCCTATCATGCACCCGGTGCGATGCAACAGCAGGCGCGACACAAACGCTTTATGCTAGTTTCAGCCTGACGCAGTTATCATTTTCACATCCTGCGCCACGTTGTTTAAATAGCAAATGTATTTGCGCCCATGGGATATGGTGGAATCCGGCTTGTCCCGTAGATGTTCTGTTTGTGCTTTAACCTCGCGCATGTGCAGATCCGTTTCCTCTCTGGAGAAGCGTTCAGTCTTTCCCCTTGCAAATTCCGCCATGTAAATAGTGAATCCAACATGGCGCAAGCACAACTGGCTTTTAAAGGGAATGGGAGATGAGACTCTGATTGGTTTATTGCACGTTATGCCCAAAACACACCCATTACTCATTAAGAGAATAGGACAACCCTATTAGACCATGCGCCGGGCACGCCGACCATTTTTCCAGTCATTAAACTAGAAAAAGTGGATTCGGACATGCCCTAAGTGCACTTGCTTTAGTGTTTTTGCTTTAGCGCTTTAGACCAAGTTTTGCTTAAGATCTTTTGTGTTAAAATTCAACCTAATTTTAAGTTCTCTTACAGTATGCAGGCAAAAAAAGTCAAAAGCAACGTCTATGGTTTTCCAAGAAAACTTTGTGACATTAAATTAGTAGTGATTCGATCTCGAGTGAAATCACCTGCTGAAAAAACAAACAAAAAAACTGCTGAACAGAGAAGAACAACTTTGTCTGTTGGCAAAGAGAACGCAACAGAGCGTGTAATAAAACCAGAATCAACATTGGCTTAGCTTTTTTGCAGATGGCGAGAACGGAGGGATTTGAAATGTTGTTCAAGCAACGTGGAGATGCCATTTTTATTACTCAACAGGTATTTTATTCAACAGATAAATTGCCATATGTAGCTTTCTAACAGAGTTCACTGGAAAGCATTATCTATTGTGAAGGGTCGTTTCATTACGGTTGTTGTAGAGCTGTTCTGGAATTAGAGTAAAATAAAATCATATATAGGCTCTTTAGGACAGAAAATATACAAAAAACTAAGGAAAATATAACACAATTTTGAAATTGTATTAACACAAAATAATATTTTTTGCAAATATGGTTCAATATATCTCCCAACATTTCCACACAGGTGGTTTCCTCTTTGAATAGCTTCCAGCAGGTTTCACCACAGGTAATAAACATAGTCCTATGTTCAAGCTTGGTTCTGTGTACTGGATCTTTCCAGTAGCTCCGGATGAACTCTACCAGACTGTTCTTGTTACTTGGTAATGCAAGGAACTTTCTCCATTGGGTAATGCTATGTCCTGCTGCAATGTTGCGAAACTGGGTACCACTTTGTGAGCCCCGGTTTAAACACAACATCAATTCTGTGACTGTTGGGACAATGAAGCAGAACCACTGTTAGCAAATATTCTGCAAGTTCCCCAAAGGTTTTGTTGTCACATTTCAGTCTGTTGACGATAGCCATGCCATCAACAATTGATGCTGAAAACTGTGGAATTGTTTCAGCTGGGGCGACATTCTTCTGTAGTACAGACGCTAATGCAGCTTTGTTGGTTTTTCTTAGGAGACCATCAGAAGAAGCCAGAGACCATGGAATTGGTCCATGGCCAATTTTAAGCATATGCTAAGCATAAGGAATCAAAATATGCTTGGGCATTCTTATGGCGCTTTTCCACTGCATGGTACGGTACGGCTCGGTTCGGTACGGCACGCTTTGGCGCTTTTCCACTGCATGGTACGGTACGGCTCGGTTCGGTACGGCTCACTTATGGCGCATTTCCACTGCATGGTACGGTACGGTACGGCTCGCTTCGGCTCGCTTTAAATGGTACCACCTCTGTTGAGGTTCCAAGCGCACCGTACCGATACTAAAATGTGACGTGCAAACACTGCAGATCACTGATTGGTCAGACAGAATCATCACTACCAGCGTCATTGTATTTACAACACGAGACACTAAACCCGCTAGATTTAAATAGCCAGTAGACAACAGCCAACACAGCGCCTGTTTTAAAAGTATTTGCTTCAAAAATGCTTTAAAAAAAAAGAAATGGCTGAATCGTGGTCAGTGGACGAGGTGCAGACGTTCCTCTCGTAGGTTGCCGAGGAGCGGATGGGGAAACACAGAATGAAAAATTTGTATTTAATATGATGATGTCATGGCAGTAGAGACGGCAACTATAAAACGATCAGTCCCACCCACTTTGAAGCGGTACTACTCTGCAGTGGAAAAGCAACCGAGCTAAAGCGAACCGAACCGTGCCGTACCGAGCCGAGTCGTACCACGCAGTGGAAAAGCGAAGCGAGCCGAACCGTTCCGTGCCGAGTCGAACCGTACCGAGCCGAACTGAGCCGTACCATGCAGTGGAAAAGCGCCATTATTCTTCCTTGAGTCACTGCATAAGTTGTATCTTGTCCAAAAGACATGACAAGTCTTCGTACCTTTTCAGAAGCCTTTTCAAATGAGTCGCCACTCAGCAATACAGCCAAAAACTCTTTGATTTCACCAGCCAGCTTTACTGATTTCTGATCAAGTTCTGAAGGATTAGGTGGCCATGATACTGACGGCCACTCTTTCTTGATGGCCGTGTGTAGAATCAAAACGGTTTCCTCTATGCGGTCTGTATAGGTTGTTTCTTGACTAAGCTTGTCACGTATTTCACTGTTCTCCACAACAAGATGCTCCATAGACAAAGTGTCAGGATACATCAGTATCCTGCCATTGTTAGACTAGCAAAAATGTAGGGAATCACCAAACTCTGCCTCTAGTCTTCTTCTGAGGTTCTTGATCGTTGATTCCATCAGAGTATCAACGCCACGTTTGTGCATATACTCTCTGATTCTACATGTGAGAATTGTAATCTTTATAACACAAAGATGTTCCATCAGTTCCTCCCGTATGCATTTAAACAACTCGTCAAATGCAGCTGCTTCTGTGGCTTTATACCTGTTTTGTTCATCAGACACTTCTGACCTCTCTGAAGGGGCATCACGAGATGTAAGGACTCTAGTATAGTTCCTGTAACAACTCTTGTGGTAGTGAGCTTCTGCTGCTATCAGCTCTCTGCTAGTAACTGCAATCATTCTTTTATCCTGGTTGGCTAGAGCTGCATTTCTAACTGCAGCATCAGACTGCCAAGACACAGACTGCATTAACGGCTCTCTATTTTTTGTTCCTGGTCTGAACTTTGAAGACTTCTCACAAAAGATGCAGATTTTTTCATACACCAATGAACTAGAGCTCTGAGTTCGTATGGCCCTTAGCCATTGTTTCTGTTGTAGTATCTAATGGCTTGCTTTTGAGTGTTTCCAAATCCCTTTTCATTGTAAAGAGACTCCGGCACCTCCTGTGATACCATATTTGTGGAACCTCTCCTTCAGAACAACTCTCAGCCAAATTTAATATGTCTTTATGATTTCTTATTGCTGTGCCTTAACCATTGCTGTCCACAAATTCCAATTCTTTTGGTGTTGTTAAATTCTTCTCTGGGTCCTCTTCAGTGCAATGTATTAAACACTTGTTTTCAATTTTAGGCCGATTCTTTTGAGGAGATCTCTCTTCCTGAGCCTTATACATATTTCTGCAAGCAGTAAATTAATTTTATGTTTATTGTCTGCCTTCAGGAGTGTAATATAGTAAATGTCTGCTTATGTGTGTTTCTGCATATAGTGTGCATCTATTATAAAGATATCTCAAGCACCAGTACACGGACAGTCAACAAATGTACAATTTGGGCAATTAGCATTCACTTCACTTGTTGTTTAGTTATCCATGGTAATTAGCATACAATGAATTGACTTAATAGATTAACCAATAATTGTATAATATATAACATTGCAAAATCCATTCTTGCCTGTTACATGGAAGCATATACAGACTGGTCTTCAGTTTAAAACAATGAGTGAAAGCTGTACACCACTATGTTTTATGCAGAAAAATAATCATAATAACTATATTATTGAGACAAGTTAAAGTTTTGACAATATTCCAACCTAGATATCACCAAGTATAAATGTTTTGGTACCAAAAATAATGAATTAAAGAGATAACTGACCTTACGTGGAATTCGCCAAATTTTGGGAGGGTCATACATAAAATTGGTGATTTTTGTACCTTAAGCTACTTACTAAGAATTGCTATCATGCATTTTTGTGGTCCAGGGACATCCCTCTGTTGAATAAAAAAGAGCAACATTGGTGCCCTCTTATGATACTAATTTCTGAAATTTGGGGGTCTGCCTCACGGACTAATAGCTACAGGAACGTAATTATATCTCTTAAGCCTTGCCGTGAATGTTTTATGAGCAGTAGGATAATCATATTCATCCGCAAGGTCACGCAGAGCCGAAGCACAACCAAAAAAAATTTCTTACGCAAAATGCATGCAGTTTTAACCGCTAGAGGGCCAAAAGTTACACAGTGTACCTTTAAAGTCGACATGAAATCAAAATTTACCCTATTTACTTTGTTAACGCATATTACTAGTCTAATTAATCCGTGCAAGTTAATACACAGAAATAAATTGTTTGCCGTGGTAATCTTTAATCAAAGTCTGGAAAGTTACTTCCGGTCTGGAATGGCGTTCCTTTTCTGATGACGTCAGTTTGACGGCTTGGGTTGAAAATGCTTAACCACTCGTTAGTCTGCTATGAGCAGAGATGGAGAGGAGGAGCGCTGAAGTAAAACCCCGCCCTCTGTTCAATATTCCGTTTCACTTGGAAATACGTCACAACACTGGAGAAAAGTCGTTTGCAACTTCCGGTTCATGAGGACTTTAACAAAGCACAGCAAAACACTCAGAATTAGTTCTCCAGAAAGAGCTAACAAAACTTTTTGTTGTAATCTGGATTGGGAGAAATAACAGCTTCACCGCGATATCCTTCTTCCATCTTAGTTTGTGATTAAAGGCGCTTTCATCCCCAGCAGGCGTCTGGCATTGACAAAAGCTGTCATTTCTCTGTGAGGTCGGAGTGTGCCAGCTGACAGCTGCAGGACTCATGCCTTTACCCGCAGTCCTGACGCCTGCCCATGAAACGCCAGCGGCTGGGAGGCCAGTGGAGGGGCGGCGCTGAGCACTGCAGAGCCCATGTCCCATAACATAGCCATTGTTCAGACCCAGGCATGGCCAATGATCATGGAGATCAATGGGATAATGCAGGAGGTGTTATATAATATTCATTTAATTCACTTAGAAATGTATAACTTATAAAACAGACTTTGTCTATTATGTACTTCACATAGTTTTCAAAGCCATTTAAAAGTAGTTTGTGCTTTACTGTATTGGGTATTGGTAAGTAGTATTGGGAAATCGACTGGCCCCAAAAGCTCAGTTCCACGTGGCATAAACTAGTGACACTAGACTAGAAGAGAAAAAGCGTAATGTAAATGTGTTAAAAGCTTAAATAAATAAATACATAAATGAATCAAAACTAAATAAATGATTCGAAATAGAAAATAAATAAATAGAAAACAATCTAAACAAACATGATGGAATGAACAAATAAATAAATACATATTTGAAAAAATAAATAAATGTTTGAATGATTGAATGCATTTATGAATGAACAAATTAAAACATAAATAAACGACTGAATTAATTATTAAATAAATAAGTTGAATAAATAAATAAATGATTGACTAAATGATTCAAAACATAAATAAATGGAATAAAAGATTAAAACATAAATAAATTATTTAAAACACAATTCAAATAAATAAACACAAATGAACAAATAAACAAACAAGTGATGGAATGAATGAATAAATAAGTAAATAAATATTGAAAAAACATAAATGTTTGAATGATTGAAGGAATGAATGAAAGCATACATAAATGACTGAAATGATGAATGAATAAATAAGTTGAATAAATAAATAAATGATTGACTAAATGATTCAAAACATAAATTTATAAATACATATACAATTCATGAATGAATGAATGAATTAATTAATTAATTAATTAATTAATACATACATGCATACATACATACATTTTGGGGTCCAAATTATTGTACTACAATGAACTGCTAATGAGTTTTCTTTTTCTTTTTTTACTGTTCATGCTAAATTAATGACATATTTCACACTGGACTCATATAAACTGACTGACAAAATGAGTACAATTTTAATTATTAAGCCTTTTTATGTGTGAAGTCTGCGATGGTCAGATTGACCAGCATCAGAAAAGATGTTTAATTTCAGAAGATATTGTCTAAACCAGATCATAGCAAGAACAGGTCATATCGTACTGTAACAACTTACATAAAAAATAGAGTGCGACTGAGAAGTCCACTCACATTCAGACAGTAGACACACAGTCACTGCAGCTGAGTAACTGTTATATAAAGTGTCACCAAGGTAAATGTCAAAAGGTCAGATATGTGTGTAAATTGCTTTGCCAGGGTCAGTCAGTCCAAGTCAGTCCCCTACTTTAACTTTACGTTTTCATACTGGTCATTGATTTAATTTTGCAGTCATGAAATGTGTTATTTAACACGCAACTCTCAACGTGTTTGCCACAAACATTGCTGTAAATCCTTCAGTTTTGTGAAGTGCTTTTGCTGTTCAGCAGTAGTATAGGCAGCTCATGATTTGTCACACAGCGAGATGGATGAAGGAATTGGGGTTGGATTGCCATGAATAGGAACCTGATCTCCAGGCCACCATGAGTTACTGTGAATACTGTACCTCACTTCTCCTCAACAAGCTTCCAGGACACATGTCCCCTCACAGACTAACAGCACCTCGTGGAAGGGGAATATCAAGAATCGCTCAGCTAAAGATAACCACACATACGAATATATGTATATACCTATTTTTAATTACTGCCTATAAAGCTACTTTAGCATGAGAATACACATTACACTTTACAATAAATTGGGGAATAAAATCCTATAGATAAATAATCTAGAGATGTGAAGTTTGCTTTGATCTTATTGTGAAATAAAAAATTAAAAAATTGTGATGATATTGATAGAGATGATGTTTGTTTGATGGAGAAAAAAATAAAAAATAAAAAAAATAATATATATATATATATATATATATATATATATATATATATATATATAGTATTGGTGCAAACTGCTGACCCACAACCCAAAAACACATTTAAAAATAATTTCAGTATTCAAATCTTAGATGTTTACAAAGATCCTTCTATTATCTATTGAAACCCACAATAGTATATAAAATATCAGTAAGGTTAATATATATAAAATCATAATTTATTGTGTACTTTCAATTGGGAGGTGCTGTCCTGAACCCTAACCCCTAAATGTCAACTTAGGAAAATGATATTGAAATATTTTTTGCAATTTTTCCATGCTTGTTATGAAAAAAAATTTATTTTATTTTTTTAAGTGAAGTAAAAAAAAAAGATATTTATTTTATATTTTCTTTGTCAATTTTGAAACTTTATGTTAAAAAATGTGTCCCGCGTTTTCACTACATTTCTGATCAGGAAATATTATGTCACTCTCTCTCATAGCCTTTTTTCATTGTAGAAAGGTGCCATCATTTTGAGGGAAAAATCTGAAAATCTGTGTGTAACTTTAAGGAATGTCACTACCAAACACCTTTTTTTCTGCAATTAAGTAAACTTTTTTTGGGTGTTATTCCATAAAATGTAGTTTTTATGTGTGTACAACTGTTCAGAACTGTGCTAGCTAAACATTTCGATTGTGACATCATTGTTTTGGTAGTGACAAAAAGGAAAACATAATCCTTTATTTGGGGGAAACAAGCAAATTTTAGCACAGTTATGCAAATCATTAGTATATTTTAGTATGTTTTAGTATGCGAGTTAAAATTCTGTAATGTCTGTAAATTCTGAAATGTGATGTGGCCTCTACCAAAACATTACATGTCCCCTCACAGACTACCAGCACCTCGTGGAATTGAAATGGAACATTTCAGAATTTACAGACATTACAGAATTTTAACTCGCATACTAAAACATACTAAAATATACTAATGATTTGCATAACTGTGCTAAAATTTGCTTGTTTCCCCCAAATAAAGGATTATGTTTTCCTTTTTGTCACTACCAAAACAATGATGTCACAATCGAAATGTTTAGCTAGCACAGTTCTGAACAGTTGTACACACATAAAAACTCGATGTCACTACCGAAAATGTCACGACCGGAACATGGGATGTTTGTCAAAAATTAAGTATATTTAATAATCAACTAAGATATTATGATAGTGTTTGGTTCAATGTATATTCAAACTAATGAATCCTTAACTTTGAAATCAGTATGATAACCTTTATGCCTTTTACAAAGAAAGATTGGATTCAAAATACAAATCTCAAAAATTACAAAGAAATATTGTTAAAATTGTAATTATTGATTTGAAACTTTTTAATAAAATATCACAAATATATATTTACAAGGTAGATGTAAACAACATCTTAATAGGTCAATATAGCCTAACCCTTGTTAATAAATTATTTATTAGCAGTGACAAATTTGGGGAGAGGAAAAATATTCCAAAACTTTCTGAATATGAGAATTAACTGCACAATTACTAGAAATGTGAGCCATGGATGTTATACAATTTGTATACATGAAAAAAATTGTGGAAAAAGGCCGTTTTTTTCAAGATGTTTCCAACTCTGACTTCGAATCAATTCTGTAGAATGGCCCATATACACAAACATTATTTTTAATATATTTTATATTATTGTTTTATAATAATATTTAACAAATGGCAAGATTGTTCTCGTTCCAGTAAAGTATTAGTGAGAGTATTGAGAATTTAAAACAAAAGCAAAAAATGAATCGTATGATGAATCGCTCAGCAAAAGAGAACCACACATAGGCTATAGTATGAAAAAAAAAAAATTTTTGATATATATATATATACACAGTATATGACCTATTTTTGAATTACTGGGTGTAAAACTACTTTAGCATGGGAATAGAAAAAAAAAACAGACTTTCGATTTCGGCCTGGCAGATGATAAAATGGGATAAAAAACAAAACAAAAAAACAATAGAGAAACTACACCCTAGCAACATCATAGCAACACCCTGGCAACCACTCACACCATGACAATCGTGGCATTGACTTTAGCACCACTTCCATTTTCTTCAGATTCAGAAAGACTAGAATTGTAGTTTTTACACAAGTAGCTCTATTCTGTTTAATCACGCGGTATTCAGTTGTTGCAGTCACACACCTTGAACCACACACATTTTGGTAGGTGCCAGAGCATTTAGTGTAAGTGCTAGACTAACACATTTGCCTGTTCCTTTTCAACACCTTCACAATGTGGCTCTTCCTGTGAGCTTGAAGGACAAGGGCTCTGGAGGCCGATCGCAAGTGTAGCAGAGGTGTGTGGAAAAATATACTCTCAAAGCTTTGATGGTTCTCGATACAACTTTATAAGAAAAGAAAAAAAATACAAATAATAATAATATACATTAAATTCATTGACATCATTACTCACCATGTTGTTTCAAACTTCTTTTCGGTGGAAATAAAGACATTTACTTTTAAACTATGGGTTGGGAACGACATGAGGGTGAGTCAAAACTGGCACATTTTGAATTGCGTGGTGAAAAATCCCTTGAATTGATTAGTAAAGCTTGTTATAAAACAGGGTTATGCAGATGACACTGTCTAGTCACTGCATTATGATGCATAACTGTGATGACTTACAGGAAGAGTGAGTGGACTGGTGGAATATCAAGACTTGCTTTCTCATACTGCCACCTAGAGATCAGTGCTCATATTACCTCTTGCATCAATATTCTCGATGCAAAGCATGTTTTGATCTTATTCCCAAGTAAAGGATTGTTTTTGTTTTGTTTTGTCACGATTTAATTGAATGTAAAGTTCGTCTAGAGGTTAATATTTTTAAATAGAACCCCATTCAATGATGAACATCATCACTAGTGAGAATGAGACATTACAGTGAAATGCAATACAACGCACATGTGAAAATGTACAAATCTTAAATAAATGCTATGCAACTAGAATTTCTTGATTATAATATGATGTTAAATATGAAAGGTGTCAATATAAATATGAAACCTCTGAATAGTCAAATGCTGTTTTTAGCGTACCCTTTCAAGTAAAAGAGGAAAAGTTACATATTTAATAACCAGTTGACATAGGCCTGTCCTGCATAACTTGAGAGTGGAAGAGTGATTTAGCATCATAGTCTTTTATCATCTCATATTCAACTCTAAAGGTATTTTTAAATGAAATGCTTAAACAGTGTTTTTGAATTCATTTATGTCCGAATCTTTATTCTGTCCTGGCCCTCTAAAGTTTTGTCCGTCCGTGTGTTTTGATGGTGGGTTGATGAGATAGTATTACAGGCTGTAATCCCTCTCTGTAAGCCTTTGGGTCAGTGCAGGGGCTCGAACCCCCCAAGAGCACCACACTGCCAACAGCTGAACCAGCAGGGCCAACCTGGCGTCTTCCCCTGAAAATGAGCACTGGACACATGTACACACCCACATACACTGTCTCCCACACACACACACACACACACACACGAGAATATGCCAGCACTGACCTCAGGACACATACAAGCACGCACATTATCCTGTGAACGTGTGTGGTCTTAGGCCTAATGTTTTGTCATGGTGATAAATAATGATAATTACAAAGCTCCCCCAAAGAGCGGTGATGTAGAACACACACAGGGTAAAATATTGTGAATTACGGTAGATAAACATACTGTGTGATAAAAACGGTACTGGTAGGAGTTGATAGGAACTGTAAGCAGTTGGTGTCTTGTTATGTCTACCCATAATTGTCTATGAATGGTACATTGCAAAAAGGGATAAGGGGTTCAATTATTTTCATTTAAATGGGCTATATAGTCACAAAAATGAAAACTACAGCCTATAACCCCGATAACAATATGATGTTATATTAGAAGGATGGATGGACAGACGGACAGACAGGCAGACAGACAGACAGACAGACAGACAGACAGACAGACAGACAGACAGATAGATAGATAGACAGATAGATAGATAGATAGACAGACAGACATATAGACAGATAGACAGACAGACAGATAGATAGATAGATAGATGATAGATAGATAGATAGATAGATAGATAGATAGATAGATAGATAGATAGATAGATAGATAGATAGATAGATAGATAGATAGATAGACAGACAGATAGATAGATAGATAGATAGATAGACAGACAGACAGACATATAGACAGACAGACAGATAGATAGATAGATAGATAGATAGATAGATAGATAGATAGATAGATAGATAGATAGATAGATGATAGATAGATAGATAGATAGATAGATAGATAGATAGATAGATAGATAGATAGATAGATGATAGATAGATAGATAGATAGATAGATAGATAGATAGACAGACAGATAGATAGATAGATAGATAGATAGATAGATAGATAGATAGATAGATAGATAGATAGATAGATAGATAGACATATAGACAGACATATAGACAGACATATAGACAGATAGATAGATAGATAGATAGATAGATAGATAGATAGATAGATAGATAGATAGATAGATAGATAGATAGATAGATAGACATATAGACAGACATATAGACAGATAGACAGATAGATAGATAGATAGATAGATAGATAGATAGATAGATAGACAGACAGACAGACATATAGACAGACATATAGACAGATAGACAGACAGACAGACAGACAGACAGATAGATAGATAGATAGATAGATAGATAGATAGATAGATAGATAGATAGATAGATAGATAGATAGACAGACAGACAGATAGATGATAGATAGATAGACAGACAGACAGACAGATAGATAGATAGATAGATAGATAGATAGATAGATAGATAGATAGATAGATAGATAGATAGATAGACAAAAACAGTCATATTGTGAAATATTATTACAATTTAAAACAGCTTGTTTTCTATGTGAATATATAGTTAAATGTAATTTATTCCTGTGATTCCTGAATTTTCAGCATCATTACTCCAGTCTTCAGTGTCACATGATCCTTCAGAAATCATTCTAATATGATGATTTGATGCTCAAGAAACATTTATGATTATTATCAATGTTGAAAACAGTTTTTTACATTTTTATTTCATGATGCTATGATGAATAGAAAGTTCAAAAGAACAGCATTTATCTGAAATCTAAAGCTTTTGTAACATTAAACACTACCGGTCAAAAGTTTGGGGTCAGTAAGAATTTTTATTAATTTTTTTGGGGGAAAGAAATAAAATAAATCAATACTTTTATTCATCAAGGATGAGTTAAACTGATCAAAAGTTACAGTAAAGGCATGTATAATGTTAGAAAATATTCTATTTTAAATAAATGCTGTTCTTTTGAACTTTCTATTCATCAAAGAACTTTGAAAAAAAAATACACAACTGTTTTCAACACTGAAAATAATAATGAATGTTTTTTGAGCATAACATCAGCATATTAGAATGATTTCTGAAGGATCATGTGATACTGAAGACTGGAGTAATGTTTTTATTTTTATTGTTTTTTATCAAATAAATGCAGCCTTGGTGAGCAGAAGAGACTTATTTTAAACATAAAAACATATTCGTACCGATCTAAAACTTTTGACCAGTAGTGTATAGATAGATAGATAGATAGATAGATAGATAGATAGATAGATAGATAGATAGATAGATAGATAGATAGATAGATAGATTATTATAAACAGACAGACAAATATATATATATATATATATATATATAGATAGATAGATAGACAGTCATACATATAGATAGATAGATAGATAGATAGATAGATAGATAGATAGATAGATAGATAGATAGATAGATAGATAGATAGATTATAAACACAGACAGACAGACAGACAGACAGACAGACAGATAGATAGATAGATAGATAGATAGATAGATAGATAGATAGATAGATAGATAGATAGATAGATAGATAGATAGATAGATAGATAGACAGATAGATAGATGATAGACAGTCATATAGATAGATAGATAGATAGATAGATAGATAATTATTGCACGCAGCTCAAACACTACATTATTTGAAACAGAAATACTAAAGATGTTTAATATTACACAGACAGACAGATAGACAGACAGACAGACAGACAGACAGATAGATAGATAGATAGATAGATAGATAGATAGATAGATAGATAGATAGATAGATAGATAGATAGATAGATAGATAGATAGATAGATAGATAGATAGATAGATAGATAGATAGATAGATAGATAACGTCCTTTTTCTGGAAAAAATGCCTTTGAATCCCCGTTCGATGTGTACTAATAAAGCTAACAGCAATATTACAGCAGAGATCGACCTCTGACCGACGCCTGATCCTCCACGGAGACAGTGCTCCGCTCACTGACTCACTGACTGACGGTAGAGACGCCAGCACAACCAGCAACACCAGCTAAACACCCGCTGCTCAGCATGGAGAGAAAAGTGGCGAGAGAATTTCGGCATAAGGTGAGCTTTTAAACCGTTACTGTTTAACTTTAAATATGTGTTGACTGTTTTTATTAGCATTAGTTATTAGTGGTCTAACTTAGTTATTTAGCAGTCGCTGCCCACTGTGCCCAATGGCGGAGAAGCACACATAGGCTACTTCATTTTTACGCTATAAAATATTTGTAAAGTATGTCAAATTAATATTCGCCTAGCTTCGGACAAGGAAAGTAGTATTATATCCATAGGATCCGTCGTTATTTGATCGGTAAAATTGTCCAAACCCAAGACCTAAAAGATGTCCACACCTAGCATCACGACAGTTTTTCTGCTCTGTGATGTTTTAGACGTTTTTATTTTTTACAGTGAACATGTAAAACATGTTACTTGTTTAATCATTTCGACGTAATGGCTTATTTCGTCCAATTTTATTGCTTTACGTAAGCCAAAGGTGCAGATAAAGGCGTAATGTACAGGTAGAAAGGTAGGCTGCACAGTGACGTCAACCGATGTACGCGTTCTGATTGGCTGAGCAGGTGATAGATGTTATGTATAATACAACAGGTGTTATTTACCTTTTGCCTCCTAAATGTAAAGTTAATACTTTTAAATATTTTAATTTGCTATGATTGACCTATTCTGATAGGCTACCTATTAACATGCTCATGCTTATTTTTTTAGACACCACACAAAGGCTTCCCCTGTGAAGTGTGTGTAAGTGTAGAAGTGTAGCATCTGTTGTGTGGTGGACGAGGCACACGATGGACAGTTTTTCACAGCATTAGCTGAAGTGTCAGAAATGTGTGATCAGGCGTAAATGATTGCTGCATTAATCATTCGCCTCTCTTATTGCCTGTAGACGGGTGGGAACGCTGCACAAAAGCTTTGCATTTTATTTTGGTTTCTCCTCTATGACAATCTGTTATATTGCTCCCTTCAAATTACATCTGCTTTTTATGATGTTAAAGTCCAAAGGTGGACTGTCATCTGGGCTGGTCACAATGTTTATGACTCCTTCAATAACCGATGAACACAACGTCACTGTTTTATCACATGTGGCCTGCTATTGGTATTGATTTTGGAACAATGTGGATATGCTTTTTTATTTCTCAACAATGTTCATGTAGTTTACCTACTTATTCATTTATTATGAGTAATAATATGCTATATCTTTTAATAATTAAAACAACCATATACTAATATATTTATTAATGCTAAATTAAAATAAAAACATCACAACTGTTTATCTGCACTCATGTTTAACTTTTTAACTTATTTGAATATGTAAATTGTATTGTTCTTGCTATTTATCCATTCATCCAGCCATTTATTTTTCATTCATTCATTCATTCATTCATTCATTCAACCATTTTATTTATTTATTTATTTAGTTAGTTATTTCACTCACTCATTTTATTGTTTTATTTATTTATTTATTTATTTATGTTTGTTCATTTAATCACTCCATTTATTTATTTATTTATTTATTTATTTATTTTATTCATTCATTCATTCATTCATATAAACAGCCTGTTTGTTTGTTCATTTTTTTCACTCATTTTATTAGTTCATTAAGTCATTCCTCATTAATTCATTTTTTACATAACCCGCTTATTTGTTTATTTATTTGTTTGTTCATTTTTTCACTCCTTTAGTCATTCATTCATTCATTCATTCTTTAACATAACCCGCTTATTTGTTTATTTGTTTATTTTTGTTCATTTTTTCACTCCTTTTATTCGTTCATTTAGTCATTCTTTCATATGATCATTCCTTCATTCATTCATTCATTTATATAACCCACTCATTTGTTTATTTATTTGTTTGTTCATTTCTTCACTCCTTTAGTCATTATTTCATTCATTCATTCATTCTTTTACATAACCCGCTTATTTGTTTATTTATTTGTTTGTTTGTTAATGTTTTCACTCCTTTTATTCATTCATTTAGTCATTCTTTCATATGATAATTCATTAATTCATTCATCCATTCACTCTTTTACATAACCCGCTTATTTATTTATTTGTTTGTTCATTTTTTCACTCCTTTTATTCATTCATTTAGTCATTCATTTAGTCATTCATTTAGTCATTCATTCATTCATTCATTCATTCATTCATTCATTTATCCGTCCATTCATTCATTCATTTATATTACCCACTTATTTGTTTATTTATTTGTTTGTTTGTTCATTTTTTCATTCATTCATTCATTCACTTATTGTATGTTTTTATTTCTGTATTTGTTTGATTGTTTGTTCATTTGTTCACTCTTTTTATTTATTTAGTTCATTCATTCATTCTTTCAAATAACCTTCATTCTCTTCATTCATTCTCTTCCAAAAAACGAAGAAGTTTGGCTTTTCCATTTAACATGCTGGTCTCACATTAGATGAACTTCATTAGCATTCCTATGATAACAATAACGCGGCAGCACACTAATGTAAGGTGACACTGCTAGCATGATAAACCTCTTTATCCGAGGCCAGGAACATTAACAGGTCCAGTGGAGCAGATCTGAACTAATGACACTCACAGTACAGAAAAAACCATTCAAGCATAAACAACATGAGACCCAACCAATCTGAGAGAGGCCTAACTTACAGACGCACAATAGTTCGTCCACCTCCTCTTTCTCTTTCTCTCCCACGACCTCTCTTCCTCGCTGACCTTCCGTCTCAGTCTCTCACTCAGTGAGAGAGAGATGTGTTACATCATTGACTGGCCAAAACGCTTCCTCAAAACTTTTCTCCAGCAGATTAGCCACCACCAGGTAAAAGATGTGCATGCGACTGATCTTCTGATTACTAATGATGGTCTGATCAGAGGTTTGTGTGTTTGTGTTGTGCAGGTGGAGTTGCTAGTTGATAATGAAGCAGAGAAGGACTATCTTTATGATGTTCTCCGCATGTATCATCAGTAAGTATTTTTTTACCCATTTTTTGGATGCGTAATATTAAAGGACCCTGGGTGCTGACATAAGGGTTGCAGGTTCAATCCTAGTTATTGCTGTTGCTCAGATTTAAGGTTTTGAACAATCCATCTAGCAACCACAGCATTGACAACATAGTGAATTTTGCACAGAAAACATGAACATTTGTTTTTCTTTTACTGCAGTTTATAGATATTACATAATTCCTCATTACATAATATCTCTGCTGCAGCATGGGGTGTCTGGAAAGTTTTCGTTACTGATAAATAATGTAATTTTCCATCAGCAGTGCTGGCAATCTGCACATTCAAAAGGACAAACGTATTCGGTGTCTGTTTATCTGTGTGCAATAATAGGAAATGCTGAATACATTCCCTTAGGTCTTTATTTGTGATATAGTGTGTAAATCAACACGTCTTTGCTCCGCTGGACAGAAATAAAAGGCTTAATCCGATGGAAAAGTAACTTGGATCAGATCATTTCCACTGTTCTCCCTGCTTTCAAGGGCAGCCATTCTCTGACGCCCCTTTGTCTCTGATATCTGAGTCAGGAGTGAAATATCAATGATTCATAGAGCAGCTGCCTCTAAATTCATAAGCTGATTTTATGTGGGTATAAAGTGTCATTTTCTTCAACAAGCAACAAATCAGAATGTTTTTAATGTAGGTTTCTATGCCAGGATATAAAAGGAAAACATAACATTTGACAAAGATTTTTTCAACATTTAAATGAATAATGTTTCAGAGGCAGAATAATAAATGCTATCATGATGTATAAATAGTTTCAATTTTATATGTTAAACTACATTTATATATTTTCTTTAAAGGTCCCATGACATGCTACTTTTTGTAGGCTTTAATATAGTCCTTAGTGGTCCTTAGTACTGTATCTGAAATCTCTTTCCAAAAATTCAGCCTCGGTGCAGAATTATAGCCACTACAAGCAAGTCCCAGAATGAGCTTCCTTCAGACGGGCCGTTTCGGTGTCTGTAGCTTTAAATACTAATGAGGAGGAGAAAGGCAGCGCCAGAGCCATAGAGAGAGAGAGTTGCGACACTCTTTGATGTCGCCGCTATGGCTGTCACGTGGTTCATGTAAGCCCCAATAGTTCCAAAACGTACGCTGGCTGTCATGTTCTTCTATGGGACAGACAGCAGCGATTGCATTATTGAACGGTAAATATAAAATAAAACACACACCCAAGTACTTTTTCAGCTGTTATTGCATTATTGCATTTTGTTAATGTCAGTTTTGCATTTGGAGACAAGTTTTAAGCTATATTTTTGGAGGGAAAAGCTTAGTGTTCATGTTCGCATGGGTAGTAGCACTGGCTTTAGCGGCTCTAACTTAACTTTTCCATATCATTCATCTGATGATGGACGTCTCATGATATTTATTTTAGCACAACTGGGCTGTATTAGGCTATTGATTCCCGTGATTTTGCTTATAAATTTTGATTCAGCCATTAGCCTACCTTCGTGATCACGCAAAGAGGTCTGCCGTGGCGGTCCGTTCAGAATTCGCTTAGAAGCTAGCTCACTTCTTCTGATGAAAGTGGCCACCCCCAGGACCACAACGTGAAACATGATCATGTTAAGACTAAGAATATTATTTTAAGATTAAGGCCATACACATTATCAAAACTATAACAGATTAAAAACTAATTTAAGCATGGCTGATACAAATGAAGGTTTTCAAATAAAATATTTTTTATTAAACAATGACAGACAACAAAAATGTGTGCTTGTGTGTGTGAACAAGAAAAACAAAAACCAGGGGCAGGTGATCCATGAAACAGACAGGACTGGTGATGGCCATAACAATCCTAAAGGTCCAGCATTGTTCTCACAAGCCGCTTCACTCAAGACAATAATAACATAATGAAAAGTTAGTATATCCCAAAAAATTAAATTAAATAAAAGTTGCTATAAAGGTGGTAGCGATTCATTACCGAACTCTTAGCTGACGAAGTCGCGCTAGCTAACTAGCTAGCAGGCAGTGCTTGAAAATTGGTTGAAACAACCAACATAAAATATAAATAATTACGCTGTGCATGTACAAATGAAGACCAGTATAAGCATCGCAAAGGGCCTCTGATACAATATAGACAGTTGACAATTCAAAAGAGGTCGATATTTCGGCAACTTAACTCTGGAACAACTCGACGCGCAGCAATGTAAGTGAATGGTGTCCAACGCCCACATGACAGTGTTTGGAACTATTCCGATCTTCATATCCCGGAAGTAGGCGGTTAAAAGCGCCGCCATTATTTACAACGGAGGTCTATGGGAGTGTCGCAACTCTCTCTCTCTATGGCTCTGGGCAGCGCAAGGTGGAGGGTGGGTGTGGCCTTGACCATCTTGCGGCAACGGTACCATGCATGTTTGTTTATGTTGGATATATTGCAATGGCACGAAGACACGCAGTCGTTCAAGCATTTCAGTTTGACCCAGAATCTGATCCAGATGGAGAAGCAACGGATGAAGAAGTTGCAACTCAGCGGCTCCAGCAGGACGTTTCCGAATGGTTAGTTTAAAATATTATGTCTGGATACGGTACTTTATTCGTATGGTTTACAGTTATCATCATGTAGCTAACGCGAACCTACTGTTGCCTTTTCATGAGAGATCTGTAACGTCTGTCATTTATCTTATTACAATTACATCAAGCTCTGCGATCTTGAAATGCGGATATCGCGCGCGCCATATAACCAACAGGGAAACGGTTATCCAAATAACAAAGAAATGTACAACACTCGCGTTACAGTATATGTAACTTGATGCTGTCTATCTTTACATTAGCGCAAGTAACTGCATAGCTGCATAGCTAATGTGACAGGGAGACACAGCCTACGTGTAAGAAGCTAGGTAACCATAAACAGTAAAGCAACACACTTATATATAATTTGTTGACTTACTTGTCCGACGTTCAGCAAGCCCAGCTCTGTATTGACCATTCGATGTTCATTTGTACATCCAATTATTGAGCAATTATTCGCTCAAAAGCCATGATATCTCTCGTGGACAAACTAAAATCGCGCGCGCGCGTTCTACTTCCTAGATCATTTTCTCATGGGCGAGAAATATTCTCTGGGCGGGCAAAGCAGAGAAAGGGGAGGTAACATTTCTCCTTATGACGTCATAAGGAGGAGATTCAAGATCAGCCCGGTTGAGCCTCCATTTTCTCAAAGGCAGAGAAAAATAGCAAAAGCTTGATTTACACCGATTAAAATTTTTAGAAACTTGGGGACCATATACAGGCTAGGGGAACTCATATTAATGTTAAAAAACCTCAGAAAGTGGAAATTTCATGTCATGGGACCTTTAATGATAGAGATATGGGAATGAGGCTGTATTTTGCAATACAGTAATGGGAACTGGTGGAAAAAGAGTTTAATTGAAATGATTTAATAAAATAAAAATAAAAATGACAACATGTATGACAACAGTCATTATTTTTGCAATTTCCGATTAACTTTAAACTTAACCTTATGAACAAGTGCTTTACGCTTTATGTTTGACCTCTCATTTGACTTGACACAAAAGATTGAATAATGATTTAAGATCAAGTATCAAGAGCACAAACTGTTTGTGCTTTTCTGAATTAGCTTTCCTGTTTGCATGTTCTCAATCAGGTCCTGTTTAAATGTCTCTGCTCTGCCCTTTAGATCCATGGACCTGCCTGTCCTGGTCGGTGACCTGAAACTGGTGATAAATGAGCCCAAACGCCTTCCTCTGTTCGACGCCATCAGACCCCTGATTCCTCTGAAGCACCAGGTGCAGTACGACCAGCTCACGCCCAAGAGATCCAGGTGAATATAGAGGATGATGACGTGTTAAAAAAGGGCTGATAGGGTGTGATGCTTCTGTGCAGTATGGCCATCTTTCTCTGCATGAATAACAGAGAAGGCAATAAAGACCGAGAGAATGAGTGCAGTGGAAATCAGAGGAGGAGGTAGAATGACAGCCGCTGCTCTCGTCTCCAAAGAGAATCATTGTTTTCCCTCATGCTCGGTCAGACGTGGTTATGAGCACAGAGAGAAGAAGCTTATTCAACCGTGTCTGATGCACAGCGCTAATGAACTGGATTCTGTTTCCTCTTGCTGTGCCTTTCTAAGAGAAAAAATTATAAAAGTATTATATTATATACTTAAAAACATGTACGCACACGCACACACACACACACACACACTGTATGTTGCGGGGCCTAAAATTAACACTCGCCAAGCAATGCAAGTAAAAATCGGCGTTGGCCGGTAACATTTTTATGAAAATAAATAAATAATAAATTACATTTTCTTAAGTCACTGGCCTTTGGCAGGTGTGGCAAAAAGTGTATGTGTGTATATTTAAATATATATATATATATACACAAATACAAACTTTATTATTTTTATTAAGTAAATGAATAATAAAATATAATTATTAATATTAATAAAGGTGTATACTCTCATATATTATTATTATTACTTAATATAAAATATTTTAAACATTACATTGGTCATTTTGCTCATATATTATAAGTCATTTTTGTATTGGTACTGGTTTTAATTTGGGGGGATTTTTATATCGTTTTTTTTAGGGATTATTGATTTATTTCCAAAACCGCTAAATAGTTTGAAAAAAATATTTGAAAATTGTATTTGAAAATTTGCAGGCAATGCTTTAAGTCATAAAAATTTGACTTGTCAAATTTTTCCTTTATAATTAAAATATTATTGTAATTTGTGGGACATAATACATTTCACAAAATCTCACTTTTACTGATTTTAGATGCCACTCTTTTGTCCACTTCTGTTATGAGCAGGAAGTTGAAGGAAGTGCGTCTGGACCGCACACACCCTGAGGGTCTGGGTTTGAGTGTTCGAGGGGGGCTGGAGTTCGGCTCTGGGCTCTTCATATCACAGATAGTCAAAGATGGACAAGCCGGAAATGTCGGCCTGCAGGTACGAAAATCCAGACAATATTCAAGGATGCCTGGCTATGCGGCTGCTTTTATAACATTTATACAGCATACTTTTATATATATGAGCATGTTGAACATATTTGGACCCTAAGCAGACACTCTTTTGCCTTATATTAAATATCTGACAACAAAAATGTTTAAACTTTCAAATAGATGTGTGTATTTTACATGGCAAACCGTCATGATCAGTGCACCTTCTCTCCACTAGAGGGAGCAATAAGCCTTCTTAAAGTCTTCCTGTCTTCTGTTCCCAAACACAGTTACTGTCCTCTACTATAATCTCCATGATCAATGTTTGTCCTGGAGATAAATGCCATTCAAATGCAGACCATGTGTTAACTTTGTTATGACAGAGACTTGAAATATGAAACTATTCTGTCTAATTAAAAGTATTGTATTATCATTTTTAAAGTAATATTAATGTGGTTTGCTGTGTCTTCTTCAGGTTGGCGATGAGATTGTGCGCATCAATGGCTACTCCATCTCCTCCTGCATTCACGAGGAGGTTATTAACCTTATCAAGACCAAGAAGACGGTCTCTCTGAAAGTCCGCCGTAAGATTTTTCATTTCTATATACACATTTATGGCATCTTGATTTAGCTGTCAGTTACAGTGATTCACTCACAGTTGAATGGTGATTGATGTAACAGTCGAGCAATTCATTAGGAAACAGTGTCTTCCTTCAGAAGAGTTCATTATTGGGATTGCCACTAGCTAAATATCTTATTTATTGACTATTTATTGACGTGTTTTTTGATTATTCCCATTGTGACACTCTATTTACAGATGTGGGAATGATTCCTCTCAAGAGGTAATTTGGTGTGATCAATCACTCTAATTAGAGGAACTTTTGCTAACACTTTCATTCGTCTTTTTTTAATTATTTTTTCATAATAATATTGTCATGGTATTATTGTCCTAATCAGCTCCACTGATGAGCCTCTGAAGTGGCAGTTTGTGGATCAGTTTGTGTCTGAGTCAGGGGTAAGATTTTCCTTCTCCATATTTTAACACTATAAAGCTGTATCATATCTGATACGCAAATTTCCAAAACCTCTAAATCAAAAGTTTCCTGAAAACCTGTTATACATAATCTTACACATGCCTTCTGTCATCTGATAGTTTAGTTTTTTAGCAAGTAAATGGCCTTTTAGTATAATTCAAAAAATTATTCCCCTTCAGTTCATGGTAAACGTGTCTTTTTGTGGTTACATTTTGCATTTTATAAAGTAAACATGAACAACGTTTAAATTGTCTGTAGTTTTTCAAGATGAACACTTACTGGACTGAGGCAACATAGGTTTATCTGAATAGCCATACATCATTTTTAGAAAAATCATGTAAATTGTGAGTTATCAAATATGATGCCTTTGAGGAACGTTTATTTGTTCGTCTCTCAATCATCATTGTGTTGCATTTCATTATATGTTTTGCCCCCACAGTAAAAACTACACAGCTATAAACATAAAACTTAATATAATCTTGCTTAGACATTATTGGGAGATACAGAGTGACAACAGCTGTCTATAAATTGGCCATATAAGTATCAGGAAGAGAACAAAATCTGAGCATATTTTTGCTCAGATTAGTTTTTTCGTCCTCAAGCATAAGCTTTATATTCTCCTATATCATACTATATGTTTTTGGTCTAAGAAAATGTATTATACTGTTTCTTTTATAATAAAAAAAAAAAAAAAAAAAAAAAAATGTATATATATATATTTATATATATATATATATATTTATTTATTTATTTTTATTTTTATTTTTATTATTATTATTTTTTTATAGACCAGGCTTTTCTGGTTAAACCAGTTGAAGCTAATTTAATTTAGCCACATTTTCTGACTCTTCCCTCCCAGGAGAAGAAGACCAGTATTGCTGGCTTGACTTCAATTGGAGGGAAAGAGATCAAGGAAAAAAAAGTATTCCTTAGTTTGGTGGGCACCAAAGGCATGGGAATCAGGTACGGAAGAAACTGGAAGAAACTGATTCTACCACCCATATACACTAAAGTGCACAGTTGAATTACACTGAAAAAGTTTTTTTTTTTTTTAAGGTTTATTGATGCATATTGCCATAATGAACTTATTATAAATTTAATGCAACACCTTGTGACAAAGAAATACTCTCTGTTGTAGCATATCGAGTGGACCAACACAGAAACCAGGCATCTATGTGAGCAATGTGAAGCCGGGTTCACTCTCTGCTGAAGTGGGCTTACAGGTCATTTAATTTAATTCCTAGATTAAACTGAATTAATAGAACATTGCTGTTTGGTTCAACTGCAGTAACACATGAGTGTGTGTTTGTGTGTCTTGTAGATTGGCGACCAGATTGTGGAGGTCAATGGGGTGGAATTCACCAACCTGAGTCATCAAGAGGTAAGTAGGAGCTTGCTGAAAAAGTCAGCCAATTAATTAAGAACCTCTCTGTGTATTTAAACTGCTAATGTGTGTGTTTTCAGGCAGTGCGAGTGTTAAAGAGCAGCAGGAGTCTAACTATTACTGTCCTCACTGGAGCTGTAAGTTCACTGAAAGCCCACTAATATATTTCTGCCATCAGAACATCTCGAACCGAACTCTCTCAAAAAAGAAAGCCATTTGCCTAGTATAAAGCTGTTGCAATTGACAGCGGTGGACAAGGTTATACATTGTGGAGATGTTGTTTGTATTATGCTGTTAACCTCTATGTTATTTATTGGTGCATTTGTCTTTTTTATTTAACTGGTATTTTCATTGGTAAATGTATGTGAATTATGCGACCTGTACAGTATATAATGGATTGTATTTGTGTGTATATTTGTGCAAAAGTGCTGATTTGTCAACTGTATGTTTCAGGGAAGGGAGCTGTTTATGACGGATGAGGAGCGGCTGGCGGCTGAAGCTCGACGTGAGCTAGATAGACAGGAGCTAATGCATCAGAAGAGGGTGGCATTAGAGACCAACAAAATCGTCAAAGAACAGCAGGAGAAAGAGCGCCAGTCAGTGAAAAAACACACAACTGAACACTACACTACACTACCTATTCACACTGTATTCTTTTACATGCAAACGCCTGTAAAAGAACATTTGGTTGGCTCCTTCAAGATATAACTCAAGATAACATAATTTTGTGATATAAGTTTACTTATATAGGCCACATACAGCATGTCAAATACCCAGATTCTACCAGCATAAGTGTCAAATAGCTACAGCAGAATTAAGAATTGGTCAAAAAAGATCACAGACTATCATGTGTAAACCTTGATATTACCTCACATTCTCTTGTAAAACAATTAGGATTCTAGACATTACAATGTACAAGAACATCGAAGAACCTACAAAACATTCGTGCAACAACAGACAAAACACAAATTTAACTTCTTTAACTTCAGTTAAATTCTACTTTTTAATACATTTATGCAGTTATTCTTTAACTGTATCTTTATTATAAACATTGTAGGTACTGTTCTCTTGTGGTTAAAACAAAAATGAGTTTTCACTTGTACTTAAATACTTCTTTTTGCCATTATAATCATGCTTTATCTGTTTGTTTTTGTCTCTTCATGTTGTCAGTAATGAATCTGATGAATCATTACCAATGCTGAAACATTTTCTTCACTTTAAAGACATATAATTAAAATCCCTGCATGAAATCTTCATGAGTTGTTATCAATTGTATTGTTCTATTGCAGGAGAAAGATGGAGATATCACAGAAGACTGCAGAGGAAGAACAACGCCATCGCAAAGAGATGGAGAGGTAACACTTGTATAATGTTGCCAAGCAAAAATATCTTCAAAGAAAACAGACCTCAGATGTCAGAGTAGAGCAAATCGATGTGGATGAAAGCAATGTTGTGAGATGAAAGTACATTGTCCTGTTCCGTATGTCCTAAGTCACTTCTAATTTTCACAACCAATGTTTTTTTGTCCAGTAAAATGGGTTCAAATTATATATATGAGGAATACGACAAATAAATAAATGTGACACACAAAATGTAATGTTTACTGCAAAAGGGGCCAACTTCTTGACATTTGTGTTGATGTTCAAAACAAATTTATATCAACTCAGAAATTATTTAGCAGGCTTGTCTGAATAGGTGTCCATTTAATGTATGTGTTGTGTGTGTCAGAATTGAAGCATCGGAAAGTAAGCATCACAAAGAGTGGGAAGAAGATTGGGGCTCCAAGGAAAAATCCAAATCTCATTCCCCCTCCCCTTCTCCCTCGCCCCAACCACCCACCCGCCTCACACCTTCACCCAAACCCAAAACTTCCAGTAAGTTGACAGCACTTCTCCAGTGCATGAACTTTGAATGCCCTCTGTAAAACTAAACTATTCTCTTAATAGTAAACAAGTATGTTACCATGTCTAAAATGGTACACGTAATGCACCATTACTCCTTTCTCCTCTGCATGAACGGATGTGCATTTATGTTGGATGCATCATCTCTCTTTGTGTGCTCTTTGTCTTTCTGTCTATTTGCCTTTCTGTTGTGCCGTGTCTGTCACTTCCTGGTTCCATCAGCTGCTGAGTCCTATGAAGAAGAGAGCGGAGAAGTAAGTGAAGTATTCAAATGGCATTATAGACAGCATTCTTTGACAAACTTCCCCTTTTTTAAGACTCTCAACTGCATGTAGACTATACTCGTCTTGTTTGGTTGGATCTTTTGGTAGCTTTTGGATGAATGAATCTGCAGAGTTTTTCATGAAACTAATATATCATTCTTGCTATCTTAGCGTTCGGTTGGTTTTACCGTTACGAAGGAAAGTTGCCTACACTCAAAAAGGTACATTGTGTGCTGCAAGATTGTTGTGCTGTTTTGGTGTCCTAGAACTATTGAATATGTTGTTCATCTTGGAGATATGTCTGAAGTTATGGTTTGCATGATAGTTTGGTTGACATTGGTGAAAAGTCCACCAGGTTTTCTCAAATCACTTTGGATATTTAGAAAGGAAAAGAGACCAAAAAGAAGAAGAAGATGTCCAAGACTGACACTCTTCCAGCCGAGAAAAAGAACAAGAAAGAGATGGAGTTTGAGCTGAAACTTGCCAAGGAGAAGGAAGAAGTACTTGAGCGAGAGAAGCAGATGAAAATCAGCAGACTTCTGCAAGAGGTATCAGACTGGTTCTAGTGAGGTTACAGTAGGGTTTGCTGACTTAAATTGTACTCCCAGTTTAATGTGTGTAAATGATTCTGTCTCCTTGGCCTTTGGCCCTCTGACTCTCATTGATTGGTCAAATGTACCCATTTGAACAAAGACTAAATTAAATTTAGCAGGTAACTGCACTATTGTACCCTTACCAATGGCAGTCCACCACATTCTCATTAGTATATCAAAGTTTCCATCTTTGGGTGTGGCTTTACTAATTCAACTAGGTGTCAGAAACTGAGAGGGAAGATCTGGAAGAGTCGGAAAAGGTGCAACATTGGGTGGAAAGGCTTTGTCAAACCAGACTAGAGCAAATCTCCTCAGTTGAAAATGAGTCCCCAGAGGTAAAGTCTATCACATTTCACTCAAGTATCCTAATGTTTGTTGGTCTTCTAGTCCATAGTTTGTTAGTTCAGAGTTCTAAGCAATTAAAGTGTACCTCTAGATGTCTCCAACCCGTTCTCCTGCATCAACTGGTCCCACCAGACGGAGGTTCCCTGGAGGCTTGACATTGGCCACTACTGACCTTGATGACATAAACTTAGATGATGTGGACCAAAGTCTAAGGCAGCCTTTGAAAAGACTAGCCCCAACTCCACCAACATCCAACCAAGCTCCACCTCCCTTACCACGCCCTCCACCCTCACCCCGACTTTACCAGACATCCAACTATCGCCCTCCGTCTCCAAGAACACAGCACCAAATGCAACCAAGTTCCCGACCATCCCCTCAACGCCCACCTTCCCCACCAGCCACTTGGGTACCCTCTTCCTCAATAGGTCAAAGCCGGCAACACCCTTCTTCCCCACTATTCTCTTCCAGGGGTCTGTCCTCATCTCAGCCGCCTCCCCCTCCCCCACCACCTCCTCCTCCACCACCACCGCCTCCTCCTCCGCCACCCCCTCCACCCGTCCACATGGAGGACAAGTACCATGCAGGGTCATCCAACTATCCTCGCTCCCCAAGCTTATCCGAACAAGGGAGTAGGTTTGGGGACAATGGTTACCGGCAGAGAGGGGGCTTCTACTCCACCATCCCCAGTGATCTCTCCCGCCCACCCAGCCCGAAGTTTGACCGCAACTTGACGGTTAGCATAGTTAACATTTTTAGCGGTGTGAGAGTTGATTATGTATGTCATATACATAGTGGGAGTTTTTTGTCGCATCGCAATTCATTCCAATTTGATTCCAAATTGTATCCATGATACATAGTATTGATATCTTCACTGAAGTGGCGCCAATGTTGCATCTGCAACACTGAGCAAAAACCCATAGAGAAGTAAATACAAAGAGAACCCATAGAGAAGCAGTGGTAATTCTGTTTACTTTTCCTATTGTTTTGGAAATTAAGATGCTTGTTTTTTTGTGTGTGTGTGTGGAACTAGCAGCAAGCTGAACATGCATATAGGTGCCGTTGTACTGTCACCCCCAAAAAATATAGTTTTTTGTTTTTACCCACCAATTATGTCATACATACATGCATGCCTTGAGTTTGTTGGTTTGCAGATGTGAATACCCACTTTTAATTTCTTATTGAAGATGTTTGTTAGGATGCATATCATAATTTGGGGTGAAACGCATGTTGTTTGGTTTGACGACTTTGCAGTACCTGTGATTTCTATTTTTGTTGGACTGTTGAAAACCTTGTCCTTGTGGTCCAGGTGATGAGAAACACATCTCATGCTAGCAGAATATCCACCTCTAATAATCCACTGGTGAGTCCTTAGTTTGTAAATGATACATGCTGCTCTGGACCTTCCGCTCCATTTTTAGCACAAATCAGACTTGCCACCCTTGTCTAACAAATGTAATGAAAGCTTAATTCAAGCCGGCATCTCTTTTTCAGCGTAAATAGTTTTCCAACAGTTCTTTGTGCTTAGATGTTTCAATAGATTACTCTGTTTTCCTGCTTTTAATATAACAACACCATTTCGAAACGAATATAGTTGCCACAAATCCTATTTAAGGGGCATTTTTTGAAACCGTAACTCTTTGCACTGTATTATAAATATGCACACCACTTTTTTATTTGTGAAGTAAGAACATTTAAAAAGCCAATTCACAAAAACATAATTATTACTAAAAAGACAGTCTATATATGTCCTTAATGAAATGTTCCTACAATATTTTGTGTTGTGTGATTAGGATTGCATAACTCTTGAAGGTATATCCCGCCCTGACCTTAAGTTTGTGTCCCTTACTGCTAACATCTGCATAGCAAATAGCCCCCAGCCCTCCAAACCAGCGGAGACAGATGAACCCTGTCATGTCCAAACCTGTCATGCTGCCAAGTCAGACCTCACACAGACCCACACTCCGCTCTGAGACTATGGTAAGACAGGGAGAACCCGTGTGTGTACGTGCGATGATGATGAGGAGGAGAAGGAGGAGGATGATGGTGCTGGTGATGCATAAATAAGCTACTATATCTTTATGGCTTTGACTCATTAGTTTGATTGTTGCGCCAATGGCTCTGATTATAATTTGAGTTTTTCAAACTCAAGGAGGACCAGGTAGATGCAGCTTTTACTGATTGCACTGATTCAGAAGGCAGAAAGAGAAGGACAGAAGGGAAGAGGTTAAAAGAGAGATGCTTCTTCCATTTGCGTGCACAATGAGATAGATTATCAGAATTAAAATGTCTTTGATTGATCAACATGACAAACCTAGACATGCTGTCCCTGTCATCCATCAGACTCCCAGTCCTGTTTTATCAGATCACAAAGGAAGTTAATCACTTTGCCCTGTTCTTGTGCCTCCTTAATTTAAGTGAATGGGTGCTTGCCAATTCTGTGGTTATTTTAGGAGGGTAGCAAGAAGGTCAAGAGAGGACAATACCTTGCTGTCTTGAGGAAGTATTCAGTCTTTCTTTATTATTGTTAAAGGTGTTTGCTATAATGCATAAGCCTGATTGTCTATCTTGTTCCCTCGTATCTAAAGAATCAGGTGTCATTTCTCTCAAATGATCCAGTACCTTGTAGCATCACCATCACTGCTGTTCTGTATATAATGGATTTTCAGTTCAGTCACGCAGTCAGTGTCGTCGTAAATCTCACAGATGCCTGAATTCATAGATACTAGTTAATAGGTCTATTTGCCATGCTGAGGTGAACCTTATATGGCACGTAATGAAATGGTGCAAGCATTTAATGTGTGTTATTTTGAGGTGTTTGTAAGAGTCGGTCACAATTATGTTTGTTTCAGCCCCCAGAGATGCTCAAACGGATGGTCACGTACAACATGTCCTTTAAATCCAACAAAAAACAAGTAACTGTCATCATTATTTTGTGTTACACCCCTCCTCTCTCTCTCTCTCTCTCTCTCTCTCTGGCCCTTGAGTGAAGTCTCGGCTGTCTGAGTGTATACATCTGCATGTGAAGTATATACTACATTTCTAACAATATTTCCCTGAGGATATTGGTACAATGTATCCATTTAAGCTGATTTAAAACTAGTTTTGTTTCCTTGACAATAATTAAAGGGGTCATATCATAAGGGATACAAAAAAAAAAAATGTGTGATTGAACCAAAGTGCTGTTGTTTATTTGTAAATGGGTGTCTACATAGAAGTCTTAAAGGCACAAAAAAACCCCCCCAAAAAAATACATTTAAAAAAGTAACTTTTGGTGGATTAAATTATATGAAGATACATTATATGACCCCTTTAAGGTCTGATTTTTGGTTTGTTTGTGGAAGTGTAGATTTTATTCTGTCTACTGCATTTCTTGAGTTTAAACGTGCATGTTATGAATACTCAAGGACATCAGAAGTATGATTGCAATATTACACTTTTTTCAGTTAAGACATGACATTTTCACCTTTCCATGACACTGAACTGCTGAATTAACTCAAATTTCTCAGAATTCTTCTCCAGTCACACCCATATATTTCCATGCAATCATACCTCCATCTTGTTTGTTGTGAAAGCAGCCTCTGAGTCGATCATTTGCACTGCACAAACTGAAGTTTATATAATATTAGAGTGAATATGCAACGGATGGCATCTCTGTGTGTTTCCATTTTGTTGGTTCAGTTTTAAGTGTGTTGTGGTTGTCAGAGACCCTTTATATTGTAACTATCTTTGCAGATGATTGTCTATTGACACTATCCAACTAGAAAGCTACCAATGGATCCAACAAAACAAATGCATACTTTCTCAGTATTAATATGTGCACCATGCAGTACGGTACTGTAGTATATTATGCAGTGTGTTATACTGTTTCATCTATTATGTTATATCATGTTTGATTTATTGACTTTTTATATTGTTTAGTTTTGTATTTAAAAAGAAAGTTAGTCAAATCGAACCTGTTCATGCATTAACAAATATGAACACAATAAGCAAGGTAAGCAACAGATATTTGTTTAAATGTGCACTCGGCAAAATTTTGTTTGCAATGCCGGCTGATATGATAATTGTCTTGGAATTTATACTGACACCTATAGGTGTGGATGTATCATTGCGCATAAGCAAGTATTTTCGGTTACCAATTTCATCATATAAATACACATTCAGCCATGATTAATTCACTCTGATAGCGAAAATGTCCAGCAAAATGGGGGTTACAAAAATAAAGCAAGTAGCATTAAGCTGGTCATGTGATCTCAAAATAGTGCTGGCCACCATGAAGCAACCATGTAGAATTAAACAGATTTTTAGACTAATGATATGTTTATCTCATATGATTGTACACTATTTTAAATATATTCAAAATATGCTATTAGTTTTTGTGTTTAAATTACTTTAAATGAAGAAATACAGAGTTCACTTTTTAAGATCAGATGCTTTTTATAGATTGATTTAGTGGTCATGCCAAACTACTAAGGCACTGATCTGGAAGACTAAACAGCCTGCCATTGATTGGATTAGCGGTGACAACTATCCAGATATATAGTGTTCATTTGACTCTTCTTGGAAATCAATGAGCACTAATTTGTTTTTGCTTAAATTATGTCCTTAGAACGAACCTCATATTTTTACAGACTATACTATACTGTCAGTTTTTCCTATTTGTTTTTTTGTTTTTTGCAGGGATTTCAGAAATACGTGGATGATTTTGATCCATATTCCATGGTACTGTAACCCTTTACATTAACAGTTCTTTCTGCACCCCTTTGCCATTTTTATATTTTTATAACACAGATATGCCACACTCCCTGAGCGTTTCTCTATGGAATATTACTTTTACCATCTTAGCTCTAACTGTGTATGATTTAACAGTTCACGGCTGAGCAGCTAGCTGGCAGAGATGTGCGACTTTTGAGAATTAAGAAGGTAATTGAAAAAAAAAAGAAATGTGAGCAACATCTGTAAAATGTAAACTAATAATTGGGAAAAAAAAAATGTATTCTATTCACATTCTTCAGGAAGGAAAGCTTGATCTGGCCATAGAGGGAGGAATCGACTCCCCATTGGGAAAGATTGTGGTGTCATCTATCTACGAGGGAGGTGCAGCAGATAAACATGGTAAGTCATACAAACATAACACGTTTCCAAGATATCAGAGATATTTGAGGGTTGGTTCTTTTGACTTCAGGCTTTAACAAACACCTTAGCAACCGGACTCTGAAAACTAATGATGATCATGCAAAAGTCTAGTTTATTTCTCAGTCATTTGTGATATTGATTATATTGACTTAATAAAACATTTAGTTTTGTTTCAAAATTACCTGCTTAGTGTTTTCAATATATTACTGTTAATTCTCTATGGTTTTGTTCATGTTATCTCAGGTGGGGTTGTGTCTGGTGATGAGATCATGGCTGTGAATGGAAAGATCCTCACGGATGTGACTCTAGCTGAAGGACAGACCTCAATGGCTCAGGCCTGGAACAGTGGAGGGGTACGGCCCTCATTACACTAAAACAGCCAGTCACTTTAAATCAGTTGATCTGTCTGAACAGATTGTCCTGGGGTGAAGAAGACAATGCAGCTCATTGGAGCCAAATGGTTTGCATTCACGCATATTTAGGGCATTCACACTTGTAGTTCAGTTGTCTTGTTTTTTTTGTTGTTGGCCTGGATCAAAAAAGGAAATTATTCATTTAGTCCTGGTTTGCTTAGCTTTCACACTGTTATTTTTAAGAGCAAAACCTAAAGATACAAAACACAAAAACGGAACTTACCGAAAATCCAAAACACTGCTGTGTGCTGGGCTAAACGTGCTCGCTGTATGTGCGTACATATGATGGTATTTTTACCAGCTGAAAACTCAAGAATAGCTTATAAATTGTGATGAGTCAAAATAGCAACAGGAATTCCTCCGCAACATCGTGAATATAACAAGAAAAAAATAGTTATGCTTGAGCATTCTGTCCTTTTTGGGGTCGCATCTCGTGACTTCTAGATTTCTTTGGTCTGTGTTGCACTCATATTTCAGTCGAACCTTACCAGAATTTATTTGGAAGTGGACCAAGACCCCCTGAAAAGGTGGGTTTTGGTCCTCTTGTTTGATATGCACCAGGGTTCTGATGTTCATAAAGATTCAAATGAACCGCACTAACAGAGCAATCGCACCAGAGTTCATTTTAATCAAACCAAACCTGCCAAGTGTGAAGTTGAACACACCCTTAAATACAACTTTTGTCAATAACACTTTTAACTTTTAAGAACACCCGTCCTTCATCAGATTCAACACATTTCCCACCCTCTTTGCGTTTGTGAATATTTTGACAAATTTGATATTGCTTTCCACTACAAATTAGAGTCTTGCTCTCATCTTACATCTTACCATATTCAGCATTCAAATCATGTTGAAATAACTGCTATTTACAACATAAAAAACATTAACATAATGTCCTAAATTTAATCAACCAAGCCTTTTCAGCCTTCATCGGTTAAAGGGATAGTTCACTTTGAAATAAAATGTTGGTATGTTTTAGCTTACCTCAAGGGCATCCAAGATGTAGGTGTCTTTGTTTCAATTTTTATGTTTTTAGGTCAAACCGTTCTTGTCTGTCAGTCATATAATGCAGGTCTATGGTCACCACCTCAAAGAGCATGCACAGAGAAATCCAAATGAAACAATTCCCCATCGTAAGTACACATTGATGGCCTAAGACACGAAACGAGCGGTTTGTGTGAGAAAACGAACAGTATTTATATCGTTTTTACCTCTTGTACACTGCGCTTGCGCAGACTAAGCCAGAACACGCGCACACGTCACATACCAGGAAGCGCGCGCGCCCTCAGATCACTTGGACGTGGTTGTGTAGAGGTAAAAACGATGTAAATACTGTTCGTTTTCTCACACAAACCGCTCGTTTCGTGTCTTAGGCCATCAATGTGTAATTACGATGGGGAATTGTTTAATTTGGATTTCTCTGTGCATGCTCTTTGAGGTGGTGACCATAGACCTGCATTATATGACTGACAGACAAGAACGGTTTGACTTAAAAATATAAAAATTGAAACTACTGCGGAAACAAAGACATCTACATCTTGGATGCCCTTGAGGTAAGCTAAAACATACCAAAATTTAATTTCAAAATGAACTATCCCTTTAAATTAACTTATAAAGCATTGTGTCTGTCGGTCTCAAATGTAGTCTTATTCTAGTCCTTGTGCAGTTTCCTTGTTCTTCAAGATTTTACAGATGAATCAACACACTCTTGTAGCAATTCATAACTATTTAACATTTTGGCGTTTTACATTGGTATTGAATTCATATGAATTCGTAAAATCTGATTTACATTTTAATACGATCTAGGTTTGGTTTACGGGTGACCTTCATGCTTAGGTTATTTTTCTAAAAAAATCTTACGTTTTCATATGACTTAAATTGTATGACTTTGTCAAACTGTAATTGTTTAGTAAGATTGGTTTGGATGAATATAGAGGTGAACTGAAATGTAGTGATTTATGTATGTATGTCATCAACAAAACTGGATCTTATCAGCACTACCCTAGAAATGAATAATTTCAGAGTACAATGATGTGAATAGCACAGTGTGGAATCTCTAAGGTTTCATTGCACAATTACAGTAATTATGGTAATTTTGACACCACATAATGCTGCATTAAACCAATTTTGCAGAATTACATAGATGCTATTTTAAAAGGTTTATTTTTTTTTTTATTTACTTATTTTTCCTGGTAGACATAAATCACAAGAAAATGCACATGGTCTGTTGCTGTAATGATTTTTTTCAGCAAACATCAAGCAGAAGTGAAGCAGAATGTATCAATAAAATTCTGCCAATGTGCCTGTCAAACATCAAGACAGTAGGGATTTAAGTAGGCTAATGTTATTCACAGTTAACTCATTTCCTTAATGCAAATGAAACGTGTAGGAGGAAAAATCTATTTTATTGTGTATAAAATGTATTTTATTGTGTGCTAGAATTGATCTGACTTCCATCCTTTTGTTCATGTGCATGTTCTTGGCAATTTTCTGTGTATTTGTGTGCAGGACTGGATTGACCTGGTCATTGCGGTGTCTCCACCGAAGGAATATGAAGATGAAGTGTACGTATAGTTGCATTCTTCCTCATTATACAATGACAGCTCCAGTGCTCTCTAAATTCAATTCACTCAATTATAGTATTATGCTTTATGTGGTCTATTTCAATTATGTCCAATGAAAAAAGCAATCAGTTGGGTAAATGGCTCTCAGTGGTGAAGCTGTCCTCTGCTGTATGTCTTCAGCCCTAAAGCAGCATCAGTCAGACCTACTGCAAAGAAAAAGGTTTTCCAAGGCAGTGCCCCTGTGTACAGACAGGGCTACGTCCTTCAGATGAGGACCCCCCACCCCCCAACCTGATCGGCCCATAGCCCAGTGGTAATAGGGGCCCATATCCCCCCCCCATACTATTCTGCAGTGTGCATCATGTACATGTGACAATCTCTTTTCTTTGTCAATCTGGAAACTCAACCAGATGTTTTCATTTGGGGATTTGTTGTGATAATTATTCAATAATGCAATATCAATTGTTGTGAACTGTTATTCACAAGGCTGTGCAGTCGTTCTGATTGATGTTGTTCAAAGGGACTGTTACATGTCATGACTCATGCATTGATTATTGCAACTTTGATCTGTCCTTTTGCTACTGCATGTTACTATAAATGTCTACAGCACTACTGCATGTGGAATTATGAAAATATACTGCCATTGGTTCACTAGGAGCAAACTAGGGAGTTAGAAATGTATAGATGGGTATAATATTTGTACTTGACGGCTGTAAACCATTCAAAGATAGAAATGACGTAGAAGTATGAGTGGCGAGCAAACCAAGTCTTTATTTTTTATCACAAATAAAGAAACAAAAGAAAGAAAATCACTTGAGTCGGGAACACTGCCTCACACATCAAAACAAACACTCCAAAATATCCCCTGCCCCCCACTTTTAGTGAGGAAGTTGGCTACAGCCATCTGTGCCCCCGGCCTGTGGACCACACGTTGGTATCCTTCATGCTGTAGAACCACTGTAGAGGCGCGACCTGGGAACGGGGACAGGATGAGAGAGAGAAGGAAGAGAGGGAGAGTGGTTTGAGAGAGAGAGAGAGAGGTTAATTAGGGACTTCCTGACCCCGGGGCATGCAACCAGATGATCTTCAGCCAGCTGGATGGCCTGGTTCAGCGACGCCGGGCAGCCGAACAACATCAAAAATACTTTAAAATAGTCCGTGTAAGTGTAAAAATAAGTCTCTCTCTCCCCATCCCAGGTGCACGCTTAGATCCGTCTCTCCGCCAAACACTAGAATTAAAGACCGATGTTAGTCATCATTCAGTTAACTTTCTTATTACCGCTCTACTCGGCATTCCTTCCCTTCGCTTTACCACGCCCCCCTCGCCACAAATGCATTTATATTTGCACTACCAGTAATGGCCCGCTGGTTGCAGCAGATAGTAATTGTGCCTTTTGATTTTTTTTTTTCTACCATGTCTTTTTGCACATTCTGTGAATCAATGCAGTGACATTCTTTGTCATTTGATATGTCACTTTCATATATAGCTTATATAGTCTTTGTTGTAAAATTCCTTTTCCTTGCTAAGAGTGCAACCTTTTTTCTTCACCCCTCGTGTGGATGTGAGATATAAAACGTTAGGTTAGGTAGGTAACCCTGGTTCCCTCAAAAGGGGAACGAGACACTGTGTCATGGAGTTGCACTATGGTAATATAATACCCACTATGACATACTCCCCAAATGCCTGCTCACTGTGTTGTGAAATCACCAGCGAGCTAAGCTGTCACTAAAGATTGCCATACAGCACACCTAGTAACCAAGAACTATCAGCCTAAAGCAATGTCCGCAGCTCAATACCACCCATATTACCTGATCTATATGACCCAGGGGTAGAACTGACTAGGAGGATTGCAGGCTCATTTCATCTGCCACCAATAAGGCAGGGCAGACTAGAGGACTGCCACCCGGACCCTTTGCCATTAGTTCCAGAGGGAGCAAGTATTATGTATTCCGGACCAAGAGAGGCCTCAGGAGAGAACACCGTTCTCTGAACTGCCTGCTCTACCAAAATCGGCTCTACTAGGGAACTAGTCGACACAAAACCGTCTGACAATTTGTTGTATTATTTTAATTTAATACTGTGAAGCTGCTTTGATACAATCTGTATTGTGAAAAGCGCAATACAAATAAACTTGACTTGACTTGACTTGACAATTACCTCCACTGTGATTCAGAGGGGCTTACTGAGAGAGTGGAGCGCCACAGCACTCTCATACCACTCCCTACCAAGTAGCACTTATCTACTGATGGAAGATAAAGGACTTTTATGCAAAACCATAGACCTTTATCTATGAATAAAGTATAATAATGGGAACATTGATCTTGGAGTGAGTTTCCTAATTTTACTGTACTAACCGAACGCGGCGCGCTGTTTGATTGCTGAATGGAGAATGACTGAGCTGCTATCGAATGGCTTCAGAAGTCTTGGAATTTAGTGCACGAAAACTTGATGGTGCTTTACAATGTTTTTATGTCTTATAGTGGGGCTTAACAATAACAAAGGAAAGTTTGTACAATATCAGACGTCACTGAGAAGCTGCAGCCGTGGCTGGGAGGATTTTTGGAGAATGAATCTCCCGAGGACTCTCACTGATTTCGGCCATGTATAAAAAAAAAACTTTTAAAAAAAACTTGCATGCTGCGTCAGACTGAGGCATGGACCGGATTTACAGTGAGTTTTCAAAATTGCTAAAATTGATAATCAAACACGGTTTTAATGATTAAATTTTAAACTATAATACTAACCATTAGGACATTTTATCGTGGTTTATCGTGAAACTGGTAATTGTTCCATCCCTAGTTCAAAGTACCCACCGGGTAAAGAAAAGATTTTTCTTTTTCTTTGATCGCTGAAAGGTTGAGCCACAGATGTCTCTCTATAGCAACCACAGCAGCCATTGAACAGCCGATAGCACGGGCCGTCTGCTTAGTGATGTGCAGAGACAAATCTGTGGCCCTGCGAGTTCTTTCACTGCTTCAGGGAGAAGGCTCTTGCCAATGTTGAGTTCTTTGAGCAGGTCAGCCTGATAGGCCTTGGTAACGGCACCGTGGTGTGCAGGGATCGACCAGCCTGATCTGCTTCCTCATAATCCACAAAGAAGATGTGATCCTGCAGGGTCTCGTGGGCAAGGGTGGCCTCTTTATTGATGAAGCCGAAGCGGTAGAGGGGTAGATCGTGAGCGTCTCTTCTACCCTTGGCAATGACTCCAACGTGTCTGGGTTATAAACACACAAGAAACATGGGGCTTTCCATGACCTAGAGAGAGAATAAAATTGCAATTGCAGAGCGAGCTTCCATATCCAGAACGGGACCCTCGGAGTCCATCGATAGAGTGAGAGAAAGGGTGGTGCCTCACTCAGGCTCATCTAAGAGCTTCATCTGAGAACCCCATGAGTGAAGTTGACTCGATGCTCGATGCCAGCCACGGGACCCCACCCATGGGGTGTATAAAAAAAATTCCCCTGATCATCAGAGGGCGAGGCAGGAGCTGAGCTTTCTAAAATTAAAATGCTTGCAGTGCACATAATCAGCTCCTCCGAGAGTTTATCGAGCTCTGCTCCCAAACAAAGAATACACAGCTTGTGTCTGTTGTCCCCAAGAATGTAACGGGGGCACAGTGAAACACATCTCCTGTTCTAAAGACAGACAAACAGTTTTGCACACACAGGGACTGACAAGCAGCTTCTGAAGACAAGTAGCTGGTGACGCTCTTGCGCTGGTGTTATTTATAGAATTGATTACGCACTGAGTTGCCTCACCTGACTTTGTTCTAGGCCAATGTTTTGGCCTGTACTACACGTGACTCGGACACCTGCACGCTCTAAAGGCGTTCCCATTGCGTCAACACCATGACACGGTGCCGATGTTCCCCTCGGAAGGAAACCCTCTTTTAAATATCTATCAGACTAATCTTATTTTTATATTTTCTGTCACTCTTTTTACAGGACTTTCTTTTAAGACGGACCACTGGAGGAATCGATCGAGAGCCATTCCTTAGTAATTTTGCAGCAAGAACATAATTTAGTATATATGTTGTAAGTGAAGCAAATGCAATTATTCACATGATTTATAAATCAAATATCTGTTTTATAAATGCATAATTTACTGTTTGGGCATTATTTTGTTGTTGTTTGACAAAACAATAAATATGCATAAACAAAAAGCTGTTTTTGTGTATTGTTTGTATAACTTCTGATCATTCGCAAATTAAGTGCACATTATGCTATTTTAAAGTCTCTTAATTTTGTTTTGGAGGTCTCCTACAACAGGTTTACATGCATCAAAGGTCAAAAGTTTCATTTTCTAATAATATACGTTGCACATCACCACATCTTTCAATGATTTTCAAATGACTCGTCTGATGAATCAGTCTCTCTAAATTCCTCCTTTCCACAAGCTACTCTGCTCTGATTGGCCAGATGGCCCAGTCTGTTGTGATTGGTCTACCGTGTACAGTGTGTGTCGGAAACAAAAACCTCCATAACCATAACTGAACAACAGCTCCATCTGGAGTAGTACCCCAGAGTGCAGTCTGGATGATGGGGCGGGGCAACACATTGGGGCGTGGCAACACACTGGGGCGGGGCAACACATGTTGCTCTGTCCACCCCAATTTAATTGGTTTATTTTACAGCAATCTTATTGGCCTAGACGATTCAAGCCTGAGCATGCGCATTCCTTTATGTACTATTTTGTGAATGATTTTGCCGTATTAAAGAACTATTAAATGCTAACTCTAATCGTATCTTGTTATAGGTTTACCATGGTAATTTTAGTTAAGATCTATTGGCTAATGTTGTATTGTACTTAAAGACACAGAATAGATTAAGTTATTGTTTAAAAACGAACGCTTGGTGACAGCACCTCAGTGTACTTCAGGCTAATAGAGCTGTTTTACATTAGCGCGTCATTCACTTGGCTTCTTCATACTTCCATCAGGATCGGTGGATCAGCTAAAACTCGGAATTGTACGCAAATTATGATAATTCACTGTATTAAAGGAAGACATCGGACAAACCTGAACGCCAGCAGCTGATTTTTAATTTATAAAAGGAAAATAAAATGTTTAATGGCATATTTAACTCATTTTCCTTGTTGTTTACCTGTTAATAAAATATGAGGGCCAGTGCCTATATTGGTTCTGTATATAGGCCTATGTTATAGTCTTTAAAGGTTCCTGTTTTGTAATAGGCTGTCAGCAGGTTAACATGTAGGCCTGCTACATGTATCTGTGACTGTGACATCTGGGGCCTGTACCATGAAGGTAGCTGAACAAACTCGGGGTTACAGGATTAGTTTTGAGTTGACAAAACCAAACCGATGCAATCAGGCTTTATTGGTACCATGATGCAGCTCATCAACTTTCTCTGTCAACTCAGGCTTTTACCCTTAAGCTATGATTACTCCACACGCGCGCGTGCACATAAAAGAGTGACGTCGACGCTGAACAACCAATCGCGGGTAGAGCGAGAGCGATATATTTTTCCGCGGAGGAACAAGAGATAATCATTCATAATTACGATGAATTTAAATATGTTTTTCAAGCTCGAAACAATACGGTCTCTGCTGCCAAAGCAAGAGAAGACTGTTGGAGAAAGATTGCTCATTGTTAATGTGTAAATTAAACAAATATGTTCTATATTTATGTAAAATTATGTATGTGTAGCCTATATGTGTAATATAGCCTATAGACTATTTTTATAATATATAAAAAATGTGCATGTATGTACTAAGAAAGATTAATATTCATTGATTTTTAGATTTTTAGATCCGAATGTTCTTGGCAGCAGATAAAGACAAAATATAAAAATATTATTCAAAGTGGTGAGTATTTACCACAACCTTTTATTACTTTTGTGAACATTTTATCACAAACACTTGTTTGTAGCAAACAGAAATAAAGAGTTAAATTCAGAAAACCAGAATACACTGTGGCGGAGTAGTTGGCTCTGAGTAGGCAATAAGCGACGGCCGATTATGGATGTGATTACAGGTGCTTTACAATCTGACCCTGTTGCTGGCTCCTCTAAGCAAGTAACACTGGGTACGTGTGCAATATATTACTACTTTTAAATATGGCTGACTGTATGTTCTGCAGTAGAGGGAAATACAGTGTCCCTGTTGAAGCCAGCACACATACACACAGTCTCCCACACAGAGGTCAGTATGCAGCAGACAGAACACCAAACATAACCTGCTTTACAACAGTTATGCTTTACATTGGCCTATTTTTATTAGGGTGGAGGAAATGATGAAGACACTCTGTCTGTGTGTTCTCAGACAGTTGCTGATGTGAATGCACTGGGCTTTTTATTATGGCAAACATTTGAATGTGTGGCATAAAAATTTGATTTGATGAGCCTTCAGAAAACTTGTAATGATCATGTTTGTGGTAGAATTATGTTTCAGGTGGAAACAGACTCAGTCAGGGCCCTGTACAAAAAGGAGTCTTGAACTAGACTGTTCACTAAAGGAGCTGGACTGTGAGCTGAGGAGGCTCCAAAAAAATAAAATAAAATTGGAGATCAAACAGCTGAATAAAACTGATCTCAGTATGTGAACTTATTTAACCAAGTAACACTTTAGTATGAATATTTATTAATGTAACTGTCTCTTGCTCTCTTTCTCCCTCCCATCCCACAAAACCAATAAAACAGTTTGAGACCTATCTGCAGTTTCAATGTGCTTTTATTAAGTGTAATATTGTATGGTGATTGCATCTGCATCTGCACCAGCTGGGTGGTCATGTGTGATCGGGTCAGTTTCATCGGGGAGAAGCTGGTTTTGTGGTGTTTCTCGCTCCTTTCTACTGGTGGCTATATTGTGCAGAATGGCCCATGCAGCCACTATCTGTGATGCCCGCTCTGGTGACTCTTAAGTGCCGAACACAGTTGAAATGTGCCTTTAGGATGCCAAAGGTCATCTCTATCTTCACTCAGGTTTTACTGAGGGCCACATTGAAGCGGTGCTGTGGCCCTGTCTGAGGGTCATGATAGGGGGTTATTGTGTTGGTTTTTCTATTTCAGTTCAAATTAACAGTGTTTTGTACTGTACCAAATTTAACTTGCTTTCCTCAAAGCGCTGACACAACACAGACTCACAGAAAATGTGTGAGACAAGCACCGGAGCCAGGCCATTTGGCATCCAAACTTGATCACTTGTGGTTCATGACCACAAGTCGTCTGCAGATGAAATGTTTAGAAGATCATTGTTATATCTGTTAATGTTACTATTAATTTAAAGATTCATCTCACAGAAAATAATCATCTCACATATTCACATCATCTCTACCTGAACATTAAGGCTGTGATAGGACTTCCTATTAACATAATCTGCCTCATGTTCCCCTAGAGCAGTGGAGATTGGAGCAATAGACTGCATACATGTTCCAATGACTCTCGGGAATCCTATCATGAGATTAACAGAATAATAATAAAAAAGATTTAAAATAATTCTTAACATGTACTGTATTGTATAGTACATTTGAAATTTGCCGTGTTTTCCCCGAGCTTCTGTGCGTCACCCACCGTGCAAGTATGTACCACTTGCAAAAAAACGCAACGCAATATTTGCGGTACAGTAAGTGCATGAATTCGACGTGTTAAATTATTCATGTGCGGCTCAAAAAGTTCGCAAAGATAAGACATTGCTTCCGCGGAAAATCTGTATCTTTCATACAATTAACTATCAGGAAAAGCAAGGGGATTTTGTCTGGCTAAAAACTCTTTCTTTACGAAGTGCTCGTCTAACAATTTGCGCTGAGATGTCACAGGATTTGGAAGAAAAGGTGAAGTCATTGCAACAGACACTGGGAATAAGTTACGTCACCTATGTTTCTTTGCTCTCAGCTGATTGGTCAAACTTCAGTCTGAGATCTTGAATCCAGAACATAACCTGCCCCGGAGCAGGTTAGCCGTGCAGCGTAAGATACCATGGCGACGAACTCCGATTAAAGCCAAGCTACTTTCATAGTACCTAAAACCCAGGGTTGGCGGAAACTAAACTGAAACATAGCTGGCTAGCCACCTAAACCGGCTTCATGGTATAGGCCCCAGGTATTAAAAATCGAATTATTTATTTATCCTCCCCCGCATTGTGTGTTCATGTTATAATCTGCGTCTACGGGATAAACATAGTTTCAAATATTAACGCGCATATAGCTGTAGCCTAACTATTAAAAAAATCACTGCTGTAAATCTGTGCAATATAACAGTAGCCTATTAAAAATTTTATTAAAATACCCAGCAGAGAAGTGATATGAATATTTATTACTTAAATACGCTCTTGAGCACATAAATAATAATATTTGCTATAGGTCGACATAATATGTTTTAGTAAAAAATGTTCCCCCACTTTTCAGCACTGCAGGGTTTTTAATTCCCATTGTATGCAAAAAAATAAAAAATAAAAATAAAAAAACGGCCAGGGCTTGTATTATTTGGTAGCCTATTATTGTCTTATTTGCCACGTGTGATTTAAAATAAAATAAAACACACTTTCGGAACTGTGTCTTACTGAAATACAGTGAATTATCATCATTTGTGTAAAATCCAGAGTTTGTTTTTATTCACCGATCCTAATGGAAAAATTAAGAAGCATAAATTAATTATGTAAAATTACGGAGCCCTGCATGACATTCAGAAAATATTGTCTACTATCAGCCTAACAGGGTTCCTCTCCTTGCAATGCTAGTAATTTAATAGTCATGCTCATTGCTCACTTAAAGTGGCACTGACTTATCTGATGGGTAAATTGATAAATATAATATAGCTAAATCTCAAACATTGTATTATTTATATAAGCAACATATTGCTTTATATCTCCCAGCCCTGAACTGCTCAATATTAAAGCTTATATAGGCCTAAATGACTTTTGGTAATGCTGCTTTAAAACGATGTGAATTGAGCGCTATACGAATCATTTTGACACTTGATATAGACCTAGGTAAATATAGGCTATATAGCCTATATATTGTGGCCACGAATGAAGAATTCGTTCCCCAGATTTAGCAGCACGTAGGCTACATTACATGGCGGTCTGCCAAACCTCCGTCACAAGGACAACTTGAGCAGGACGTTTCTCAGTGATACACTGCTCAGTTTGAGGTACATAATGAGAGGTTTCAACTGTAATTCACCATCAGCATTAACAAGTGTGTGTCCATAAACAAATCGATGTGTTATTTCTGATTTATTGCGGTGCACATTCGTGAACTATATCAATAGCGGTGCATAGGTTAGCCGAGCTTTAAAGTTAATGACTGATGTAACATAAACGTTGGTGAAACAAATCTTAATCCATCCTTTATCTTTACTCAAAGTTGTAAGAACCACTGACAATCTGCATTAATAGATACAGATATAGGTAATAGTGGGCCCACAGCTGATTAGCATAAGTATTTCACAGTAATGATGTGAGTTAGTCAGTTAGCCGGAGACCTACACAATATAAAACACAAAAATAAGTATTTTGAACACCCGGTAGAAAATATATACATCGATAATTAGTCATACAGCCCAGCAAACATAGAATGTTGGCACATTCTAACAACGTTTTAACAACATGACTAAAAAGTACATTTTGTGGTGAAGGTTGTTACAGCGTTGTCACAATGTTGACATTAAACCACCGTTCAGGGCCATTGCTTAAGGTTGTGCCTAAGGTGTCTGGACAACCACTGGACGACATATGTACTCGTCACTCACTGCCCTGCAGCGTGAATCAGCCTTTTAAAATTTACGCATAACGTAAACGCATAACGTCATAACGCGTGAGGGTGAAATAAGCATATCATATTCCACCGCTACACTCACATTCGCCTCAACTGTCGTTTTGCTATTTTTATAAAAATAAATAAAAAAACATATAAACTAATGTAAAAGTCTGCTCAGCATGGTTCACTGATCATGTGACGATGGCGGATGATTCGTTGCAAAACAGAGCCTAAACGTCTGACAAGGACTATCTTGTAGGACTATATTGTATAATCTGTTTAGAAACAAATCCCTTGGATATCCCTATTGGATATACGCATGGCCCATGGGGGCGGGAGTGGCATTGCAAGCCGACACTAAGAACGGGTCCTTCGCGATACTGGCCACTGGGGGCGAGTATACAGGGAAGATACCGGTTCTACACGGAGGCTATAGAATCTAGCGAACGTGTTAGGTGTCGCCCAGCCTGCAGCTCTACATATATCTGTCAGCGAGGCGACTTCTAGTTGAGTGTGCTCAGAACCCGAACGGGCAAGGCACGCCTTGGGCTTCGTAAGCCAAGGCGATGGCATCAACTATCCAGTGGGCCATCCTCTGCTTGGAGACAGCCTTTCCCTTCTGCTGGCCTCCGTAACAGACGAAGAGCTGATCTGAGGTCCTAAAGCTTTGCGTTCTGTCCATGTATAACCGCAAGGAACGGACTGGACAGAGAAAAGCCAGGACTAGGTCTGCCTCCTCCGAAGGCAGCGCTTGCTGGTTCACTACATGGTCCCTGAACGGAGTAGTAGGAACCTTGGGCATGTGTCCGAGCCGGGGTCTCAGGACAACGAGAGAGTTGGCCGGCCCGAATTCTACGCACGATTCGTCGACCGAAAATGCTTGCAGGTCCCCTTCCTTCTTGATGGAAGCCAAAGCAGTCAGGAGCACTGTATGTGTGGGAGTTTTGATGCCCATGAATATTAATGTGATTCACACCAATGGAGACAAAAGACACTCCCCCAATGGCTAATGTCCCATCAAGGTCCTGTGAGGCAGCCTGAACAAAGAATGAGAGGAGATTCAAAGGTTTTGTTTTTCAATCTGTTTTATTGTAATTCCTCTATGCGGAGGAACTAAATGTTGTGCCTCACAAGACCACAGTGCTACATATATAAACACATAGTACCGGTCAAAAGTTTGAACACATTACTATTTTTAACATTTTTGAAAGAAGCCTGCATTTATTTGATAAAAAATACAAAAACAACAGTAATATTGTGAAATATTATTACAATTTAAAATAATGTTTTTTCTATTTTAATATACTTTAAAATATAATGTATTTCTTTGATCAAAGCTGTAGGCTATTTTCCACATCATTACTCCAGTCTTCAGTGTCACATGATCCTTCAGAAATCATTCTAATATGATGATTTGATACTCAGGTATGATCAATGTTGGAAATAATATTATTTATCTTAATATTAGGTCTTAATATTTTTTTAGAACCTGTGATACTTTTTTCAGGATTCACTGATAATTAGAAAGTTAAAAAGAACAGCATTTATACAAAATAGAAATCGCCTCGGTTACGACTGTAACCTCGGTTCCCTGAAGAGGGAATGAGCGTTGCGTCGAGATTTTACGCTATGGGAACGCTTTGCGTGATGATGTCTTGAAGCACATGTAAAATCAGTCCAATGGCGTGGCGGAACGTCAGATGCGGGGGTGACGTCACGTACCAGGAAACTATAAAGCCTGCTTGAAAACAGAGAGCGGCAGCTTCGTAAAGTCTGATGTAGCAGCTGACAGGCATGAAGGAGATATGGCAAGGTGACGCAACGCTCGTTCCCTCTTCAGGGAACCGAGGTTACAGTCGTAACCGAGGCGTTCCCTTTCAAGGGAACTCGCGTTGCGTCGAGATTTGACGCTATGGGAACGTCTATACCAACGCCACCATAGCTACAAGTGTCTGTCCTGTGTGAAATCATAAAGAGCAGCACTAGGATGACAGGACCTGAGACCCTGGTGTAGAGTCCAGGTCCAAGGAGTAAAACCTGACAAAGGTGTGCGGTGAGGACCAGCCTGCCGCATCACACACGTCCTGGAGAGAAACTCCCGAAATAAGGGCCTTGGAGGCCGCCATACTCCTTGTAGAGTGCGACCGGACAGCCATAGGAGAAGGCTGCCCGGCCGCTTCATAAGCAAGCGAAATAGCCTCAACCACCCACTTGCTCATACTTTGCTTAGACACTGGAGATCCCTTGTTAGGGGACCCAAAGCATACAAACAGCTGATCACTTTTACGCCACAGGGCAGCTCTGTGGACATAAGCGTCTAACGCCCGAACTGGGCAAAGCAAATTATTCGTCTCCTGGTCCACATTCTGAAAGGGAGGAGGACAGAAGGCCTGCAGAACAATAGGTCTAGCCACATTAGTGGGGACCTTGGGGATATAACCCGGTCTTGGATGCAGAAAAGCCTTAAACATACCCGGTGCAAACTCTAAGCATGACAGAGCAACCGACAATGCTTGAAGATCCCCTATTCTCTTGAGAGAAGAAATAGCTAGAAGGAACAGAGCTTTCAAAGTCAAGAATTTCTCAGGAACCTCCTCAATAGGCTCAAAGGGGGCCAGGGAAAGGCCTTGCAGCGCAATGGACAAATCCCAAGGTGGCACCCTAGAGCGAACTGCAGGCCTCAGCCTCCAGGTGCCACGAAGGAAACGAGATACCAAGGGGTCTCTCCCCACAGACATTCCACCCAAAGGAATGTGGTAAGCACCTATGGCCGCCACATAAACCTTTAAAGTGGACGGGGTCAGACCTGCAGTGAACCGGTCCTGCAGGAACTCCAGCACTGTACCAATTGAGCAGTTAACTGGGTCCAACCGACGGTCACTACACCAAGAAGTGAATACTCTCCACTTCAGGGCATAAAGTTTCCTCGTGGAGGGAGCTCTGGACTGTAGAATGGTTTCAACAACCTCAGTTGAGAGACCTGACTCTATGAGCTGGGCCCCCTCAGAGGCCAAGCCCACAGCTTCCACAGTTCTGGTCGGGGGTGAACTATCGAGCCCCCTGCTTGGGACAGAAGGTCCCTCCTGACAGGTAGCTCCAAAGGAGGCCCGTCGAGGAGAGACACAATATCGGGAAACCATACTCTGCCCGGCCAGCGCGGGGCTATAAGAAGTAGATGGACCCCGTCCCTGCGAACTCTTTCCAGAACTCCCGGGAGCAGAGCATCTGGGGGAAAGGCGTACAGACGTAGCCTCGGCCACGTCTGTACCATAGCATCCAGTCCCAGAGGAGCTGGATGCGTGAGGGAGAACCAAAGTGGACAGTGAGACGTCTCTCGAGACGCAAACAGATCCACTTGTGCTTGGCCAAACTCCCTCCATATCAGCTCCACCACCTCGGGGTGGAGCCTCCATTCCCCGGGCCTCAGCCCCTGTCTCGACAGAGTGTCTGCTCCTATATTCTGGACCCCAGGGATGTAAACTGCCCTGAGTGACAACAGCTTCCCCTGGGACCACAAGAGGATATGGCGTGCCAGATTGCACAATGGGCGTGAGCGCAAACCCCCTTGGTGATTTATATAGGCGACTACCGACGTGTTGTCCGTATGTACTAGCACATGGTGTCCCCTGAGATCTGTGATAAAGCTCCTCAGAGCCCGGAAGACAGCTAACATCTCTAGGCGATTTATATGCCATGCACGATGATGGTCTTCCCACAGACCTTGAGATGAGCGACCCTCTAGAATCGCTCCCCAACCCGTGAGGGAAGCATCCGTCGTTAGCAGTTTGCGATGACAAGGAGCTCCCAACACTGGGCCTTGGGACAGGAACCAAGGTTTCTTCCACATAACCAAGGCACGTAGGCATCGCCGCGTGACCTTGATTGTGTGAAATAGGTTGCCCCTTGGGGAAAACCCCCTGGTCCTGAGCCACCACTGCAGGGGCCTCATGTGCAGCAGTCCAAAAGGTATCACGTTGGAAGCTGCTGCCATGAGACCCAACAGTCTCTGGAACTGTTTGACAGTGAGAAGCTGGCCTAGCTTTATCCTTTTTACTGCTGTAAGGATGGACTCTATATGTGGCGGTGACAGGCGCGCCTGCATCGACACTGAATCCCAAACCACGCCTAGAAAAGTGGTCCTCTGAAGTGGAGAAAGCACACTCTTCTTGGTGTTCAGCCGTAACCCCAGCTCTTTCATATGGGCGAGGACGACATCTCAATGCCGAATCGCCAACTGATGCGACTGAGCTAAAATCAACCAATCGTCGATGTAGTTCATTATGCGAATACCCTGAAGGCGCAAGGGCGCCAGAGCTGCATCCACGCATTTGGTGAAAGTGCGGGGTGATAAAGCTAGACCGAATGAAAGGACTCGATATTGGTATGCTTTGCCCCCGAAAGCAAACCTCAGGAACTTCCAATGACACGGACGGATGGAAATATGGAAATATGCATCCTTGAGATCTATCGTGACAAACCAGTCCTCGGACCTGATTTGCGGCACGATTTGTCTCAGCGTCAACATTTTGAACTTGAGCAGCATGACTGACTCGTTCAGAACTCGAAGATCTAAAATGGGACGCAATCCCCCGTCCTTCTTTGGAACTATGAAATACCGGCTGTAAAATCCGGTTTCCCTGTTGGAGGGAGGTACATATTCTATGGCCCCTTTCTCTAACAGAGTGTTCACTTCTTGTTCCATAACCAGAACCTGCTCGGAGTCCACCACTGTGGGAAGGACCCCCATAAACCGAGGTGCGCGTTTCTTGAACTGTATTTGATACTCATTTTCTACGGTCTGCAGGACTCATCGAGAAACATTTGGCAGTAGCTTCCACGCTGTCAAATATTCTACTAGAGGTACCAGCCTCTCGAGACTGGCTTCTGGATTTTGTTGTTGTTTTTGAAGGGCGGCTGCCTGTTTAGAAGCTTCTTGAAACTTGTCTACATCACTATTCACCGCATCACCAAACAATCCCGAAGTGGAAACAGGCGCATCCAACAGAAAATGTTTCTCTCTATCCTTGATGTTGCTGAGGTTGAGCCACAGATGCCTCTCAGTGGCCACCAGGGCTGCCATAGAGCGGCCGATGGATTTAGCCGTCTCCTTGGTGGCCCTGAGAGACAAATCTGTGGCTCTACGCAGTTCGCAAACCACATCGGGACCAATCCCCCCGCCCTCATCTAAATCACCCAGTAATTCTGCCTGGTAAGCTTGCATCAAAGACATTGTATGTAAACACGCTGCAGCCTGACCAGCGGCGGAATATGCTTTATTAACCAGGGAAGAAGTGACTCTGACTGGCTTGGTGGGTAACATAGGAGCCTTCAGGGAAGATGCCGTTGCTGGAGAGAGATAGCTCGCAAGCGTCTCCTCCACCCTCGGCATCTCCCCATAACCATGCTGTTTATAATTGGAAATTGTGGAGTAGTGTGATGTTTGTGCACTGTAAACTCTGTATGACATGGGTTTCCCCCACGATCTCGACACCTCGGTGTGGAGATCGGGGAAAAACGGAAGGCATCTGCGCTGAGGCTGTGCACGAGATGGCAGAAAACGTTCGTCGAGCTTGCTTTTCGAGCGAACGTCCTGCTGATCTTCTGGCCACTCAATAGATAGTCTTTCGACAGCTCTCGTCACAACCTCTAATAATTCTTCAAACGCATGAGACTGAGGTGGCGAATCCTCAGACTCAGCGTGAACACTAACAACATCCAACTCCTCAGAGCTGGACAATTGCAGTGTTGGTGCCTCCATCGGGGCGGAAGAAACCGCAGCGCGTGCTTCCGAACCCTGATGAGAGGCACTGGGTCTATCAGAAGGAGACTGAGATAAGGCAGAGCCCGTCTCAGCATCCACTGATAGATCCATTTGCGAACCCCAGGTCTGTGATCGACGCCGTGCCTCGGCAGCGGCGGGACCAGAGCCCTGGGGAACGCGATCCTGAGCGCTCTGGAAGAACGCCAGGCGGGATCGGAGCGTACGCAAAGGCAGCGCGTCACAATGCAAACAGCCAGCACCCTCGAGTGCTGACTGGGCATGCTCCTCACCCAAACAGGCAACACAAAGGATGTGAGTGTCCCCACCCATTAAATAACGCGGGCAGGGGTGCACACACAACCTATACTGCTGCTTGCTCGCTATACTGAATATATATAATGAGATATAGACAGACAACACCAAATAACGTGGACAGTTTCACATAGAGCGCTACTGAAGACACAGAAGCTGCCGCTCTCTGTTTTCAAGCAGGCTTTATAGTTTCCTGGTACGTGACATCACCCGCATCTGACGTTCCGCCACGTATTGGACTGATTTTACATGTGCTTCAAGACATCATCACGCAAAGCGTTCCCATAGCGTCAAATCTCGACGCAACACGAGTTCCCTTGAAAGGGAACTTTCATAACAATACAAGTTTTTACATCCTTTCAAAGAAAGAAAGAAAGAAAGGTAGTGTATACTGTTACAAAAAAAGTCTCCTTTAGGATGATAAATGATGAATAGTGTCCATGAGAGGTTTGACCCTGAAAAGACGGTCATGTTCAGCCCCTCTTTCTGTCATTATCCTTATCTGCTTCTGTGTGACTCATGTGCACATTCCATGAAATGGTGCGGTATCTGTCCCTAGACATGACTGTAGCTGGAAAGGGTATGGAGAAAACACAGGAAGCCCTACACAGAGGCCGCAAGTTGCGGTGATGCTCCCCGCGTCAGTGGGGACGAGGAGAGCAGGGGCCACGGGGCTGGAACACCTCTTCCGGGCCGACGACAGGTATCAGCCAGGCGTCGACAGGGTCCAGCGAGCGTCGAGGAATAACGAGGCTAGACACGGCTCCAAACTCAGTCCAAGAAGGCATAGAACAACTCCCAAGATGGGCCTTCAACCTCACCAGCCGGCCGCTGTGTTTTCCCCGGCGGCGGAGGCGCTTACGTCGGCGCTTACGCCGAGAAGGTGGGGCCGGGTTGCGCCAAAGGTGAGACGGGAGCCTTGCCAGGAGCGGGGGCAAAGTTTCACGTCCACCATCATCCAATTTGACTACCTCTTCGGCAGAAAATCGAAGATCCAGCAGTGTTTGGCGATCATACACCAGTAAAGAGTCGACATCCAGAGCAAGAAGCAAAACAAACAGCATAAACACACACAGCACTGGCAGTGACAGATGGCAGGTCACATATACATGGTGCCATCTTCCTCGTAGATCGTGTAATATTGTCAGGGCCAATCTCACGGTACATCTCACTGATGCTGACATCTGTCCATTTATATTTGCAGCACTTTGCAGTTGCCTTGGCAGCCTGAGCATTGGTGTTGTGCCACAGAGTTGCCACAGCATTTTCAGAAAAAAATTGTTTGGAGAGAGTCATGGGCGAATGTGAGTCTACAGAGCTCAGTTGCGGTCCAGTTTCCAGTGCAGGAAGGAATCGCACAGTCTGTGGAACCATGTCAACATCAGTCTCTGTTTTCCATGACAGAGTGGACTGCCTGTTGCTTGCCTGCTTGTTAGCCTTGGCTCTCTTCGGGACAGGTGCTTGGACATGTTCATTGTCACATCTGTAAAAAAAAAAAAAAAAAAAAAAAAAAAAAAAAACCTGAGCATGCTGATAACACAATTAATGGACATGGATAAAAAAAGACAACGGTTTTTGTAATTTCACACAAGAATAGGTACTTATATATTATGACGATGTAAACACAATTAGGCTACATTTCATCTGTAAAATATTACGTCTGTGCACTTACTCAGTATGATTATCGATCGCACTGAGAACTGAACGACACCTGCGTGCCCCTCTTCGAGGTGCTGGTGTAGGCGAGCTTGATGCAGCCACATTCCTAAAAAAAATAAAGATTTTTTTTTAGCATACATTCTCCAAAGTAAACTGATGGGCAATTAATGGGTATGGACGCAGAATGTATGCATATATCTGTTGATGGGCCATAGGACGTAGAAATATCTATTAATGGGCCATAGACCGTGTCACCGCGAGTATCTGTTGATGGGCCATAGAGACCGCACGCATTTAGACCATTTCAAACATTTAAGCCTGTATTCACAAACATCTGTGTATAAGGCAGTATTTTAGCAAAATAAGCAGTGTCATAGGCTAACCAAAACTGAACGTTTATAGCCTATATAAAAATATAATGTCTAGTATTTAGACAGTATCACATATTTTATCGGAGGCTGAAATATATTTGCACTAAATCACATTATATTTACACCTAAGCAGATATTCGCAAATAAGCTACATTACGCATAAGGCAGTATTTTTGCATGATAATCAGTGTCATAAGCTAATCAAAACTGAGTGAAATGTATTTAATATACAAATGTTTAGAGAGTTAAATCACATTGAAAAAGTTTACACTTGAGCATATACACAAATGATACTGTAAGGCAACCTTTCCTGTAAGATGTCAAAAGCTAGCCAAAACTAAGCAAAATATAGTCTGCAAATTCTGAAAGTTCTATATTATCAGAAAAAGAACTAAACAACTTACTCTGAACTTGTATCCCCGGCGGGATCAATTCGCTCTTCAAAATGCAGCCGTTCGTCATCTGAGTTGCAATCTTCCTCTGCGGAAAAGGTGAATTCTTCCTCACTGTCCAGAATCATCTGAAGGGCCTCTTTACCGGAGTAGCATGCCATCCTCAAAACGCTATGAAATATCCGTGAATCTGATGAAGGAACTTTGTGTTTTTGTGGCATTGATCGGGGGCGTGTGTACGATGCATATAGATCAGCTAAACTATTTACCATGTGAAAAGCGCCTGGTGCGTGGCGGCCTCAGCTCATTAGAGATAATGAAAAACTGTACCTCTCCTTGGTTTCAAACGGATTACATAAACTGAGAATATTTGTTTTTTATATAAATTACTTCATCTAAAAGAAGAGAATTCAAGCTTTATAAAGACATATCTCTCGTGCCTGTGTGACAAGTATTTGCTGAGGTACAGTTAATTTTCAGACGCATTTTAAGTCTCTTAGTATTTTGAGTCTCTTTTGCACTGATAAGAAAAAAAGCGAGCTCGTCACGCCGGCGTGATCGCCGACCCCAGGGGGTTAACTCAGCTGACTGCAGTGGTTCAAAGGGAGGTCTCTGCAGTGCGCTGAGCACCAGAGACAGGTCCCAAGAGGGTATAGAGGGGTGGCGAGGCGGATTCAGTCTCCTCGCTCCCCTCAGGAACCTGACGATCAGGTCATGCTTTCCCAACGACTTACCTTCAACTGCATCATCATGTGCAGCGATAGCGGCAACACACACTTTGAGGGTGGAGGGAGACAGCCTTCGCTCCAACCCATCTTGCAGGAAAGAAAGCACGACTCTGATCGGACATCTTCAGGGGTCTTCCCTTGGCAAGACCACCTTGCCACCCCTGGGGTTGAAACATTCCACCCTGCGGGCTGGATACCTCAGAGTGTTCCATATGTATCCCGTTTGCGGATCATATGTGTATTCTGTAAGACTTCCCTGCGGGCAGGCATTGTGTTGCATAATTCCACGTGGGATATGCTCCTCAGTGTACCTTGGTATTCCTGCGTTAAGCCTAGCCCTTCGTCCTTGCTAGTTCACGACAGGGCGCTCAGACTTGTGCAGGGAACTGGAAGACAGCTGCTGTGGCATGATTCACAAATATTTTGAAAGTTCAATCATCTCCATTCGGTTTTGGCAAAATATTAATTATTGTCATGACTTTTGCAAGACATTGCACAATTTCATGCTTTTTATCTTCAGAAAGATATTTCTTCCTCCTCGTATTGCATAATAACTGCTTAAGGTGGACTAACCTCTTTCAGTAGGTTTTACATTTACCTAAGACAAAATGCTTAACTGACAAACTGCTTAACAAACCTGTCTGAGATTGATACTACTTTTCCAAAAGATATGAGGAATAAAACAAAAACAAGTTAAACTTTTAGTTAAACGTTTACTGAAACCCTACTGATATGTCACTTGCATAATCATTTGGAACACAATGTACACATTTGACAAAGACAGAACTTTTATTTATAAAAAAAAGAAAAAAAAAGCAAGCAGCCCAGGTGAGAAAAAAAGTAATGCAAAAGTAACTTAATGCATTACTTTCCATAAATAGAAACTAGCACACTATGGGCCCTATTTTAACGATCTGAAACGCAAGTGTCAAGTAACTTTGTGGGCGGGTCTCGGCGCTGTTGCTATTATACCGGCGGGATAAATGCCTCTTGCGCCCGGCGCAAATCTAAAATGGGTTGGTCTGAAGTAGCTTCATTATTCATAGGTGTGGTTTGGGCGTAACGTGAAATAAACCAATCAGAGTGACATCTCACATTCCCTTTAAGAGCAGGCACGCTTGTTCTATAGCGGATTCCTATTATAACGGCAGATTTGCCAGACGCGCGCCAGCAGCGGTTCACAGCCGAGGAGACCGACGTTCTCGTCAGGGACATTGGGGATGGAGAAACCCACCCAAATTAACTTCGGTTAAACAGGCGTATGATAATTTGGGTAAATGTGTAAGTTAGATGTATGCTTTTATAATAAATTGTCTGTTTATCTATCTATCTATCTATCTATCTATCTATCTATCTATCTATCTATCTATCGTAATAATGTATGATTTGCAAAAATGAAAACTGCTGCTTCTGTGTAGATGAGAGAATCAAAGTGCGCGTTGTGCACACGCTACATTGATTATGGCCAAGCATGCGCCCTTAAAATAGCATATGAATAACATGCGCAACGGGCCACTGACTTTAAACTATTTTTTTCCTGGTTAGTGGCGCAATTGTTTTCTAAACCTGCAAAATAGCAAGAAGGAACGTTTGCGCCGGAACACGCCTCCTCTTTGCGCTGAACCGCCCCCGGGAGCGCAAGTGTATTTCTTAGTTAACCGACGTGCTTCTGTGGAGGGAAAAGTCCGCTTTGCGCGGGGGCAAAATAGGAATGATACATGCGTCGGTGTACAAAGTCAATTGCGCTGGGTGCAAGATAGGGCCCATTATGTGATTTTATTCTATTTTTCTCCGTTCACGGAAGCACTGCTGGTGCATGATGTGATGATGCATCCTCATGATCTTCTGGAACTTTAAAAGGGACCTGGTTCTATTATCAGATGAAACAAAAAAATAGCTTTTTTGCAGGATAAAAAATACCCCATGCCCACCGTTAAATATTCTGCTGGATCTTTAATGTTGTGGGGCCTATTTTTTGCTGAAGGTCCTGGACATCTTGTTCAGATACATGGTATCATGGATTCTAGCAAATGACAATAGATAGAAAAATCTAAATATGTTGTACAAAGTATGTACAGATATGGCGCTCCTGGACCACTAAGGTGGACATCGCCAGACCGATCGCGCAAGCTGCAACCTTCGTGCCCCGGAGGGCGAGAACCAGCCCGGCCCGCCCCGAGAAACCAATCAGCCAATCAAGACGATTCAGAACACGGTGGAGGATTCCACACGAGTCCTACCGCCTAGGTTGCCCTTTTTAGCATACTGGAAATCTCTGGATCTGGCTCGGGCAACGCTGCTCTCCCAGAGGGAGGCAGCACAGCCGAGTCGTCATCTCCAGAGCCAAGCTCACCCTCCAATGCTGTGATGGACATCCTGTCCTCTAGAGGGGCCCCAAACGAAATGGCTGGTCGGTCCACTACAGAGGGACCAGCGCGCTCATCGGGGAGCTCCACCTGCTGTGGTGCGAAGGAGGAGTGAGGGACCCACAGGGCTTTGCCAGGCGGGGAACCCCTCACTGTGATCCTCAGATCACCCAACCCACATGGCACTCCAGCCTTCTTCTGGGAAGTTGGCCATTTTCCCACAGTGGGTCATTTCCAGCTGCCTCAGCGTGCTTTTAGTCCAAACACGTGACACAACTATTGTGAGTGTCAGAGGGGGACAGAACTCTACCTTACCCAGAAACACACGGATGGAATGGCATCTTGAAAAAGACGCAAACACACCCGTGTTGCTCTTTCAGGAAATGGGACCCATCACCAGTGCCGGAGCACACAGAGGTATGATCGAAGCAACACTGACAGTAAGACTGTAAAATCAAATACCTATAGCTTTAACACAATTCTTTTATTTGACAGAAACTTCCCTTAATGAGTCTTTAACTCACCGAGTTCTTCTGCTTTAAGTCCCTCACAAATATTTTGGAAGTTCAATCATCTCCATTCGGTTTTGGCAAAATATTAATTATTGTCATGACTTTTGCAAGACATTGCACAATTTCATTCTTTTTTTTCTTCAGAAAGATCTTTCTTCCTCCTCGTGTTGCATAATAACTGCTTGCTTATTAAAGTGGACTAATCTCTTACATTTACCTAAGACAAACTGCTTAACAGTAGCTAAGTTTCCATCCACTTGTCAATCGAATTATCTGAAGTTCAGTAAAAAAAACCTCATGTGAATAAAGCTGGTGAAAGTGTGTTTCCATCCAACGGCTTTAAAGTGAATAAAAACCTGTGCGTAATGACGTCACATGCTGTTTTGCGATCAAATTGGTATATCGAATTGATTTGAGACATTTTAAGGTGTTTCCATTCATTTTCGCACTGAATCGCACAACTTTCAAGCAAACATTTGCGAACAAAGTTTTGCTAGACAAAATGGATTTATACAAATAATCGCATTTATCGCATAAGCCGTATATCGATCAAGATAAAATCCGATGAGACCGAACATATTTCATTTGAGTAGATATTCATGAAATTCAATCGAATTTTACTGTTTCCATAAGGCATTTTTCATTCGATATCACTTAATTCGGATAAAAACGTGTGGATGGAAACATAGCTTGTGTCTTAATCTATGTCAACAAACCTTAGAATTTCACAACTGCACAAACCTGCCTTGCTTTAGACAAAGTCATGAAATGCATAAACAGCCTTATTAAAAGTGGCCAGGACATGTTCAACCCATAAACAACACCTAAGGATGTTGCAATTAAAGACTGTAAGAAGGCCCTCTACTGGTCCAGGCATGAGCCAGGGAGGTCTGTCCATCAGTCAAAGTCTCTTTTGTCAGATTATTTTCATTGAACACCTTAGTGAGATTTTTTAATTTCTGCCTGGAACCAGTTTTGTCTCAGGTCTTGGGCAATAACAGGTAAAACTCAGACATCTGTTTGGATGTAGCGCTGGCATGGGCGCCCTCTCTGAGGTGGTAACGTGATGGCATCAGCATGAGTATGGCGCAACCATTAGAACTTGTTCTTCTTCCTGCCTGATTTTGCAGTGTCTGTGCAATGAGGTCAATGGTTGCCTACTGCTCACTCGTACAAAAAAGTGTAGTTTATTTTAGCCACTTCCATACAACTTGCTAAATCAGTGATAGACAGAAATCAAAGGTCTTCCGATGACGTGCCTACTGCTCCGTTCATACATGCACCTTTAGTTTAACCTACCCTAACTAAGATTTGCGGTAGCACAGCCTCCTTATTATCTACTAAAATAATGATTTCAGAATGCTTCAGAATAAATCAAGATGTAACATTTATTTGTCAGGTAAAAATGTACCATGCCAATTACACAAGTAAATGATTAAAAGCCAATTCAGAAATAATAAATACATGACATCAATTACTTAAAGATGACTCTAAAAGTAAGCAATGCATTCCTGACAGAGACACACAGTGGTGTGTGAGTGTGGAAGACACTGACACAGCACTGCATGGGTTTTTTCCCTGGTTACAGGTTTCCACAGACTGCTCTGTCACCTACCCTTAAACACCCAGACCAGAACAAAGGGTTATACCAATATTTTTTAGAGTTGTTTTGGGTCAATTCATGTACCCCAGGGGGTAGCACCTGGTTTCGGGGGAGAGGGGAAATATCTTGAAGAGACATCACCCAAAGAGGAGGACAGAATTCTCCAATGTTTTCAATCTTTCTCATAATACCAATGACTGCAATGAAATTAAAACCATTTTACCAATCATTTAAAATGATACCAAACATGAAAAGGAAAAACAATAGATTCACAAGGTACATCATATGTGATTATATAGACAATCTCAGTGAACTTTTGGTTACTCGACTCCGGGAGAGGGGGGATGCATATATAAACAAGGAGATAAGTTTGGACAAGACAATGTCCTGTGGTCCTTCTTTGCGATCTTCTGTCCAGGGTGTATTTTATTGCTCTATTGCTTTATTTCATGGTGAATTTTATCTCAGCTTTTTTTTTAGCAGGATAATCAGTTCTTACAGTGGAAGGATTCCTGGGAAGCAAACAGGTCTACCTGTGCTTCCCCGAATTGACTCAACATCAGCTGAACCGCCTGGTGATGGAGTCTCCACTCTCCACGAAGCTTAGCCTGTCGCAAAAGTGCATTGGCTGTAAGATTGAGTTTTGCCCGGGATGTGAGTGGCTTTGCAGCATCTTCACTGCAAGTTACAAGTTGTGACATGTGACGAGAGCGGACCCCGCCCTGGTGATTTATATACGCCCCTGATGCTGTGTTGTTGGATCAATGGTAGCAACCTCCTCAGGGCTAGTAGCACGGCCGACAACTCAAGGCAGTTTATGTGTCAGTGCAGTCGGGGCCTGTCCAGGACACCGAGGCTGCACACCTGTTGCATACAGTGCCCCAGGTTATTTTGGAAGCGTCTGTTGACAACACATCTGGATAATTGGGTAACACTTTAGAATAATGGTCCGTAGTTAACAAGTAGCTATGCAGGAAGTAATAGGTAGTACTGCATTAACACCGAACTTAATACTATTAACTAATATGGAAGCAATATTAACTAAGCAGTAAGTAATATGTAGCCAAGTCAACAGGGGGCGCTGCTGGGCATATTTGTAAGGGCTCTGACAGAGTCAACACGAGCAACCTGAGCGACGTGCTCCCTTTCATAGTCTACACGTAGGACGCAAGCAACTTGCAGTATCGCCCCCACCAACAACGCATAGTATTGCATGCAACGGTGCGTCGCGTATCAAAAACTGGGACGACACATTTTGCTACGCATAGACGCATAATGGCGGCCGAAGCGTAGCGATGCGTAGACTTGCAGGCACGTATGCGTATCAATTCTTTGACTCTGTAAGAGCCCTAAAAGGTACGCTGGGCCTTTAAATACAGCACTTCCTTTGAAGGCAGAACAAGTTCTGGTAGGTCTCTTTTAATGAAAAGTGACACTGAGTAGATTTTTTGTGCTTTTAGTGTTTGACCATGTTGAGTTGATACTTTGATGCAAACAGCACAGGATATTCACAGCTGTAATCATTTTGGCTGTTTTCTTTCCTAGTTGATTGTAGATGTGTGCTGAAAACTTATTATTTGGACTGGAAGAGCAGTAGCTGCTGAATGTTTGGCACGAACTATTGCACGTGAGTTTACGATGTATTAAAATCGAATGAAATGATTAGCTGCAAACTTTTTGTATGTATCACGACAAATTATTCTCTTTTTTTAGAGAAGTGTACTTTAAAAGCCTTCACGTGTTAATGAGTTGGAAGAGCAGTAGTTGCTGAATGTTTGGTACGAAATATTGCACGTGAGTTTACGATGTATTAAAATCGAATGAAATGAGTAGCTGTAAACCTTGTGTATGTATCAAGACAAATGATTCTCTTTTTTAGAGAAGTGTACTTTAAAAGCCCTCACATGTTGAGTCGGATGAGCAGTGGATGTTGAAACAGCGGTTCAGACACCTGTGGCACACAATAAAGGTATTCCTTTTCTGTAATGCTGGGATAGTTAGGATATTTTAAAATGTTTTTATTGTAGTGTATGTGGATGAGGGTTTGTATTTTAAATTGTAATATGATTTGATGTTTAGTAGTTTGTGTATTTTCAGTGTTTATGTATAACAATCAGTTTCTATGTGATCATTTTATGGGTTGACTTATTGTGTATTTTCAGTGTTTATGTATAACAATCAGTTTCTTTATGTGATAATTTCATGGGTTGACTTATTGTGTATTTTTGGTTTTTATTGTCGTTCTTTTCTAGAGTCTCATGCTGTTGATCACTGTTTTCCCTACCTTTTATTTTCGTTGGTTTATTTAATTTTTGCATCACTCATTTAGTTTTGTATTTTCTTTGTATTGTTTGGTTGGCCCAGTATTAGTCGATTTGTGTTGTATTTACATGGTTTATTTTGTGTTTCGCCGCTAGGCCGTTCTAGCTTGGAGTAACCAAGAGGGGACATATTCACTTCCACTTATATGAGTGTGGTGTGGAAATGGTCTGTGGTTGAGTTTGTGTATTATTGTGGTGTATAGGACATTGTCTTTCCTTTTGGGGTTGATGTGTATTTTTAGATTGTGTTTCTTTTTAAGTGTTATGTCACACTCTCTAGTTACTACTACTTCTGTAACATCAGTTGCCTGTTTTTGAGTGAAACCAAATGAGACCAGAACTTATGTATTTAAATAAAAAGGTTTTTGTTTATAGTAGTTCTGCCTTTGAGTTTATTCATTGAATTGAATAGCCGTGCGAGGAAACCTTTAAGTGATTTGGGGATCTCCTACCCAAGTAAAATTGGAGTGGCGTAGTCAAGAGCAGTTTAAAGCAAATAAACATTACTTAGCCCCATTACAAATACATTTAGTACAAAGGTTCCTTGGTAGGTATTTGATTATTACTAAAGAAATATATCCTCATTGAGAACTACTTGTGAACTAAGAAAGAATAACCAATTAATTACTAATCACAAAAGTAACGTCTAAAAAGTGAACAATTGTGGGGTTTTTTTTTTACTCTTAACATGGTCATAACATTTCAGAAGCTTGTGCCTCAAATGGGTTGGTTCTTTGTGGAAACCAGTTTATGAATATTATATTCCCCCAAATACGTTAGCTACATGTTGAGATTGTGACTACTACTCTTGCCAAAAGATGGACGTATGTTTATTTCAAACTTAAACATAGAATAATACTAATAATGATAATTTGTTTTAAATTTTAAATAATTAGGAAGTGATTGGATTAGTTCACTATTATGAGCTCTATTGAGTGTCAGTTCAATATGTCTCAGACTCAGGGTTGGGGAGTAACGGAATACATGTAACGGCGTTATGTAATCAGAATACAAAAATCCAGTAACTGTAATCCGTTACAGTTACGTCAAAAAACATAGTAATCAGATTATAGTTACATTTTGAAAAAAGGGGGAATACTTTCAGGATTACAATGGTTTCATTTAAAACTAAATAAGTATTTTGGCATAATAACACTATATGAAGCGCTGCTTGATTATACAGTAGTTCCTGGTTCTGTTGCCAGTAATGACTCACGTGTGCCACCCGCTGGTGCATGTGCAAATAACAGCTGTCTACAATCTCCTCAGACGCAGATTGAATCACTGCTGCTAGTAGAAACGATGCTGCCTGCGGGTAAAATCGCTTTTAATTCATGGAAATTCCGCTGCTATTTTGTAGAAATTAGGAGAGTAGCTTTTTTAGTACCCAAAATGTCCTTTCTTATCTTTTCTCACGTAACGGGATGTTCGCTGTCTAGGTAACGTAGGGGAACTCCCACTGCCAACGCCCCACGTCCAGTCAGGCAAATTAAGAAAGATCACGGCTTTAGTCAACATGTAGGCCTATTTTAAAATAAACTAATATGTAGATTGTGTAAAAAATGTAAATGTTGAGTTTTTATTTTTTAGTTAAAAATTAGTTAAAAATAAAACAAAATAATCTGTAATACCATACATTAGCCACTAGATGTCTGTATAGCCCTTTACATAAATACATTTCAGGCATGTGTGTATATTTTGCAAATATTGTACACTGGACCAAATTCTTAAAAAAAATATATATATATATATTTCTTCTTGCTTGACTTTATTTATATATGTGACCTTGAAGTAATCCCAAAGTAATCAGTTACATTACTTTCATATTATAGTACTTGGATTACGTTACTGAATACTTTTTTTATGAAGTAATTTGTAACTGTAACGGAATACATTTTTAAAGTAACCCTCCCAAGCCTGCTCAGACTCCAAAGACCTACCTTTATGTTACAGTAGCCGCCTGAGGAGGACTTCTCTTTAGGATATGAATATAAATATTGATGTTCTCTTGTCAAAAACAATTTGCATGCTTAATGAAGAAATTGGCTGCATTTATGTTGCGATAATCACAAAACCACATCTTCCAGTTTACAATGTTCGTTATAATATTACTAGTGCCTCACAGAAATGAATGCCTGTACAGTATGTGTCAAATATAAAATTAAATAACTTGTATTACTTGTGAAAAACATGCTAACTCCTCAGTAATTACTCAAGCGTTACCTTGTCATCCCGCAGGAACTACTAGTGATGTGGCCCATTATTTTAAAGTGAGAAACATGTTAACTCCTCACTTATTACTCAAGCGTTACCTTGTCATCCCGCAGGAACTACTAGTGATGTGGCCCATTATTTTTATATTTATAACACTTAGTGTTTTTAAACACTTCACTATACTACTAGTGAATCACTAGTAGTTCCTGCGGGATGACAAGGTAACGCTTGAGTAGTTAATGAGTAGTTAACATGTTTTTCACTTTAAAATAATGGGCCACATCACTAGTCAACGTGATCTCATAGGTGTGTATTTTTATGTAAAGTGTAGTTCTACCATACGTACATTTATTTACGTTTTATACACACAGAAACGTATAATACTGACGTATTTACAGCACTAAAACGTATAACATTTACTTATTGACAGCACAAAAACGTAATTTATTTACGTATAAACAACTTTACCGACGTACAAATTTGTACGTATTCCTATTTAACTTATGCATATTAAAATCGTGGCATTAATGTTTTGACTCTATTGCATTCAATTGTCTTATCAATTACATTTTCAGTCGCATTTATTACAGTTTAACGTTACTCATAAATAATAACATTTTACTCTGTTCATGCCTTCTGCTGCAAACTCGTTTCGGAGGATTAGCCTATATGGTGTTAAACAAGAATACACTTTAAAACCTTAAAAATACCTTTTTTTAATCGTTTAACCATTTTGTAATACTTGGTTTATTTACCGTGAGACACAAAACAAAGGCGTTTTATCCTATGGACCCATAATACACTAAAACACAACATAAATTCACAAAAGACATCAATTTTATTAGCTTGATGTAATCCAAATCTTTATAATCCATACGTTGTTAGCAAGAAATAGATCCAAATTCAGCCCTTTATCCAGTGATCTTTATCTCCATTTCTCAGCAGAGAACGTAAACTTCAAATCCCGCGCTCGTAGTGAATTCAAATAAAAAAAATTTTTTTTTTTTTTAAATTCAAATATTGCACCCGAAGCGTTACGACATGTTTACGGCAGTGATATCAGACGCTCATTGGCTTTCGCATGCTTCGTCACAGATTACGACATGCCGTGTTTAATTTGGTGTACTACATTTGAACAGAGAATAGCTGTGTCTGAAACCGCTCACTCGTTCACTCATTCACTATCCCTACATAGTGAATGGCAGTTGAGTGCACTACATCAGCAAAGAGTGAACGAAAATGAGTGAGCGAATTCGGACGCTGACATAATTATCACGCGCCAGAGAGGTCGGACAATTTCGTCATAAACATTTCTTACCCATCTTTGATATTTCCTTTTTTGGCTGTATGAATTGTATGTAACAATTGTATGTATGTATTTTTCACGTTTATTGCGTTATTTGATTTTAAAAAAAGACTTGCTTGTCATATTTATTTACTTTTTACATTTATATGTGAAAATAAAAGAGAACAAAATACTACACAACACATTTGTTTATTCAAATATAGATATAACGGTATATAAATAAATACATAAAACTGTCAAACCCCCCCCCCCCCTCCGTTATTTAAACATTACTTTCATTACTTTCGCGGGGTTTCAGTCAGTCAAATGATTGTTAAGTGTCCTTCAAATGATTGTTTTCTATCTCGCGTGCGCCGTTGCCATGGTGACATTGTTGCCATCCGTCATATTTATTTTTCATTCGCGCTCTATCGCCTTATCGTGTTGGATTGTGGGAAATAGTGTCTCAGCAAGTGTACATCGGATGTACACTCGAATTCAGAGAGGATTGTGGGTAAAAGTAGTGAACGAATGTAGGGAATTATGTCATTCACTCAGAATTCGGACACCACTACAAAATGGCCGACACCCTAAATAGTGCACTATATAGTGGATAGGGAGCGATTTCAGACACAGCTAATGTCTAATAGGAAGAGAATTGGCACTCTCTGCTTACTTCCGGTTTCTGGACTGGCTGCAGTAACACGTCTCTGTCCATGCGGGGGCGCTCGCAGGCGAGTGCAGAATGAATGGAGGTCTATGGCGAAAAACCCTCAAAATCCACTTTTCTCAGGATATAATTTTTTGTCTAGTAATTTGAATGTTGTATTCGAAAGGAGATACAAAGAAATTACACATTGCTGGGTGTTAGATTTTTTAGAGTCACTTATTTGGTTTAAAAAGTCTTTTAAAATGTCAATGACGTCAGAATGCTGACGTCATTAGCAGAATGCTAGCGTGTTATGGGCAACAACAACTCAAACTGTAAGAAATCGAAAAGAAATAAGTACTCGTTCATTCAACATTCGACCTATAACCCATGTTGAACTTGCAAAACCTACAATAAAATCTGAGATTTCTCAACGGCAATCGGGTGAAAGAGACACATTTAGCCGTCTAGCCCCATAGACTCCCATTCAGTCTGCACTCACCCGCGATCACCTCCAGTGGAATTCTAATGGAACTGCAACCAAGATCGATACAATGGGGCTAATAGGAAGTGCCAAGGCTCTCCGTAGACGGGCTCTGATTTGAATTGGAGAAGCACGCGCGCCTTCACAGAGCGAACAGCGAACCGAAACCGGATTAACATTTTCATGGATTAATGATTTAAATTCTGCTCTGTAACGTTACCTCATACAAAACTAGTATATAGTGCCAGAGAGGACTGCGACACATCGTCATGTGAACGACTTTTGGTACCGGTTTTGACATTTTCTCAATAAATAAATTATTGTGATTATATGTGTCTGTCTGTTGTTTTCCTTTATAATTGTAGCCTACGTAGTTTTAAGAAATTGTTAGGTTTAGGGGTAACTTTGGGGTAGGATTAGTGAATCAAACTATGTTTTAATGCTATATTGTTAATAAAACTGCCATTTCCCTAACGTTACACATATCTGTCCATTACGTTAAATTATCCTTTTAATATTGTCTATAAAATGGGTAAGTTGTTTAGGTGTGGGAGTAGGGTTAAGAGATCTTACATTTATAATCTATAAAATGGTAAAAGGGAAATTATACAATTATCTTGATGATATGAAATATTCGTAAATAGTTTACGTTTTTTAGCTGTAAAATCGTAATAATGTTACGTTTAAACGTTGCATATACGTCCATATTATACGTTTCAGCATATATCGAAACGTACAAAAAAGTACGTTTTCTATCTTTGAAAATGACGTATTAATACCTAACGTTACGTATTAACAATGAGACCAGGCTGCACTAGTTCCTGCGGGATGACAAGGTAACGCTTGAGTAATTAGTAAGGAGTTAACATGTTTCACACTTTAAATTAAATTTTTTAAAGATTTTAATATGCATAAGTTAAATAGGAATACGTACAAATTTGTACGTCGGTAAAGTTGTTTATATGTAAATAAATTACGTTTTTGTGCTGTCAATAAGTAAATGTTATACGTTTTAGTGCTGTAAATACGTCAGTATTATACGTTTCTGTGTGTATAAAACGTAAATAAATGTACGTATGGTAGAACTACACTTTACATAAAAATACACACCTATGAGATCACGTTGACTAGTGATGTGGCCCATTATTTTAAAGTGAAAAACATGTTAACTACTCATTAATTACTCAAGCGTTACCTTGTCATCCCGCAGGAACTACTAGTGATTCACTAGTAGTATAGTGAAGTGTTTAAAAACACTAAGTGTTATAAATATAAAAATAATGGGCCACATCACTAGTAGTTCCTGCGGGATGACAAGGTAACGCTTGAGTAATAAGTGAGGAGTTAACATGTTTCTCACTTTAAAATAATGGGCCACATCACTAGTAGTTCCTGCGGGATGACAAGGTAACGCTTGAGTAATTAGTGAGGAGTTAACATGTTTCTCACTTTAAAATAATGGGCCACATCACTAGTAGTTCCTGCGGGATGACAAGGTAACGCTTGAGTAATTACTGAGGAGTTAGCATGTTTTTCACAAGTAATACAAGTTATTTAATTTTATATTTGACACATACTGTACAGGCATTCATTTCTGTGAGGCACTAGTAATATTATAACGAACATTGTAAACTGGAAGATGTGGTTTTGCGATTATCGCAACATAAATGCAGCCAATTTCTTCATTAAGGATGCAAATTGTTTTTGACAAGAGAACATCTATGTTTATATTCATATCCTAAAGAGAAGTCCTCCTCAGGCGGCTACTGTAACATAAAGGTAGGTCTTTGGAGTCTGAGACATATTGAACTGACACTCAATAGAGCTCATAATAGTGAACTAATCCAATCATGAGTGTCAGCATCACTTCCTAATTATTTAAAATTGTAAACAAATTATCATTATTAGTATTATTCTATGTTTAAGTTTGAAATAAACATACGTCCATCTTTTGGCAAGAGTAGTAGTCACAATCTCAACATGTAGCTAATGTATTTGGGGGAATATAATATTCATAAACTGGTTTCCACAAAGAACCCATTTGAGGCACAAACTTCTGAAATGTTATGACCATGTTAAGAGTAAAAAAAAACACACAATTGTTCACTTTTTAGACGTTACCTTTGTGATTAGTAATTAATTGGTTATTCCTTCTTAGTTCACAAGTAGTTCTCAATGAGGATATCTTTCTTTAGTAATAATCAAATACCTACCAAGGAACTACCTTTGTACTAAATTAGATATTACTTACTGCTTAGTTAATATTGCTTCCATATTAGTTCTGTGTTAACAGAGGTGTAAAAAGTACTCAAAAATGTTACTCAAGTGAAAGTACAAGTACTGAGGGAAAATTTTACTCAATTAAAAGTAAAAGTATCTGGCCAGAATCGTACTTGAGTAAAAGTAAAAAAGTACCACATTAAAATTGTACTTGAGTATTAAAGAAGTAAAAGTAAAAGCAAGAATGAAAATTAGAGATTCTTGTTTAAGCTTTTAATCTCTAAAAACATGAAGTGAATGAACCACATACAAGGTTTTATCCTGCTTTAGAACTGTTTGTATTTAATTGTATTTAATTATCAAACTATTAGACTACTATCTAATGCCAGTATGCAACATACTTTAAACAATCCACTAAACATACTTTTACCACTAAAAGAAAATAATTCGCTACGGTACGGCCACGGGTTGGCAACTGAATCACGTTCTTCCTCCATTTTCTTCCACTGATTGACTGTTATAATTTCTCTAATTTCCAGGTCAAGGTGCTGTGCATTGAGAGCCTAAGCCCCTCCCCTCCGCTTCCGGCTCATGGGACCTTATTTCGAAAAAAATATGTATGGTATAGTCAATGGCGAGAGACAACTTATATTTTTATTCCGTCTGAACTGTGCCCTGAATTACACATAGGATGTTTGTCAATTTAAAAGATAATTATGAAAGTCAAGAAAGTCGCAGTTTGTCATAAAACAGAAGAGTAACATTTAGTTTTATGTGAAAATCGCTCAATGAACTACATCTCTCGTCTCGCGCTTTGTACGTCACCATCCGTTGCTCGTATGTGTGCAGTCTGGTACAAAACACTCAGGCATAACGGCGTAACGTTACGATTATAACGTAAGACTATAGAAAAAAATGACAGACGTTAGCTTCAGTAAAGTTAGCTTCATTCATTGAGAGAAAAGGTATGATGTCACATGTGCGCCTTTTGGGTTTGTAGTCTTTGTAATTACGTATTTTCACAGTCTTATACATACCTCAACAGTTTTACATCAAACTGCGACTTTCTTGAATTTAAAATGTATCTTTTAAATTGACAAACATCATATGTGTAATTCAGGGCACAATTCAAACGAGATCAAAATATTTGTTGTCTCTTGCCATTGACTACCATTCAATATTTTTCTGAAATGTGACCCTGGACCACAAAACCAGTCACATGGGTCAGTTTCTTGAAATTGAGATTTATAAATCATCCAAAAGCTGAATAAATAAGCTTTCCATTTGTGTATGGTTTGTCAGGATAGGGCAATATTTGGCCGAGATACAACTATTGAAAATCTGGAATCTGAGGGTGCAAAAAAATCGAAACATTGAGAAAATCGCTTTTAAAGTTGTTCATTTATGTTCGCGATTGTGCAGCATTCACTCACAAAAATAAATGTTTTATATATTTACGGTAGGATATTTACACAATATCTTCATGGAACATGATCTTTACTTAATATCCTAATGATTTTTGGCATAAAAGAAAAATCTATCATTTTGACCCATACAATGTATTTCTGGCTATTGCCACAAATATACCCGTGCTACTTGTGACTGGTATTGTGATCCAGGGTCACAAATAAGGTCCCATGGTGGTCCACCGGAAGGGGAGGGACTTAGATGCGACATGAAGTCACTTCCAAAGGACCAATGAACATGTCTGACCAATTTCATGGAATGTGAAAACGAATCTCATTGGCAGAATAAATGACATTTAAATTAAACTGGGCATGAGCGCAATTCAATTGGTTTGGTAATAGCAAGGGAAAATAGAATGAAGTGATCTCCAAAAAAGAAGTACTTTTTGACTATAAATAAAATTGTAAGGAGTAAAAAGTACTTTTTTTTCTTAAAAAATTTAATTAAGTAAAAGTAAAAGTATTGATTTTTAATTGTACTCAAGTATAGTAAAAATCCCCCAAAATAATACTTAAGTACAGTAATCAAGTAAAATTACTCAAGTATTTTACACCTCTGGGTGTTAATGCAGTACTACCTATTACTTCCTGCATAGCTACTTGTTAACTATGGACCATTATTCTAAAGTGTTACCGATAATTGTTCTAAGGGAACTCCTGCCTGTAGTCTGTTCAAGGGGTGAATGTGGCATGACCTTAGCACCGTTACCGTGGCTGAGGATGCCATATGCCCCAGGAGCCTCTGGAAATATTTGAAAGAAACTGCTGTCTTGTGTTTGAACAGATTCAAGCAGCTGAGCACTGATCGCAAATGATCTTCTGAAAGACGTGCTGTCATGGCGACTGTGTCCAACTCCACACAGAGAAAAGAGATGCTTTGCATAGGGGAGAGTTTGCTCTTCTCCCAGTTGACCCAAAGTCCAAATCAACCTATGTGCCGAAAGACCAGGTCCCTGTGCATTCATAACTAAACAGCTCCTGAGAGGAATCTAGAATTAGTCAGTCATCGAGCAAATTGAGTATGCAAAAGCCCACTTCCCTTAACGGGGCAAGGGCCACCTCTGCGTTTTATATGAGGCGACAGGAACAACCCGAAAGGTAGGACCTTGAACTTATATGCCCATTGAAATTACATGACATGAAAGTACACGCCCCTCAGGTTTATCACCGCGAACCAATCTTGGTGTCTGATACACGTAAGCATGTGTCTGTGAGTAAGCATCTTGAAATGGAGCTTGTGTAAGGCCCAATTCAGTACTCGCAGATCTGAGATTGGTTGTAACCTACCACCCTTCTTGGGTACTTTAAAGGACTGAAAAACCCTTTATTCATCTCGGCCAGAGGGACTATTGCTTCCTTTTCTAGAAAGTCTGTGATCTAGTTCCACAGGACTGTAGCATTCTTTCCTCATAATTAGGTGAAAAGGACACTCTGTATCTGGCAGGTGCCTGGAGAAATTAATCACATAGCTGAGCTGGATGGTCCTGATTAGCCAGCGTGAGGGGTTGGAAAGCGCTAGCCACGTGCCCAAGCTCTGCACGAGTCGCACTAGAGAAATGGGGTAACCGAGGTGGGATCGCTACGTCGAGAGGGCTTGAAAGCTGTGACGATCGGTGTACGAAAGCACCTAACTTGATCTGGAAGCCCACGGTGGAAGAGGTCAGCTGAGGTGCTGCTTTGCAACTCGTCACACTTACTTGAGGGCTCTTGATGGTCTGCCGATGACATTTCTACAAAAGCAGAGATTTGTTTCTAAACAGATTATAAATGTTAGAAATGTTAGAAATGTATTGCTGAAAACACATTACAAAGACTGTGATCTATGTAGTACTGAATTGTGGAGTTAGACCATTAAACAGTTTTTCACCATTTTTGTGTTCAGGAATTTTTGGGCGGGCCTGAAATTATGCCTCGGTGATGCACTGGAGCCACTGAGCATGACCCCTCCCCTAATCCAATAATAACTAGAGCGCATTAGCATCAGGGGTTCGCCCACTCAATCGCGAGCTACTGTCATTATGTTAGTTACAGCCTACAGTTTACTAGCTAGCTATGCCTTCATCGTGTAAATGCATATTACCAGGTTGAGATAATTTACAAAACAGCTTGGTCTCCTTATTTAAATCTCCTAAAAACATTGATATCAAGAAGAGGTGGATTAATTTTGTGGAGAACCACCTACACAACACATATTTCATTTTGCCGGTCATAGGTCACAGGGTTTGTAAGGATGGAAAAGTACCCAAAAACTCTGTACATTTATCATATGGGAACATGTCCATGGTGGAAAGCATGGGAAGGTCCTGAAAAACATGTTTTATAACATGTTTATGTTTATTTTTTTTAATGGTATGGTCAGAGATTCTCCACCAATAGAAAGAAGGCTTCGGGGAAGATGTTTTTAATGGTGGCAATATCTCGAGGAGGAGCAAAAAGAAAAAGATAACTATACGGATGCCCAATGGGTACCTAGCGATAAGAAAACGGTATAAGACCTGAAAGCTGGCCATCGTAAGTCAGATGAACAGGTGGCATCTCACTTTGTTGCTTGTCCAATAAAGGTAATTCTTCTGAGACCTGGAACTTCGACTCTGAGAGATTTCATTGAGACCCGAACCAAAGACTTTGGATCTGCCACGACAGCTGCAACCTATGCAAGACATCTAACAAGGTGTGTGAGCCGGCGGTCACATCTGTGCCAGTTAAAGTTTTATATGGAAGTAGAATAATGTCAAATGTTTTTGAAATAAAAAGCCTGTTGAATTGCACTACTTGAAAAAAAATAGGCATTGCATTAACCATGCTTGCATTTTAATGCATTGTATTTTTAGTGCTTACATTTTTATGGGCTGAAATTCAACATGGTTGAATATTTAAGCTGTGAATATTTCAATTAAAAACATTTCAAACACCTTTTCATTATTAAAAATTCAATAATCCATATTCACCTTTCATATTTCACTTCCAAAATATTCAAACTGTTTAAAAATACAACCAATAATATTCAACAGGCAATTTTCGGTCCATTTTATTTCGCTTTGCAAATTCGCTTCCACAAATTCAGTGGTTCAAATTCGACAGTAAATTCAACATTGACGTCCAGGAACTGCAGGAAAAGCAGTAGATTGCCGAGCATACTCTCCATCTGCTGTTAGTCTACCTCACCAGCAGATGGTGCAAAAGCGCGTGTTGAAGACCAGCAACAGTTAGAGCAAGTCATTCATTCATAAAACTCATTTACAGCAATGTAAGTGTATTTGTGATTATTATGGCGGCGGTTTTATGTTAAATTCAGTGTCTCGGTTACTTTTCCTGTGTAGCCTACATGCATCTTTCTCTACCGTGAACGAGATTATAATGTTATTCCCCGATGCGGATATACAGATCCAATGTTACATTTTTGAGGTTGACATATATTTCTCTTGGTTGTTTAGTTGCCTTAACGTTATATTGTGGCGATGTGCTGCATGCAGGCTATTAGGGTTTCCCTCAATACTTAAGGATTCCCCTGCTGGACATATACAACGCTTAACGTAGCTTAATGGACTACAGTGATGTAAAAGACCAAACGCGCAGGCAAGCAGATGGACTCAGAATAACGCGCAAAGCTTAATGCTGAGCGTTTCCCAGTGATAGACTGGCATAAAGATGGCTTGATGTTGGACATTCGCACATTTAGGGACCGTCTCTAAAGTGTATACGACTTTGGTATACACGTTTCTAACTCCGATAGCATTTGAATAGAACGACTTACAGTCATAAAACCAACTGTAAAGTGTTCATGTAGTGTCAGGCATAATGCGCACCCTTTGGATTTTTGATATTTATTCAAATAAATTTAAGTTTGCTATTGAAGTTAGAAACGTGTATGCGAATGTTGTATGCAACTTTAGAGACGGTCCCTAAATGTGCGAATGTCCAATGTCAAGCCAATTTTTACATTTAGTCATTTAGCAGAAGCTTTTATCCAAAGCGATTTACAGTTAAACTAACAATAGGAGGACAATATGCAAGTGCTGTGACAGTTTAAGCTAATGCAATACACGTATGCATACTGTATATATATGTATGTGTTGATTTTATGCCAGTATATCACGAAACGCTCAGCATGAAACTTTGCGCGTTAAGTTCATATTCTGAGTCCATCTTCTTGCCCGTAGCCTATATAATAGCCTACAGCCTACTTCCCTAATAAGGTGCAAGATTGGTCTTTCATATCACTATCAACGGAAGGGGAATCCTTGAGTATGAGGTATTGAGGGAAACCGATTATAATCCTGTTCATGGTAGAGAAAGCTGATGACATAGAATACACAGGGAAAGTAACAATGAAGTTATTGAATGAAACATAAACACAGCTTTTGTGTGTTTATCATCTTTTCCGCATATACTGACACAGATAATCATTTTCATTTTATGAATGAATGTCTTCGTCAGCAACAAGCGCTTTTGCACCATCTGATGGTGAGGTCGACTAACAGCAGATGGAGAGTATGCTCGGCAATCTACTGCTTTTCCTGCAGTTCCTGGACGTCAATGTTGAATTTACTGTCGAATTTGAACCACTGAATTTGTGGAAGCGAATTTGCAAAGCGAAATAAAATGGACCGAAAATTGCCTGTTGAATATTATTGGTTGTATTTTTAAACAGTTTGAATATTTTGGAAGTGAAATATGAAAGGTGAATATGGATTATTGAATTTTTAATAATGAAAAGGTGTTTGAAATGTTTTTAATTGAAATATTCACAGCTTAAATATTCAACCATGTTGAATTTCAGCCCATAAAAATGTAAGCACTAAAAATACAATGCATTAAAATGCAAGCATGGTTAATGCAATGCCTATTTTTTTTTCAAGTAGTGCAATTCAACAGGCTTTTTATTTCAAAAACATTTGACATTATTCTACTTCCATAGTTTTAGTGGAGCTGGAAGAGGAGGAATGGCTGATCGACTGTAAGACAGAGGTCATGCTTCACACCCATGAACCTCTTCTGCCATTAGAAGTCCCGTTCATCACAGTGTTGTCCTCGTCATCGCTAAAAATTCTGTCCTGCACAGTGTTTTCTTCATTGTCTCTGGTTCCATCCAGCACAATGTTTGTGCAATGGCCTTTGTCACCACCATTCCTGTCCATCACCAAATCTGTCTCTACCGAAGCAAGCCATTCCGTCGGCTCCGCCTCCGGTGGATCCATCCCTGCAGCCCTTCGTCTCCACTATCAGCCCCACCATGAAGCCCTGATGCGCCCTGGGGCTGGCGTTCTCCAGCTCTACCCTGGCGTGAAGAGTCCCTGGCTCCACCTTGTCGCTCAGAGCCATGAATCCGTCTCTTCATGAATCCTTCCACCATCCGGTCTTCCAGGGGTTCTTCCACTGAGCTCCTCCTTGGCTCCTCCAACTGTCTTCTCCACCCTGGTCTATCCAGCCAGCATCCTAAGTCGAACTGTTATGGCACAAGGTCGCACCTTCCTGGGGTCTGTCATGATCTGCCTATTGGTTTTCGTTCTCGAGAACTATTTGTTTGTATTTCCTTGGTTAGCGGTTTTCCTTTGCTTTCCTTTCCTTTTCCATAGTCACATTTTTTTTTACCTCGTATGTCCTGCAACATTACCAAGGACAACATGACAATTTACTCAGTAAGTAAAGTGAAACTGTACTGTAAAAGGAAGCCTTTTTATTTCCATGGAATTACTGGGATATTACCCTATAGTCTGTAATAGCTACGTAACTGTAGCTATTACAGATTATAGGGTAAGATCCCAGTAATTCCATGGAAATAAAAATGCTTCCTTTTACAGTACAGTTTCACTTTACTTACTGAGAATGTTCAACGTGATCTCATGAGAATATGTGTGTATTTTTACGTAAAGTGTAATTCTACCATACGTACATTTACTTACGTTTTATACACACAGAAACGTATAATACTTACGTATTTACAGCACTAAAACGTAAAATGTTTACATATTAACAGCACAAAAACGTAAATTATTTACGTATGAACAACTGTAACGTTACGTATTCTTATTTATGCATATTAAAATTGTGGCATTAATGTTTTTACTCTATTGCATTCAAATGTCTTATCAATTACGTTTTCATGCAGTTAAACAAGAATACACTTTAAAACCTTAAAAATACCTTATTTAATCGTTTAACCATTTTAATATTTAGTTTATTTACAGTGAGACACAAAATGTGTTTTCTCCAATAGAACAATAATACACCAAAACCCAACATAAATTCACAAAAGACATCAATTTTATTATACTTGATATAACGTTAATCCAAATCTTTAGAATCCATACGTTTGCAAGAAAGATATCCAAATTCAGCCCTTTATCCAGTGAGTGATCTTCATCTCCATTTCACAGGCTATCACAGCAGCGCAGTCCGTAACTGTCAAATCCCGCGCTCGTGATGAATTCAAATTCAAAAATTGCGCCCTCAAGAAGCGTTACGACATGTTTTACGGCAGTGATATCAAACGCTCATTGGCTCTCACCTTGTTCGTCTATGTTTGTCACAGATTGCGACATGCCGTATTTCAGTCGGTAAACTTCATTTGAAATGGAGAAGTCGGATTAACATTTTCATGGATTAATAACTTAAATTCTGCTCTGTACCTCATTCAAAACTATTATATACTGAAAGAGAGGACTGTGACTGCAACACATCGTCATGTGAACGACTTTTGGTACCGGTTTTGACATTTTTGCAATAAAAAATTATTGTGATTACACGTATGTTGTTTTTTCTTCATAATTGTAACGTTAGCCTATGTAGTTTTAAGAAATTGTTATGGGTAGGTTTAGGGATAGGAGTAGGATTAGCTGCTAAAAAAAATCTTTTAATGCTATATTGTTAATAAAATTGCCATTTCCCTACACTCTGTACGTTTGATCCTTTTTATATTCAGTATAAAATGGGTAACGTTATGTTTAGGTTGGGAGTAGGGTTAAGGGATCTTCCATTTATCTATAAAACGGTAAAAGATAAATTATACAGATATCTTAATGATATGAAAGATTCGTAAATATTTAACGTTTTGTAGCTGTAAAAACGTAACAATATTACATTTAATTGTTGCAGATACGTCCATATCATAGCCTACGTTTCAGCATCTATCCAAACGTACAAAACGTACGTTTTCTATCTTTGAAAATTACGTATTAATACTACGTATTAACAATGAGACCAGGCTGGAATGTTTTAGTTAAGTTGCAGAACACACATGGTAAAAGTTTGTGATTTCAAAAAAAAATTAAGCAGTAGCAAAGGATGAGGTAAGAGTCTGGTAATACAATGGAAATAAACAAGGCTTCCTTTTACAGTACAGTTGCACTTTACTTACTGAGTAAATTGTCATCTTTTCCTTGGTAACGTTGCAGGACATACAAGGTAAAAAAAAATGTGACTATGGAAAAGGGAATGATCAAGTTATATGGTACAATTCCAGTAATACCATGGAAATAAACAAGGCTTCATTTTACAGTACAGTTACACTTTACTTACCGAGTAAATTGTCATCTTTTCCTTGGTAACGTTGCAGGACATACGAGGTAAAAAAAAAATTTGACTATGGAAAAGGGAATGATCAGATTATATGGTACAATTCCGGTAATACCATGGAAATAAACAAGGCTTCATTTTACAGTACAGTTACACTTTACTTACCGAGTAAATTGTCATGTTTTCCTTGGTAACGTTGCAGGACATACGAGGTAAAAAATTGTGACTATATGGAAAAGGGAATGATCAGGTTATGTGGTACAATTCCGGTAATACCATGGAAATAAACAAGGCTTCATTTTACAGTACAGTTGCACTTTACTTACTGAGTAAATTGTAAAAACATCTGCAAGAACATACCCAGTATTTAAGATGTGCCATGACATTAGGGAAAACTGTTCCTGCGGGGTAGTTACCAGGTAAGTGTAAGGTAAATGATTTGATAAACCCTCTACAAATGGGTGTAGCAATGAACTATGTAAGACAAGGTAATTTATTGGAAACTACTGTCTTAATTTCAAGATAATAATAAATAAACATGGACTGTTACCAACATAACCCTAGGATAACTACAAACCTAACTTGAATTGATGGGTAATACTGGAGGTGTTTCTAAAAATTGGCTGCCTTCATTCTGAGGAAGTACACAATTAAATCTGAGTTATTACCAACCTAAACAGGTAACAACTACACAGTACTTTTGTCACAGTGTCTGGTTTGTGTTTCCTGGGTGTCCACTAGAGGTCCTCTTCCCCACGGTGTCATCCACATTACGAACTGCATTCCCCACAATCCCTGTCTGTACCCATCACTGTATCATTGCACTCAGCTGTTCCCCATCATCATTGCACTCAGCTGTTCCCCATTATCATTGTTAGTTCTGTGTTATATATACCCTGCCTGTTTAGTGTTTGTTACGGAGTCCTTGTTGTTTATCACGCCACTTCTGATACCCTGTGTTGCCTGTGTGTTCTCGTATTTGGATTTCCTTATGGATTATGACCTATTGCATGGACTGGATGTATGATTACGGATTTCCCCAATAAATATACTGCTATTGGATCTACCTGTTTCATTTGTGTGTGGATCGTGACAACTTTGTTGAGTTGATATTTAACAGTGGTGTCTTTTTCCCCTGGTAGTTTCTCTGTAAGTGCATACTAATCCCCTTAAGTAATTACACACTAAAATACTATAATTTACCATATGCTTACCAGGTAAATACTTAGTAACTAGTTTGTAGTTTCTCTGCATTTACATACTTGTTACCTGTGGTAATTACCAATAACCAACTATAACTTACCATATATTTACCCGGTAAATACCTAGTAATTAGTTTGTAGTTTCTCTGCATTTACATACTTCTTACCTGTGATAATTACCAATAACAAACTATAACTTACCATATATTTACCAGGTAAATATCTAGTAATTAGGGGACTGTAAAAGGAAGGGTTACCCGTTTCCCTTTGGTGAATCCATCCATCTAGACCAGGGGCTCGTTCTTCGTACGTTGCTTCAAGGGCGTAGGTTTGGCCTCAGCTTTGGTGGGGACATCCCCCTCCCCCTGGAATGAGTTTTCTATATGTAATTAAATAATGAACAAATGAATAAAATACACACGTATCATAGTATGCATTCAACACAACAAATCCATTATTATTATCTATTATTATTATTATTATCTATGATTACAGTATTCCATTAATACTAAAATTGTATACTATTCTATATCAAATTCTATTGATATATTCTATTCTTAAATATTAAATTCTTAGGCTACACTCACTCACAAATACATTACATAAATAGAATGTAGAAACGAAAAATGTCTCAGATCCACTGTTTATGTTGACTGCAAGATTCTAAGTTAAGGTCAGCTAATTAACATTCAGTGACTTGCTAACGTAGCATTCTATCATGATAGCGTGACTTCTATGAGTCTATCAGTGCTGCACAGCCTAATCAATACTCTTAACCTTAGTTGAAAGATTGCTGCTGCTAGGTTTAACTGTAACAACATGGTAACACATACTATCACCAATCAATACTATTTTCCACAGTAGAATCTGCATTTGAAAGCCTGGTCAGTCACTACTACTGCTAGTTTATTTGTGTGGCTAGTTATTTCGCTTACTTACACTCTGCTTTATGAAAAAGCTTCGTATGTCCCCTTTCTTCTTCTTGGGTGGCATAGCTGATCTATCCACAAAGTACAAAAAGTGGCAAAAAACGGAATATTAATATGTTTTACTCTGGCCTTTGTATGTGGCAGAGAGACAGACAGCCCTGGTAACTTACCGTCGGCGTTGTCGACGCGCGCGCGCGCACACACACACACACACACACACACACACACACACACACACACACACACACACACACACACACACAGACACAGACACAGACACACACACACACACAGACACACACACACACACAGACACACACACACACAGACACACACACACAGACACAACCCGCTCGCTGCCAGTGCAAGCACAAAAGTAGTCCCGGCCCGCGCGTGTAGCCTGTCAGATACACCGCCGCCAATCAAATTACGGCGTTTCTTGTACTGTTGTTGTTTTGGCCGTTGGTATCGATCCAAATAGCAGCGCAAAGATCCAAATAGCTGTTCAAAGGAGCTTGCTAAATATTGGTGGGGACAAATTTCGTCATCTCAAAATATTGATTGGGACTAGTACCTAGCGTCCCCCCCTAAACCTACGCCCATGCGTTGCTTATTACATCCGAGATCAAATGACACATCCAAGATGATATCATCGTGCTAATCATGATCTGGCTAATTAGGTTCTTCGAACACACTTTGCGGATATGATTAGTATAGCTGGATTGAGTTATCTGAGATAATTGCGCGTTCATGCGCTGGGTTAAAAGGGGATAGGTATCGATAGTAGAAACATTGATCAGCAACGCTGCTATTGGCTGCTCAGCGTGGCCAAAGAGCGCGCTCAGTTTTTCTCCTCAGCAGAGCAAGAACGTACTCGGTTACTAACGTAACCTCGGTTCTCTCTAGAGAGGAAACGAGTACTGCGTAATATCTTACGCTAGGGGAAATCTCTTTTCCGCGAGATACTGAAGCCAAAAAATTATCCTTAATTTTGAAATAATGTAAAACGCGTTGCGGCAGCATGCAGACATAGGCGAGACAGCTCGCGCGCCTATTGGCTGCCCTGCGGCAACTGCAGCAGCCTATCGATAAGGCCCTATCGTGACGTCATCACCAATGGGGGCGCTTCGCGCCCCATACGTCACGTCCCGCCGAAACGGGCGTGGCCTGGGGCTATAAATATAGCATCGAAAGGCTAGCTTACCGGTTTTTCATCGCCGGAGCGAACCGGAGCGTGCGCAGGCACGGCAAGATACGCAGTACTCGTTTCCTCTCTAGAGAGAACCGAGGTTACGTTAGTAACCGAGTACGTTCTCTTACGAGAGGTACTCTCGTGCTGCGTAATATCTTACGCTAGGGGAAACAGTGTAAAACGCCGTGCATGCTATGATCCAGCACCAAAGTCCCAAGGGCAGGTGCCCGGGCTCATGTAGTACATGATCATAAGTGACTCACAGAGAGCCCAGGAAGAGTGGCTAGAATAGCATCATTCCTGTAATGCAGCATCCTATAAGAACAGTTATAGTGATGGTATTTACTCAGTCAGGGCGACCCCGGCCTGGACTGATGAATATAGTGGGTCTTACACATTGCCCATAGAGCTGCGCGATCTAAACGAGCGTTGCTCGCACTATTTCGGTATTCTGGGCCGGACGTACTCGGGGCAGACAGTACCGATTTTTAGACTGAAAGCAGCTTAGCTTGCAGAGCGGGAACCTCTAGGTTATAAAACCTTATAAATGTAGACGGGGAGGCCCAGCCTGCCGCCATACAGATATCTTGCAAGGCAATCCCACTAGACCAAGCCCACGACGAGGCCACGCCTCTCGTGGAGTGCGCTCTGACACCTAATGGGCACTGCAAGCCCTTAGAGGTGTAAGCCAGCGCTATAGCATCGACTATCCATCTGGATAGGCTCTGTTTCGAAACGGCGAGTCCCTTAGAACGTCCGTAGAGTGAAACAAAGAGCTGCTCCGTCTGTCTGAAAACAGACGTGCGGGACACATAAGCCCTTAGCGCCCTGACTGGGCAAAGGAAGCTGGCGTCCTTCTCCTCGTTAGAGACCGGCAGGGCAGACAGGGAAATTACCTGGGCCCTGAACGGTGTATTGAGGGATTTAGGGACGTACCCGTGCCTTGGTTTGAGTATGACTTTCGAGTCATTTGGCCCAAACTCCATACACGTCGCGCTCACTGAGAGCGCTTGTAAGTCCCCTATGCGCTTCACTGAAGCGAGAGCCAGAAGAAACACCGTTTTGAAAGACAAGTGTTTGATATCTACTGACTGGATAGGCTCAAATGGGGCACCCTTCATGGCCTCCAAGACCGTAGAAAGGTCCCATATGGGGACTGAGGGAGGTCTGGGAGGATTTAACCTCTTAGCTCCTCTAAGGAACCGAATGACCAGATCGTTCCTTCCTAGTGACTGACCAAGCGTTGGTTTGGAAAACGCTGCTATAGCCGCCACATAGACTTTGAGCGTGGATGGGGCTCTGCCTTCATCCAGTAGCTCTTGTAGGAAGGAGAGAACCTCCGTCACTCCACAGTCCAGGGGTGAAAAGCCGCGTGCTGTGCACCAGCTGGAGAACACTGACCATTTTGAGGAATAGAGCCGTCTCGTAGAGGGAGCTCTAGCCTGCATGATCGTGTTTAACACTCCCTCTGGGATATCAGAGGGTACCCGTTGATGGCCCACGCATGTAGGGACCAAAGCTCCGGGCGAGGATGCCAGATCGAGCCCCTGGCTTGAGAGAGGAGGTCCCTCCTCACTGGTATTGGCCATGGGGCAGTGCTCGTCAGCTGCATAAGAACTGGGAACCAAGCCTGGTTCTTCCAGAACGGAGCAACCAGTAACACTGAGCATCTGCTTTCCCTGATCCGCTCTAATACCTGAGGTAGGAGCGTGATGGGGGGAAAGGCATAGAGCGGGCAGCGGGGCCAGACGTGGGCCAGCGCATCCCTGCTCTTTGAGAAAAATTCCGAGCAGTGAGCGTTTTCTTGAGACGCAAACAGGTCTATCTTTGCTCTGCCGAATGTCTGCCACAGCAGTTGGACTGTCTGCGGATGCAGTGACCATTCTCCTGCTGGAACATTGTTCCTGGACAGTCTGTCTGGTCCCACATTCAGGTGGCCAGGCACATGCGCTGCTCTGAGCGAGCGCAAATTGTGCTGAGCCCATACCAGGAGGCGTTTCGCTAACCTGTATAGGTTTCGGGATGTGATGCCTCCCTGGCGATTTATGTAGGCTACCACTGACATGTTGTCCGAGCGGACCAAGACGTGGTGTCCTGCTATTTGGGGACGAAAGCGCCTCAGCGCGTTGTCGACTGCCATCATTTCCAGGCAGTTTATGTGCAGAAGCTTTTCCCGTTCTGACCACTGGCCGAAAAACGGTCTGCCCTCGAGCAGTGCTCCCCATCCCGAGGTGGAGGCGTCCGTGGACACCACCTTCACACTCGAGGAAGTCCCCAGGCTTACACCTGACTGGTACCAGTCGGTCGCTCTCCAGGGTATCAGTGCTGAGACGCATTCCTGATCGACCTTGAGACGAAAGAGACCTGAAGTCCATGCTCGACGCGGTACTCGCGCTTGTAGCCAGAACTGCAGTGGGCGCATGCGAAGCAGACCCAGCTGGAGAACTGTGGATGCTGCTGCCATGAGACCGAGCATCCTTTGAAACTTCTTTAGCGGGACTATAGTGCCGCGGCGGAAGGTTTCTGTCATGCGCTGAATAGTCAATCTGCGCTGTAGCGATATTTGAGCTGTCATTGACAGCGAGTCCAGTTCTGTGCCCAGAAAAGATATTCTCTGACTGGGAGACAGTGAACTTTTCGCCCAGTTGACTTTGAGACCCAGATTCTCGAGATGTTCGAGTAAAATGGTTCTGTGTTCTATGAGCTCCGTATGTGACTGAGCTAGAACCAGCCAATCGTCCAAGTAGTTCAAAACTCGCATTCCCCGAAGTTTCAGGGGAGCGAGGGCTGCGTCCATGCACTTCGTGAATGTACGGGGTGCTAGGGACAGGCCAAACGGTAGGACTGTGTATTGATAAGCCTGGCCCTCGAAGGCGAATCTCAAAAATCGCCTGTGACGTGACGCTATTTGTATTTGGAAATACGCGTCTTTCAGATCTATTGACACAAACCAGTCCCCGTGGCGAATTTGCGCGAGGATTTTCTTGGTTGTGAGCATTCTGAACCGGCGTTTTGAAAGCGCTACGTTCAGTTGCCTTAGATCTAGAATGGGTCTGAGACCCCCGTCTTTTTTCGGAACCAGAAAATATCTGCTGTATAGCCCCCCTTCGCTCTGAGCTTGAGATAAAGGCTCTATTGCCCCTTTGCTCAACAGTTTCGCAATTTCGGTACGAAGTACACTTGCTACTTCCTTTTCTACCGTGGTTTCGACTCGCACCGCACAACGGCGGGGACGTCGAGCGAACTGTAGCGAATAGCCTCTTTTTATAATGTTCAGCACCCATTCTGATACACCGGGAAGCTTTGCCCACGCATGTGCGTGCATAGCTAAGGGTTGAATGAGATCGGAGCTCTGGTCGTGACATAGTGGCGACCGGGGAGCTTCGGTATGCTGTATTATAGACACCGCATTTGCAGCGCTCGAGGCGGGGAGTGTTTTGATCACAGCGGGCGGTTCGCCCGCGCTCGGCTCTCTCACGGCAGGTAGCTGAGAGACGGCGAGCGTGGGGGAAACCGAGGGATTCGTCATGTCTGTGAGTGAATGTGGGCGCAGGACAGTGGGCACATTTGCACTGAAAACACCATCGACCTGAGTCGGTTGTATGTGTGTTGGTTTCGTTTTTACAGAAACCGAGAGACATGCAGCGTGTAGTGTTTGTGGGCACTGGGACGTGGGCACGTTCACTACATTCTGTGCGCAATCGACATGAGTCGATTTTATGTGCGCGAGCCCTGTGGGGCGGGCTGTGTCTGTGTGTAGGAATGGGCACTGGGCAGTGGGCATTTTTACTACACTCATAACACCGTCGGCCGTGGCCGGAATACCAGAAAATACGCTCTTTACAGGATTTATCTGGGTCGCCGTGAAAACGGCGTTTGTGTACAGGCAAGCGGGTAATGCAACCGACTTGTTTACTGCAGAGTACACTGGAACAGTCGCATGTAATGGAACTGGACGAGCGGGAAGTTTTGGTGGAAACCCGGCCGCAGCGGGGCTTGAACACCGTCGTTTTCCTAAGCTGGCTAGGAAGACTTTGAGGCCTCGGGCTTCATCTCAACCTTCGGCCGAGTCCCACGCTGTGGGGGGCGGCGGCCGGCAGAGCGAGAGCGTGGTCTCTGGTCCCGGGCCTGTCGACGCTGTGAAGCGGCGGCGGGGGGCGGTGGCTGCGAGCTGCGAGCAGACGGCTGTTTAGAGCGGCCTGATGCGGAGCTAGAGCGCTTTGGCAAAAAGTGCTTCATGGCCTGCGACGTCTTTTGTACCTCAGCGAATCTGTCCGCGAAATCTTTGACGGACGATCCAAAGAGGCCAGTAGCAGAAACGGGGGCGTCGAGGAACACAGAGCGCTCCGAGTCCGGCATTTCTGAAAGCGTCAGCCAGAGGTGTCTCTCAGCAACGGTGAGAGAGGCCATGTTCCGCCCTATGGCCTGTGCAGCGGATTTCGTAGCGCGGAGAGCGAGGTCCGTAGCGCTCCTTAAATCCGCCACGTTGACTGCTTCCGTGCCTTCCTCGTCCAGCTTTCGGAGAAGGTTAGCTTGGAAGATCTGGAGAGTGGCCATAGTGTGTAGCGCTGATGCAGCCTGCCCAGCGGCGGTGTAAGCGCGACTGTGCAGGGTGGAAGTAGCGCGGCAGGCTTTTGAAGGTAGCGCCGTCTTAGTCCGCCGTCCAGCAGAGGGCGGGCAAAGATGGGCTGCTACTGCCTCCTCCACTAGAGGGAGAGCGAGGTATCCTCTGTCTTTGGCACCGTCCACCACGGAGAATGCCGCCGAAGCAGAGGAACGTAGCCTGGCTGAAAAAGGGGCGCTCCAAGACTTTGCCAGTTCTTCATGAAGCTCAGGAAGAAACGGGGCGGGTCTTGAGGGCGTGGAAACGCGGTCCCCTTGCAGAAAACAGCCGTCCAGACGGTTGCGTGTAGGCTCGGCGGGCGCGGACCACTCGAGGCCGAGGCTCTCTGTGGCCTGTGTGAGCAGACGCATCAGCTCAGCTTCAATGCTGGCCCGTTTTCCTGACGACTCGCGGGCAGAAGAAGGGGCGAGGTCCACAGAGCTCGCCCAATCCTCGCTGTCCGAAGCCAGGATAGAGCAGTTGTCCTCCTCGAAAACTGCCGCTTCTTCCTTGTCATCTCCGGCGGAAGCGGCGGCCAGCGGCGGCCACTGTCCGGGAGTGAGAGACTCGAGAGAAGCAGACGGCGAAGCTGGCAGGCGCACCGGCGAGCTTTTCTCGGTGGGAGGCTCAGGGATCCGCTGAGCACGGCGCTTTTTACGGCGCGGCGTCGAAGCGGGAGGTGCAGGCTCGTGGAAAGTTGCCATGCGAGTCCTCAGAGTCGCCATAGGCATAAGCTCGCAGTGAGGGCATCCGCCGTCAGCGAGCGCTAGAGCCGCATGTCCTTCACCCAGGCAGGAAACGCAGATGACATGGCGGTCCCCGTCGCTGAGTGGGGCTCGGCACGAGCCACAGGATGGACGAGACATCTTGAAAAAGACGCTCTGCTCTTTTAGAAAAGGAGTGTGAGTCGCGGCGGCGAACACACACAATGCAAGAAAAGGATATAACGCCGGATAGCGTAGCAGGAACGGTGGTTGAAGGCGGCGCGGCCAGCGACTCCAGGTACCGAACTCGTCCCGCTGAAATGCTGTTTCCACGGCGCGGCTTCTTCTCTCTGGATCCAGCGATGCGTGAGCTCCGCTGAAGAGATGAAAAATCGGTAAGCTAGCCTTTCGATGCTATATTTATAGCCCCAGGCCACGCCCGTTTCGGCGGGACGTGACGTATGGGGCGCGAAGCGCCCCCATTGGTGATGACGTCACGATAGGGCCTTATCGATAGGCTGCTGCAGTTGCCGCAGGGCAGCCAATAGGCGCGCGAGCTGTCTCGCCTATGTCTGCATGCTGCCGCAACGCGTTTTACATTATTTCAAAATTAAGGATAATTTTTTGGCTTCAGTATCTCGCGGAAAAGAGATTTCCCCTAGCGTAAGATATTACGCAGTACGAGAGTACCTCTCGTAAGAGAACTAATAGTCGAAGTTAATTCGGAATTTTAATGTTTAATCAAAACGCCAGGGAACACCTCAAAGTCTGCAAAAGCCAGGAGAGAGGGCTGGCAAAAAGTAGCAGACAATTTAAATCCATTAGAAGTGGCCATGTTAGATGTTTTTATCACGTATTAGCCTATATATTTGTATTTTAATAATTGCATAATTTCTTTGTTCATTGTAATGTCAGAGTCACCACACTAGAACATGGGAACAAGTACTTTTTTGAAGGTATTTTTTGTTATATTATAGTCTCTTTTATAAAAGGCACTGTTAAATAAATGGTTGTCTGTTTATAAAAGCAACCAAGAAAAAGGCTGAGAAAAAAAAGAAGAAAAGATCTTAGTAGCCTACACTGTAAAATAATTTTTGCTGCATTAAATTAAGGCCGTATAGTCATTTCAACTGTTAAATCTTGAGTAATGATGAATTTCTTTGACTTGTGAAAGTGAAAACTGATAAACTTATGTTAATGTAAAAATATTTTGCCATGAGTTATTGATCACATTTTTCTCGAGTGTAGTTCATTGTAATGACATTGTGTTTTCCTCTTTTGTGCACTTTTACATAATACACCAACACTTGTATCTGTTCCCAAGAAAGTGGTGGCTGAAATATAAGTGGACATTTCTAACTTTCCAAAGTAAAGAAAGTAGAGGAGACATAGGCCTACAGGTGGGCAGTGTATAGCCAACTTTTCCTTTTTATTTGTTACATGAGGCATGTGTCTAATATCTCTTGTTGCAGGCATTTGAACACTGGCTTTTCTTTACAAAGAACAATTGAAATAAAACTCAAGGAACTAAGCATATTTGTCTTTTATTAAACATTTAATGAAAAGTGGTTTTTTTGGCAATGTTGTGTAATATGGCACATGCAACAATGTCACAGGCCCTGTCAGGTGTGCAACCCTCAGACTATTCAGACACTGAAATCTTCCCTTTAGCCAAAGTTCATTTCATTGTGTGCCCTTGTCCTGGCTAGAGCTGCATAACTGGTTTGAGTCAGGGAATGGGGTCATAGAACACCTGTCTGCAGGCAGGAACATGTCATAATCACCTATGCAGTTCTGTTAGGATCAGCATAAGTGTATGTAATACAGTGAGCTTGATATTTAATTGTGGAACTTTCCTTACCGACAGAGGCTGACAGAGGGCGCTACTCTTCCTGTAGCGACCAGCAGCAGGTGTGTTTGTTTGTCTGCGTTTTGTTTGTCAGAAGTGCTGAAATAAGTTTCCTGTTTTGATCCGTTGTTTGATGAAAATGGACTAGATACGATTGTTCATTCAAACAGTCGCCATGGAGATATACTACGCTGTCATCTTATGGACTTTATGGATTTATTATGTCCAAGGCGAACGCAGCCAGCAACGTGAGCCGGTAAGGACATACTCTCGGGAATGTTTGATGCGATGGGACAATCCGTGCATGGGAAATATATACTTGGACCCGCTTGTATCTGAAGACATTCTAGCTGAGATCTCTAGGCGCAGGTCTCCTGGAAATGATCGCAAAAACTCTCGTAAAGAGAGGAAGCGAGGAAGGAGAGGTGGCGTCCGACTTCGGTTAAAACGACAAAAAATACGGCGTATTCCGCTTCCTTCAATAATACTCGCAAATGCTCAATCGCTCAGAAACAAGATTGATGAGCTTCAAGCAAATTCGAACTATTTACAGGAATACAGGAATGCCTGTATTATGGCCTTCAGTGAGACGTGGCTGTCGTCTAAAGACACCGACACGGATTTATCGATCAGCGGTTTTGGGGCGCCTGTCAGGTTGGATAGAGACGCAGAAGCCACGGGGAAATCTCAGGGTGGTGGTGTGTGTGTATACATAAACCAGCGGTGGTGTAGCAACATCACCGTTAGGGAAAAGATATGCACTCCTGACATCGAACTGCTTTCCATCTCCGTTCGTCCGTTCTATCTCCCGAGAGAATTTCCCCAGATATTTGTGACTGTAATATATATACACCCTAAAGCAAACACACAAACTGCTGCTGATACTATTCACAAAGTGACTCAAAGACTTCAATCTCTTTCCCCGGATGCCCCGTGTCTGCTTATGGGGGATTTTAATAACTGCAAACTGAGTAAAAAAAAATCCCTCAATTTTTATCAATACGTTACATGTCCAACGAGGAGAAATAAGACTTTGGACAAATGTTATGGTTCAATTAAGGAGGCTTATAAAGCCTCCCCTCTGGCTCCCATAGGATCCTCAGATCACTGTACTATCAATCTCATCCCGGTGTACAGACCTATGCTTAAAAGGGGGGAAGTTAAAACTAGAGAGATTGAGACTTGGGAGGATGAGTCTGTTCTGAAATTACAAGGTTGTTTTGATTGCACCGATTGGTCTGTCTTAATTGACTCGGCTTCGGATATTGATGAGCTTGTTGACACTGTATGTTGTTATATTTCTTTTTGTGTGGATTCTATTATTCCCAAAAGTTATGTTAAAGTGTATGCAAATAATAAGCCATGGGTCACTAGCTCACTGAAACAAGTGTTAATGAAAAAACATAGGGCTTTTCATAAGGGGGATGAGCGTGAAATTAGGGAGGCAACTAAGGAGGTCAGAGCAGAAACCAAGAAGGCTAAATTGCAATATAAAATTAAGATAGAGGAAAGACTGGGCAGTAACAACTTGAAGGTAGCATGGGATGGTGTGAAAAGAATGATAGGTTTGCAAAAAACCCATAATAAATCAGTTCAATTGCCAATGTATAAAAATGATAGCGAGTTATCTGAAGCTTTGAACATCTTTTTTTCACGTTTTGATATTCATGACTTTTCAGACAAACTAAAGAAATTAACTGAGGAACAGGCTCAGGGAGAATCCATACCTTTCTCAATTACAAAGGAGGAGGTTAGGTCTGTATTTAAGAGAATTAAGGTGAATAAGAGTCCAGGGCCAGATGGAATTACTGGGAGATTGCTGAAGTGCTGTTCAGAGCAGCTCTGTGGGGTGTTTGCTGACATTTTTGAGATGTCCTGGGAACAGGGAAGGGTCCCAATGGCTTGGAAGGAGTCTATCATAGTTCCAGTGGCAAAGGGCTACTCTGCAAGCACATTAAATGACTTCAGACCAGTGGCATTGACCTCATTGGTCATAAAGTCATTTGAAAGGATTGTAAAGCGGCTTCTGCTGTCCAGGGTGGGTGGGGCCCTGGACCCCAGGCAATTTGCATACAGGACTAGCAGGGGGGTAGAGGATGCCCAGATTACACTTTTAGATCTCCTTTATAGACATTTTGAGGGTCCTGGTGCACACGCCAGGCTCTTGTTTTTGGATTTTTCTTCTGCTTTTAATACTATCCAGCCACATGTTTTAGTTAGTAAATTATTATCAGAATTTAATATTGAGAGTAATCTTGTGAGCTGGATTATGGATTTTTTAACAAACAGAACACAGCGAGTTAAGGTGAATGGTTGTCTCTCTGAAAGGCGTGTCTCTTCCACTGGCTCCCCGCAGGGTTGTGTACTTTCACCTCTACTATACATCCTCTACACTAACGATTGTAGGAGTCAGTATAGTAATAGACACATCCTGAAATATGCTGATGATACAGTTATTGTCAGTTTACTGCAGAAACATGAATCTCAGCATGGGCCGGTGGTCGACGAGTTTGTCAGTTGGTGCGACAGGTCTTTTCTTCAGCTTAACACCTCTAAAACCAAGGATATGCTCATAGATTTTAGAAGAAAACAACCTGGTTCTCCTCCACCCACCTATATAAAAGGAATCAGCATAGAGGTGGTAGAGCAGTATAAATATCTGGGTACTGTGATAGACAGTAAACTCAAATTTGACATAAATACAGAGATGATCTGCAAAAAGGGACAACAACGATTGTACTTTCTAAGGAAGCTTAACTCTTTTAATGTTGATACGGTTATTCTGTCTTTATTTTATAAATCTTTTATTGAATCTGTCCTTACTTTTGCTTTTATTGCCTGGTATGGGGGCATCAGCCTGAGGGGGAAAAATAACCTCAGCCACATTGTGAAGGTGGCTGGGAAGATAATAGGCTGTCCACAGGTTTCCTTGACAAATATTTATGAGAGGCAGGTTATGAGGAAAGCAGATGCCATATTGGACTGTGTAAATCACCCCCTTCATTGTTCTTTTGAGGTCCTCCCCTCAGGCCGGAGATTCAGAATCCCTTGTTTTAAGTCCAATAGGACAAAGAACTCTTTTATACCTAGTGCAATTCGGTTGCTAAATTTGCACAATTCTTTGACCTAGATGAGTAGTAGAGTAACAGTTTTTAATTAGTAGTTTGTGTTGTTTATTCGTATGTGTATGTGGTGTTTACTTGTTGTGTTACCTGTATGTTTACCTCGCTGTAAGACAAGTTTCCCTTAGGGGACAATAAACTGAAACTAACTAACTAACTAATTACCACTTTCAAATAATGTGCATAAATGTGAATCTCTGAAAATTCTTAAGTCATGCACAGATCCTGGCCATTTTGCTTTCACATTTGTGATATGGAAGATTTTAGTCAACTGCCTTTTTTTGGGGGGGGGATATAATATTACTAATCTGGAATATTAAGAATTACAATAGTAACTGGGCTGCACATTTACATTGTGACCCCCCTTTCTGTTCACATAATCCCCTTCATTGAGGCCTTGATGGCAGTCTATGGTCTAGCCTATAGTCTATGGTATCAATCACGTTAGTGAAGCCTGAGTGACATACTGTAATCGGCATGGTCATGACTGCATGATCTTCATAAAAAATTATGATAGCCTGAAAAAAAACTGCTTTACAACATTGGGTCTTAACTGGCTTGGAAATGCCACCAAAAAACCTAAAACTGTTTTTTAAACCTAAAAGCGCCAGGTAAACTCCGAATGACACGACAGACAGCACTTTCCATCAAGTTCTCCGCATCTCCAATTGTGTAAAGGAAAGAGCCACTTGCAAATAATCTTAGGGCAATGCAAACAGTTTGTGCTGTAGTTAAAGCCCGACTCCGACAAGTCAAAAATAAATGTGCTTTTCCAACAAATGAATAATGTAAACGACAATCTCACGAGTCACGAGAAAAGAAAAAAAAAAATCTCAGAAAGTGCACTATCGCGCTGCGCTGGACTTCCCGTATCAGCTCCGCTTATAAAGCCGCAGTCTAATCCTGTTTACATGAAATAAGCCTGCTCCCGAGCAGGTTTAAGCTTACGGACCTGTTGCTATGACAGCAAGTCCAGGATGAGCTTCGAAGAACCAAACAATCCAAGATCATGCCAAATCGTCAACAATCAAATCCAGCTAACTGAGTTAGCGACGTACGAAGAACGGGCCCCATGGATGGGCAACTTCGGTCCTGGAGGGCCACTGTCCTACAGAGTTTAGCTTCAACCCTAATCAAACACACCTGAACAAGCTAATCAAGGTCCTCAGTGTGGCAGAGAGGGGGACACTAGGACCTGGGGAAGAATTGTGTGAGGCATGACTGGTAAGGGTGCTAGAATTAATTGTCACACAAATTAGACCAGGTGAAACAACTTATTTAAAGTAAGCCAAACGATCAGAAGATGAGAAGGTGAACGGGAAGCTGGGCTCTTTGTTTGTTCAGGGGCAAGCTGATTCAGTGCATAACGCAAACTGCTAAAACAAGGTAGTAACTGTTTTTATGGTTTTGGTTAGTATTTTATAAGAATAATGTTATGATCCTTGTTTGTTTGCATTGTCACACAAATTAGACCAGGTGATACAACTTATTTAAAGTAAACCAAACGATCAGAAGATGAGAAGGTGAACGGGAAGCTGGGCTCTTTGTTTGTTCAGGGGCAAGCTGATTCAGTGCATAACGCAAACTGCTAAAACAAGGATCATAACATTATACTTAGAAAATACCAACCAAAACCATAAAAGCAGTTACTACCTTGTTTTAGCAGTTTGCGTTATGCACTGAATCAGCTTGCCCCTGAACAAACAAAGAGCCCAGCTTCCCGTTCACCTTCTCATCTTCTGATCGTTTGGCTTACTTTAAATAAGTTGTTTCACCTGGTCTAATTTGTGTGACAATTAATTCTAGCACCCTTACCAGTCATGCCTCACACAATTCTTCCCCAGGTCCTAGTGTCCCCCTCTCTGCCACATAGGATTACTAGAAAATTACAGGCAGGTGATTTTTTCAGGGTTGGAGCTAAACTCTGTAGGACAGTGGCCCTCCAGGACCGAAGTTGCCCATCCCTGATCTAGACAATCCATTGTAGTATGCCATTCGTCAGTGAATAAAACTATTTAAAAATTAGTCTTTACGAATTTATAAACCCAGTTAACATTTCTCTTTGTGAGCTTTGGTTAGGAGTGGCTGAAATGAAACTTTATGCACAACTGCCAGCCTGCATGGCGAGGTTATTTAGACTCCAGAGACACCAGCAACTTCAAATACCTATAGCTTTAACACAATTATTTTGTTTGACAGAAACTTCCCTTAATGAGCCTTTAACTGACCAAGTTCTTCTGCATTAAATCACTCACAAATATTTTGAAAGTTCAATAATCTCCATTCGGTTTTGGCAAAATATTAATTATTGTCATGACTTTTGCAAGACATTGCACCATTTCATGCTTTTTATCTTCAGAAAGATCTTTCTTCTTCCTCGTATTGCATAATAACTGGAACTTGCTTAATAAGGTGGACTAACCTCTTTCAGTAGGTTTTACATTTACCTAAGACAAACTGCTCAACTGACAAACTGCTTAACAAACCTGTCTGAGATTGATACTACTTTTCCAAAAGGTATGAGGAATAAAACAAAAACACTTTCTTCGAAAAACTAAAATCTAAAAGTTTTAGCTTTACTTAATGCATTACTTTCCATAAATAGAATCTAGTACAATATATGTGATTTTATTCTATTTTTCTCCGTTCACAGAAGCACTGCAGGTGCGTGGTGTGATGATGAATCCTCGTGATCTTTTGGAACTTTAAAAGGGACCTGGTTCTATTATCAGATGAAACTAAAAAAGAGCTTTTTAGCAGGATAAAAAATACCCCATGCCCACGATTAAATATACTGCTGGATCTTTAATGTTGTGGGGCCTATTTTTTGCTTTTTTATCTTGTTCAGATACATGGTATCATGGATTCTAGCAAATACCAATAGATAGTGTGATAGAAATATTTTATGTAATGGGTATTTTCAACATTAAATGTACAGAGAAATGCAGACTAAGGATGCTCAGGTCAAAGGCCATATAGGCTACAGTATACTTAACCAAAAAGTGCTTAACACAGTAGAACTAACAGTCATATGATTAGCTATATGATATGATCATTACAAACCAATCACCAGAACAAATCACAGTGAAGAAGACATGTCAAGACATGTTGAGTGACATTGATTTTTACTCAACTGTATGATATAAATGTACATGTATCTTTCTATTCAGGAGACTCACTTGGTTGTTGTGGCCGTGAATAAAACTTAATTTATACAAAGAGCAACTTTAGAGTCGTGCCAGGTATATGCTGCGCAGCTGAGAAATAGATTCTACTCTCAAAATACTACAGCAGAACATCAAGTGTGATTGAGGTAGTAATAGAAGTAGGCCTACTAAAGATTTTACGCTCAAAAGACAACAGCAGAACATCAAGTGTGATTGAGGTAGTAATAGAAGTACTAAAATATTCTATGCTCAAAAGACAACAATAGAACATCTATGTGTGATTGAGGTAGTGATAGTAGCTTCATCGACGGGACACCGTCACCTTACTTCAGGGAAGTATTGTATTGTACTGTATTTTTAACAACTGCAAGTTTAAATTGTCCGTGGTAAAGAAGTCAGATTAAGTAGGTTGTATTCGCATTAAGAATTTCCACGACAATAGAAAAATCAAAACATGACGGCCTCTGCTAGAAATCTAATAATGGGCCGTGGTTGGATCTTTGATCAGCAAAACAAACATAAAAATCAACACAAAAATGTGTCACTGAGCACAAAATGAAGCTTTTGCCATGACCATCCCAGTCCTCGGACCTGAACAATATAGAAAATGAGTGGGGTGAACTGAAGAGGAGAAGCATCAACATGGATCTGTGAATCTGAAAGATCTGGAGAGATTAAGGAATTGTCTCTGATCTCTTGTCAGGTGTTCTCCAAACTCATCAGGCATTATAGGAGAAAACTTAGAGCTGTTATCTTGGCAAAATGAGGTTGTGAAAAGTATTTAAGAAAAGGATGCCAATCATTGTGGCCGACGTGTTTTGGAAATGTGTGTTTTTCACTTTCAATTCTTTTACTTCAATGAAAGGTTCGATTTTTTTTTTTTTTTTTTCAGCCATCTTCAATCATATTTACCAGGGGTGCCAATAATTCTGACCAAACTGTACGTTTACTTGTACACAGCAAAGTCCTTAGTGTTAACCAAGCACTGCTCAGTTTTCTATTATTCCAACAGAACTCCCGGAAGTAAACAAAGAGGTGGAAAATCTGGCAGACAACACACCGCTGTTTACTATGGAGAGACGACTGCGTGGGCTGATTGTATCCTTATATCCTTGTCATATTTTATTATATAGTTTGTCTACACCACTTTAGACAAACAATAATATTTGAGAATGAAGCGAGGATGCGGGTCAAAAATAATGTTAATAATTTCTATCAGGCTCCGCACTCCGCACCTCCTCACAACTCCAAGTTTGTCCGCGAGCTGCCATGCTTAAAGTGCAAATTGTCAACAAACATTTCTCCTCATCCCATAATGCACAGCGCAGCTGACTACGGCAACTGGTTTAGTCCAAAAATGCGCAGTTCTTTGGCAGTTGGTTCTGTTCGAGGAACCGGACCGAGACCACCTCTTCAGCTGGGTCTCGGTACAGTTGTTTGGTCTGCACCCAAGTGTGATTGTGGTACCCAAAAGATCCGCACCGACAATTTAAAGTTCATTTACCTTTAATGACAGAGTTGATGCTAGTCCCTGGCTGTTGGTTTAAGGAAGAGCTGAACCCAGGGATCAGGGGCTGAATTTCGTTTTGGAAAATGGGGGGGAAATCCCCCCTTAGCTGATTCTTATGGGGGGGAATTTTTTATTTGAGGGGGAGTTTAGACTTTAAAAAAAAAAAATTTATTACATTTACCTCGCCTAAATGTATGCTCACTCATTGCATTTTTACAATGGGGTAATTTTGTTCTTAAGAATTTACACAACACAAGGAAGCTTGATTTCAATCTTTGAATTAAATAGAAAAAAGTAGCACAAATAAATACAATAGAATAGAGATCCCAATAAAGAGAAATAAAGAGAAAAGTGTTTGCTTAGGTCTAACACTAGTATTCAGAAATACTACAGAGACTGAATAAAGTAATCAAATGAAAAATAACACTGGGTAGTATTTTAGTCCTGACTAAATTAAATACATAGGCTATTAATCCTGATTCCTTCAAATGAAAGCTATGTTTCGTTGTTTTGACAACCAAATGAATGACAGACACATATGGCTGCTGTCACTGTAAGTGCTAGTGCACGGATCCTGTTTCATTATACGGTCACGTGCGATTTATGCTTATTTAAGACATAACCGACTGTGTTTAGAGGATACTCACCAAGACCGAAATTGACATAATTTTTGCATGTTTTTGACTGTTAAAGCGATATAATCCACGAAAAATAACTTTTGTTACCCGCGAGCTGTTTGTGAGGCGGCTTTACGTATGTGTGCAGAGAAAAAAAAAAACATCTCTCAGACAGCGCGCAAGTAGCCTACCGAATAGTTATCTTATGAGAGGTCTCTCGTACTGCGTAAGTATCTTACGCTAGGGGAAAATCCCTTTCCGCGAGATATTGAAGCCAAAAAATTATCCTTAATTTTGTATTAATGTAAAACACGTTGCGGCAGCATACAGACATAGGCAAGACGGCTCGTGTGCCTATTGGCTGTTCTGCGGCAACTGCAGCAGCCTATCGAGCGAGGCCTAGCGTGACGTCAGACCCAATGAGGGTGCTTCGCGCCCACTGCATCACGTCCCGCCGAAACGGGCGTGGCTTAGGCCTATAAATACAGCTCGCAGGCAGCTGATATCTGATTTTTCATCTCTTCAGCGAAGCACACGCATCGCTGGATCCGGAGAGAAGCCACGCCGTCTGAGGAAGCACTTGCAGCAGGACGAGTCGTCACTGAAGTCGCTGGCCGCGCCGCCTTCAATGGCCTTCCTGCTGCGCTATCCGGCGCCTATATCCTTTACACTCTCTGTTGTGTGTGTGTGTTCGCCGCCGCGACACACACTGTCTAAAAGAGCTTGCTTCTTTTTAAAGATGCCTTCCTGCGGCTCGTGCAGAGCCACACTCAGCGACGGGGACCGCCACGTTGTCTGCGTTTCCTGCCTGGGTGAGGATCATGCAGCTCTCGCGCTCGCTGACGGCGGCTGCCATCACTGCGAGCTACTGCCTATGGTGACTCTGAGGACTCGCCCGGCTTATTTCACTGAGACTGCACCTCCGCCCGCTGTAGTGCCGCGCCGTAAAAAGCGCCGTGCTCAGCGGGTCCCGGAACCTTCCCCCACCCGTCAAAGCTCGCCGGTTCGCCCGCCAGCTTCACCGGCTTCGTCAGTGTCTCTTCCTGACGGACAGCGGCCGCCGTCTACCGCCGCTTCCGTCGATGACGCTGATGAAAAAGCCGCATTGGGGGAGGATGATTCCTGCTCTCTCCTGGCATCGGGCAGTGAGGATTGGGGGAGCTCTGTGGAACTCGCGCCCTCTGTCCGCGCATCGTCAGGCAAAAGAGCTAGCATCGAGTCAGAGCTGATGCGCATACTCGCACAGGCCACGGCGAGCCTCGGCCTCGAGTGGTCTACGCTTGAACAGCCTGCTCACAACCGGCTGGATGGATATTTTCTTCCCGGGGAGCGCGCTTTGCCTGCATCCAGACCAGCGCCCTTTCTTCCTGAGTTACACGAAGAAGTCGCTAAGTCTTGGAACGCCCCCTTCTCAGCTAGAAGACAGAGGTTACCATTCGCTGCCGCCGGTCGAAGAAGCGCATGGAAACGCACCTAGGGAAACGACGGTGTCCAAGTCCCGCTGCGGCCGGACTTCCACCAAAACTCATCGCTCGTTCAGTTCCAAGAAATGTGACTGTTCCAGTGTATTTTGCAGTCAACAAGCCGGTTCCACTGCCCGCTTGCCTGCACACAAATGCCGTTTTTACGGCTACCCAGATAAATCCCATAAAGAGTGTATTTTCTGGTGTCCCGGCCACGGCCGATGGTGTTATGAGTGTAGACAAAATGCCCACTGCCCAGTGCCCATTCCTACACACAAGCACAGCCCGTCACACAGGGCTCGCGCACATAAAATCGACCCAGTTCGATTGCGCATTAAACGTAGCAGATGTGCCCACTGCCCAGTGCCCACAATCACTACGTCCTGCATGTCTCGAGGTTTCTGTAAAAACGAAACCAACGTGCATTCGCTCTGCTCAGGCGGACAATGCTCTCGGTGTGGTAAATGTGCCCGCTATCCCGCGCCCACATCCACACATAGACACATCCCCCTCTCGGTTAACCACCGCAGAGGAGCCGAGCGCGGGCAATCTGCCCGCTGTTATCAGCACGCCCTCTGCCTCGAATGTCATAAGCTCGACGCTTGTGTTACAGCACACCGAAGCCCCTCTGTCGCTGAGCGACCAGAGCGCGCTTCGCATTCAACCCCTAGCCATTCATGCAGATGCAAGGGGCGAGGCTACCCGGGGTTTCGAAGTGGGTGCTAGACATTATAAAAAGAGGCTATTCGCTACAGTTTCGCCGGCGCCCTCGTCGCTATGCGACGTGCGTCAAGACCACGGTAAAAGAAGTAGCACACCTACTTCGAGCCGAAATTTTGAAACTATTGAGCAAAGGGGCCATAGAGCCGTTATCTCTAGCTCAGAGCGAAGGAGGGCTATACAGCAGATACTTCCTGGTACCGAAAAAAGACGGGGGTCTCAGACCCATACTAGATCTAAGGCAACTGAACAGAGTGCTTGCAAAGCGACAGTTCAGAATGCTCACGACCAGAAAAATCCTCGCGCAGATTCGCCGAGGAGATTGGTTTGTGTCAATAGATCTGAAAGACGCGTATTTTCAAATACAGATAGCGTCACGTCACAGGCGATATTTGAGATTCGCCTTCGAGGGCCAGGCATATCAGTACACAGTCCTACCGTTCGGCTTGTCCCTAGCACCCCGTACATTTACGATGTGCATGGACGCAGCGCTCGCACCCCTCAGGCTACAGGGCATGCGAGTATTGAACTACTTGGACGATTGGCTGATTCTAGCTCAATCTCACTCGATGCTCATAGAGCACAGGACCATTTTACTCGATCACCTCGAGAATCTGGGTCTCAGAGTCAATTGGGCGAAGAGTTCTCTGTCCCCCAGACAGATAATATCTTTTCTGGGCACAGAACTGAACTCGCTGTCTATGATAGCGCGACTGTCACCACAGCGCGTGCTAGACATTCAGCGCACAGCGAGCTCTTTCCGCTGCGGCGCATTTGTCCCGCTCAAGAAATTTCAGAGGATGCTAGGTCTCATGGCCTCAGCATCATCAGTTCTTCAGCTGGGCTTGCTTCGCATGCGCCCGCTACAGTTCTGGCTGAAAGCGCGAGTGCCGCGCCGAGCGTGGGCTTCCGGTCTGCTTCGTCTCAAGGTCAATCAGAAATGCATCGCAGCTCTGAAACCTTGGAAAGCAAACGACTGGTACCAATCAGGTGTAAGCCTGGGGACTTCCTCGAGTGTGAAGGTGGTGTCTACGGACGTATCCACCTCGGGATGGGGAGCGCTGCTCGAGGGCACACCGTTCTTCGGCCAATGGTCGGAACGGGAGAAGCTTCTGCACATAAACTGCCTCGAAATGCTGGCAGTAGACAACGTGCTGACGCGTTTTTGTCCCCAAATACGAGGACACCACGTCCTGGTCCGTTCGGACAACATGTCAGTGGTGTCCTACATAAATCGCCAGGGCGGCCTCAGGTCCCGAAACCTGCACAGGCTGACAGAACGCCTCCTGGTGTGGGCTCAGCGCAACCTGCTCTCGCTGAGAGCAGCGCATGTGCCAGGGCTCCTAAACGTAGGACCGGACAGACTGTCCAGGAACAATGTTCCGACAGGCGAGTGGTCTCTACACCCACAGACAGTCCAGCTGCTGTGGAAGAAATTCGGCAGAGCGGAAGTAGACCTGTTCGCATCTCAAGAAAACTCACTGTCTGGAATTTTTCTCCAAGAGCAGGGACGCGCTGGCTCATGTATGGCCCCGCCGCCCGCTCTATGCCTTTCCTCCCGTCTCTCTCCTGCCTCAGGTGATAGAGCGGATCAGGGAAGAAGGATGCTCAGTGCTAGTTCCCAGTTCTGATGCAGCTAGCGAGCACTGCCCCATGGCCAGTGCCAGTGAGGAGGGACCTCCTCTCTCCGCTCGATTTGGCATCCGCGCCCAGAGCTGTGGTCCCTTCATGTTTGGGCCATCAACGGGTACCCGCTGACCTCCCAAGTGGAGTGTTAAACACGATCACGCAGGCTAGAGCTCCGTCTACGCGACGTCTCTATTCCTCAAAATGGTCAGTGTTCTCCAGCTGGTGCACAGCTCGTGGCGTGTCGCCCCCAGACTGTGGGGTGACGGAGGATCTCTCCTTCCTACAAGAGCTGTTGGACATGGGCAGGTCCCCTTCCACGCTCAAAGTTTATGTGGCGGCCATAGCAGCGTTCTCAGAAACAACGCTTGGTCAGTCAATAGGAAGGAACGATTTAGTCATCCGCTTCCTTAGAGGAGCTAAGAGACTGAATCCTCCCAGACCTCCCTCAGTCCCCGTATGGGACCTTTCTGTGGTACTGGAAGCCATGAAAGGTCACCCATTCGAGCCTTTACAGACGATTGATCTTAAACACCTGTCTTTCAAGACAGTGTTTCTTCTGGCTCTCGCTTCGGTGAAGTGCATAGGGGACTTACACGCGCTCTCAGTAAGCGCGACGTGCATGGAGTTTGGGCCTAATGACTCAAGAGTTATACTCAAACCTAAGCACGGTTATGTTCCAAAATCCCTCAACACACCGTTTAGGGCGCAGGTCATTTCCCTGTCATTTCTCTGACGGGGAAGGAGACGCGAGCTTCCTTTGTCCAGTCAGGGCATTAAGAGGTTATGTTCCAAAATCCCTCAACACACCGTTTAGGGCGCAGGTCATTTCCCTGTCATTTCTCTGACGGGGAAGGAGACGCGAGCTTCCTTTGTCCAGTCAGGGCATTAAGAGCTTATGTGTCTCGCTCATCTGTCTTCAGACAGACGGAGCAGCTCTTCGTTTCATTCAGCGGACGTTCCAAGGGACTAGCCGCGTCGAAACAGAGCCTATCCAGATGGATAGTTGAGGCCATTGCGCTGGCGTACACTTCCAAGGGTATGCAGTGCCCGTTGGGTGTCAGAGCGCACTCCACGAGAAGCATGGCTTCGTCGTGGGCCTGGTCAAGTGGGATTGCCTTGCAAGATATATGTATGGCGGCAGACTGGGCCTCCCCGTCTACATTTATAAGGTTTTATAACCTAGAGGTTCCCGCCTTACAGGCCAGGCTGTTGTCGGTCTAAATATACCAGTACTGTCTGTTCTGATGCTATCGGTTCAGAATACTGTGTCTGCTGAGCACTGCTTGATGAGCACTGCTCGCTGATCGACCGCAAAATGCTTATGGGCAAATAAATAAGACCCACAATTTTCCATCAGCTCAGGCCGTACTCCGCCCTGTCTGTATGATGTAATTTGTGTCTAAGGGACGCTGCTATATGTGGAAGAGCGCGGCTCCATTTTACCGTTTTACATTGGGTCCCCTAGCGTAAGATACTTACGCAGTACGAGAGACCTCTCGTAAGAGAACGTACTCGGTTACTAACGTAACCTCGGTTCTCTCTAGAAGAGGGAACGAGTACTGCGTATCTTGCCGTGCATGCACACGCTCTGGTTAGCTTCGGCGATGAAAAACCAGATATCAGCTGCCTGCGAGCTGTATTTATAGGCCTAAGCCACGCCCGTTTCGGAAGCACCCTCATTGGGTCTGACGTCACGCTAGGCCTCGCTCGATAGGCTGCTGCAGTTGCCGCAGAACAGCCAATAGGCACACGAGCCGTCTTGCCTATGTCTGTATGCTGCCGCAACGCGTTTTACATTAATAAAAAATTAAGGATAATTTTTTGGCTTCAATATCTCGCGGAAAAGGGATTTTCCCCTAGCGTAAGATACTTACGCAGTACTCGTTCCCTCTTCTAGAGAGAACCGAGGTTACGTTAGTAACCGAGTACGTTTAAAATCGCGTGAATGCTTAAACTGGTAAGACTTAAAAAGACGTGCAAATGGTAAACTTTAGTTACTCATGATGCAATGCTGGCCCGATTATGCAAGTGACAATTCCGTCTATCCCGACTCCCGAAACGCGAGAGTGTTATCGCGGCCTGCAGCGTGCTTAACGATTGCCTTGTGCAACCCATTTTGAGAGACGAGAGATAGAAGGCGCAGCACCGCTGAATCAGTCATGCTGTTTGAGAAATTGTGTCTCGCAGACAGTTTTAAAATTTGATTTTATAATCTATGTGGATTAATTTACTAATACAACCTACATGCTAAAGTGAATCAATGTTTGCGGGAATTTCCCGCATTATAAATGGGAGACCTGCGGGAATGATTAAAAAGATGCGCAATACCCGCGCCGAAATTCAAGCCCTGAGGGATGCCCTCCACAATAGGTCAATTCACATTCAACCCAAGGGCCAGCTCTTCTGCCGGGTGCAGGACCACCACCTGTTTTTTTTTTTTTTTTTTTTTTTTCTCAGCTTTTTTCTTGGTTGCTTTTATAAACAGACAAACATGTATTTAACTGTGCCTTTTTAAAAGAGACTAGTATAAGTAGTAAAAATTACCATTATGTAGAATATTCTTGTACTTCACTTTTACTTGTTCCCATGTTCTAGTAGTGGGTGGTGACTCTGACATTACACTGAACAAAGTAATTATGAAATTATTAAAATACAAAAATATATACTGTAATAAGTGATAAAAACATCTAACATGATCACCACTAACGAATTGAATTTGTCTGCTACTTTTTGCCAGCCCTCTCTTCTGGCTTTTGCAGACTTTGAGGTGTTCCCTGGCGTTTTGATTAAACATTAATTTATATATAAATAAACTGCTTCCTCATTTCAGAAAAACACTGCTCGTAATTAATCTCCTTTTAAGGAAATGAGATTGAAATAAGAATGTTTGATTTCATCATTTTAGACACTTGTTATCAATAACAGCTCTGGTAAGAGGAATTATTTATTATTATTATTATTTTATTTATTTACCAGGACAATGCATATTAACAACAGTATGCCTGTAACATGCCAGAGTTAGCCAGTGGCTAATTTTCATCTGTAGTCCTGGTTGCCAGATGTACAGTGGCACCCTAGGGAGAATACAAATTTTTTAAGAGTTTGCATGTAAATACAAATATGTCTGCTACAGCGTAGCTGCAGTAGAAGATAATTATAAAAATATAGAATCTCACTAAAATTTGTTCTGAAAAGCATCCTAATAATATACACAAGCAGTAGCAGCAAGTAGCATGCATTGTCGGTGTAACAGATTAAACCATTTGTTAGATGCATATGAAGATGATCAGTTTTAACATCATTGCAAGTTTATACAAAAATAAAAAATCTAAATCACAAAACAAAAACACACATTCACAACTGTAACACAAACGGGCAAAAACAAGACTTTAGTGTTGACAGGTCTGATTACTAATAAGCCAACGTTTCAGATGTAATCGAAAAAGGCTATATGTATTAATGTCTCTGATTGATGACGGAATGGTATTCCACTCCTGAGAAGCCCTAACAGAGAAGGCGGACTGACTAAAAGCACTTTTTCTAAGTGGAATAATACAGTCACCTCTTGTTCAATGTTCTCGAATGTTCAAGTCTCATTTTGCCCGACCACAGAGATCCCCCAAGGCTACAATACAACTTCTGAATTGTGTTAGTTGTACATGACAAACAATTTTAAGGAGGTGCCATAGAGTATAAATTCCCCATGCTGACTCAGTCAACTACATTGCTTAGAGGTTCATTCATCTTACAGGTAACTTTTACTGACCTCTCTCATTTATTGTTGATTCTTGTCTCGTGATAGTGTTGTTGTTTTTTCAGTGTTTTCCAGGTACTTCCTTTACAGACAAAAAATGCCAGACAGCCAAGGTGGGTAAAAATCCGGGAATTCTTTTTCACTGATAAAATGTAAACATCACATATTTTTTATTTTGTTAATAATTGACACAAGTCTGAACAAAACCATCAAGTTGTAACTATCACATTTGTAATTCTACAGAAATTGTGGTCGCATTTAGCCCTGAGTTTATTAAGGAGCTTCTTCCATCTGCTCAGCGGACAGCTCTGCTCTACCATCTCTCCTATCTCTGTTTGGCTAAGTTCCCCAAGTTGGAGAGGGTTCTCCGAGAGCGTGCTGTTGAAACTCAGCTTCTCTTTGGGTCTTCTGAGGCGCTTCTGCTGAAGGTAAAGCCAATGTTCTTTAACAATTTCTATGTAATATATATATATATAAAAGTATATAGAATATATAAATGTATAATTTGCATATAATATGTATACATATGTATACGTGTGTGTGTATATATATAAAACACTAGAACCTTTTGTGAAAAGAAAGAGGACATAGATGCTAATAAATAATCTTAAAGAGTGTCAGTCTAAGAGATGAGTAAGGATGCATTGTAATACATATTGCACAAGATCTTTTTTAATAATTTTAAAGATTAAGATAAAGATTTAAGATAATTTTAAATACCAGCAAGAAATCTGCGGTGTTTAGATGAATATTTAAATACTGTATCTGTTACACTCAATCTCTACATTACACAACAACACCACAGTAAAAATGATAATAAGAAAAGAGCGGTTAAGAAAGCTTCTGCTCACAGAATTTTGTGGATATGTTTTCACCAGATCTGCAATTCAGCACTCGACTCAAGTTTATTTGTATACAATAAACAAATCACTTCATTCTGACTGAGTGAAGGAATAAATGAATGGGAGAGCGGAGCTCTAGAGCAAACTACTATTAGACTAATGACAGGTAGAATGAGTTTACCAGCCGGCACAAACTTTTCACAAACTACCGAAATTAACCTTCTGAGAACTGTCCATCTTGACTGCACTTATTTCACTCTTGATTGGCACTTGAACTGGTGAGACAAGACAATAGGCAATGGTGTCAAAACTGTCATAGAGCTTTTATATTTCATAGATTGATTGATTGATTGATTGATTTTGACAAGTTGTTTTCTTATGTGAAGTATGAAACTCCATTGTGGATCAACTGTGTGAGTATGTCTGCTGTCTTTCAGTGTGCGGCCACAAGTAAAAACCTATATTCTACGCTGCTGCCGGCGCTGAAGGTTGCTGTTGAAAAGGATAAAACCATTTTGGCTATTAAGTCCCTGGAAAAAGCCAGAGTATGGATCACTGAAATTATTGACAAAGTGGGACAGATGGTAGACAGGTAAAATGTTTCAAAATGTTGCTAAAATTTAAATTTTAGAATTAGAAAGTGTAGTAAGATTTGTTGAATTGACCATATATGGAACACGTCTCAGTGTATATCAAGAAAATTCACTGTGCTTTAGCTCACGATTAATCCGAAATCTATTATCTCCAGATATGATAAACACAACCGCAGTGTGGCTTCCTGCACCAGTGATGTAATTCTTGAAAAGACTGAGACAGAGAAAAAAAAAGAACAAGGTTCTGTGGAGATGGTTGCCCATGAAAAGGCGGTGAAAGAACTGGAAGAGAAACTGACGGAAAACCTCAAGAAATTTGGAGAAATTGAGGAAATGATTAAACAGAAAAAAAAAGAGATGTATGATCATGTCAAAGCAACGTCTAAAAAACCCAAAAAAGTGGGTTTCTTTGATGCCTTAGCATCAATTTTCACTGGAGTCACTAACACATACGGAGATGATGACCCTCAAGCAGCTGCAAAAACCCAGGTTCTGTCCAGCGAATTGACTCAACTCTCCATTGACAAGTCAAGTCTGATGAGCAAGGAGTGGAGCATCCATGTCAGGCTGACGGATATGCAGCTAAAGTTGGCAAGCATGAAAATAGAAAATGGTAAGATTCTTTCAATTAAGGAGTTCCCATTGTGCTCGAAACAGTCCCTGATTTACATCATCATAATTAATGTCTGCTTCATATTATTTCTAAAGGTTCAATACCCGACCCTGTCCATCTGAAGGACGTCCAAAAATGCCTTTCCCGAATTCAAAACATTCTGATTCAGCTTCAGAAGTTCTGGGAATCAGTGGGTGTACTGCTGGAGAGTATTAAAGACAATACTTTTGCTAATGAGGACTTCATCGAGGAGATTGAATTGAAGCAGACCTTTCTGGACACTATTACTACAGCACAAGGGGTAACTTAGACATTGAGAAAATGTGCAGGATTACAGAAAATAAATTATTTTCACCCTGAATGTATTCTTTTTTCTGTGATTGATTTTGTACCTCAAATCTTTCAGCAATGGAAGGCCTTCGGTGAATCCTGTCTGAATGCAAAGAGCATCTTTAGCATGCAGACTAAAGATGCGTATAAGTTCCTGGAGACCAGCCCATCTGCACTGACACCAGAGGAATGGAGAACAGAGTATGAAACTGTCATAGAGGATCTGAACAAAATAAGTCCTGATCCCTATAATCCCAAAGCACCAGCTCCCATTGCTCCCATAGCACCAGCTCCCATCGCTCCATAATGTTCAAACTTAAGAAGTCTTTACAGTATAAACAGAGTACATGCCTATAATGATTCAGGCTTACTGCTTTGAATAACACATTTGTTATTTATGATTATGATTATGATTATGATGCTGTTTTAATAAAACATTTTTAAGTGAGCTAATTTGTAATGGCTTTTCATTTCTCTCATGCCATTTCTCTGTTCCCTCTGTGATGAAATTGATTTTGACTTCAAAAATATAAACCGTATTTTCTTTTCAACTGGATACTGTCATGCAGGGGTTGTTCAGCCAAATGCACATTAGAATATAATAAGAAATCTATAAACTAAAGCATGATAAACTAAGACAGCATAACACTGACAACACCAGAGCATGAAAGAGAACATGAGTGTATAAATACATGTGAAATTTATATCATGTCTTATTGCTTGGCAGATAATTTATGATACTGCCCAATGACATGGTTATAAAGTTATCCAAATTTGCCCTCCATCTTAAAATGCACTTTTGTTGATCAGGGAAAGCTTCTTTTTTTTTTTTTTTGACACAGCAAGCTCAGTTTTTTTTTTACCTCAGATCTCTTAAAACCTTACGAACGCCCATGGACACACCTAGGCAAAGTAATGATAGGAAACAAGAACAAGGGAAACCAGAAACAAATAACCAGTGTCCCCATTGTATATCCACATTATTTTGCAACGCTAAAGTAAGCTATTTTCTGTGAATGTGAGAGAGTTACAAATCATTAGCCACAATATATAAATAAATAGAAGAACAGCAAAGTAAATTCATTTGCGCTACAAACTAGTGTATTTTATTATTATGACCATACATTAAAATAATGTTGTTAGAAATACCAGTTTGGAGTTTCAAGCAGTGTAAAAAGCTAAAAATAACTGGTTTATATTAAAAATAATAATTTAATATTAATATACAATATGTTGATATCCACCATAATACAGGTGGTAAATGTAGAAAGCCACATGATGGATTCAAGGTCATCACAAGTGTTTTTAATTAGAGACAAATACTAATAAATACTGTCATACACACACAGTAAAGTACTAGTAAAAAACTAGTAAAGTAGTGCATTACTTTTGAATTTACAACAAATTATCTAAGTTAAAGGTGCTCTAAGCGATGCCGGGAGTCGTAACTTCTTGTTGACATTCGAATTGTTGTCAAACAAAACGGAGGCTAGCTAGACCCTCCCTCCTCCTCATCCTGTCTCCTCCCTCCTCCCCTTCGGCATAAAGGAAAGTCAAAGTAGTCACTACAAACAAAGTTAAGTTTTACTGATAATTCATTCAATGTGTAATGTCACCAAGTTAGATAAAGGGTTTTATATATTGCAGAAAAAGAGAAACATTATCTTAAAGGAGAACTTGGTAACTTTTTTAACTTAATAAAACTGTCTAGAAATCATTTGGATGGTTAAACAACCTGTTCTGGTGATATTGATGACTTTCCCAGCTCCCCCCAGCGTTCCCAGGCGGAAAACCAACCTTGCAACTTGGGGACTACCGTCCCGGCAAGATAGAAATTGGAAGTCTCGTGAGAAGCGAGAACTAGAACGAGAACGAGCGCGAAACACGAATTGCTTTACGGCAATTCGACATAAACACACACGCATGTATGATGTATCACCAGATTACCCACCTCGGTAGACATAGCTCCACGCGATACAGTTGGCTTGCTCCGATCAAAACAAACGCACATGAGAAGCGGTAGAGAGGGGGAGGAGGCCGCCGCAAGTGAGTTTTTACGACCTTGTTGTGAAATATACGCCCCCCCCACAGCTGTAGGGGGAGCTCGTGCGGAAAACATGCGACAACAAAAGGGAAAATCAGCGAAGAAGTGACTAGAGTTCGCTAGAGTTGCCGAGTTCTGCTTTAAAATCATTTCGCCACCTGAGGTTATCTCCCATACAAGGATGCAATAATAGCAAGATAACGTTAGCCTCGCGTTTCCCAGTGAGCATAAACAACGGCGGCGTCGTAAACAAAATTAGTCAAAGTTGTCAACCGCCTATAAATGAACATTTAAATTCATAACAAACAGTGGATGAAAACAATCATTCACACAAATTGTGGCCCTACTCAGTGGTGTAGTCTACGTGATACACAGGTATACGCCGTATACCCACTAGAAAAGGCCAAGGATTTCCGTATACCCACTTAAAAAAAGTGTGAGGATACGTAACAACTTCGTTTTGTGTCAGAACTTTCACACTTTCATTCATAAATTCACCCCGTCTGTGTTTGCGAAGCGACACGGCTAGAATCGCGGAATCCAGTCGCGGAATTTGGCTATTTTTGAATGAATAAATCAAAAGTAGGGCTGTACAATGAATCAAATCTCGATATGGACTAGTGTCTGTGAATATTAAAGCAGCACTTAGCAGCACTCTTTTGGCCGTAAAGCAATTGTTTACATCGCGAGACCTGATATCACGCGAGACTTCCTGACGCAGCGGCCGGCGGCCCGCCGGCTCAAAGTTGCAAGTGCGTATTTTCCGCTCACGGGCAACAGGGGGGTGCGAAACGACCACCATTCAACCCGAAAAAGTAATATAACCATTCCAATGACTCCGAAGCTGTTCAGTTAAGGTAAAACAAGTTACTTAGTTCACCTTTAAAGTTAAAAGAGACTGCAATTGCTCTACGCGTCTCTGGGAATGAGCGCTCAATGAGTGCTCCACACACACACACACACACACACACACATACTGAAGCACGCGTGACTCACGCTCGTGGTGTTTTCAGCGTTTCACTGTATTGAGACATGATGTAGGCTACATGTGCACTTCATCGCAGAGCTGCTATGAAAGTCACTTCACGAGAATTTCACCATTTCATTTAATAAAACTATCGTTATTCATTCGTTTCATATACACACAGAAACTGTAATGTCTTTGCGACAACCTGTCAAAATAAAAGTTCGGTATAACTTGAAGAAATTATAACAGAAATATAATAATAATAATAATAATAATTTTAATAATAGTTTATTAAAACACACAGAAACTCAAATGTGTACAACCCACCAAAATAAAAGTTCGGTCCAACTCAAAGAAATTAGAAAGAAATTGCACAGTAAAATGTATTTTAAAATAATAATAATAATAATAATAATAATAATAATACAATCTATTAAAACGTTATTTTAAGGGAATATCACACAAAGTTTTTCAACAGTAAACTTGCCAAAACAATAACACCATTTATTTATTTTTTTACACCATTTCTAAAAGCAAATTTGTATTTGTATAATGTTTTAATTATTTTATTTTAATTTTTTATTACAGTATATACTCACTACAAAAAACTAGACTACACCACTGGCCCTACTGTGAATTTGCTTGACCATTTACAATAGAGATTGATCGCTATAGCTGCTAGAAACATATGTTGTATTCACCAAAGTTAACGCTGACTGCATAGTTCTAGCTAATTACATTCTTGTGATGGTTTGGCGAAAATGAACGTCAGTTTAGAAAGAAAAATGGATTTACCTGTTCTGCAAAAATAGAGCAACTGAATGTCGGATTGGAAGCCCTTCTGCCGGCGGATTTCTCGCCACCTTTCAAAGGTTTTTCCGATGTAAATTCGGTATTTCGCGCGTTCCTTATCCTTGTCCCTCTTCTTTGCAATTTGTTCATCGGAACGTCGTCTCTTTGGTCGTGTGTTGGCCATAATTCAAACTTCCCTCTTCATGCTTCTCTCTCCTCCACACGCTCCACACCCACTTCATGTGCACGCGCACTAACCCCCCAAACCCCACCCTCAAATACTTGTCGGTTATTGGCTGGAGCACTGTTTGTTGCGGGTGAGCCCAGTGTCACGGTTTGCAGGTTTGCTTGCTCATTCTGTGTATACTGCGCTGATCTGATTGCCTATCAGCGCCAGCTGCGCTGACGCGCGATCAGATCAGTCGCAGGTGTGTCTCGTTTATTAGTCCTATATGTAGAGCAGTGTTACTCATGTTCAGTGTCAGATCGTTTTGGGTTGCTGGTCCTTGTGCTGATCTCTGTTCTGTCCAGTTCTGGTCCTGTTCCCAGTTTGCACGGATCTCCTGTTGTCGTTCTGCCTGAGCTGTGGTCTGCCTGTGTTGAAGTTATTCACGGCGCGTCATCTCTCCTCTACCTTGCTTGGATTCTACTCTGCAGTTCTCGTGTTTCCTAGGACCTGCTGGGCAGGGGCGTTTCTAGGTTTTAAAAACATCAGGGGCTGAGCCCTAAACATCAGGGGCTGGGGTGGGTAACAAGATAACATGATTCGATACAGAGAATAATGTATATTGTAGGCCTATATGCAGGGGGGGGCAGACTGGTTAAAAAATTCAGTCCTGGCACTGTGGCCACACCAGGCCATACTACCACACAGACACACACATTCAAATGTGAGGTAGTTAGGGGGGTTGGGGGGCATGCTCCCCCGAGAAAATTTTTATTTCTCAGACTTACATATGTACATTTTAAGGTGTTTGACGGCCAACATTTTTTGATAACAATAGCTTTAAAAGCATGTCAGTCGGCAGTAGCATAAATTATTTGTCAAGCAGATAACAGATTCTTAAACATGAGAATGAGGATAAATGTTGAAATGAATGATCCACACTAGAAAATGGAAATGCAGAATGTTTCTGCTTATTGTTGACAATACACAATCACATATTCCAAACAGGAATGGCCTTAAATGAGAAATCTTTCAAGGATTATTTTGCATAGATGTAAACTTTTTAGCATTAAAGATTGGTTTCAGCAACTTGTTTCTTTCTTGAGTTAATCAATGTTTTTGTCACTATTAAATCAGTTCAATTAAATTTCAATTGTTCACTCATAAAGACAGTCACTTGTCACCATTACTGGCCTAATGATGCAAGTTGTGCAAACACAGACAAGCGGAGTGATAGAAACTGTGAAAAGGCTGATGCTGGTGAAATTTTCGAACACATTCGAGGACCTTATATATAGGCTACATATCAGAGTTAGGAATACATTGTAATAATGTTAATCAAGCAGACTAAATCACACGACTGCGCAGCAATATTTAAGCACATTATACAAAGGAAATAATACAGATCTAGACAAATTGGGTGGCTTATAGTTAAAAGAATGTCATGAACGATCATTTAGGCTAGATGTAGGCCTATTTTTCACATTTTTGGTCACAAAATATTTAGTTAGTTTTGATGACTTTGCAATATTGATAAAATGTTAGAATATTAATAATGAAAATTGAGTAGGGCTACGCCAAAATGTGTAACATTTATGTAGCCTACAAAGGAATACAAAAGCCCCGACATAGAGTTTTGACGCAGCTTTAATCTCCCTTTTGGTTATTTCAATACTTAATTGACGACAGAACACGACGTTACATGCTAGTTTATTTTGCGTGATACAGGGCGCGCCGCATTTGCGCGTGATTGAGCCGCGAGCAAACGGCTGGCACGACGTAAGTAAGTTCGTTTTTCTGAGTTTTACTGACATATAGCCTGACAACATCTGGTGTGACTGAAGACTGTGCGGCGGTGCTGACTGCGTTATGCCTGGCTCACACTACAGGAGTTTTAGGCCGATTTATGCCCGATTTACCCCTCCCGAGAATCTGAGAAAAATCTTGTCGAGGACCTCGATCTGTTCCGATGTTCGGCGCAGATTATCTGGTAATGTGAGGCGTTCACAGATCGAATCTTGCCCCTCCCGATCTGCTCTCACACAAATCGGGCTCGCCCCGATCATATCAAACATGTTTGATATTTATCGGGATGAGCAAGATTGTGATTACGTCAGTACTGTCACAATAGCCAATAGGAAACAAGTCTACGACTAGACGGAAGTGACGGACATTTCGAAATGTAGACGGCGAAACCTGCAACACAGATCTGTTGGACTTCGGAGATGGAGGAGCGACTTGTTGAAATGTGGCAACAACATGACTGCCTATACAACGTTTAGATAGTGTGAAAGAGAGAGGAGTGTGTGTGTGAGAGAGGGGGGATTGTTTGTGCGTGTGTGTGAGAGAGAGGGGACTGTTTGTGTGTGTGTGTGTGTGAGAGAGAGAGAGAGAGAGAGAGAGAGAGAGAGAGAGAGCGCGCGCGCGCAGACAAACCATTGTTTAACGTAACGTTACCAGTAGACACATTTCTTCCAAATAGCACCAATTGTATTTTCATTTTACAGCCCAGATCTACACTGTAACAGGTGCCAATATCGCTTTTGACCTAGGCAGCCAATATTATAACAGTAAAAATTCTAGCACACTACGATAGTAATAAGGTCAATTAAATTCTTACCTGCATTTCTCGCTGAAGAACTGACAATCCATGTTGAGCCCGTCTCCCCAACCATTTTCTCATCCACACTCGTTTATTCTTCCGCTTTTGGTTTTTCTCACAACAAACGATCATTATTGATACAGCAAGTTTTCGTGTTACAGTAGCAGCTAACGTTATACCATTTTGTCTACATCCGCTTTCCCGCTTCCGATCTGCTGCGTATATCACGTGAGGCGCTTCCTCTGGCGCGATAATCTTAGTAACATTTTGTAGTGTGTGATGCGCAGTAGTATGAGCATGTTTAAGATTTTAGGTAAGAAAATCTGCAAAGATTCTCCTTAAGTGTGTGCTGCAACCAGATTTCAAAATTGGTTAGGATTTTAAAACTCCTGTAGTGTGAGCCAGGCATTAGTTTTTTTTTTTAAACCGGTGCGGCGCGCGCGCGCCCCCAAAGTTCATCCGTGAGAAACTTGAAACCGGTGCTTGAACTTGAATTCAGGTGACTCATTAACACTCACGCTACTGTCCACGCCCTGCTCTCACGGCTCGTGGACTCGTGCTGCTTGCCACTTTGCCTAATAATAATGATCAATAAATAAAAAAAATTGAGATCCGGGGCTATAAAAAAAACATCCGGGGCTGAAGCCCCGGAGGCCCATGTCTAACGACGCGCCTGCTGCTGGGTGCCCGTTATTTGCCAGCTATTCAGTTTGTTCTACTGACTGTTTACAATAAACTTTATTTCGACTCGCTACTGTATCCGTTGTATGCTTCCTGACACCCAGTTTGTTTTTGTTGCCATTTGTGGAGCCTGTGGTGTCTACAGAGACCGCGTTTTTTTTACAGTGTGTTCAGGGGACAGGCAGCTAGCGGATAGTGAGGAGATGTTTGCTGTATGTGACAAAAAATGTTTTGGCCTAAAAAACGCGTGGCATCGCTTAGAGCACCTTTAATTTTTCAAACAAGTAACACAAGTTACTTTGATTTCCCATTTATTGACTGACAGCTCTCCTGTCCCCACAATGAGAGAAATCGGGAGTAATGCTGCCTTCACGTGCTATTAGAAATTTGATCATTTCCACTTATGAAGTCTTGATTACGGGTGTGTTGTGTTCAAGTGCTTTGTTGTCGGAAAGAACAGGAATCATGGAGGACACCAGGTTTATTCTTGCCTATTTGTTGGGAACATCTTATTAAAGACGAAATTATATTTAGTGTCCCATTAATTCTCATATAAACCTTTACCATGATATCTCGATAGTCAGCTTGCTGACGATTCTGGAATCTCAGTCAAATACATGCTATTTTCACTGTATATAAAATATACAATATGCTTCAAATAATTATTCATATAGGTAAATAAGCACTTATTAAATGACAAGACAAGGTGATGTAGCTGTTGTGGAAAAAAACGTATCGGTTACCTAACGTAACCTCTGTTCTCTCTAGAAGAGGGAACGAGTATTGCGTAAGTAGCTTACGCTGCGGGAAAAGTCATCTTTCTCGAGATATGAAGCCAAAAAATTATCCTTAATTTTTATAATCTTGTCAACACAGTGCAGCAGCACGCAGACCTAGAGCAGGCTATCTAGCGTGCTCATTGGTTGCCCTGCCGCATCTGCAGCAGCCTACCAGTAGGGATGGGTATCGTTAAGGTTTTAACGGTATTACTACTCTTACCGATACTCCTTATCGATCCGGTACTTTAACGGTATTCTTATCGGTTCTTTTTGTTATATTAAAAAAAGGGGGAAAAATAATTTAGAACATTATTAATATTGCTTTATATTTTGAAATGTAAAATAAATATCTATAGCAAAAGAAAAAGCAATGCTTTAACAAAACAAATAAAACATGTATGTTATGCAGAAGGGTGCTGGCTTTTGTGTTTTATATAGACAGACAGGACGCCAAAAACAAAGTACAAACACATGGTCAAACAAAAAAAAAAGTATACAATAAAACAAATATACAAATTATATACCCAGTGCTTTAATTTCAGTAATGTCTACTGACATTACTGTTCAGGAGTAATATGGGTTAAAAAGACATCTAATAAAGTCAGATGTAAAATAACACTGCATAGTTTATCATAGATAGATTAAAGCTTATATCATTCAAGAGCTGTGACTGATTTTCTCTTTGCCTTTTGCTGTTTGATTCACATTAATGGAGCAATCGTCAGCAGGTTTATTAGACTGCTGCCTCTTTAAGACCAAATGCAGATCTAATATTATTAAGCCTCATATTTTCTCCCAACTATTTACGCCGATTTAAGACATAAACTGTATTTAAGTGAATAAACTGTTTAAGTGAATCTCCAAGACGGCCATTTTGACATATTTGTGTATTTGATCGTTTAGATGTGCACACGAAGCCCAAAATATACGTTGCTTGTCTCGTTGCGGTGTGTTTCGGAGCGTGCGCCGCATTTTGGAACAGCGTCTATTGCGTCAATTTTGGTACTTTTAATAGCCTTTTATTATCAAACGCGTCCCGCAGTTTAGCAACAGTATAGACTACATTTTACAACAATCACCGATCGTGCAGATTCTGACGTTACTTTTGGGTTTTAGGGAGAAATGACAGCGCATCGCTCTGTGAAGGGAAGGAAGTTGCGCTGAAGAGAATGTGGCTTAGTTATTAGTTTTTAATGGTTACACCTCAAATATCTTCTTTTTTATAATCATTGGAAGCCTAAATCTAAAATAAAATTAGTTTAATATCAAAGATCTAAAGTGTAACCTTTTGAATTTTCTGTCCTCATCGTCACTCATTAAGCAGGGCTGTTGTGTTGCGCGCGCCGTGGCTTTGCGTGAAAGATCTCTCGCTCTCTCTCGCACACACACACACACACACACACACACACTCTCTCTCTCTCTCTCTCTCTCTCTCTCTTTAGCAAAAATGCATCACAGACAAATGGTTCAATATATATTCGCAAGATAATAATTTCTTAATAGCAATAATAAATAGCACGTGTAGGCTACTTTCATCATTTCTCCAGTACCGACAGCAGAACCGATAACGTCCGAGCTTAACGATCCAGCGGTCTTTCAAAATTCAGCACCGGGGCCCGTTTAATACCGGGTTTCGGTACCCATCCCTACCTACCAGTGAGCCTGGCGTGACGTCACGCCCAATGGGGGCGCCATGCGTCACGGCCCGTTAGAAGGGGCGTGGCTTAGCTTATAAAAGGAGGCTCGGGGGCTGCTTTCTCTGGTTTTTGTCGCTCGTGGCGTGAGCACGACAGGTTACGCAATACTCGTTCCCTCTTCTAGAGAGAACAGAGGTTACGTTAGGTAACCGATACGTTCTCTTACGAGAGGTTCTCTCGTATTGCGTAAGTAGCTTACGCTGCGGGATCTCCCTTGTCAACGCCGTGCGCGCCCAGCATCCACTGAATGAGTCCCAGGGAAGTCTGGGGAACACAAAGAGTGTGAGCCAGGCGGCCAATATGATGGCTAGCGCAAGTACATAAGCACACAATAGGGCGTACAGAGCGGCGCGGCCGGTCTGACTGACAAACCCTTGTATGGTACAGCTCAACCAGGAGAGCTAAATCAACAGCAGTAGCCCGCGCACAGAAGTGGGCCGGCCTACGCGAGATTTAGACTGATAAAAGTTTAGCCTGCAGGGCGGGAACTTCCAGATTGTAAAATAACGCGTAATAAGCGCGTAATGTAATTTCTCAGTGCTCTGACAGGGCAAAGGAGGTTACTGTCAACCTCGCTGCCGGTTGCCGGCAAAGCTGAGAGAGAAATTACCTGTGCTCTGAAGGGTGTGTCCAAAACTTTGGGGACGTAACCATGCCTTGGTCTGAGAATGACTTTAGAGTCATTAGGTCCGAACTCCAGGCATGAGGCGTTAACTGATAACGCATGAAGGTCACCCACACGTTTGACTGAAGACAGAGCTATCAGAAAAACGGTTTTGAGCGTGAGGTATTTCATATCCACAGTTTCCATGGGTTCAAAGGGATGCGCTTTCATGGCCTCTAAGACCAGGGAAAGATCCCAAATAGGAACCGAAGGGGGTCGCGGGGGGTTCATCCTCCTAGCTCCTCTCAGGAAGCGGATGATGCATTCGTTTCTCCCTAATGTGCGGCCCAGCGCCGAGTCGGCGAAAGCTGAGATGGCCGCAACATACACTTTGAGCGTGGATGGGGACCTGCCCAAGTCCAGCAGCTCTTGGAGGAAACAAAGCACACGCGACACCCCACATGCTTGTGGATCCAGCCCTTTGGGCGGTGCACCATTTATTAAACACAGACCATTTAGACGCGTAGAGCCGTCTCGTAGAGGGAGCTCTAGACTGTGTGATCGTGTTCACAACCCCTGTTGTCAAGTCAACGGGTATCCGTTGAGAGTCCATGCATGCAGAGACCAGCGCTCTGGATGAGGATGCAAGATCGAGCCGCGGGCTTGAGAGAGAAGGTCTCTTCTCACCGGTATCGGCCAGGGAGCTGTGTCTGCCAGCCGTATTAATTCCGGGAACCATGTCTGATTCTCCCAATACGGGGCTATGAGGAGCACCGTGTGGCGCGTTTCCCTGATTCTCCTGATGACTTGTGGCAAGAGAGAGACCGGGGGAAAAGCGTATAGCGGGCCGCTGGGCCAGGCTTGGGCCAGCGCGTCCTCGCTCTTTGAAAAGAACCTTGGGCAGTGCGCGTTGTCTTTTGACACAAAGAGGTCGACTTTCGCTCTGCCGAAACGGCGCCACAGTGACTGGACTGATTGGAGATGCAAAGACCACTCCCCCGGGGGGAACGTTGTCCCTGGACAGTCTGTCTGGACCCTCGTTCAGGCGACCCGGCACGTGCGCGGCTCTCAGCGAGCGCAGTGAGTGCTTAGCCCACACAAGGAGGCGTTCCGCCAGGGTGCAGAGCCTTTTGGATCTGACACCGCCTTGACGGTTCACATAGGCCACCACTGACGTGTTGTCCGTACGGACTAGTACATGGTGACCCTTTAGGTATGGGAGGAAGTGCTTGAGCGCGTTCTCGACCGCCAGCATCTCTAGACAGTTTATATGAAGGCGACTCTCCTGGTCTGACCAAAGGCCAAAGACCGGTCTGCCCTCGAAGAGCGCTCCCCAACCTCGGTTGGACGCGTCTGTCGAGACAACTTTCCGGTGCGAGACAACACCCATCGTCACTCCTGTGCGATACCATTCGGCTGCCAGCCAGGGCTGGAGGGCTGAAACACAGCCCTGATTCACCCTGACTCGTAAGCTGCCGGCAGTCCAGGCTCGGTGAGGCACTCGCGCTTTCAGCCAGCGTTGAAGCGGGCGCATGCGCAGTAAGCCCAGCTGGAGCACCGCTGCAGCTGAAGCCATATGCCCCAGGATTCGCTGGAATGTCCTAAGCGGAGCCTGACTGCCCGTCTGGAAAGACGCGGCGAGATGTCGAATGCGGCGCGCGCTGCTCTGACAATCTGGCCATCATAGCCACCGAGTCCAGTTCTATCCCGAGAAAGGAAATTGACTGACGGGGCAGTAATAAGCTCTTGGTCCAGTTGACCGAGAGACCCAAGCTTTCCAGATGGCTGAGAAGCGCTGTTCTGTGAGACAAAAGCTCTGTCTCTGACTGCGCCAGAATTAGCCAATCATCCAGATAGTTCAGTATCCGCATCCCCTGTCTTCTCAGGGGAGAGAGAGCCGCGTCCATGCACTTCGTAAATGTACGGGGTGCCAAAGATAGACCGAACGGCAGGACGGTGTACTGATAAACCCGACCGTCGAAGGCGAATCTCAAGAATGGCCTGTGACGGGGTGTTATCTGGATCTGAAAATATGCGTCCTTCAGATCGAGAGAGATAAACCAGTCTCCCGGGCGAATTTGTGCGAGAATTTGCCTGGTTGTAATCATTTTGAACGGCCGTCTCATGAGAGCTTTGTTCAAATGTCTCCGTCCTTCTTGGGTACGAGGAAATAACGGCTGTAAAAGCCCGACTCGCTCAGAGAAGGATGCACCTGTTCTATAGCCCCCTTGTGCAGCAGCTTTGCTATTTCTGCCTGAAGCAGATGCGCCACTTCTTTGTTCACTCTCGTCTCGGTCCGTGCAAAAAAGCGCGGTGGACGGCGAGCGAAGTGAAGCGAATAGCCGTGCATTATAGTATTCAGCACCCATTCTGACATGCCCTGGATAGCTTGCCATGCTTTCGCACGCATTGCTAGGGGTCGAATGGTCTCTGGGTTCAGATCGCCGTGCTGCGCGGGATGGGGAACCTGTATCAGAGAAGATGGGGCGGCGCTCGAATATGGAGGCTCGCAGACAGTGGTGACCGGCTGTACAGCACGCAACGGCTCAGTCGCTGTGGACGGAGCACATTTTGTTGCTAGAAACCCGTGGCGCGAGAGCGGCATGGGGGTTAACGTGTTTGTCAGTAAGCGCGCGCGCTTGTGAGCGGGCACAGAGCTTACATTCGCAACACGGCCAGTGTTTGGGAGCTTTAGAGGATCTGCGTCCCGGGATAACTGTGTGACAGAGCGGGCAGTGGGTAGGTGTGGGCACATTCTCTACACTTAGCACTCGAGCGGCGCGTGCCCGCTTTATGAGAGTGCGCTCTGTGAGCGTTACCGGGGAGCCATCTTTTCCTCCTTGCGGCTGCTAGGAGGACTTCGCGGGCTCAGGTTTCAGCGCTATCTTGGGCCGGGGTCCCCGGGGGGGAGGCAGTCTGTGGCGGCCGCCCTGGCGTCGCTGCGAAGACGGAGGCTGAGTAGAGCGCTGTGACGAGCTGCGTGCAGGAGGCTGCTGAGAGTGGCCTGCAGAGGAGCTCGAGCGGCGGGGCAGGAAGAGGTTCATAGCCTGCAACGCCTTCTGTACCTCCGAGAAACGCTCCACGATCCCGCTGACCGCTGGGCCAAAAAGACCGGAGGGAGAGAGCGGGGCGTTGAGGAAAACGGAGCGCTCGGATTCGCTCATATCCGCCAGCGTCAACCAAAGGTGCCTTTCGGTGACGGTGAGCGAGGCCATAGATCTTCCGATGGCTTGTGCAGCGGACTTAGTGGCGCGAAGCGAGAGGTCCGTCGCGCTGCGCAGGTCCGTCAATGCATCTGGATCCGGGCCTTCGGTGGGGACCAGTCGAGTCCCAATTGGTCGACCGCTTTGGTGAGGAGGCGGAGAAGTTCCGCGTCGACACTGGAGCGGGACCGGCTAGACTCCTGTGTGCTGCGTGCTGCACCACTGCGTGCTGCTGCACTGCGTTGACAAGATTATAAAATTATAAAAGATTATAAAAATTAAGGATAATTTTTTGGCTTCATATCTCGAGAAAGATGACTTTTCCAGCAGCGTAAGCAAAGTAATAAATACCCAATATTATGCAAACCTGCACTAATTAAATAGGATCTTAACACAAATTAATTGAATCTCACTTTAACAACCAGGGCCATTTAACAGTCTTTTTTAACCCTCTGGTATTGTTCACTTAGGAGTCACACACCTGAAATGAAACTTTATTTTTTTTCAGTCAAATCAATGTAATATATATTTTGCCCAATAGTATTTGTTTCTTTTTTTTCTTTTATATTTTGAGAGAATGTTATGTTACTAATTAATATTTATGCAACAATTATGATAAATTTTTCCCATTGAAAATAATAAAAACTTATTTTTCAATTGAAGCTGTACTTCATGGCCCTTTAAATGCAGATTAGTCATCTGGTGGGAGTAAAAAAAAGAAAAACATCTGTAATGCCATGGTGTAACCACTAGATTCCTATATAACTCACTTGTAAATTCTAGTTATTTTAGACATAAAAACTTACTTTTAATTAGCATGAGGATTTGAATATGCAGTATACTGTATTTAGACATTCTCAATTTAGACTTTTTATCAAGGTTTAGATATTTTCTGTTTGAAATGTTGATTTGAAGTGTCAGTTTTTCAATTAAAGTCACAATATGTACGTTTTTGCCGCCAGAAGTTGCATTTTCAAAACAATAACAAAGGCGAAGCTTAATGACTCTATGAAGGAGAGTGTAATGATGGGAGATGTTGTTTCATGAATAATTTTCACGGATGAGGTAATGACTGAATTAATTTTTGTATTACCTGTACGTTTGATCACACTATTTTATGTCATCTTAATGAATTAGCTGCAAGGAATGTGAAATGTAATGCTATATTAACATTACTGCATACTGATATGTGACTATTTTTCAAATGATTTGGTGGGTTAATGCTGCACAGTTTTACGTGTTTAAAACAATCATACTAAAAGTAAATTTGAACGAACCCACAGTATTTGCAAGTTATGGCTAAATATTTTTGTGCAACACACATTGTATTTAATTTTCCTGCCATAGACTTGGTCACCAGACTTGATAAAAAAGTGTTACTGAAGTACAAATAAAGTGCAACATAACTGTATGTGTACAACAATAAATAATATATTTGCTTACCTGTCTATTAAAGATGCAGTGTATAATATTTAGGAGGATCTGTTGACAGAAATGCAATATAATATACATAACTATGTTTTCATTGGTGTATAAAGATCCTACATAATGAGCCGTTATGTTTTTATTACCTTAGAAGGAGTCATTGAGGAGCCAGCTATCTACATACATCGTATCAAGTTTTGATATTTGGTGTCTGATTTTCAATATAAATGACAAAGGAACAGAAACGTATTAATGTTATTAGGCGGGTTTTTTTTTTTTATTACTCAAAAATTAGAGGATTGTGTCCAGTTGAGTGTGCTTAGTACAGTAGAGGTGGTTTAATACATGTTTTTAGTATTTAAAATGAATGAGGCCCCTTTCAACAATGTCATAAGCTGACAGGGGTCGAAAGGTCCCTGAAAGGAGTGGTGGGAACCTTGGGCACGTATCCAGGCCAGGGCCTCAAGATCACGTGAGAGTTAGCCAGGCCCGAATTCCAGGCATGCCTCGTTGACCGAAAATGCCTGCAGGCCCCCTACCCTCTTGATGGAGGCCAAAGAAACCAGGAGCGCCACCTTCATAGAGAGGTATATAAGCTTGAGTGAGTGCAATGGCTCGAAGGGAGCTTTCTGCAGTGCAGATAGTACCACTGCGAGCAGTGGCGGATTTAGCAAATCGGGGGCCCAAGGCGAAGGTAGGTAGGCTATGGGCCCCTCCCCATCCAATCTTTAAAAGAGAACGAAAAAAATATGTACCGACTGAATGGTGGATAGGCAGGAAAAGCTAATCTACGGGGAAGTAAAGGTTAGAGAGGAGAAAAAAAACGTCCCCTTTAACCCTGCATACACTTCTTTACTCCTAAACAGAAACATGTTACAATGTTTACATGGTACAATATCTGGTAAGCTATGTTTTTTTTGTTTTGTTTTTTTTTTGCTTGACAAATTTCACCATTTCGATTCAATTCTTGTGATTTGATTCAATATTGACTCATTTGGAAAAATATTAGGTAGCGTTTCACAAGATAGGCGTTACTTTTTCTCAAGAAAAAAAAGCCCTATCAGCTGGTATAATTTAAGGTTAAAATAAGTAATATAGTACACATATTTAGCCAAATACTCTCTATAGCTCTTTTTTTTTCTAGCCAATTAAATGCCTTTCCTGAGGTAAATGTTATGTGACGATTGTTCTCCAGCTGTTTTACCTCTTTCCGCGGTTGAAAAACACTTATTGATCGATATTATGAATGAGGAATATACATTTCGGTAAGTTATACTGTATCTTTCAACATTGTTAATTCGTGTTTATTTACTATTAGCTAGAGATGATCAGTTCACGTGCCGCTATAGGAATCTGTCACGTCACATTAAAATGGCAAAACGGTATTTATTGTTTGAATTTCGTAATAGAATTGACAGAATCTGAGAGCTGATATTTTTTTTAAATATCATGATTCATAAGTAAACTGCTCAGTTTTGTATGTCGATCTGCGTGTCCTCTTTGCTTCACGATTTTTCTGTGCATTGGACGTTGTTGTTCCTGATCTGTATCCCCAACAGTAGCCGTAAAAAAGTTTGTCATCTTTGGCAGCGTTCCCAAATACTTATCAGCGTCTTTTCACTTTTTTCTTTTATTTTAGCCGCTTGGGTAACTTCGAAACGTACTCGGTTACTAACGTAACCTCGGTTCTCTCTAGAAGAGGGAACGAGTACTGCGTAAGATATCTTACGCTAGGGGAAAATCCTTTTCCGCGAGATATTGAAGCCAAAAATTATCCTTAATTTTGTAATAATGCAAAACGCGTTGCAGCAGCAATGCAGACATAGGCGAGACAGCTCGCGCGCCTATTGGCTGCTCTGCGGCAACTGCAGCAGCCTATCGAGCGAGGCCTGGCGTGACGTCAGACCCAATCAGGGCACTTCGCGCCCGCTGCGTCACGTCCCGCCGAAATGGGCGTGGTCTAGGCCTATAAATATCGCTCGCAGGCAGCTATTATCTGGTTTTTCATCATCGAAGCAACCAGAGCGTGTGCATGCACGGCAAGATACGCAGTACTCGTTCCCTCTTCTAGAGAGAACCGAGGTTACGTTAGTAACCGAGTACGTTCTCTTACGAGAGGTCTCTCGTACTGCGTAAGATATCTTACGCTAGGGGACCCAGTGTAAAACGCCGTGCACGCTGAGATCTGACACCAAAGACCCAAGGGCGAAAGCCCGGGGTACATATAGTGCACAATCACTCAGTGAACTCACAGAGAGTCCGGGAAGAAGGAGGGGTGCAGCCTCACTTTTCCACATAAAGTAGCGTCGAAGGGACGCAAATTTCATCATACAGACAGGGCGGGGTACGGCCTGAACTGATGGGAAAAAATGTGGGTCTTACACAGTTTGCCCAGCTTTAAACTGTCGAAAATTGAGCTGTGCTCAGTAAACGCAGCATTCTGAGCTGAACGCATCAGGTCAGATAATACTGGTAGTTTAGACCGACAGCAGCCTGGCCTGCAGGGCGGGAACCTCTAGGTTATAAAACCTTATAAATGTAGACGGGGAGGCCCAGCCTGCCGCCATACAAATATCTTGCAAGGCAATCCCACTTGACCAAGCCCACGAAGAGGCCATGCCTCTTGTGGAATGCGCTCTGACACCCAAAGGGCACTGCATGCCCTTGGAGGCGTATGCCAGCGCTATAGCATCAACTATCCATCTGGATAGGCTCGGTTTCGACGCGGCTAGTCCCTTAGAACGTCCGCTAAACGAAACAAAGAGCTGTTCCGTCTGTCTGAAAACAGACGAGCGAGACACATAAGCTCGTAATGCCCTGACTGGGCAAAGGAGGCTCGCGTCTCTTTCCTCATCAGGGACCGATAGGGCTGACAGAGAGATAATCTGCGCCCTAAACGGTGTGTTGAGGGATTTTGGAACATAACCGTGCTTAGGTTTGAGTATAACTTTTGAGTCATTGGGCCCAAACTCCATGCACGCCGCGCTCACAGAGAGCGCGTGCAGATCCCCTATGCGCTTCACCGAAGCGAGAGCCAGCAAAAACACCGTTTTGAAAGACAGGTGTTTCAAATCGATTGACTGTAAAGGCTCAAATGGCGCACCTTTCATGGCTTCCAGAACCGTAGAAAGGTCCCATACGGGGACTGAGGGAGGTCTGGGAGGATTCAGTCTCTTAGCTCCTTTAAGGAAGCGGATGACTAAATCGTTCCTTCCTATTGACTGACCAAGCGTTGTTTCTGAGAACGCTGCTATAGCCGCCACATAAACTTTGAGCGTGGAGGGGGCCCTGCCCCCATCCAACAGCTCTTGTAGGAAGGAAAGCACCTCCGTCACATCACAATTTGTGGGTGACACACCACGGGCTGTGCACCAGCCCGAAAACACTGACCATTTCGAAGAATAGAGTCGTCTTGTAGACGGAGCTCTAGCCTGCGTGATCGTGTTTAATACTCCTTTAGGGAGTCCAACATGTACCCGTTGATGGCCCAGACATGAAGGGACCATAGATCCGGGTGAGGATGCCAGATCGAGCCGCGGGCCTGTGAGAGGAGATCTCTCCTCACTGGTACTGGCCACGGGGCAGTACTTGCTAACTGCATCACGGCTGGGAACCAAGGTTGGTTTTTCCAGAACGGTGCTACCAGCAGTACTGAGCATCCTTCTTCCCTGATCCGTTCTATCACCTGAGGCAGGAGAGAGACGGGGGGAAAAGCATAGAGCGGGCGGCGGGGCCACACATGGGCCAGCGCGCTCCTGCTCTTGGAGAAAAATTCTTGACAGTGAGCGTTTTCTTGAGACGCAAACAGGTCCACTTCCGCTCTGCCGAATTTCTTCCACAGCAGTTGGACTGTCTGTGGGTGTAGAGACCATTCGCCTGCCGGAACATTGTTCCTGGACAGTCTGTCCGGTCCTAAATTCAAGATCCCTGGCACGTGCGCTGCTCTGAGCGAGCGCAGGTTGCACTGAGCCCATACCAGGAGGCGTTCTGCCAGCCTGTACAGTTTCTCGGATCTGATGCCGCCCTGGCGATTTATGTAGGACACCACAGACATGTTGTCCGAACGGACCAAGACGTGGTGACCTTTTATTTGGGGACAAAAACGCGTCAGCGCGTTGTCTACTGCCAGCATTTCGAGGCAGTTTATGTGCAGGAGCTTCTCCCGTTCTGACCACTGGCCGAAGAACGGTCTGCCCTCGAGCAGCGCTCCCCATCCCGAGGTGGACGCGTCCGTGGACACCACTTTCACCCTCGAGGAAGTCCCCAGGCTTACACCTGATTGGTACCAGTCGTTCGCTTTCCAGGGTTTCAGAGCTGTAACGCATTTCTGATTGACCCTGAGGCGAAGCAAACCGGGTGCCCACGCTTCGCGTGGGACTCGCGCTTTCAGCCAAAACTGCAGCGGGCGCATGCGGAGCAGACCCAGCTGGAGCACTGACGATGCTGAGGCCATGAGACCTAGCATCTTCTGAAATTTCTTGAGCGGGACAGACGCGCCGCAGCGAAAAGAGTTCGCTGTGCGTCGAATGTCTACCGCGCGCTGTTGTGATAGTCACGCTATCATGGATAGTGAGTTCAGTTCTGTGCCCAGGAAAGATATTTTCTGACTGGGTGACAGGGAGCTCTTTGCCCAATTGACACTCAGACCCAAAACCTCGAGGTGATCGAGTAAAATGGTCGTGTGTTCTATGAGCACTGCGCGAGATTGCGCTAGAATCAGCCAATCGTCCAAATAGTTCAGCACTCGCATGCCTCTCATTCTGAGGGGTGCGAGCGCCGCATCCATGCACTTCGTAAATGTACGGGGTGCTAGGGACAAACCGAACGGCAGGACTGTGTACTGATATGCCTGGCCCTCGAAGGCGAATCTCAAATATCGCCTGTGACGTGACGCTATCTGTATTTGAAAATACGCGTCTTTCAGATCTATTGACACAAACCAATCTCCTTGGCGAATCTGCACAAGGATTTGCCTGGTCGTGAGCATCCTGAACTGTCGCTTCACAAGCACTTTGTTCAGTTGCCTTAGATCTAGTATGGGTCTGAGACCCCCGTCTTTTTTCGGTACCAGGAAGTATCTGCTGTATAGCCCTCCCTCGCTCTGATCTTGAGAGAGAGGTTCTATGGCCCCTTTGCTCAATAGTTTCGTCACTTCGGCTCGAAGTAGATGTGCTACTTCTGTTTTTACCGTGGTCTCGACGCGCGCCACATAGCGGCGAGGGCGTCGGCGAAACTGCAGCGAATAGCCTCTTTCTATAATGTTCAGCACCCACTTCGAAAACCCCGGGTAGCTTTGCCCATGCGTCTGCATGGATAGCTAGGGGTCGAATACGAAGCGCGCTCCGCTCGCTCAGCGATGGAGAAGCTTCGGTGTGCTGTAACACAAGCGTGTCGCTCGTGACATTTGAGGCATGGGGCGCGCTGATGACAGCGGGCAGATTGCCCGCGCTCGACTCCTCTGCGGTGGTTAACCGCGAGGGGGAGGGCTGGGCGGTTCCCGTGGGAACTGTCATGTCTATGTGTGGATGTGGGCGCGGGACAGCGGGCACATTTATCACACCGAAAGCATCGTTCGCTTGCGTGAAGCGAGTGCACGTTGGTTTCGTTTTTACAGAAACCGTGAGACATGCATAACGTGGTGTTAGTGGGCACATTCACCATGTTTGAAGCGCAATCGGTCTGAGCCGATTCATGTGCGCGAGCCCTGTGTGACGGGCTGTGCTTGTGTGTAGAGATGGGCACTGGGCAGTGGGCATTCTTCTTTCACATAAAGCACCATCGGCCGTGGCCGGGACACCAGAAAAATTCACACTTATGGGATTTATCTGGGTAGCCGTAAAAACGGCGTTTGTGTGCAGGCAAGCGGGTGACAGAACCGACTTGTTTACTGCAGGATACACTGGAACAGTCACATTTACTGGAACTGAACGAGCGAGAAGTTGCCATAGAAACAGAGAGCGTCAACATGCTGGCGTTTATTGCAGGCCTGCGTGCATTACAACAGGCTTGTTCACTGCAATATTGACATTTCCAGTCGCCTGAATTCCAGAGGGGTATGGGAAATGTATAGGAAAAAGGAGGTTGGTCCGTCCGCAGCGGGACCAGAAAAACTCCCTTTTTTCCTTACGCCAGTGACGCACGGAACACCATAGAAACGGTGTTTGGGTGCAGGCGAGCGGGTTGTACAACGCGCTCGTTGGCTGCAAAATACACATCTGCAGTCGCCTTTTCAGGGAACTGACAGAGCGAGCATTGACGGCATAATTTTATCTGCCGGTAGACCAGGGGATCGAACGCGGGTCTCTCGCGTGCAAAAACCTGAGAGTCTGCCACTGGGCCACAGGGGGAGACACATTGTAACTCAGTTAGCGCGAGTATTATAAGAGAGCGTCAACGTGCTGGCGTTTGTTTGCAGGCATGCGTGTATTACAACAGGCTTGCTCACTGCAATACTGACATTTCCAGTCGCCCGAACTTCAGAGGGGAATGAGAAATGTACGAGAAAGAGGAGGTCGGTCCGTCCGCGGGGGGACCAGAAAACGCTCTTTTCTCCTTTCGCCAGTGACGCACGGAAAACCATAGAAACGGTGTTTGGGTGCAGGCGAGCGGGTTGTGCAACGCGCTCGTTGGCTGCAAAATGCACGTCTGCAGTCGCTTTTCAGGGAACTGACAGAGCGAAGCATTGGCGGCATAATTTTAACTGCCGCTAGACCGGGATTCGAACTCCGGTCTCTCGTGAGAAAAACCAATGATTCCGCCACTGAGCCACAGGGGGGAACGCAAAGGTTCTCGGATGCACGAGCATATAAGAGCGTCACATGCTTTCTTCGGCGTATGCTTGCAGGCGCGCTTGTATTAAAACAGGCTCGCCTGCTGCAATATTGATATTTCCAGTCGCATGATCAGGGAACTGGGAATATGTATGAGAAATTGAAGGTCAGTCCATCCTCGGAGGGACTAAAAAACACATCTTTCTCCTTTCGCCGGTGAGTGACGCATGAATGGGGCGCAGAAGGCAGGGTAGCTTTCTTATAACGTAAAGAAAAACTAACCCCGACCGTCCGCTTCCAGCCTCCCTTGTGAGCGGCGCAGTTTGCGCAGCTTGAACAGAGGGAGAGAGAAAGCTAGCCCCGTGACCGCCCGCTCCTGACATCCTCTGTGAGCGGCGCGGTGTGCGCGGCTCGAACAGAGGGAGAACAGGTATCGTCCCCCAAGCAGGCAAGGCAAGCGGGCGAACCGGCAAGCTTTGCGGGTTGGGGGGGGGGGGGGGGGGGCGGAGGAGCAGTCTCGGAGAAGGATGCCAGGTGAGTCCTCAGAGTCACCATAGGCAGTACCTAACTCGCAGTGAGGGCAGTCACCGTCAGCGAGTGCGAGAGCTGCGTGATCAGGAAAAGGGGCGTCTTGAAAAAGACGCCCAGCTCTTTTAGTGCAATGGGAGTGTGTGTCGCGGCGGCGAGCACACACACATACATAAACACAGTAGCAGAGAAAGGATATAATGCCGGAAAGCGCAGCAGGAAGGCAAGGAAGGCGGCGCGGCCAGCGACTTCAGTGACTCGTCCCGCTGAAGGTGCTCTCTTTCAGACGGCGCGGCTTCTAATCCAGCTCCAGCGATGCGTGTGCTTCGCTTGAAGGATGAAAAATCAGATAATAGCTGCCTGCGAGCGATATTTATAGGCCTAGACCACGCCCATTTCGGCGGGACGTGACGCAGCGGGCGCGAAGTGCCCTGATTGGGTCTGACGTCACGCCAGGCCTCGCTCGATAGGCTGCTGCAGTTGCCGCAGAGCAGCCAATAGGCGCGCGAGCTGTCTCGCCTATGTCTGCATTGCTGCTGCAACGCGTTTTGCATTATTACAAAATTAAGGATAATTTTTGGCTTCAATATCTCGCGGAAAAGGATTTTCCCCTAGCGTAAGATATCTTACGCAGTACGAGAGACCTCTCGTAAGAGAACTTAAAATTTTCGCGTTTAGACTCGTCTTGCTCTGTTTGTGTATTTCCCAGTCCTCCTGTTACTGCATGTTGTTTAACTTTCGCGCCGCGCACCTTTACAGACTTTTTGCTTTCCTCCCGCTTCCTCCTTTTTTCGGCACCGCTTGGGTAGCTAGCTTCGCTTCATTTTTACTCTGTCTACTACTCTGTACACTCTGTCTGTCAATCACTTCTTTTTCTCCGTCAGTTTTTTGCCACAGCCTTGTCACTTTCGCAGATGCGCAGTAAGTGAGATAATGGAATAGTCCAATGTAGTGAGGTGGGGGGCCCCCTCCTGTCTGCGACACGACAATAATGATTTGATGCCATTTTTCGCAAACGGAGTTTTAGAAATATATAATAAAAAAAAAATATTGAAAAAAATAATAATTAAGCATAAGTTAATAGGGCATTTTGGGGGCCCCTAGGTAGCTCGGGGCCCAAGGCAATTGCCGACCTTTGCCTAATGGTAAAGTCCGCCCCTGACTGCGAGGTCCCAAGAGGGCATGTGTAGAGGGCGAGGAGGTTAAAGGACCTCTAAGGACCTGACGACCATGTCATGCTGTCCTATCGTCTTAGACTCCACAAGATCTTGGTGCGCACAGATCGCAGCCACATAAACCTTCAGGGTGGAAGGAGACAGCATTCGTTCCAACCATTCTTGGAGGAAGGAGAGCACAAGTCAAGTCAAGTTTATTTGTATAGCGCTTTTCACAATACAGATTGTATCAAAGCAGCTTCACAGTATTAAATTAAAATAATACAACAAAGTTTTTTCCAAGAGGAATTTATTGATTGATAAAATTAAATTAAATATCCCCAAAATATCACAGAGCACAGACCCGATCAGGCATTTTCTGGGATCTTCTCGGCGAGAAGAACACTAGGTGACAAAGAGGTTCCACTTCATGGCATCAAGACTCTAGCTGAAGTGATGGTAGCCACCACCTGAGGTGGTAGGGTGCTCAAAGGCCAAAGGGTGCCCCATCCCTGATAAAGGAGGTTCTTCCTCAAAAGGATTGGCCAGGGAGGGGCTGTCCGAGAAGCACCAGTTCGGAGAACCAAGTCTGGGTTGGCCAATGAGGTGCAACCAAAAGGACCTGCTCCTCGTCCTCCCTGATCTTGTACAGGACCTATGCAAGAAGGCTCACTGGGGGAGTCAGGGAGTAAAACCTTGGTCAGGGAGTAAAACCAGTGGCAGTGGGAAGTGTCTGGGAGGCAAACAGATCTACCTGTGCGTCGCCGAACTGTTCCCAAATCAGCTGAACCATCTGGGGATGGAGTCTCGATTCCCCGGGACATGAGCATTGTCATGAGAGCTCATCGGCTGCACGATTGAGCTCGCCCGAAAAGTGAATGGCACAAAGTGACCTCAGATGCTTGTGACTCCATAACAAGAGATGGCGGGCGAGTTGCGACATTCAGCGGGAACGTAGACCATACCGTGAAAAGTGATCCTCTGCACGGGGGAGAGTTTGCTCTTTTCCCAGTTGACCTGAAGGCCCAGACGGGTGAGGTGCCGGAGCACCAGGTCCCTGTGTTCGCAAACCTGCTCTCGAGAGTGCGCTAGGATCAGCCAGTCGTTGAGATAGTTCAGGATGCGAACCCCTTGTTGTCTGAGTGCCACAAGGGCTGCCTCGACGGCCTTCGTGAAGACGCAAGGAGACAGGGCTAACCCGAATGGGAGTACCCTTGAAAGCAAACCATAGAAATGGTCTGTGTCGAGGAAGAATGGAGACATGAAAGTATGCGTCCTTCAGGTCTATTGGTGCAAACCAATCCGACAGACGAACGCATTAGAAAATGCATTTGGCTGTAAACATCTTGAATGGAAGCCTGTGAAGGGACGAGAGCAGCGAGGTGGGTCGCTGGTGGGGCACTGACATCCGTGGCCTCTGGGGGCTCAGAGATAGGGGTGTCAATTCTTCCTTTAACAACAATAGGGTACTGCAGGCCGCAGAGATGTATAAAGAACTAGAGACCCAGACTTGAGTAAAAGTACAAGTGTTCTAGCAAAAAAGTGACTTGAGTAGAAGTTGAAGTATTCTTTAAGCACAACACTTAAGTAGAAGTACTAAAGTATTCAACATTTTTTGTACTTAAGTATTGCAAGTAGTTTATTTTAAAATTTACTACTCAAGTACTGAAAGTAAAAGTACAAGTATTGTGTTATGAAGTTATTAAAGAAAACAGTCAAATGTTTGAACATCATATTGTTTATATTATTTCAAATGTTTAGGACACTCACAATTAATTTGGCTGAAGCAGCAGTACAAGGACAGGAATGTACAAGAACACCTTAAAACACTGAGCTTAACTCTTTGTAAACAAAAACAGATCAAATATGTCCCTTCTCCCTTTAAAGCATCCCTCTCTTCTCTTCCCTGCTTTTGCCTTTTTTCTTCACAGCTTATTGGGTATTTATCAGCATGTAACAGCGATCTCTGGAAGCTTTGTTTATGTCAGGGAGTTCCTGGAATGGCTCTTCTTCATGTGTTCCATATATGGACTAAATGTGCATAGGGCGCCCTCAGCTTTACTACTACTTGTTAATAGACTGAATGCAGAATGTTCATAGAGAACAGCACACTGAGGTAATTTATCCTTGGCTTTGGAAGGTTGTGAGTTGCACCTGTTTGGCACGCAGAGGCTTGTTCAGTAGTGGTGGCATTTAGTTTAGGGACCCCTAGTGTCGGTTTTTACACAACACTCTAAATGACCAACAGAAAGGGAACGTTACTAGTGTAACCCTCGTTCCCTGATGGAGGGAAGGGAGACGTTGTGTCTCTGAACAGCGGCTGGAGTGGTCGAGGCACTGTTTTGTAACAAAGTAGAATTGTAAAAAGGCGACAAGGCTGTAGCAACGTTGTTGCGTGACATTCAGCAACTGAGAGACAACGTTCTGACAACAATGCTAGATAGGCCTATAGATATACCCCATTTAGCATTTAATGTTTTAAAGGGATACTTCACCTCTGGAAAAATTAATGTGGATTTAAAATGGGTCATTTATGTAGAAGAAATGTGAAATTATTTTTGAATTTGGAGCTTTCTTGACTGAGAAAAGCCAAAAAATTTATTTTTGGCTTATGTGGGTGAAAGACAACAACTCCCAGAATGCACTTGCTTCGCTGCCCTAGGAGGCCACTCCCAAGCCACGCCTACCGGTAAGAGAGCACAGTAGTTAAACAACAAGTCTAGGCTACTAGTGAGTCTCCATGACGAGTCTGCCCGGGATTTCGAGATTGACCAAAATGTCCGGGATTCGGCTTTTGCGTTCTACAGTTGCCATTCATTATGTTTACTTTGGCGAGCAGGACAAGACTGAGGGCCGTGGGAGAACGGCGCGAGGCCGGTGGCGTGATTACTGTGAGACGCACCGGTCTCGTATCTCTCACAGAGGAGCGGGAATTTTCTTAACAATGTTAAAACGCACATCAACTGATCACTTGTTTAGCGTTCATGTAAACACTACATTCAGATTCACCAATCGGAGTGAATTCAGTTAGATTGAAACAAAAGGTGAGCATGTAAACAATGAATGGCGACAGCAGAAAGCAAAAGCTGAATCCCGGACATTTTGGACGATCTCGACGGCCGGACATGTCCGGAAAAAAGAGGATGGTAACCCCTACTACTCAGCTTTCTCCTACTACTCAGCTTTCTCCACAGAACAAGAGCCTGCTAGCTTAGCTTCCAAAGAAAGACGGCTGACACTATGGCTGCGTCCGAAACCGCATACTTCCCTACTATTTATTTAGTATGGGAAAAAGAGTAGGCGAGCGAAAAAGTATGTACGAATCCAAAAGAGTAGGCGAGAATTACCTGGATGACGTACTAATTATCGCGAGATTCTGACTTAAGTGCGTTCGAATATGCCTACTTTCCTACTATATAGTAGGCGAAAACAGTACGTGAAGGAAGTAGTACGTTCGAAACATCAGTATTCATAAAAGAGTAGGCGAGAAGTTCCCAGTAAGATGGCTTACTGCTTTCGGCCAGATTTTCGAGTGCTCGACCGATGGATACTCTTCTATCCCAGGAGGCCACGCGAGAGGATACGTCATTATCAAACATCGCAGAGATCGGCGACGCGGGTAAATGTGAGTAAACACGGTTCCTTGTGTTAAAATTGCATGTGTTGAACTACTGTAGAGTAAACTGTTGAATTGTTGAAGGTGTAAAGACGTTACACAGTATAGTATAGTTGTGATTTTGCTGTAAAAACACGTTTTATTATGTATAACGTTAGCTAACAGGGGAGCTCCAGTAAGGACACATAAGTTACGTCTCTAAAGTGGATTTACATAAACCATAATACATCTTAAAGATGCTTATTTTAAATGTCTATTTACATCTGACAGGAAAATCTTCAATAAGTATTGCAGAAGAGCACATCACAACATGAAATAGACATCTGAGCGATGAATGTGTGCTATTATGTAGAACAAATCTATAATAAACATAAGTTATCTATTTTATTTGTCCATTACTGTTGATAAATTGAGGAACATTTATGTTGGATAAAAAGTTAAAACTACCTCAACATGTAAATGTAGTGTTGAGCTCATAAATCACAGAGGTTTTGTGAATCTTGTCTGGATGTTACAGGGACAGATGAACAGATGTGTGTTTATCCGGTGGAGAGTGGCTCCTGAAGCTGAATGCTGCCATCAAAGGCTTTGAGTGAGTATACTACAGAAATTAATAACAACAACTATTTAAATCTTAAGTTGTAGTTTATTTAATTATTGTAATTTCAAACAGAGCTATTACAGCACTTTTCTGATTCTTGATTTCTGTACATTTGCTGCACAGCTTTTGTGGTGGAGCAGGACCTGCAAGGGAAGGGCAAGGGCATTTGTGAAAAAAAAACGTTTTTGTCTTCTAAATAATACTGAAATCAAATGACATTGTACGGTTAAAATGACTGCTTTTGTGTTATGTTTGTGCATTTTTGTAGGATCTGAAATGTCAGCAGGCTGGTGTGAGCACTGAGGATGAGGAGCCCAGAGCTGAATCCTGGAGATGGTGCTATGGATGAGACCCTCCATCACTCCACCTGTCCTTACGACACCCTCCATCACTCCACCTGCCCTTATGAGACCCTCCACCTGTCCTTACAAGAACCTCCATCACTCCACCTGCCCTTATGAGACCCTCCACCTGTCCTTACGAGACCCTCCATCACTCCACCTGCCCTTATGAGACCCTCCATCACTCCACCTGCCCTTACGAGACCCTCCATCACTCCACCTGCCCTTATTGCCTCAGCACAACACATCACGCAACCAGGGATGTAGTGGAGGCTATAAACGCCGTTTACGCACCTCCCAAAATTCGGAAATAGCGTTTGCCCACCTCCAAAATGCGTTTATCCACCTCTAAATTTCACGTTATTTGAGCGGACTTTGCTTTTCCAGTGCGTGATCGCCGATCGGTACATGATTCGAGCATTTGGGCCGTTAAGGACAGAGCAGAACGCGCAGCGCAAACACGGAGCAGAACATTGAGCAGAGAGCGCAGCGCGCCGACACACACACACACACACACACACACACACACACACACACACACACACACACACACACGTAACAAGAGAACGGCGCACACACGTAGCAGAAAACACGCTCGTGAAGTTACTAGACAAGCTGCGCGAGAATGAAACTTGATCGCAGCCGCAACAGGAAATTATTAAAACGATGCAAAAAAAAGTTTTATTTTTTTATTTTTATTCATTACAGGCAGCTGATTTAATGTAGGGAGCATGTCAACACCCAACTGTACAAGAGATTCCGAGGGAATCAAGCCTGCACCAGGTTAAAGACTTTTCCCATTTACAGGGAAACACTGATCCACATTTTTCTGATAGACCAAACAACTAATCAATTAATTGAGGAAATATTCAACAGATTAATCGACTATGAAAATAATCCCAAATCCCTAATCATTATGTAGGCTACAAGTGCGTTGCATTGGAAGCCCTGGATATAAGCCTCCCTCTCTATCTCTCTTAAATATTTTTGTTCTCTCTGTTTTGTCATTTAGTAGCCTAAACTTTATAGATTTCAACCATATTATTCCTTTTTGAGTCTCTTTAACAAGAACTTAGATTAATGTATGAATTGAATAGTGATTGTGTGACCTATGATGAGGGAACAACCAGTGATACCCTTGGTAGTACCATCAAATGATAGCCTATAGCGATGTCATCAGGATACACATACACCGGTAGGCAGTGGCCCACCTTACTGGGTGACCATAGTTGAAAGCCGGGCGTTAAAGGTCAGGAAACATCCACAAATCCAGAGGAGCAAAGAAACGAATGACACTAAATAGCAGACAAATCAAACAGTGCGAGCGAGGCTTCATTAGTCACATTAGAAAATGAAGTTGTAGTTTGTGTTTGAATAATTACGTATCTTATTTAGCTGAGGTAAATTAAATGCAATACTCACGCGTATATGGAAAAGGTTTGCTAAAAACACCTGTGATTCTTTATGTTCCAACAGAATATTGTAAGGGACATAAATGCTGCAAAAACCACATATATAAATAGCATAATATTCATGTATTTTTAATGTCATATATGTCCTACATACAACTAAAGCCATATCGATTTTCATGATGTAAAAACATAGGAAAATAATGCTAATTTAATATGAATGTCCAGCATATCTCTTAAGACGTGTATAAAACACAGTGAAGTTTACCAATCAGTATAAGGCTGTACTTCACTTATGTTCTTGCGCTTATCTTGTGTCCTAAAAAAATGTGGCTGCAATTAGTTATAACAACTTAAAATTTGTTGAGATAACTTAAATATCCAACTTAACTAAAGTTAACTAAACTTAATATTTTAAGTCAAGCATGAACACATACTTTTTAAAGTTGAAACAATGTTGGATTTTAAGTTGTGATAAATAATCACAGCAATTTTTTTTACAGTGTATGCCTAGTCAATCATGGTTATATACTGTATAATCAACCTCAGATGAAACACAACATTTAAACTACAGACACAAGCACACATTTTAATTACACAATTATTTATTAGAGTGTATTCTACAAGATACAGTTGCATATTTTACATATCAATAGTTTTCATTTTAAATCCTGCATCACCATATTTTATTTTCATTTGTGACAATTTCTCTAAACTTTATCACAGTACTAAGTTTAGTATACAACAGTTCTATTCTTAAACTACAAACATAAAACTTTCCTAAATGTCAAAGTGATTCTTAACTCTAAAAAACACTCTAAAAAATAATTCAGTGGCTTTGTAAATATCACAGTAATAATTTACTTTATTGACTTAATTAAAATCTCTGAATATCATTTACTTGATAGTTTGAGTTGAACATACCAAAATAATTGACAAAAAATCCAACAATTAATTTTGTCTGAAATTTATAGTTATATTTAAGTTTTAAGTTTTTCACTAAAATAATTTAGTATTTGACTAACCAATTATTTATAAAAAATACACTTAGCTAATATATTTGTGAAATTTCCATCCAAATATTTGAGAATTGATAATTAAACTGATCTGTTTCAAGAACCACAAATATTACTTAATTAAAATCAATATTATTAATATTTAACACACATGAAATTGAGTAAGTTTACTCAATTAAAACAATGCACCCCTCCCCCATCCTCTGACGTGACGACAACTCAATGGTTGAGTGAGCCGGCTGTTTGAATTCTCTTCAGTCTTCGCTCTCCAGTCTCCAGAACAGTTCTCTTACGAGAGGTACTCTCGTACTGCGTAAATCTTACGCTAGGGGAAAACCTCTTTTCCGCGAGATACTGAAGCCAAAAATTATCCTTAATTTTGAAATAATGTAAAACGCGTTGCGGCAGCATGCAGACACAGGCGAGACGGCTTGTGCGCCTATTGGCTGCCCTGGTCTGGGCGTGGTCTAGGGCTATAAACATAGCTTCGAGAGGCTAGCTCACTGATTTTTCATCTCTTCAGCGAAGCTCTCGCATCGCTGGATCCGGAGAGAAGCCGCGCCGTTTGAAGAAGCCTTTCAGCGGGACGAGTCGACACTCTGAAGCCGCTGGCCGCGCCGCCTTCAGTCGCCTTCCTGCTGCGCTATCCGGCGTTATATCCTTTCTCTGCTACTGTGTTTTGTGTATGTGTGTGTGCTCGCCGCCGCGACACACACTCTCATTGCACTAAAAGAGCCGGGAGTCTTTTTCAAGACGCCCCTTTCCTGAGGATCACGCAGCTCTCGCGCTCGCGCTCGCTGACGGCGACCGCCCTCACTGCGAGCCAGTCACTGCCTATGGTGACTCTGAGGACTCACCTGGCATCCTTCTCCGAGACTGCTCCTCCGCCCCCCCCAACCCGCAAAGCTCGCCGGTGCGCCCGCTTGCCTTGCCTGCTTGGGGGACGATACCTGCTCTCCCTCTCTTCGAGCCGCGCAAACCGCGCCGTTCACAGGGGATGTCAGGAGCGGACGGTCACGGGGCTAGCTTTCTCTTTCCCTCTGTTCGAGCCGCGCAAACTGCGCCGTTCACAAGGGAGGCTGGAAGCGGACGATCGGGGTTAGTTTTTCTTTACGTTACAAGAAAGCTACCTTGCGCCCCATTCACGCGTCACTCACCGGCGAAAAGAGAACTCAGTTCCCTGATTAGGCGACTGGAAATATCAATATTGCAGCAAACGAGCCTGTTGTAACACGCACGCTTGCAAGCAAACGCCGAAGAAAACATGTTGACGCTCTCTTATATGCTCATGCATCTACACACCTTTGTGTTCCCCCCTGTGGCTCAGTGGTGGAAGCTTAGGTTTTTCGCACGAGAGACCGGGGTTCGAATCCCGGTCTAACGGCAGATATATTATGCCGCCAATGCTTCGCTCTGTCAGTTCCCTGAAAGGCGACTGCAGATGTGCATTTTGCAGCCAACGAGCGCGCTGTACAACCCGCTCGCCTGCACCCAAACACAGTTTCTATGGTTCCCGTGCGTCACTGGCGAAAGGAGAAAAGGGTGTTTTTAGCCCCGCTGCGGCCGGGCCGACCTCCACTCCTGACACATTTCTCATTCCCCTCTTAAGTTCAGGTGACTGGAAATGTCAATATTGCAGTGAGCGAGCCTGTTGTTTTGCACGCACGCCTGCAAACAAACGCCAGCATGTTGACGCTCTTTAATAATACTCGCGCTACTGAATGTCTATGTGTCTTCCTCTGTGGTCCAGTGGTAGATCATCAGATTTGCGCGCGAGAGACCCGCGATCGAATCCCGGGTCTACCGGCAAAACACATTTTTGCCGTCAATTCTCGCTCTGGCAGTTCCCTGAAAAGGCGACTGCAGATGTGTATTTTGCAGCCAACGAGCGCGTGGTACAACCCGCTCGCCTGCACCCAAACTCTGTTTCTATGGTTTCCGCCTCTGAAGTTCAGACGACTGGAAATGTCAATATTGCAGTGAACAAGCCTGCTGTAGTACACGCACGCCTGCAAACAAACGCCAGCATGTTGACGCTCTCTGTTTCTATGGCAACTTCTCGCTCGTTCAGTTCCAGTAAATGCGACTGTTCCAGTGTATTCTGCAGTAAACAAGTCGGCGAAGCAGCCCGCTTGCCTGCACACAAACGCCGCTTTTACGGCTACCCAGATAAATCCCATAAGAGTGTATTTTCTGGTGTCCCGGCCACGGCCGATGGTGTTACGAATGTAGACGAAATGCCCACTGCCCAGTGCTCATTCCTACACACAAACACAGCCCGTCACACAGGGCTCGCGCACATGAAATCGACCCAGGTCGATTGCGCATTAAACGTGGTAAATGTGCCCACTGCCCAGTGCCCACAAACACTACGTTCCGCATATCTCAAGGTTTCTGTAAAAACAAAACCAACGTGCATTCGCTCTGCTCAGGCGGACAATGCTCTCAGTGTTGTAAATGTGCCCGCTATCCCGCGCCCACATTCACACATAGACATGACAGGTCCTACGGGACTCGCCCAGCCCTCCCCTCTCGGTTGACCACCGCATAGGAGTCGAGCGCGGGCAATCTGCCCGCTGTTATCAGCGCGCCCCCTGCCTCGAAGCGCGACGCTTATGTTACAGCACACCGAAGCCCCTCTGTCGCTGAGCGACCAGAGCGCGCTCCGCATTCAGCCCCTAGCCATTCGTGCAGATGCATGGGCAAGGCTACCCGGGGGTTTTGAAGTGAGTGCTAGACATTATAGAAAGAGGCTATTCGCTACAGTTTCGCCGACGCCCTCGCCGCTATGTGACGCGCGTCGAAGCTACGGTAAAAACAGAAGTAGCACCACCTACTTCGAGCCGAAATTTTGAAACTGTTGAGCAAAGGGGCCATAGAGCCTTTATCTCAAGCTCAGAGTGAAGGAGGGCTATACAGCAGATACTTCCTGGTACTGAAAAAAGACGGGGGTCTCAGACCCATACTAGATCTAAGGCAACTGAACAGAGTGCTTGCGAAGCAACAGTTCAGAATGCTCACGACCAGAAAAACCCTCACGCAGATTCGCAGAGGAGATTGGTTTGTGTCAATAGATCTGAAAGACGCATATTTTCAAATACAAATAGCGTCACGTCACAGGCGACGTTTGAGATTCGCCTTCGAGGGCCAGGCATATCAGTGCTCAGCCCTACCGTTCGGCTTGTCTCTAGCCGCTCGCACCCCTCAGACTACAGGGCATGCAAGTATTGAACTACTTGGACGATTGGCTGATTCTAGCTCAATCTCACTCGGTGCTCATAGAGCACAGGACCATTTTGCTCGATCACCTCGAGAATCTGGGTCAATTGGGCGAAGAGTTCTCTGTCTCCCAGACAGATAATATCTTTTCTGGGCACAGAACTGGACTCGCTGTCTATGATAGCGCGACTGTCACCAGAGCGCGTACTAGACATTCAGCGCGCAGCGAGCTCTTTCCGCTGCGGCGCATCTGTCCCGCTCAAGAAATTTCAGAGGATGCTAGGTCTCATGGCCTCAGCATCATCAGTACTTCAGCTGGGCTTGCTTCGCATGCGCCCGCTACAGTTCTGGCTGAAAGCGCGAGTACCGCGCCGAGCGTGGGCTTCCGGTCTGCTTCGTCTCAAGGTCAATCAGAAATGCATCGCAGCTCTGAAACCTTGGAAAGCAAATGACTTGTACCAATCAGGTGTTAGCCTGGGGACTTCCTCGAGTGTGAAGGTAGTGTCTACGGACGCCTCCACCTTGGGATGGGGAGCACTGCTCAAGGGCAGACCGTTCTTCGGCCAATAGTCAGAACGGGAGAAGCTTCTACACATAAACTGCCTCAAAATGTTGGCAGTAGACAACGCACTGACGCGTTTTTGTCCCTAAATACGAGGACACCACGTCCTGGTCCGCTCGGACAACATGTCAGTGGTGTCCTACATAAATCGCCAGGGCGGCCTCAGGTCCCGAAACCTGCACAGGCTGACAGAACGCCTCCTGGTGTGGGCTCAGCGCAACCTGCTCTCGCCGAGAGCAGCGCATGTGCCAGGGCTCCTGAACGTAGGACCGAACAGACTGTCCAGGAACAATGTTCCGACAGGCGAATGGCCTCTACACCCACAGACAGTCCAGCTGCTGTGGAAGAAATTCGGCAGAGCGGAAGTAGACCTGTTCGCGTCTCAAGAAAACGCTCACTGTCTGGAATTTTTCTCCAAGAGCAGGGACGCGCTGGCTCACGTATGGCCCCGCCGCCCGCTCTATGCCTTTCCTCCCGTCTCTCTCCTGCCTCAGGTGATAGAACGGATCAGAGAAGGATGCTCAGTGCTACTCGTAGCGCCGTTCTGGAAAAACCAACCCTGGTTCCCAGTTCTGATGCAGCTAGCAAGCACTGCCCCATGGCCAGTGCCAGTGAGGAGGGACCTCCTCTCTCAGGCCAAGGGCTCGTTTTGGCATCCGCGCCCAGAGCTGTGGTCCCTTCATGTTTGGGCCATCAACGGGTACCCGCTGACCTCCCCAAGCGGAGAGTTAAACACGATCACGCAGGCTAGAGCTCCGTCTATGCGACGTCTCTATTCCTCGAAATGGTCAGTGTTCTCCAGCTGGTGCACAGCTCGTGGCGTGTCGCCCCTAGACTGTGGGGTGACGGAGGTTCTCTCCTTCCTACAAGAGCTGTTGGACAAGGGCAGGACCCCTTCCACGCTCAAAGTGTATGTGGCGGCCATAGCAGCGTTCTCAAAAACAACGCTGGGTCAGTCAGTAGGAAGGAACGATTTAGTCATCGTCTTCCTTAGAGGAGCTAAGAGACTGAATCCTCCCAGACCTCCCTCAGTCCCTGTATGGAACCTTTCTACAGTGCTGGAAGCCATGAAAGGTGACCCATTCGAGCCTTTACAGACGATTGATCTTAAACACCTGTCTTTCAAGACAGTGTTTCTTCTGGCTCTCGCTTCAGTGAAGCGCACAGGGGACTTACACGCGCTCTCAGTAAGCGCGACGTGTATGGAGTTTGGGCCTAATGACTCAAGAGTTATACTCAAACCTAAGCACGGTTATGTTCCAAAATCCCTCAACACACCGTTTAGGGCGCAGGTCATTCCCTGTCAGCCCTACCGGTCTCTGACGAGGAAGGAGACGCAAGCTTCCTTTGCCCAGTCAGAGCATTAAGAGCTTATGTGTCTCGCACGTCTGTTTTCAGACAGACAGAGCAGCTCTTTGTTTTCACTCTACGGACGTTCTAAGGGACTTGCCGTGTCGAAACAGAGCCTATCCAGTTGGATAGTTGATGCTATAGCGCTGGCTTATACCTCTAAGGGCTTACAGTGCCCATTTGGAGTCAGAGCACACTCCACGAGAGGCGTGGCCTCGTCGTGGGCTTGGTCTAGTGGGATTGCCTTGCAAGATATCTGTATGGCGGCAGGCTGGGCCTCCCCGTCTACATTTATAAGGTTTTATAACCTAGAGGTTCCCGCCTTGCAGGCTAAGCTGCTTTCGGTCTAAAATCGGTACTGTCTGCCCTGATGTGTTCGGGCCAGAATACTGAAACTGCTTGAGCAAATGCTCGCTGTTGGATCGCGCAGCTCTATGGGCAGTGTGTAAGACCCACTATATTCGTCAGTCCAGGCCGGGGGTCGCCCTGACTGTACGACACATCATCAGTATAACTGCTCCTTATAAGATGTTATATTATTACAGGAATGATGCTATTCTAGCCACTCTTTCCTGGGCTCTCTGTGAGTCCCTTATGATCATGTACTATATGAGCCCGGGCACTTGCCCTTGGGACTTTGGTGCTGGATCTTAGCATGCACGGCGTTTTACACTGTTTCCCCTAGCGTAAGATTTACGCAGTACGAGAGTACCTCTCGTAAGAGAACGTACTCGGTTACTAACGTAACCTCGGTTCTCTCTAGAGAGGAAACGAGTACTGCGTATCTTGCCGTGCCTGCACACGCTCTGGTTCGCTTCGGCGATGAAAAACCAGTGAGCTAGCCTCTCGAAGCTATGTTTATAGCCCTAGACCACGCCCATTCTGGCGGGACGTGACGTATTGGGCGCGAAGCGCCCCCATTGGAGCTGACGTCACGAGTGGGCCTTATCGATAGGCTGCTGCAGTTGCCGCAGGGCAGCCAATAGGCGCACAAGCCGTCTCGCCTGTGTCTGCATGCTGCCGCAACGCGTTTTACATTATTTCAAAATTAAGGATAATTTTTGGCTTCAGTATCTCGCGGAAAAGAGGTTTTCCCCTAGCGTAAGATTTACGCAGTACTCGTTTCCTCTCTAGAGAGAACCGAGGTTACGTTAGTAACCGAGTACGTTCTCTCTTCTCAGCGTCGCAGAATTGGTGCATTTCCTCTGTGAAATTCAGGTTTGTGTATGTTTTATTGTATCTTTATAATCATTACTGTGCTTTAAATAATTTTATTTAATGTGAAAAAACATACAGAGACGCAATGTGATTCACCTAAGTTAAACGAGAGTCGCGCCTGTCTTTTCGCGTGATTGTAACGCCTTGCATAAAAAACACAACTATATTCCTAAATATAATGAATATAACTTATTTGGATGATAAAATGTTCTCAGAACTGTGCACTGTTTGTTTATTGGCAGGTTATGGAGTCAGTCGCGTCGCAGCACATTTTGGCTATGAGTGAAACGCAGGACAGCGGTCTAAAGTTAGAGGTTCACCCGCAGAGCACGAGTCCGTCTCTGGCACGAGAACCAGTGCTGATCCGGTAGAAATTGGATAACAGACCGGTTGATTACACTTGAATTACTTGAATGTTTAGGCCTAAATGTTTAATTTTTACTTCTAAAATGTTTGTTACATGAGTTTAAATGTAGGCAATATTGTATATGTTTTAAAATAGTATAAAATATGCTTTATTGCTGTACTCATCGACAATAAAGGCCAATGTCATGTAGTTATACCGCTGGTTGTATGGAATATTTTTACAAAGGTTTAGTGGAAATAAAAAGGTTAATATTAGTCATATATAAAAACAGTTAATATTTCTCATAAATATTGTTTTTTAAATGTTTTGCCCCAATTATTTCTACTCAATTTTATTTGTTAATGTACCAAATGCAGTTACTCAGATCTACTTATTTTTTTTTACTTACATTTACTCAGTTCATACAGTGTATGTAATTGATTTCACTGCTTTAAAATGTAATCAATATTTTAAGTGTAAAAATGTTTCACCAAAAAAACTAAGTAAATCATATTAAAAGTTTATGTCACATATACAAAAATATATTCCAGCCAATTTTTTTACATTTGAATCACTGTTCTAGAATCATATTTGACTTCATTTGCAATAATATGTTATGATTTGTTCACAAACAACAGACCGTACACAATTAATGTAAATACACGGTTATTGTGTCTTTTAGAAGAGTATAACGGCATATGCAGGCAAATATGACACACACACAAACTTAGCGTGACTGCTCTGTTTACTCTCTCATACATCACTGACATAACACCGGAACAAATCCGGAAACACATGTACAAAGTGCATCATGGAAAATGTAGTCACATAAGCAGCGTTAACACAATATACAACATCTCCTTCCCCCTAACTCTTTGAGGTAACACAAAGATTACAAATTAAACTAATATCAGTAGTCATGAATTTATGAAATTCAACTTCTCTTTTGAACTTTTTTTTATTTTTTTACTCAGAACATTCAGTCTTCTTGTTGATTTCCTTATGTATATGAACACAATTAATTCCCTGGGAGTGAGGGTAAACTACCTCAAACCCTAGCTGACACTTTTGGGGACTATTCTGCCCCGAAACAATAAGGGTAGCTCCTAACTAAGTATAATCCAAGAAATGCTGAGGTGGGTGCCGCTCCCTAACTGGGTATCGGCAGCCTATTTGGTTTCCATTTTCTGTTGGTACAACAGGTGATGCCTGTTCCTTTACAGATGGACAATTTGAGGTCTTGGTAGGCTCAGTGGTGAGTACTTCAGGAGCTGGCGTACTGTCACTAATTTGGTCAGTGACATCCGCGACTTCGGGAAGATCCGTACAGTAAATGCGTTGGCTCCCTTAAGCAACTGATCAGTGTGTCTCCTCCAAGAAAAATTCCCAGCAGTTTTTGACTTTATACAAGACTGGACCCGTCTGAGCCTCCACAGTAGCCAGAACCCATTTTGGACCACCACCATAGTTCCGGGCCAGCACTGGTGAACCTATCGAAAAGGTTCTGTCCTTGGCTCGCAGGTTCCGTCGCTGTACCTGATTCTTTCTCCCAGTTTGAGGTAGATTTCATGATAGCCACCTCAGGCCACTTTCTGTGTGCATCCACGACAACCAGCAGCATTTTGTCCTTGACTGGGCCTGCAAAATCAACATGAATGCGATGCCATGGTTTCTCTGGATATTCCCATGGGTGCAGCGGTGCCAGTTGTGGAACATTACGTATGCGCTGGCATGACGTACATGTTTTTGGCTTTTCCTCAATTTGGACATCCACTCCTGGCCACCAGAAGTAACTCCTGGCAATTTCTTTCATTCGGGCCATTCCACAGTGTCCCACATGCAGCTGTTTTAGCACTTGCTTGCGCAGAGCCGGGGGAATAATCACTCTCCTTCCCCACAGCAAGCAGCCTGACCGCACTGAAAGTTCATGACGTCTAGAGATGTATGGTTTTAGCTCCAGGTCATCGCTCTCCCCTTTTCCTGTCATGACTAAATCCTTGACCTTGGACAGGACAGGCGTGTCATTGCGTGTGCTCTTACGTACTTGCACAGCTGTTACTGGGGCCCTTTCCACCTGGCTGAAGTAGAAAATTTCCGCAACGTGTGCCTCTTTTATCCTGTCAGCGAGAGGCAATCTGGACAGACCGTCCGCATTTCTGTGCAATTCCGACTTCTGATATTTGATGTCATAGGTGTGAGCGGATAACAACAAAGCCCATCTTTGCATCCTACTGGCAGCAAGAGAGGGAATGCCAAGGTGTGGGCCAAAAATTGCAGTGAGTGGGTGATGATCGGTCAGCAACGTGAACTTTCTTTCAAAGATGTACTGATAAAACTTGCGAACTCCAAACACAATGCTCAACGCTTCTCGCTCGATCTGAGCATAGTTTGCTTCTGCTTTACTCAGACTCCTGGAAGCAAATGCGATCGGCCTCTCTTGACCATTTGGCATGATGTGGGATAAGACAGCTCCCACACCATATGGAAAAGCGTCGCAGGCCAGCTGGATGGGAAGAGCAGGGTTAAAATAAGTGAGGGCATTTGACCTTAAAAGTGTCTCCTTTGCTCTTTTGAATGCCTCCTAGCATTCAGAGGTCCACCTCCAAATTTTCTCATGACACAACAATTTGTGCAGAGGTTTCAGCAGCGTAGCGATGTTTGGAATGAAATGCCCATAATAATTTAGTAAACCGAGGAAAGACCGCAGCTGGCTTACATTTTCGGGCACTGGAGCATCCACAATGGCCTTAACCTTGGATGGAGATGTATGCAAACCAGAGGCATCAATGACATGGCCTAAGTACTCGATTGAAAACTGGAAAAATTCACATTTATCCTTAGGCACTCTCAATCCGTATTCTTTCAGTCTCTCAAGGGTAGCATCAAGATGTTGTAAGTGCGACTCTTCATCAGTGCCAGTCACTAGAATGTCGTCTAAGTAACACACAGTTGCCTGGAAGGCCCGCCAGAATCTGATCCATCGCTCGCTGAAAAACTAATGGAACCGAAGTAATTCCGAATGGTAACCGTTTATACCGAAATAGGCCTTTGTGGGTGTTGATGGTGAGAAGTTCTCTGGACTGTTCCTCAACATGCATCTGCAGGTACGCTTGGTTGAGGTCGATTTTGAGGAATTTTTTCCCTCCTGTTAGCCCAGCAAAAAGATCATTAATGTGAGGCAAGGGGTATTGTTCTGCTGACAACACTGGATTTACAGTGACTTTAAAATCCCCACAGATTCTTATGCCTCCGTCTTTCTTTGAAACTGGAACAATTGGTGTTGCCCACTTACTCACACTGACCGGCTAGTCCACCTTGAGTTGCTCCAGCCAAGAATGTCCCATCAATGAGGGGTAACCATCCAAGACCACATACTGTACAATGGCAGTTTTTTTGTTTGTCCGTTCAGTTCAACTGTTACCTGAGTGAGTCCTTTCATGGTCACCGCTTCCCCAGTGTAAGTCTTAAAAACCACATCAGGTGGTGTGAGTGGCAGGTGGCTCAGTATTTCGCTGTATAGCGCATCCGACACAAGCGACACAGCTCCAGTGTCAATCTCCATTTTCACAGGCTGTCCTTCCAGCAGCACGGTGACCTTATAAACCTTGGTTCCACCTGCGACAGTGCAGTGAGCACATGTAAAGGAAATTCCTCAACAGATGTGTCAGTAACCTCCTTGTTTTCCTGCCCAACTACAAACATGCGTTGCTTTTGCTTCTTTATGTATACTGGTTTCTGCTGCGTTTTTTTCTTCTTTTCTGTTTTATTTTTACATGCACGATCAATGTGTCCTTTTTTCTTGCAGCTGCAGCACTCCACATCTTTAAACCAGCACGTAACAGGTGAGTGTCCCGTCTTACCACAGCGAAAACATGGGCCTTTATTTTCAGTTTGTTTTTCGGTCTCCATCTTATACACTTTACTGTTTGAGCTCAGTTGCTGTGCTTCCTTCGCAGCCAATTCCATAGACACACTCAGCTCAATTGCTCTTTGTAGTGTCAGGTTGCTCTCCTTTAACAGTCTTTTTTGTATGCCCTCACAGCGGAGTCCGCAAACTAATCTGTCCCGAAGTGTGTCATTTAGCACTTCACAAAATTCGCAGTGTTCAGCAAATTTTTTTAGCACCGCTACAAACATTGTCACGGTTTCTCCTTCCAGCTGATTTTGTTGGTGAAATCGAAATCGCTCTGCAAATTACTATGGGCTTTGGAGAGAAATGCGCTTTGAGAGTGCCCACTATTTGAGGTTATGCAGTAGTGTATATGTCTTTGGACCCATCACACTTAAAAAAGTGGGTACAACTTTCTCTTCAGTAATAGCATTCGCTGCTACAAAGTACTCACATCTTTCTGTGTAAGAGCTCCACTGCTCACAACTTTCATCAAAGGGACCAATGTTGCCAAAAACTGCTGCCATTTTGTGCCGTTCTCTGTCGTTTCAATCAATTCAGTCACTTATCTGAATTGTTGTCTTTCTTCCCCGTCTTCAGTCAAGACGTGGATTAGCAGCAGGCTCATATTATTTCTCATTTCCAGCGATCTCGCCGTCAAGCCGCTTCATTTCCGCATTTACACCACACACGCGGATTAACAAGATCCTTGTCGCCAATTTATTGTGTCTTTTAGAAGAGTCTAACGGTGTGGTGTAGGTTGAAGAAGACAAAGAGGCCAATGGCTCCAATACATACATTTTACTAATTCACTCAGAAAGGCACATACAGGCAGAAAGTTTACACACACCAAACACGACGTTACATAGACGAGAACGGACAAAGACTGACTGCACAGAAGGGAACTAAATACAAACACAGATGAACACTAATTAACAAACACTGGTGATGCAGATGATAATGATAACGATGAACTAAATCCAGGTGATACAACTGAACTAATGATGACAGTGAAGAAGACAAGTCCAATGAAAAAACAAACTAAACAGAACACAACAGTGACAAACGGTGTATGCAGGCAAATATGACACACAAACTTAGCATGACTGCTCTGTTTACTCTCTCATACATCACTGACATAACACCGGAACAAATCCGGAAACACAGGTACAAAGTGCATCATGGGAAATGTAGTCACATAAGCAGCGTTAACACAATATACAACAACGGTCTCACAATGTCAAGTCAAGTCAAGTTTATTTGTATAGCGCTTTTCACAATACAGATTGTATCAAAGCAGCTTCACAGTATTAAATTAAAATAATACAACAAAGTTTGTTTCAAGAGGAATTTATTGAATGATCAAATTAAATTAAATATCCCCAAAATATCCCCAACTGAGCAAGCCAAAGGCAACAGTGGCAAGGAACCGAAAAACTCCATCAAGTGACCTAATGGTGTCCTAAAACTCCATCAAAATATCAGTTATTTTCTACTAATACCATACACCTTTGTATACTTTTGTCATGTAAAACTCATATAAGACTTTATACAGTATTCATATATAACGCAAAAATCCCCTACAAGCTGTATGTGTGCTATTTAGTATGAAAAAGGCCATAATCGGTCTGATTTTGTAAAGGACATGTATTGGCCTTACATGAAACACAGAAGGCAATTCTGGCCGATTTAATTAAGGAAGATATATGGTTGCTGTATATGAACGTTGCAGGTTCCCTTTCAAGGGAACTCGCGTTGCGTCGAAACTGACGCTATGGGGAACGCTTTGCGTGATGACGTCTTGAAGCACATGTAAAATCAGTCCAATGGTGTGGCGGAACGTCAGAGGCGGGTGACGTCACGTACCAGGAAGCTATAAAAGCCGGCCCGAAACAGAAAACGAAAGCTTTCTGAGTCTTCAGTTGCGCTCTGTGTGAAATCTGTCTCTGTATATTTGGTGTTGTCTGTCTATATCACATATATATATTCAGTATGGCGAGCAAGCAGCAGTTTAGGTTGTGTGTGCACCCCTGCCCGCGTTATTTAACGGGTGGGGACACTCACGTCCTTTGTGTTGTTTGTTTGGGAGAGGAGCATGCCCAGTCAGCACTCGAGGGTGCTGGCTGTGAGCATTGTGACGCGCTGCCTTTGCGTACGCTCCGATCCCGCCTGGCGTTCTTCCAGAGCGTTCAGGATCGCGTTCCCCAGGGCTCTGGATCACAGACCTGGGGTTCGCAAATGGATCTATCAGTGGATGTTGAGACGGGCTCTGCCTTATCTCAGCCTCCTTCTGATAGATCCAGTGCCTCTCATCAGGGTGTGGAAGCACGCGTTGCGGTTTCTTCCCCCCCCCCGATGGAGGCACCAATACTGCAATTGTCCAGCTCTGAGGAGTTGGACGTTGTTAGTATTGACGCTGAGTCTGAGGATTCGCCACCTCAGTCTCATGCGTTTGAGGAATTGCTTGACGTTATCACTAGAGCGGTCGAGCGATTATCTATTGAGTGGCCAGAAGATAGGCAGGGCGCTCGTTCGAAAAGCAAGCTCGACGAGCGTTTCCTGCCATCTCGTGCACAGCCTCAGCGCAGAAGCCTTCCGTTTTTCCACGATCTCCACACCGAGGTGTCGAGATCGTGGGGGAAACTAGTGTCATATAGAGTGTATACTGCACAAACATCACACTATTCATCAATTCACAATTATAAAGAGCATGGTTATGGGGAGATGCCGAAGGTGGAAGAGACGCTCGCGAGCTATCTCTCTCCAGCAACGGCATCTTCTCTGAAGGCTCCTGCACTTCCATCCAAGCCAGTAAAATTTACATCTTCCCTGGTTCATAAAGCTTATGCCGCCGCCGGCCAAGCTGCAGCGTGTTTACATACAATGTCTCTAATGCAAGCTTACCAGGCTGAGTTATTGGGTGATTCTGAGGAGGGCGGGGGTATTAGTGCTGATACGGTGTCTGAACTACGTAGAGCCACAGATTTGTCTCTCAGGGCCACCATGGAGACGGCTAAATCCATCGGCCGCTCTATGGCAGCCCTGGTGGCCACTGAGAGGCATCTGTGGCTCAACTTAAGTGACATAAAGGACAAAGAAAAACATGTTCTTTTAGATGCACCAGTATCCACTCAAGGGTTATTTGGAGATGCAGTTAACAGTGCTGTAGCTAAATCACAAGAAGCTTCAAAACTGGCAGCTGCACTTCAGAAACTTCTCCCCCGCCGTTCTTTCATTGAGGCTGCTGAGCGGGAGCAGCCTCACTCATCTAAAAAGAGCGCTGAGCACCGTGCCACTCAGAAACAGAGCGTTTCCTCCCGTGCTCCCCCACAAAAATCTCGGGGACACGGAGGGCGCTCTCAAACCCAGCAGTCTTCGAGGGGTAAAACGGATCTGCGGACCGTTATTACCGCCAAGAAGGCTGCTGGGAAAAAGTCCTGATGTCTGAGGGCTCAGGACAAATGAGGGTAGTCCCCCCCGAAGCAGAGCGGTCAACACCTCTTTTTACGGTGCCCGTCTCTCTTCGGTGCCCTCAGGGGACCGGTCTGCCAACCCTGCCGCCTCCGGTGTTTCAGGGCGCAGCGGTCTCCGGCGAGCACATATCTCAAGGACCACCCGGAAACATAGTGGCCTCGGGATGCCCGCCCCCTCTGAGGAGGGTGTTAGAGCAGTCTGTTCAGTCGTTCCCTGCCGGTGCGCCGTTACAGGGCGACGAACCGACTACTCAACAGCAACACAATCCAGAAACCAGTCTCGAGAGGCTGGTACCTCTAGTAGAATCTTTGACAGCGTGGAAGCTACTGTCAAATGTTTCTCGTTGGGTCCTGCAGACCGTGGAAAAAGGGTATCAGATACAATTCTAGAAACGCCCACCTCGGTTTATGGGGGTCCTGCCCACAGTGGTGGGCCCCGAGCAGGTTCTGGTTATGGAACAGGAAGTGAACACTCTGTTAGAGAAAGGTGCCATAGAATATGTACCTCCCTCCAACAGGGAAACCGGGTTTTACAGCCGGTACTTCATAGTTCCAAAGAAGGACGGGGGATTGCGTCCCATTTTAGATCTTCGAGTTCTGAGTGAGTCAGTCATGCAGCTCAAGTTCAAAATGTTAACATTGAGACAATCGTGCCACAGATCAGGTCCGAGGACTGGTTTGTCACGATAGACCTCAAGGACGCATATTTCCATCCGTCCGTGTCATTGGAAGTTCCTGAGGTTTGCTTTCGGGGGCAAAGCATACCAATATCGAGTTCTTCCATTCGGCCTGGCTTTATCACCCCGCACTTTCACCAAATGCGTGGATGCAGCTCTGGCGCCTCTGCGCCTCCAGGGTATTCGCATCATGAACTACATCGACGATTGGTTGATTTTAGCTCAGTCGCATCAGATGGCGGTTCAACATCGAGATGTTGTTCTCGCCCATATGAAAGAGTTGGGGTTACGGTTGAACGCCAAGAAGAGTGTGTTTTCTCCATTTCAGAGGACCACTTTTTTAGGCGTGGTTTGGGATTCAGTGTCGATGCAGGCGCGCCTGTCACCGCCACGCATAGATTCCATCCTTGCAGCTGTGAAAAGTGTAAAGCTAGGCCAGCTACTCACTGCCAAACAGTTCTAGAGACTGTTGGGTCTCATGGCAGCAGCTTCCAACGTGATACCTTTTGGACTGCTGCACATGAGGCCCCTGCAGTGGTGGCTCAGGACCAGGGGGTTTTTCCCCGAGGGGCAACCCATTTCGCACAATCAAGGTCACGCGGCGATGCCTACGTGCCTTGGTTATGTGGAAGAAACCTTGGTTCCTGTCCCAGGGCCCAGTGCTGGAAGCTCCTTGTCGTCGCAAACTGCTAACGACGGATGCTTCCCTCACGGGTTGGGGAGCGATCCTAGAGGGTCGCTCATCTCAAGGTCTGTGGGAAGACCATCATCGTTCCTGGCATATCAATCGCCTAGAGATGTTAGCTGTCTTCCGGGCTCTGAGGAGCTTTATCACAGATCTCAGGGGACACCATGTGTTAGTGCATACGGACAACACGTCGGTAGTCGCCTATATCAACCACCAAGGGGGTTTGCGCTCGCACCCATTATCCAATCTGGCACGCCATATCCTCTTGTGGTCCCAGGGGAAGTTGCTGTCACTCAGGGCAGCCTACATCCCCGGGGTCCAGAATATAGGAGCAGACACTCTGTCGAGACAGGGGCCGAGGCCCGGGGAATGGAGGCTCCACCCCGAGGTGGTGGAGCTGATATGGAGGGAGTTTGGCCAAGCACAAGTGGATCTGTTTGCGTCTCGAGAGACGTCTCACTGTCCACTTTGGTTCTCCCTCACGCATCCAGTTCCTCTGGGACTGGATGCTATGGTACAGACGTGGCCGAGGCTACGTCTGTACGCTTTTCCCCCAGTGGCTCTGCTCCCGGGAGTTCTGGAGAGAGTTCGCAGGGACCGGGTTTGCCTGCTTCTTATAGCCCCGCGCTGGCCGGGCAGAGTATGGTTTCCCGATCTTGTGTCGCTCCTCGACGGGCCTCCTCTGGAGCTACCCGTCAGGAGGGACCTTCTGTCCCAAGCAGGGGGCTCGATTTTTCACCCCCGACCGGAACTGTGGAACCTGTGGGCTTGGCCTCTGAGGGGGCCCAGCTCATAGAGTCAGGTCTCTCAACTGAGGTTGTTGAGACCATTCTACAGTCCAGAGCTCCCTCCACGAGGAAACTTTATGCCCTGAAGTGGAGAGTATTCACTTCTTTGTGTAGTGACCGTCGGTTGGATCCAGTCAACTGCCCAATTGGTACAGTTCTGGAGTTCCTGCAGGACCGGTTCACTGCAGGTCTGACCCCGTCCACTTTAAAGGTTTATGTGGCGGTCATAGGTGCTTACCACATTCCTTTGGGTGGAATGTCTGTGGGGAAAGACCCTTTGGTATCTCGTTTCCCTCGTGGCACTTGGAGGCCTTCTGTCCTCCTCCCTTTCGAAAAGCGGACCAGGAGGCCATTAATTTGCTTTGCCCTGTTCGGGCGTTAGACGCGTATGTCCACAGAGTTGCCCTGTGGCGTAAAAGTGATCATTTGTTTGTTTGCTTTGGGTCCCCTAACAAGGGAGGTCCAGTGTCTAAGCAAAGGATGAGCAAGTGGGTGGTTGAGGCTATCTCACTTGCTTATGAGGCGGCTGGGCAGCCTTCTCCTTGGGCTGTCCGGTCGCACCCTACTAGGAGTATGGCGGCCTCTAAGGCCCTTATATCAGGAGTATCTTTGCAGGACGTTTGTGATGCGGCAGGCTGGTCCTCACCGCACACCTTCGTCAGGTGCTACTCTTTAGACCTAGACTCTACTCCAGGGTCTCAGGTTTTGTCTTCCTAGTGCTGCGCACTTGATTTCACACAGGACAGACATTTGTAGCAATGGTGGCATTGGTATAGACGTTCCCCATAGCGTCAGTTTCGACGCAACGCGAGTTCCCTTGAAAGGGAACGCCTCGGTTTACGACTGTAACCTCGGTCCCCTGAAGAGGGAACGAGCGTTGCGTCGCCTTGCCATATCTCCTTCATGCCTGTCAGCACGACTTCAGACTCTACGAAGCTTTCGTTTTCTGTTTCGGGCCGGCTTTTATAGCTTCCTGGTACGTGACGTCACCCGCCTCTGACGTTCCGCCACACCATTGGACTGATTTTACATGTGCTTCAAGACGTCATCACGCAAAGCGTTCCCCATAGCGTCAGTTTCGACGCAACGCTCGTTCCCTCTTCAGGGAACCGAGGTTACAGTCGTAACCGAGGCGTTTTTTTTCATATGGGCCGTATCCTTGCTCGTTGAAGAATGAAACAACACAATGAGCCCAACCAGCAGATGAAATTTAAAAGGCTGATTTTCGCGCTTAAGGGCAGTGACGAGTACACATGTAGTCCAGTGGTTGTCAAGACACCATAGCACCATAGGCACAACCTTAAGCAATGGCCCTGAACAATGGTTTAATGTCAACGCTGAAATATCCTTCACCACACAACGTAGTTATAGCAACCTTTTGGCAATGTTGTCAAAACATTGTTAGAAGGTTGGGTATGTTGTGCCAACATTCTGTGTTTGCTGGGTTTTAAACCCGTATCTACGGGGCATGGCCAGACATGCAAATTCCACACTGTATCTGTTCCCTCCATCAGGGAACAAGGGTTACACAAGTAAATGAAACATTTTGCTAAACTATATGATGTTTTATTAACAAAGTTCGGGAGGAGCACGTTCAGATAATTAAACCTAATTAAACACCAGTGGAGCTCCTGATTTTTTAAATATTTTAAAATGTGTTTATTAGCCACGAAGATAAGTATGTCCGAATTCTTAGCATTCATGAAACATTACTGAGAAATACCCGGATGGCTTACTATTTCTGCCGAGAACCTTGAGTGTGTCTTCATCTCAAAAGGTCACAGGAGTGAATGGTTTGCAATTCTCATCATACTTCAGCAGCGTGGACAAATTTATTTGGTTTGCACCTGGGGCTGCAGATGGGGTTGTGTTGGGTGAACATACTGTGGCTGTGAATGAAAAGAATCTGACAGATGGACAGACCTCCGTGGCTCATGCCTGGACCAGTAGAGGGCCTTATTACAGCCTTTAATTGCAACATCCATAGGTGTTGTTTATAGGTTGAACATGTCCTGGCCACTTTTACTAAGGCTGTTTATGCATTCTTGACTTTGCCTAAAGCAAGGCAGGTTTGTGCAATTGTGAAATTCTAAGGTTTGTTGAGATAGATCAACTGTCAACTGGCAGAGAACAATCAAATTATTACATATCTAAACAACACCCAATCAGTTTTCTCCAAGACAGATAGATAGATAGTGTTTTTGGGGTCCTTGAGATGTTTTGACATGCCCTGACATTTGCGCTTTTTTCAGTTGCTTATAAACACATTAATGGCAAAGGTGTCATTAAAATGTATTCAGCACAAACAGGGCTACCATAATATGTGAGCAACATGTATGTACATGTTTGTATTTTTGAGAGAATAATGTTAATGGTTATTGAAAAAAAATCATAAAAAACATAAAAATTAAAGTTCCCTTTCAAGGGAACTCCCGTTGCGTCGAAACTGACGCTATGGGAACGCTTTGCGTGATGACGTCTTGAAGCACATGTAAAATCAGTCCAATGGTGTGGCGGAACGTCAGAGGCGGGTGACGTCACGTACCAGGAAGCTATAAAAGCCGGCCCGAAACAGAAAACGAAAGCTTTCTGAGTCTTCAGTTGCGCTCTGTGTTGTATCTGTCCTTGTTATTTGGTGTTGTCTGTCTATATTATATATATATATATATATTCAGTATGGCGAGCAAGCAGCAGTTTAGAGTGTGTGTCCATCCCTGCCGGCGTTATTTAACGGGAGGTGATACTCACACTCTTTGTGTTGTTTGTTTGGGTGAGGAGCATGCCCAGTCAGCACTCGAGGGTGGTGACTGTGTGCATTGCGAGGCGCTTCCATTGCGTACGCTCCAATCCCGCTTGGCTCGGTTCAATCCCGATCACGTTCCCCAGGGCTTGGGTCCCGCCGCTGCCGAGGCATGGCGTCGATCTCAGACCTGGGGTTCACAAATGGATTTATCAGTGGATGTTGAGACGGGCTCTGCCTTATCTCAACATCCTTCTGATAGATCCAGTGCCTCTCATCAGGGTGTGGAAGCACGCGCTGCGGTTTCTTCCCCCCCGATGGAGGCACCAATACTGCAATTGTCCAGCTCTGAGGAGTTGGACGTTGTTAGTATTGAAGCTGAGTCTGAGGATTCGCCACCTCAGTCTCACGCTTTTGAGGAATTGCTCGATGTTGTCACGAGAGCAGTTCACAGATTATCTATTGAGTGGCCAGAGGATAGGCAGGACGTTCGTTCGAAAAGTAAGCTCGACGAACGCTTCCTGCCATCTCGTACACAGCCTCAGCGAAGAAGCCTTCCGTTTGTCCCCGATCTCCACACCGAGGTGTCGAAATCGTGGGGAAAACCGGTTTCATACAGAGTGTATGCACCACAAACATCCCACTATTCTTCCATTCACAAATATAAAGAATATGGTTATGGGGAGATGCCGAAGGTGGAAGAAACGCTCGCGAGCTATCTCTCTCCAGCAACGGCATCTTCCCTGAAAGCTCCTTCACTTCCCTCTAAGCCAGTAAAATTCACATCATCTCTGGTTCATAAATCGTATGCAGCCGCTGGTCAAGCTGCAGCGTGTCTGCATACGATGTCTATTATGCAAGCCTATCAGGCAGAATTATTGGGGGATTTAGAGGAGGGCGGGGGAATTGGTCCTGACACAGTGGCTGAACTACGCAGAGCCACAGATCTGTCTCTCAGGGCCACCAAGGAGACCGCTAAATCAATCGGGCGGTCTATGGCAGCCCTGGTGGCCACTGAGAGGCATCTTTGGCTCAATTTGAGCGATATAAAAGAGAAAGAAAAGCACGTTCTCTTAGATGCTCCGGTTTCCACTGTTGGTTTATTTGGTGATGCAGTAAACAGTGCGGTAGCTAAATCTCAGGAAGCTGCTAAACAGGCAGCTGCATTACAAAAACTTCTCCCCCGCCGTTCTTTCATTGAGGCTGCTGAGCGGGAGCAGCCTCACTCCTCTAAAAAGAGCGCTGAACATCGTGCCACTCAAAAACAGAGTGTGTCCTCTCGTGCTACCCCACAAAAATCTCGGGGACACGGAGGGCGCTCTCAAACCCAGCAGTCTTCGAGGGGTAAAACGGATCTGCGGACCGTTATTACCGCCAAGAAGGCTGCTGGGAAAAAGTCCTGATGTCTGAGGGCTCAGGACAAATGAGGGTAGTCCCCCCGAAGCAGAGCGGTTAACACCTCTTTTCACGGTGCCCGTCTCTCTTCGGTGCCCTCAGGGGACCGTTCTGCCAACCCTGCCACCTCTGGTGTTACAGGGCGCAGCGGTCTCCGGCGAGCACATATCTCAAGGTCCACCCGGAAACGTAGTGGCCTCGGGATGCCCGCCCCCTCTGAGGAGGGTGCTAGAGCAGTCTGTTTGGTCGTTCCCTGCCGGTGTGCCGTTACAGGGCGACGAACCGACTACTCAACAGCAGGAGAAAAATACGGTGCCGTCTCTCTTCGGTGCCCTCAGGGGACTGTTCTGCCAACCCTGCCGCCTCCGGTGTTACAGGGCGCAGCGGTCTCCGGCGAGCACATATCTCAAGGCCACCTGGAAACGTAGTGGCCTCGGGATGCCCGCCCCCTCTGAGGAGGGTGCTGGAGCAGTCTGTTTGGTTGTTACAGGGCGACGAACCGACTACTCAACAGCAACAAAATCCAGAAACCAGTCTCGAGAGACTGGTACCTCTAGTAGAATCTTTGACAGCGTGGAAGCTACTGTCAAAAGTTTCTCGTTGGGTCCTGCAGACCGTGGAAAAAGGGTATCAGATACAATTCAAGAAACGCCCACCTCGGTTTATGGGGGTCCTGCCCACAGTGGTGGGCCCCGAGCAGGTTCTGGTTATGGAACAGGAAGTAAACACTCTGTTAGAGAAAGGGGCCATAGAATATGTACCCCCCTCCAACAGGGAAACCGGGTTTTACAGCCGGTACTTCATAGTTCCAAAAAAGGACGGGGGATTGCGTCCCATTTTAGATCTTCGAGTTCTGTACGAGCCATGCAGCTCAAGTTCAAAATGTTAACCTTGAGACAAATCGTGCCACAGATCAGGTCCGAGGACTGGTTTGTCACGATAGACCTCAAGGACGCATATTTCCATCCGTCCGTGTCATTGGAAGTTCCTGAGGTTTGCTTTCGGGGGCAAAGCATACCAATATCGAGTTCTTCCATTCGGCCTGGCTTTATCACCCCGCACTTTCACCAAATGCGTGGATGCAGCTCTGGCGCCTCTGCGCCTCCGGGGTATTCGCATCACGAACTACATCGACGATTGGTTGATTTTAGCTCAGTCGCATTAGATGGCGGTTCAACATCGAGATGTTGTTCTCGCCCATATGAAAGAGTTGGGGTTACGGCTGAACGCCAAGAAGAGTGTGCTTTCTCCATTTTAGAGGACCACTTTTTTAGGCGTGGTTTGGGATTCAGTGTCGATGCAGGCGCGCCTGTCATCGCCACGCTTCGATTCCATCCTGGCAGCTGTGAGAAGTGTAAAGCTAGGCCAGCTACTCACTGTCAAACAGTTCCAGAGACTGTTGGGTCTCATGGCAGCAGCTTCCAACGGGATACCTTTTGGACTGCTGCACAGTGGTGGCTCAGGACCAGAGGGTTTTTCCCCGAGGGGCAACCCATTTCGCACAATCAAGGTCACGCGGTGATGCCTACGTGCCTTGGTTATGTGGAAGAAACCTTGGTTCCTGTCCCAGGGCCCAGTGCTGGGAGCTCCTTGTCGTCGCAAACTGCTAACGACGGATGCTTCCCTCACGGGTTGGGGAGCGATCCTGAGGGTCGCTCATCTCAAGGTCTGTGGGAAGACCATCATCATTCCTGGCATTCTATAGCCTAGAGATGTTAGCTGTCTTCCGGGCTCTGAGGAGCTTTATCACAGGTCTCAGAGGACACCATGTGTAGTACATACGGACAACACGTCGGTAGTCGCCTATATCAAGGGGGTTTGCGCTGGCATGCCATATCCTCTTGTGGTCCCAGGGGAAGTTGCTGTCACTCAAGGCAGCCTACATCCCCGGGGTCCAGAATATAGGAGCAGACACTCTGTCGAGACAGGGGCCGAGGCCCGGGGAATGGTGGCTCCACCCCCGAGGTGGTGGAGCTGATATGGAAATTATAAGTGGATCTGTTTGCGTCTCGAGAGACGTCTCACTGTCCACTTTGGTTCTCCTTCACGCATCCAGCTCCTCTGGGACTGGATGCTATGGTACAGACGTGGCCGAGGCTACGTCTGTACGCCTTTCCCCCAGTTGCTCTGCTCCCGGGAGTTCTGGAAAGAGTTCGCAGGGACCGGGTTTGCCTGCTTTTTATAGCCCCGCGCTGGCCGGGCAGAGTATGGTTTCCCGATCTTGTGTCCCTCCTCGACGGGCATCCTCTGGAGCTACCCGTCAGGAGGGACCTTCTGTCCCAAGCAGGGGGCTCAATATTTCACCCCCGCCCAGAACTGTGGAACCTGTGGGCTTGGCCTCAGAGGGGGCCCAGCTCATAGAGTCAGGTCTCTCAACTGAGGTTGTTGAGACCATTCTACAGTCCAAGCTCCCTCCACGAGGAAAATGTATGCCCTGAACTGAAGAGTATTCACCTCTTTGTGTAGTGACCGTCGGTTGGATCCAGTCAACTGCCCAATTGGTACAGTTCTGGAGTTCCTGCAGGACCGGTTCACTGCAGGTCTGACCCCGTCCACTTTAAAGGTTTATGTGGCGGCCGTAGGTGCTTACCACAGTCCTTTGGGTGGAATGTCTGTGGGGAAAGACCCTTTGGTATCTCGTTTCCCTCGTGGCACTTGGAGTTCCTCCTCCCTTTCGAAATCGGACCAGGAGGCGAATAATTTGCTTTGCCCTGTTCGGGCGTTAGACGCGTATGTCCACAGAGCTGCCCTGTGGCGTAAAAGTGACTTTTGCTCCCCTAACAAGGGAGGTCCAGTGTCTAAGCAAAGGATGAGCAAGTGGGTGGTTGAGACTATCTCACTGGCTTATGAGGCGGCTGGACAGCCTTCTCCTTTGGCTGTCCGGTCGCTCTCTACTAGGAGTATGGCGGCCTCTAAGGCCCTTATATCAGGAGTATCGTTACAGGACGTCTGTGATGCGGCAGGCTGGTCCTCACCGCACACCTTCGTCAGGTTCTACTCTCTGGATTTAGACTCTACTCCAGGGTCTCATGTTTTGTCTTCTTAGTGCTGCTCACATGATTACACACAGGACAGACATTTGTAGCTATGGAGGCGTTGGTATAGACGTTCCCATAGCGTCAGTTTCGACGCAACGGGAGTTCCCTTGAAAGGGAACGCCTCGGTTACGACTGTAACCTCGGTTCCCTGAAGAGGGAACGAGCGTTGCGTCGCCTTGCCATATCTCCTTCATGCCTGTCAGCGCGACTTCAGACTTTACGAAGCTTTCGTTTTCTGTTTCGGGCCGGCTTTTATAGCTTCCTGGTACGTGACGTCACCCGCCTCTGACGTTCCGCCACACCATTGGACTGATTTTACATGTGCTTCAAGACGTCATCACGCAAAGCGTTCCCATAGCGTCAGTTTCGACGCAACGCTCGTTCCCTCTTCAGGGAACCGAGGTTACAGTCGTAACCGAGGCGTTTCTGAAATAAGGCCACAAAACACAAATGTGTCCACAAGACTTTTGACTAATGGATGTTGTTGCCTAGAGTTTTTGCTTCAAAGTAATTTGAACATCATCCTGTCTACTCATTCACATAAAACAATTTGATTTAAGTTTTGTAAGACACTTTTTGTTTAGAAAGGCAATATGAGTGGGGGCGTGATTGATCATGAATAATGCTCTGATTCACAGCTGAAAAGACAATGACCCACGTAATGAGCTGCATAATGAGCCTTTCAGTCAGGTATGTCACTAAGGGCGCTTTCATACTAGCACTTTTGGTGCACACCCGGGTTCGAATGACGCCAGAGTTCGGTTCGTTTGGATGATGTGAACGCTGTCTTCCGAACTCGGCTGCGCACCCGCGAACCGTACTCGAGTCCGCTTAACTGCTGATATGAACGCAATCGTACCAAATCGCGGAAGTGAACCGCTATTGATGACGTATAATGTGGTGCGTGCGTGTGTGTTTATGTGTGTATACACTTACCTTGAAGAAAAGCGGGATTGACACACTGCAAGCAGGGAGATGATTTCTGCTACTCTGCCTACTTTTGTGGCAGACAGACGCAAGTGTGTTTCTGTATATTTTCTTTGAAAACAAAACCAAAGGTTCAAAAAAAGAAGAACAAATGTGAAGCGAGCAATTTAATCCATTTTGACGCCTTTTCATTCATAGCGGTTACCAAGCAACACAGTTACGCGCCAGCTGCAGCTTGATGACGCAAGCGTACTGTGGTTTGGATACAAATAATATAATGTGAACACAGTCCAGCGGGGGCAGGGGGAGGGGGGAGCAATTGAACTCGGGTTCGGACAAGGCAATCGAACCAAAGTGTGAAAGCGCCCTAAGTGGAACTACTAGAAAGAATGTGAGGACAAAAGATTATTTTTATTTTTTAATTGTGCAGTTAATTCACATACTGTATTTTCAGAAAGTTTTGGAATATTTATCCTCTCCCTGATTTTGTCACTAATAAAACACAATAATAAATAATTGAATGAGAAGGCTTATATTGACCTATTACGATTTTGTTTACATCTACCTTGTAAATATTTTTTTTGCCACTTTATAAAATAGTTTTCACTTGTAAATCGACAACAATTAGAATTTTAACAATATTTCAAGTGTAATCTTTCTTTGTAAAAAGCATACATTTTATCATACGTATTTCAAAGTTAAGGATTCATCAGTTTGAATTGGAACACACTCAAACATCTTAGTTGATAATTGTAACGACGTAGCAGCCGCAGCGTGAGGTCCTTGGTAGAAAGCCAGACCCACTGTCCCGGTTGGTAGGGAGGATGTGGGCGACGTCATCTGTTGGCCTGGAGTTCTTGAACTCTTACAGCTCTCTGAAGACGGACTTGTGCACTGTCCCACACCCTCTCACTACGCCGGATCCAATCGTCCACTGCAGGGCCTGATGAGGGTTCGCCAGACCATGGCAACAAAGGAGGTTGATACCCAAGGACGCACTGGAAGGGGGTCAGGCCAGCTGAGGAGTGAGTTAATGAATTGTATGCGTATTCTGCCCATGGGAGGAATTCCGACCAGCGGTGTTGTTCTCGGCTGCAGTATGATCGAAGATATCTGCCTATTTCTTGGTTTAATCGTTCAACTTGTCCATTAGACTGAGGGTGGTATCCTGACGTGAGACTGATGTTAATGTCCAGATGCTTACAGAAAGCTCTCCAAACTTGGGACGTAAATTGAGTTCCTCTATCGCTGACAATATCATCAGGTATACCATAAATTCGAAAGACATGATGAAATAGTGCTTGAGCAGTTTCCATGGCTGTGGGGAGACCCTTTAGAGCAGTGTTTCTCAACCTTTTATGGGTCAGCGCCCCCTATCCAATATCCAAATCCCTGAACGCCCCCCACCCCTAAACTAATAAGCGACCAGGAACGAGTGAGAGTTAACAGATGAAAAAAGTGCAAAATTATCTTTTATTAATACAATTGAACAATACTCCACAGTGATTCATTAAAAAAAAACAAGCTATAAACTGCATTGGCATAGCAATACCAGTGTTTCTCACAGGATTTTTGGAAAATCTGTGGTGAGTGGACCTCGGGCCTTCTAGGGGGGTTTCGGGGGTTTCGGGGGCATGCTGAATGTAAAAATACATTGGTATCAGCTTGTTTTCATCAATGGTATAATTAATACAATTACAATTAATTTGGTTTGTCGTGATTAATTTGTGTTCATAATCAGTAAAAAAAAATCTTCTAACAAGATTAAACACATATGAACAATTAAATTATTATTGTATTATTAATTATTTTTATATCTTGAAACTACCCAAGCAGTGTTTCCGCTCAGATGTGATGGCGGAATGAATACATTACCAAAATGTGATTGCAGAATATATTTAAATTATCCATCAAATTGTCATTTTCTTCTTACTGTCTTGCGAGTTAACAATAATGCCTGACCAGTAAATTACTTGGTGAACAAAGAAAACATTTTGGCATTAGGGATTGGAATTTGTTAATGCCTAAAAATGTAAAAGATTTACCTTATAAATAGAATTTAGTTAAATTAATTGTAAAATTTGTCGCCAGAGTGAATGGGAACATGATTTATTGAAAATATTTGAAAAGATATAAGTGTCTCTTAAGTCAATATTTAATGGCTTGTCAACTCTCCATTCCTCCGCTGCGTGATTCTAGTCAGTGCTGGATTCTAGTCAGTGCTTGAGCACTGGTCTATGACTAGAAAAATAATAGAGTCGTTGCAAAAGTAACGATAGGCTACATGTCGCTTTAAACTGGAAGATTTTAAAATGTTAGACATTCTAAACTTTTGAATAAGAAATAATATCAAGTCGTCAAAATACAACTCGTCAGAACTCCGCAAATCACAACAAGCGTGCGCGGTGAGAACACTCACAGCATATACACATACCCGAACTTGACTGCACATCATATTTTTGACATTATTGATACTGCTTTCAATCGAAATGCAATAGAAATGAACACAAAAAACAGGGCTCCAGACTAACTTTTTTCACCTCCGTCCTGGAACCGTCCTGAAAAACTATTTGAACCGTCCTAAAGTGAATGTCAACCGTCCCAAAATAAACATGTTGTTTCTGTACTTTGTTATTATCATCTATAGTTGTTAGTTACATAATAAAAACACCATTCAAATGTTTATGATATATATTATTATATTTATTTAGCTCCATTCAAAGTAGTTATCTGTAAACAGGTAAAAAACAGATTTAATAAAAAATAACAGGAGTTAAATGCTTTATGTATTCATGCAGAACAATTTTTTTTTCTTCTTTTTTACATATACGAAAAATAACAAATACATACAGCTCAAAACGTTTTTGAGTTGGTTGGATTAAAAAATAACAAATAAATACAGGTGACTACATATCTCAAAAATATCATCATTCTTTATTCTTTCAAGCAGCAGACATATTTATTTGTATGAATTAAATATAATGAATCATTATTAAAGCTATTAACGAGCAGTGAATGCTTTTCTCTTTTTCTTTTGTTGCTTGATAAATATTAAGGACACAGACCGCATTAGGTTTATTACCCACTGTCACTTTAAGACATCATGTCCAATAACATGCGGATCCAATGCACTGATGCACATTCGATACACTCAAACTGTTTAAGACATAACCAACATAGTTTACGTGAATACTCTCCAAAACGGACATTTAGACATATTTGTGTGCATTTGTCCACTCAGACACGAAAGAGAGCTCAGTTCAGTACTCGCGCGCTGTATAGGTGTCTCTGTGCATGGCTGCATGCTTCGGGTCGGGTGTGTGCGCACAGAAAACCGTACCGAATAGAGCTCTTTTTTTGCGTCGTCACTCTTATTCAGATCTATATGTCTGCTCTACTCATTCTCCCAGACGTTTAAGTTTTTTAACGTTTTATGAGACATGCAGGATTCAGCGCATGTCAACCCGTGTGCCGCTGGGTAGATCAGCACGTCACAGTACGAATGTGCGCATCTACCACAAACGCAGGACATCAGTTCTGACTGGATCGCTTCCCAAATCGTCACTATCTAACATTTTTGTCTAGTTTTTATTCGTTGACGAAAATGTCAATAGATTTTTGTCATGGTTTGTGTCATTCAAAACTAGTTTTATTTAGTTATCGTCTCGTTTTTGTCTGTGAAAATAAGCCATGTGATAGATGTACCGCGAAACAAGTCTCCGGGTGAGTAGCTGGCCAGTGATAGTAACTATAGTAACAGCATGAGAAGACGCGCTCAGTTGTAGTCAGCGCTTGGTCGGTTAATTTTTCCATTTTCTAAGTAAGTTACCCTAATAGGCTAGTAATAAATGAACACACATACAAAAATGTCTTTCGTCCTGTAGGCGTCCTGGAGAATATTTCTGTTCGTCCTAAACACATTTTCTATCGTCCCCAGGACGATAGGACGCCGTTAGTCTCGAGCCCTGACAAAAAACCTGCCTAGTGCCTACCTACAACACTGACGGTGGACTTGCGGTCAGGATAGAGTGGCTGCGGACGAATGTTTTTTTGTTTGTTTTTCGCGCGCCCTGCTGACATATCCTTTCACGCGCACCATAGACGCGCGTACACACACAATATGATATGATATCACACTCTGCGCATATGTTTTACAACATAATTTAACAAAAACATAGTCCTAACACTTTTTAAATAGCCCACTTAAAGTGTTTATTACAACTAAATTACTAAATGCTTAAAATGAATAAAAGTAAATGAACAAAAATTTGCGTTACATATTTAAACTCGTGAACCCCCATTTACACCTGAACGCCCCCCTTTCAAAAATCTTGCTTCCAACGCCCCCTGTTGTTCTCTGAACGCCCCCTGGGGGGCGGTACCGCCCTTGTTGAGAACCACTACTTTAGAGGGACCAACCGACAGGACTTGGAGAAGAGGTCAATTATGACAAGGATAGCAGTGAAGCCATTGGAGAGTGGTAGATCGGTCACAAAGTCTACGGAAAGATGGGATCAAGGACGTTGTGGGATAGGTAGTGGTTGGAGAAGACCAGAAGGTAACTCTTTGGGGTTTTTAGATTGGGCACAGACTTGGCAGGCTTTGACGTAAGTAGTGACATCCTTGGTCATTGAGGGCCACCAGAATGAGTTTTTCAGTAAATGAAGAGTGCGAGATATACCTGGATGACCAGAGCAGAAGTGTGGACCCATTGTGTTACTCTGTGACGTAGATTTTGTGGAACATACTGTTTGTCAGGAGGGCAGTTGTCAGGTGCGGGCTCTTGTAGTTGTTCCCTTTGTATTTCCTCCATTATATCCCAGGTGACTGGAGCGATGACAATAGAACGTGGGAGAATACATTCTGGTGTGAGGCTTTCAGTGGGAAGATCGTACCGCCTAGATAGGGCATCTGCCTTGCCATTCTTACTGCCTGGTCAATATGTCACTGTAAACTGGAACCGTGTGAAAAACAGAGACCAGCGAGATTGGCGTGGGTTGAGTCGTTTGGCACTCTTGATGTATTCTAGATTCTTGTGGTCAGTTATTACTTGAAAGGGATGGATTGCTCCTTCGAGCCAGTGTCTCCACTCCTCGATGGCCGCTTTCATGGACAAAAGTTCTTTGTTCCCCACATCATAATTCCTTTCTGCTGCGGTTAACTTTCTTGAGAAGAATGTGCATGGATATAGTTTACCGGGTTGGCCGTGACGTTGGGAGAGTACAGCTCCAACTCTACAGTCTGAAGCGTCTACCTTCACCACAAATGGGAGATCGGGATCAGGATGTTTTAAGATGGGGGCTGTTGTAAACCTTTCCTTCAAAGTATTGTATGCTTGGCTGGCCTCTTCAGTCCATTTCAGCTTTGAAGGTCTCCCTTTCAAGAGGGATGTCAGGGGTGAAGCAATCATACTGTAATTTCTGATGAAGCGTCTATAAAAGTTGGCAAACCCCAGAAACCTTTGAAGCTCTTTCAGGGTGGATGGTTGTGGCCAATATGTGACTGCTTTGACTTTGGATTCATCCATTTTTACTCATTGGTGACCGATGTGGTAACCCAGGAATGAAGTCTGTCTGACGTGAAATTCACACTTCTCAGCCTTGACGTATAGACGGTTTGCGAGTAGACGAGAAAGGACTGTCTTGACATGGCTGATATGTTCATCCTCAGATTTTGAGTAAATTAAAATATCTTCAATGTAAGCTATTACATACTGGTTCAGAAGATCTCGGAAGATCTCATTAATGAACGACTGGAAAACAGCTGGAGAGTTGGTAAGTCCATATGGCATAGCCTGGTAGTCATAGTGCCCTCTAGTGGTGAAGAAAGCAGTTTTCCATTCTTCACCCTCTTTGATTCTGATCAAGTTATAGGCACTCTGTAAGTCAAGTTTAGTGTAGATGGTGGCTTCCCGGAGCTGTTCCAGGACTGAGGGAACAAATGGAAGGGGGTAGCGGAATTTTACTGTGATGTTGTTCAGTCCTCTATAATCGATACAAGGCCTTAAACCTCCATATTTTTTTCCAACGAAGAAGAACCCTGCTGCAGCTGGAGATGTGGAGGGTCGGATGAACCCTGAGCTTAGTGCTTCTTCGATATATTCTACCATGGTTTGGGTCACCTTCCTGGAGAGGGGGTAGACTTTACTTTTAGGGGGCATGGCATTGGGGAGTAAATCAATTACACAGTCCCAGGGGCGATGAGGTGGTAATTGCATTGCTTTGATTTTACTAAAAACTTCTGCCAGATCGTTATAATCATTGGGAATATTAACAGTCTTGTTAGTCTCTGGGTTTTCGATGCTAGTTGGGAAACATGGTTGGGGAACTTGGGAAAAACAATGGTTTTCACAGAAATTCGACCAATTGGTCAGCTCACCATGATGCCAGGAAATAATGGGGTCATGAATGGATAGCCATGGAAATCCGAGGATCACTTCATGTTAAGGGGAGTCAACGACGTACAGGGAGATCAATTCTTGATGAAACAAACCCACTTAGAGTGTTAATGGTTTGGTCTGATGGGTAATCCCCTCTCCAATTGTGTTATAATCAATGGCTTTGATCTTGAGAGAAGGACTACATGGTTGCGTGGGAATGTCATACTTCTTGATAAGTTCCTTATGTATGAGGTTCAAAGCTGCTCCAGAATCGATCATCTCTGTTAATGAAATAGATGCATCTTCAGTCTTTAGTTTAATAGTGAGCTTGAATGATTTGTTACTTAGAAGTGGGAAATGTTCAATATTTACCCGGGAAGTTGTTTGGATTTTATGTGGGCCCCCATTCCTTCGGATGAGACGTAAAACTGAGGTCCTGACTCTCTGTGGTCATTAAAAATCCCATGGCATTTCTCGTAAAGAGTAGGGGTGTAACCCCGGTGTCCTGGCCACATTCCACCCATTGGCCCTTACCAATCATGGCCTCCTAATAATCCCCTTACATTGAATTGGCTCTATCACTCTCTCTCCTCTCTCCACCTATAGCTGGTGTGTGGTGAGCGCACTGGCGCCGTTGTACTGTGGCTGCCGTCGCATCATCCAAGTGGATGCTGCACACTGGTGGTGGTTGAGGAGAGATCCCCTGATTTGATTGTAAAGCGCTTTGGGTGTACAGTAGTACATATGAAAGCGCTATATAAATGCCTCATTCTATTCTATTCTATTCTTGGCTGCGATGGCCAGCTTCACCGCAGTAAAAACATAGACGGAGTTGTCGTCTTCTCATTCTTTCTTCCTCAGATAATCTAGATAGACCGAGTTGCATTGGTTCGTCACTAGGCTTGGTAGTTGAAGACGTTATCGGTTGCGAGACGGTAGGCAGAAAGTGTTGAGATTCCCTCAAACTTCTTCGTTTGGGTGCTTGTCTCAGATTATCAGATTATCAATCCTTATAGTGAGGGTCACAAAGTCAAAAAAATTATAATTTCTCTCCTTTACAAGCCAGCTCTGTTTGCAGATCAGGGTTGAGGTTCCGTTGAAACACAGCTTTCAGTGAAATATCATTTCATCCACTTTGAGCAGCGAGTGTTCTGAACATGATGGCGTAATCAGCAGCAGTACGTTTACCCTGTCACATTTGTAGAATTTATGCTGATATATCCTTGCCCCCAGCGGGATATTCAAACACTTCCTGCAGTTGTTGGATGAAATAATCAAAAGATGCTCTAAAACGTACATCCGTTTCCCAAACTGCCGCAGCCCAGTCTAGAGCTCTGCCAGATAATAATGTCATCATGAAAGTGCATTTCTTTTCATCTGATACAAACTTGTCTTCTTGGTTATCAAAGTAAATCCTTACTTGACGAACAAAGCCTTTACACTGCTCTGCACATCCATCAAATTTATCTGGTAACGCAAAGCTTACCGTCTTCGGCGTGGCCGATGGAAGAGACTGGATGTAATGAGTCAGGTGTTCGTTGACAGACTGGAGCTTAGTGAGTTGATCTTGGTAGCCCTTTAACAATACACTTTGATAGGCGAAAGCTGCTTGCAAGTTGGAAACTTCCACTGGATTCAGTGGTGGTGAAGTATTCTGTAACGACGAGCCTGAGGCGGAATTAGAATCCATTTGCGGATGTTTATTAGCAGCAGGTTTTAGAGACAGAAACGTTAAGCCAGGCAATAGGTCAAAATCACAATAGCAGTCCAATCTAGCGACATAAACAAGGGTAATCCAAAAGGCAGAGATGAGTAAACAGGCAAGAGGTCCAAACACAGTCATCAGTCCAAAACAAGCTACCAGAACAGAGGGGTAATCCAACAGGTGTAAATCAGAAAATCATACACAAGATAATCACGCAGAAAACAATGGAAACACTCGGTAAGGCAGATGAACTGGCAATACTTCGCAAAGTGCAAACACACAATCTCTTCTTAAATACTGTTCAAACAGGAATTGAAAGTAGAAGCAGAGGGAGCGGTACACAGTCAATACTCAGGCGAGGGCTCCCTCTGCTGGCGTGGCGTTACAATAATTCAATATACCTACTTTATTTTTGACAAAACATCCCATACTATATATTTAACATAAGAGCAGAAATTAGAGAACAAAAGCTTATTTGATGTGGCTGTAGTCTATTTTACTGTAAAAACGTTATAATCTATCCAAAACTAGTCAACAAAATCTTCTAAATGTTAATTTGCAGTTTAATACGTTGCTTATACAAAGACATTTTATTTCAACATATTTCAGTACATTTTTACTCATCTCAGTAAAGCAATATAGTTTGGGAAAACTAGCTAAACTAGTAGATGTGTTCATGTTCATGTAAAAATAGCATGTTGTAAGTGCCTGTAGTAAAGAACAGCACGCATGTGTGCCGTCAAGCATTTAAGAATAAAGAACTTACTATTCACAATCCTCAGCTGGATCCGTTGCTCCTCGAAATGAAACCGAAACCAGCACTTCTGAAGTAAATTTTTCCAGGATTATATTACTATTACGCAATTATTATTCCTTACAGCGTCGCAAGATGACGTAAAGTACATGAATCTGATTAAACTTGATGTTTTATCAAGTTGATGTGGGCATTCACAGGTTTGCATGGATTGCCTCAGATAATTTGCATTTCAATAGCGCGCTCTCTCCGTAGACGTGTTCACATTAGCAGATAATGAGTTGCCATGAGGACGACTGACATCTCTCTCTTTTAATACAGATTACATAAACAGAGAATATTTGTTTTCATTTTGAATTAGATCATTTAGAAGTAGACACTTAAATGATTAAAAAGATATATTGCTCTTGTCTGTGTGCCTAGTATTCGCTGAGTTTTGTTTAGAGTGTGTTTAGACTCTATGTTTAGAGACGGGCTCCAGAAAAAAAGTTCACGGAGACGGAGAGGCAGAAAGCACACCCTGTTTATTTTCTTTATTTTACAAAAGCACAATGTTTTGTTTCGATTGTAAGTGGACACATAAACAAGTAGACATTTAACAGTTTATTTTCTTCATATTTCTTAAGTCTGTATGACCATAAATGCCGGAGTATTTTAAGTCTATTTTGCAGCTATGTGAAAAAAAATCCAGCAAAACGTGCGGGCACATTTGTTGACCCCAGAGGGTTAAGGATGCCTGCTAATCCCCCAAAGGCTACTCCTACTGTTCCTTTCACTGGTTCCAGGGATCAGAGCATGACGCACAGCCGTCCTCTGTCCCAGTTCAGTTCTTCCTGTGAAAGTGCACGAGGAGCTTTTGAAATCTTGGGAGGCACCTTTTATTTACCCACCTTTTATTTACCCAATCTGCTCTCATTACCCTCGACGGTGGGGCGGCGGCGCAGTTGTGCCCGCAAAACGGCGGCATCTGGAGTAATTGTCTGAAGCTCCCTTCCAGGACATGCAAGTTGACTTCGTCCCTCACAGCGAGGGCTTACAGTGTCACTGGCCAGGCTGCCTCCACCCTGCACGCAATGGTCATCTTGCAAGTCTATCAGGCCAAAGCATTAAAAGATCTGCACGATGGTAGTCCTGACCCAAAGGTAATGCAGGAACTACATCCGGCAACCGACTATGCCCTTCAAGCTATGAAGGTTATGACGCAGACCTTTGGTCAGGCGATGTCTGACCTGTTGCTAAACCTTGCGTAGATGCAGGATGCAGAGAAAATGCGCTTTCTCAATGTGACGTCACCCATAGGCTTTCTGAAGAACGGTTTTGAGGCCATTTATGGGGGGTATGGGCGGCGCCATATTTCAATACAAATGTTCAGAAAGGATACAGAGGTGGTATGATGTGTTGTGTCAGATCATGGCCGAGACGTCAAATTTCAGGAATTCCACTCGGTGCAGCCTATGCTCGTTATCAGCTGTCAATCAAGCTGTCAATCGCGCCCTTATTTGTCATACATTTTATATCTAAATACGATCTAATCTAATGAGTTAGAAAAAAAAATCACCCCCCTCACAGTTGTCAGGCACTCGGAACCTATCGAAAAATACAATAAAAGTCCATGGGACCAACCTGTAAAAACATGAATTTATGCTGTGAAAACGGACATTTTAACATGGAGGTCTATGGACATTTGCTCCCTTTTGGGACCTGCCCCTAGCGGATTTTAGATGTATTGCAGTTTTTCGCACTTCCGGGTAGGCTTCATTTTTCAGATTAGAATGTTGCCGCTTGGTTGCACCAGGCCTGCACACAGGTAAGAGTGACGAGTTGCAAAGCAGCACAGCTCCTTTCACCTTCACTGACTTCTGCCACTGTGTGCCTCCAGACCAAGGAAGGTTCTTTCGTACACTGTTCTTCACAGCTTTTAAGCCCTGTCGATCCGGGGGTAACAGAATCAGCATTTCTTGCCTGAAAATGAATGCGGCTGTCCAGCCGACCCCCTGGGAGGTATGGGAAGGGACTATTCTGCTGGTGGTGGGGAGGATGGAGGTGAGTGTTGTCGTCAGCATCTGCGAACACAGGCGTGTGTAAGTACCAATCTTTTATACTACGAGTATTAGAACACGATTGGTTAGATGAGAAGGTAATAAGTGACGTAACAACTGAGTCTTTCTGGCAGAACTTACACTAAAGCTTTCATTTATTTGTAAGGTAACCCAAAAAAATTGTTTGCAATTTTTTTCCTCCCATCTAAATTTTTTTCCACCACCACGTCCCTTTAGAGGCTCTGTACTTTTCACCCAGATGTATGTAATAATGCAGAGAGGAATATCTGTCACTACTTCTATGTTATTACGACTTTAAACACCTTTGTTTGTCCAATCACTGATTTTGACACCAAATAAGAATGTAAACCCAGGGTTTATGAATGTAAGCTTGTTTGTTTGTTTGTTTGTTTTTTTGTCTGTCTGTCTTATCTCACATGGGGTTGTTTTGGGTGAAGATATAGTGGCTGTGAATGCAGTGGCTGAACTAGAGTTTTATACATGGGGTGGCCAGGGGGTGGTCACTGCTACTTTCGGGGGTACACACACACACACACACACACACACACACACACACACAGTAATCAGAGGTATCTGTGTCCTCTCTTGATACATAGATTTATAACACAAGAACCATTAGTTATAAGCACAATCAAAATGCAACAGCCATCAACAAAAGAAGCCTTCTGCGGAACACAAAAGAAGATATTTTAATGCATGTTGGTAACCACACAGTTTTGGTTGGTGGTCCTGAAGTCTGACCACACTGACTCTGACTAGCCTCTGGTAGGGAGCTGCTCTGGGGTCCAGTGGTGATGCAAAAGCTGGGGTCTGTTTGCACCTGCTGAGAATTTTTTTTATCAAAGACTACATCCATATCAGATTCAGAATGATGATCAAAACACTGATGAGTAGATTGAGTCCATCAACACCCCCAAAACTTTACATTCCTATAGTGACCGCATTATGATATCGCTGGTTTCTGCTTCTTTGCCTGCGTTTTGATCTGGAGGTACTTGTTCAGGAGATGTGTAATAGTGCCCCATACCTTATAACAGTGAAAACACAGAAAGCCATAAACTCGACAATGACGGGGAGAGAGTAATTTAAATTACATTCATAACTGTAGATTAAATAAATTACCAATTTTATTATTTTGCTAGCCCTATTCTGAACTGCAATAGCCTAACTGAGCTACCTAATCGATTTCAAACTGCCAAATGTTAACTTTCTGAACACATTTTTATACTGTAACGTACACACGGCATGGCATATGCGTGTATTACTAGCACAGGTGTAATTATACGGATTGTTATGCTAAATTGTGAACCGATCTCTCTAGTCTGATTGACTGGTAGCCTATTGCAGCCTTATTAACTCACACAGTGTCTCATAAAATGTATTCAGAACAACCTTGATGTTAAACCTTAAAAACGTACTTCAAATATGATGTTTTCTTATTCTTCGTATCTTGCAACCATAATATATATTCATAATATATACATAATATTATTCTCTCGTCCTCTGCTCGTCCGTTTGAAAACTGTGGTGTGTGGGTTGAACCACAGGGGGTTGGGTTGAACCACTATCCTGGCCACTTTAACAAAGGCTGTTTATGTACTCTTGACTTAGCCTAAAGCAAGGCATGTTTGTGCAATTGTGAAATGTTGAGGTTAAATCAAGTGTCATCAACAGGTTTGTACAGGAACCACTGGCAGAGAGCAATCAAATTATTACATTTCTAAACAACACCCACTCAGTTTTCTCACAGACAGACAGTTAGATCCAACAGATAAAAATTTAATAAAAATTAATTGTGCCAACTATCCCTTTAAGGATGCCTGCTAATCCCCCAAAGGATACTCCCTCTGTTATTTGGTAGTTTTATGTATCTTCATTCCAAACATATTTAGGAGGCGCCATAGAGTATAAATTCCCTATGCTGATATCATTAACTGCATTGCTTAGAAGTTCATTCCTCTTACAGGTAACTTTTACTGACATGCTCCATCCATCGTTGTTGTAGTGATTCTTGCCATTTTGTTACTTTTTTATTGTTTTTCAGACAAATTTGAAATTTGTAATTTCTTTACAGGCTAAGGACAATGAACATGGCTTGCAGAAGACCAGTCCCCGAAGGTGAGAAAAAGTATAGGAATTGTTTTTGACCAATAAAATGTAATCAAAATCTCTCTCAGTCTTCACAAATTGACATGCTTAATGTTGTGGTAATTGACACAAGCCTGTGCAAAACCATTATGTAGTAAGTATTACATTTGTAATTCTACAGAAGTGATGGAAGGAAATCAACTCAGCTTCTTTCAGGAGCTTCTTCCATCGGCTGAGCGTACGGCTTTGCTCTACCATCTCTCCTATCTCTGTTTGGCTAAGTTCCCTAAGTTGGAGAGGGTTCTCAGAGAGTGTGCTCTTGAAACTCAGAATCTCTTTGCCTCCTCTGAGGCTCTTCTGCAGAAGGTAAAGTCAATGTTCTTCTGACTTTCTCTTATTGAAGTCAAACTAAAGAGGGAATCGAGGCTATATTTGTAATACATTTGAATTCAGGTACAAAACAAGAATTTTAAGGAGTAGAATTGAATTGCATTGAAATTAATAGAAATGCCAGTGTAGCTTTTAATAATGCTTTTAATAAATGTATATATTTCACTGTAACAACTTAAATTTCAGTTCATGCACGATTGAAGAAGAACATTTCATTTCAAGGTCATACAGGCTTTCATGGTTTTTAGAGATTTTTGTACTTTTAGGATAAGTAAAAAATATATAATTTGGAAATAGTACATAATTTCTCTCATTTTCAGTAGGTTCAGTAGTTGCTAGGAGCAGCAGAAAAACAACAATGTCTATTGAATTTATTACGTGTCTGATTTGCTAAATACATTTATTTTTATTAAACTGTTAGACTTTCTGTCTTCTGGTGGAGACAAGGAAAATGTTTGATGATAAATGTTTGACATGACGGGACACATTGTTGTAGTATTTGATGCAGTTGACAATTATATACAGTGCAATACATTTCTCATTAAATGCTAAAACTCTTTGGTTGTGTTGATAAATTAATTTTAATTAATATAAATATTTATTAAAAAATTTGGATGGATTCCCCCAACCACTTGCATATTTTGGCTTCAAATGGCGAAATCACCAAAAGGTGACGACTTTGGGGCACTATTAATTTTGTACCTACAAAAAACATGGAACTTAATTATTTAATATAAAATGATTTATTTAAGTTGTCTAAAAAATCTAAGGGGGCACGTGCAAGGACATAACATGTAAAAAATCTTGCTGTTTTTTAGTGTGTGGACACAAGTAACCAAATGGTTTCCTCAATGTTCCCTCAACTAAAACTCGCTGTTGAAAATAATGAAAACATTCAGAGTACGATGTCTTTGGAAAAAGCAAGAGAATGGATCGCAGAAATTGTTAACGGAGTGGAACAGATGGTAGACAGGTAACATTTTAGGAAATGTCTCCTATTCGGACGGGATTAGTTTTAAAAGGGTAGATGGAGTAATGTAATTTTACCACAGGACATCTGTAATATTAATGGCCAATTCACACGGGATAAGAAGTCTCAGTAAAACCTAGCAGAAGTGGGAGGGGTAACTCAATTTACGCACAGTTGTTACCTTCCTGTTGTTGTGTGTAATATTACATTGCTTCCTGATTTCAAGTGTGTAAACACATATTAGTTATATATATAACCTATATATAACAGTTAGGTCCAGTCCAATGATTTATTAATAAAATAAAATAAATTCTGATTGGATTCTGTTGGTAATAGGCTCTTACCTAAAGCAAAACTTTGTGCCTCTGACAAGTGCTTTCAACCTTTTTTTATCTGAATGGTAAGCAGAAAACACTTGAGTTTTGCCATAGACTTGTCCCACCACCTAGAACGCAACTGAACGCTTCCATACTTGAAAAACTGCGGAAAACTACTTTTAAACAGGAAATCACAGAATATTTAGGTACATATTTACAGCTGGTCTATTCGCACAGGATTAGTATTACCCAATGTAATTTTTTCTGACATTTTTACATTAGGTAAAAGTCGACGTAATTTTAACTGACATTGTACGTAATGCTTGCTGAGAATGGTACATTCGGACGGGACTAAAATCACTGTGAAGCTCTGGTAATAATCACTTTACCCCACATCCTCATCTTAAACTAATCCCGACTAATAGAGCTTAAGTGTTACATGTCAAAAGCATTATAAAATATGAAGTTTACAAAGTTTACTGTGATTGAACTGATGGTTTATCTGAAATCTGTCATTATCAGATATGAGAAACACAACCGCAGTGTGGCTTCCTGCACCAGTGATGTGATTCTTGAAAAGGCTGAGGCTGAAAAAAAATTTGCACAAACTACCAAGGAGATAGAGGCTCTAGAGAAGGTGGTGAGAGATCTTCAGATGGAACTGAGGAAAACCTTAGAGGATATCGGACAAATTGAGTCAAAGATAAACCGGTGTCAGGCCAGATTTGCTTGTAGAAGAATGTTTGGTTTAAGTTTCCTGGCTGTCATTGTGCCATTTGTTGGACACATTCTTAAATCCATTTTTCAAGCTAAACCTGCACAAAACCAGGCTCTCGCCAATGAAAAAGCTCAACTCGTTGCTCAGAAGTCAAACCTGAAAAGCCAGGAGCACAATATCCAAGTCAGGCTGACTGATGTTCAGCTGAAGTTGGCAAACAAGAAGACGGAAAAGGGTGAGATTCTTTCAAGATCTCTGTGTGCCAATGTCAAAATCCTCAGAGTGATCTCTCATAATCAATGTCTGCTTCATGTTGTTTTTCAAGGTTCAATACCCGAAACTGTCCGTCTGAGCGATGTCCAAAAGTACCTTTATCAAATCCAACAAACTCTGCTTAAGCATAATATGTTCTGGAAATCAGTGCTAGTATTTCTGGAATCTCTCAAAAGTGAGACCTTTTCTAATGAACACTTCATTGAGGAGAATGAACTGAAGGAGATTGTTCTGATGCATATTGATTTAGCGCAAGAGGTAACTTACACTGAGTAAACATTCAGTTGCAGTTTATGACAGTTAATTTCATTGCATTTTCTATGTTGTGATTCATTTTGTATCTCAAATCTTTCAGAATTGGAAGGTCTTTGGTGAATCCTGTCTGACGGCAAAGAGGGCCTTTAGCTTGCAGAATAAGGATGCGTATAAGTTCCTGGAATTCAACCCATCTTCATTTTCACCAGAGGAATGGAAAAGGCGATATGACATTGTCATAGCAGATCTTACCAAAATACACTGTAAAAATAAAAGGTGCCTGGAGGAACCTTTTGGGGTTCTTCACTTTGCCACACCGGCGGAACCGTCTGTAGATCCTCTAGGCACCCTTTAAAAAGGGGCGGTTCTCTGAGGAACCACACAGGTTTCCTGAGGAACTCTTATATAAGGCACTGTGTGGAACCACTGTGGGTGCCTCCAGGAACCAAATTTCAATTTTATTTTATTTGTATTAAATTAATTTCATGTTGTTACTATGGTTACCACCATTAACTTCTATTATAATAAACAAACTGAACCAAATACAAAATAAGAATTGTTTATTACATATTTTAGATCCATTTTAATACATACATGCACTTGAAAAAAAAAGCTAGTAATAGATTAATATCAATGAATACACACACACAAAAAAAATAGTATAATACATAAGTAACATGAATAATCAACCATGTGTATACAATAGGCTACACAAGAAAAGACATCTCATCAAAATGCATGGAAAACACATGTTCCCTGTAATAAATCAATGTAAAAAATTACAATTTTGACTAATTAAAAATGTCCATCTTCACTTAATTTTAAAACATGTGTTTCAGTCCGCTTGTTAAGTCTGACGTCACTGTTTCCAAGTCCAAAAGCTCTATCAGATGCCAAAAACAAACAACAAACAGTGCTAATATACACTCATTGTGCTGTAATATTGCTGAAAATTAGGATCCTAACCTTTATCTCTATTCCGAAATCTCAGATGGTTAGTTATTCAGCTATTTTGAATCATAAAATGTTGAAGTCTGGGATGCCGTGAGACTGGAGACTGAAATGTACACTATGCCTTTTGAAAAGCTTAAATGTGTGACTTGAATCAACAGTTCCCATAAATGGTTGTTGAGTATTCTCAATATCTAGAAACAAGATAGAGAAAGTAGAAGTAGAGGCTTCGACCCGGAAACAGTATTCCTTATGTCACAACAAGCAGAAAACATTTTCCATTTTAACAGAGTTAAGGTGCAGTAAAATGATCTGTTGTTCTGTGAATGTTCACTGGTGAATTCAGTCATTTCAATAAGAATCCACACGATCAGCAATTTTGTCTTTTTGCTGTGTAATTTCACGAAATTCACAAATGTGATGCACCTTTACTCGCTGCAACATAAAATGCAATCAATTATAAAATCTTCACAAGGGACATGTGAGGTACTTAACGAGTTAGAAAAGTGAAAAGGTGCATCAGCTTCATTTTCTGTTTGATTTTCCTCTTTTCTGGTGGATGGTCCAGGCACTTCAGTGATTTTCAGGTCTACAGGAGGATTTTTATTCTTGATCAAACTTGTATTTCAGCTTACCGAGATCCCTGCAAAGTACAAAATTTACTGTTAGTAAGGTTATTAAAGTTATTAAATAATTTCCTCAGCCTTGTGACGTTCCAAACCTGTTTGACTTTCTGTCTGTGGAACCCGAAAGCAGATCTCAGGCATAATGCAACCCGTCACCATTCAATTTCACTGCATGAAACACAAGCATAATTTTTTTTTGTAATTCATTCAAACTATTCTTATGTACACTTGTCTAGTTCAATTCAATGCAACAATTTATGTAAAAATGGTTAAGCTCCAAAAATGTCCCAGAAAAGATCCTAAAAATAGTCAATGAGTTCACAACTCATGTGTTATGGGTTGTGTTGTAAGTCTTCTGAAGTCATATAATAGCTTTTTCCTTTTTTTTTTGTCGAAAAAGACTAAACTTTAAGTTATAATTCAGGGTTCAAATGTCTTATATTCAAATGCATATGATTAAGGTATAGCCTATAAAAAATGCATAGCATTATTAGCTCCAAACCTGTGATATTATTTTTCTGAGTAACATGAATGAGATTTGAGAGCATGAGGGAAGATTTTCAGAGAATAACTTATTAAAAAAGTACACAGTCAAACAATACAATTTCACACAGAGAAAGTTCATAGTAATAAAGTACTTGCATGTGGTGTATAGGTAACTTACTGTAATTCAATGTTGCCTCTGAAATGTTCAGATTATTTTAGAAATGTACTGGTTGTTCTGGGGAAACAAAAGAACAAAGCTGATTATTCACAACATACTATTTATTGACCAGTAAATGGCTTTAAAATGGTATTTGAGAGAATGAGGGCACATGTAGTAAGTAAAGTTAGGCTAAACAAAAACAGACCAAACTATATTAACCTGCTTTTGTTATTCATAACAAACGCCAATGACGACAGCAGGAATCAGCTAAATTAGTTAGGCTATATCAGCAATTTGAAGACACAGTTTTACAGAATATGTTGAATTGAATGACTAAATCAATCTAAGACAATAAGTCAATAATTTCCATTTGTTCATTAACTTACGTTAGATCAACGTAGTTAGCATCGCGGCTAAAACCTTCATACCAGATACTGTGCAATAAACTAGTGGTAAACACTGTAAAAAAGTAGTAATGTATAATCAATTTAGTTTATATATGTGTGTGTTTGAATATATAGTGAGTAGACTCTGTATTTATATTTATTTGGCGAGTTTACAAACCTTGTAACGGAGAGCCGATCAAACGGCGTAAGCTTTGATGAGAGGATGGAGCCGTTACCCGATGACGTCGATCAGCTGAGCTTTGTTGCGCGCGAGCAGCGCGAGGATCACTGAAGTGACGACAGCAGAGGAATAGCAGCAGTTTCGTGACAGAATAAAACTTTTCTCCTCCTAGTTCTTCTTCTTCAAATAATAATTTATGAAGAAGTAGGTAAAAATTATTATTTTATTACTATTATTTGCTCTATTATTATTTTTACTCTATTAATGAATTCTTCTTATTAATATTATTATAATTTAGTGTTGTTGTTTAAGGTTTAAATTAATCAACAAAATAGGCCTATAGATACTAAATAAATGTAAGCTACCCAGGTGAAAAAGACGTAGGCTACTGTTAAATGTATTAAAAATGCATTAAAGTATATTTGTATTGTAGGCCTACTAAAAACACACTCAAGTACATTTTTAATAGTACGTCTTTTTTCACCTGGGTATGTAGGCTATACTGAATCAAACTTAAGTAGCCTATAATAATAATAATAGGATAATAATATTCTCATTCTGGCCTCCCAGCAAACATTGGTCCGACGGCAACGTCGTGTCCCTGGCCAAAAATAGTCGCGGTATGACGGCATAAATCGGTAAAAATATGTAACACAGAACATTTCCTAAAAATGCATTCAGATACATGTGTGCATGTCTACAGTTATCTGAGGTTGCATGTATAATTGTTATTTTGACTTTTAGCTACGTGTAGTTCAATATATACCATGTTGTGTTTCGGGTGAGAGAGGACGTCACCATGGCGACGTCTTTTACACGTGCATTTATAGTCCATCATGACCCTCTATGAAATCAATTGTGATAAAGCTGTGCTTAATCCTTGTGTGGTTAATACTGCAATAATTAATTAAATTTTTTATTAAATTAAAGTTTTAATAAGTTGTGTGAATACGTCCACTGACGTCCTTTACACGTCTATAGTATCGGGTGAGAGGACGTCACCTGGCGACGTCTTTTACACGTGCATTTATAGTCCATCATGACCCTCCATCATGGAATCCTTGTGAAATATGCAAAAGCTGTGCTTAATCCTTGCATGGTTAATACTGCAAAAATTCATTTAATTGCCCAAGTAGTTTTTAAGAGGTTGTGAAGACGTCCACTGACGTCCTTTACACGTCAAGGCTGTGAATACACGTCCACTGACGTCCTTTACACATCTAGTCAAGCAAGACAGAAAAACCCCCCCCAGGAATTATCTTTATGAAATACACGAATTGTATACAAAGTAAATATATTTACTTTATCTTGTTTAAATAAATTATAATCACACAGTTCCCAGTGTGGTTAAGTTAATGCAAAGCCTCTGCATTTTAGTCATTATTTCAACCTTAGCCTACCTTACCTTTTCGGTAATGTTGTGTTTTTTATTTTTTATTTTTTTATGGAATGTATGCATGTAAAACAGAAATATATCTGGTCACCATTTATGTCTGAGTTGGATGTAATTGCCAAAACTGTGCTGCCAAGATGTAACAAAAGATCTCCCGACATTACCAAATCCCGCGATAGGTTAGATTATCTCACGAGATGTTAACGCGTTTTCCCCATAGACTCACTCCGGAACACTGAAGTTTGAACAACCACGAAGAGAGGAGGAATTGAGGCCCATATTATTAAAAATCTACTGTTGGGTACGTACATTTTGTATTATTAGATTCACGTGCTAGAGTTTTACTTGTTTGACATGAATGAACCGAAAGAAATGATGCCCACATTGTCAACTGAAATTGGCTAACTGAGTTTGGCTAAAATTAGCTAGTAGGCTAAAAGTTGCTTTGAACTTATACAACGGTATACCATAGTATAAAGTATGTTTAATGATACAGTCAAAGTTATTACTGTAAATTATTAATGTAGCCTTTTGAGAGTTTCTTTCAGAATGTAAATTATCTGAAGTAGAATGAAATGTTTAGCTGGATTTGAACATGTATGTTTTCAGTAACTGCTTTAAAAATTTTGTAATTTTAGAATTGCTAAACATGTCTATTCAGGGGACATCACAGCCCACCTGTCTTTATCAGAAATGTCCTGTTCACTTTCTCACTGTTACACACCTAGTTAAGGGTCTTTCTCAAGGGCACCACAGTGGTATTGAAGAGGCAGGGGACAAATGCTGTTTTGAATTTAGCTGAAGACCATACAAATATTTTGAAAATAAGTGCATGTCATTTACCTCAAATTTTTAATTTTCATTTATTTTAAAAAGAAATATATTCTCTTCCCTTAGATGCTGTGAAGAGGTGGAGCCCACATGCTACAGACACTGAAATTGATGCAGCAATGGCAGAACACCTGAAACACACTCCAGGAAGAGCTGGGGGTGGTGGATACAAAAAATGAGCCAAACAATGTGTTTAAGGGATAGTTCACCCAAAAATGAAAATTGTCATCATTTACTCAACCTCATGTTTCAAACCTGTATACCTTTCTATGCTAAACACAAAGATGTTTAGAAGAATGTTTGTAACCAAGCAGATGTCGCTTCCCATTAATAATCATTTTTTCTCCAATAATGGTAGTCAGTGGATGCTCTATTTGCTTGGTTACAAACATTCTTCAAAATATCTTCTTTTGTGTTCAGCAGAAGAAAGAAACTCATACAGGTTTGGAATTTGGTGAGTAAATTACATAATTTTCATTTTTGGGTGAACTATCTTTATATAATAATTCAGTATTTTGCAATTGGTATTTTAGTTTGGTTAACAAATCGAGAGCTTAGAATTATAAGGTTCTATCTCCGTTTATTGTAGTTTATAAAGCATCAAAGTTTTTAAACTCGGTTTATGTTTTGTGAGATGGAACCTTTTATTTTATTAATAACTACTAACAATTTTTTTTTTTTTTTACAAAAATAACACCACACAGGCATTAATAAACACCTAATGGATCAGATTGTCAAAAACTCAATTTCAACCAAAAGTGGAGATAGAACCTTAAAATTCTAAGCTCACGAAATGTTAAACATTGAAAAAAATAAAGAGAAATTTTGGCTGTTCAATATCAATAAAATGTTGTGCTTAATCAGAACATGCTTCTTTTTTGCTTATGTCCACAAATAATGTGTTATTGTTTTTGATGTACACGTGATTAAAACGTTTTATTGACGTTCAGGTCTGACTGGACCAATTTTGGACCTTTTTAGAACCTTTGTCAAGATGTGTAGGCTAAACCTCAAGACTTGATTGTCTTTCACGATGTTACACAATAGGTGTGTGATTATTTTATATGCAGGCTTATATATACACTTAAATTATGCAGCAACACATTTAAACACATATGACGACGCATTTAGATGTCCAGGGACGCGCAGAAGAGACGTGGAATTCACGGCCAGAAAAGACGTGGAATTCACGGCCAGAAAAGACGTGGAATTCACGGCCAGAAATGACGTCGGTTCAACTTCCATTTTGGAACTATTTTTCAACCATGACGGGACGTCTCGGACGGACGTCTTTTCAACGGTCATTAAACGTCCAAATGTTTGCTGGGCTCACAGAACCATTGGGTTCCTCCAGATGCTGGCTTTAACATAAGAGATCTTCCAGGAACCACTTAAATGTTAAAAGATCTTCCAATAACCCTTTTATCGCATTCAAGTTCCTCTATTTTCCCCCAAAGCACTTCGAGGTCTCATGGTAATGAAAAGGTGACTCCAGAACCTCTGAACTAAATACAAAGTGCTTAAAGGATCCCATAAGTTCCAGCAAGAACCTCAAAGAATGTCAATGCTCCTCCAGTAACCCTACTATAGGAGAAAGAGCTTTGAGGCACTTAAATTACATTTTGAAGTTCCTTGAGTATCCGACAGGATATTTGAGGCTCCTTTAGTTTTTACAGTGTAGGTACTGCCATTGGTGCACATTAGCCAATGATGGCTGCCATTACTTTACAGTACATAGAAGTACATTCAACATACACATTTATAGTGTTTTATAAAGCTGAATTCAAATTGTCGCTGGCTAGCGCTATGGTTGCTAGTAGGCGTTCCCACTAGTTTCCTTGTAAAGTTTATGAATGACATTCACATATGTCATTCCATGTTGTAAACATCTTTTTTTATTTTTTATTTTTTTATTTCCACTAAACATTTTGAAAGTGGAAAGATTAAATGGAATCAGCAAATGTATAAAATAAAAAACAAGCAATCTGAAAAGAAAAACTAATTGTGTAAAAAAGATGAGAATACATTTATTTTTAAATTAGCATCTTGTCTGTAGTGTGATTTATAGAATTGCTCTGGTACTAAATTATGAATTTATGTAAAAATTGTAAAGCCAAAATCATGATGAATATAGTATAATTGTAAATGTTATGTAGTTTGTGTTTGTATTGTATGTAACATGCTTTTTCAAATAAATGGATTCAAAAAAACATCTTGGATATTTGTGTGAGGGACTCGACACAGAAGCGAACAAGTGCAACAAGCCCAGCGGAAGTACTGATGATGAGGAGGCCATTAGGCCTAGCATCCTCTGAAAGGTTCTGAAAGGGGAAAAGGCCTGAGAGAAAGAGAATGGTGGACAACGAGGGGAGCAGCCGTTTCTAGAGAAAGCGGTTAATGAACGCAGTGAGGCGAGACTCGTGCCCGTCAAGTGGCGTGCTCAAAGGTGCGGCATTTTGAAACAAACGCTGGTGAAAATATGCTAACATTTTAGAGATATAACTCTGTTATACTCACCTGATAGTCGCAGGGGAGGAGCGTCATTCTCAGCTGCAGAGTCAGCGGAGAGCACAGAAAATAATAGTAATTTATTTTACTTTTACTTGTTCCACTGCTGGGCTTCTTCTGAATTGAATAAAAGGCTTCAGTAAATCGGAGAAAAAGGAATTTTCCCCATAGCGTCCAGTGACGCAGTACGAGTAAACGTTTCGAAAGGGAACTTGTAGGGTTTTTTAATGGTACAAAGACCTTATTTATGTCAAAAGATCTAAGAAAATGTCATGAAGCCCTTTAAGCTCCATGTGACTGCTGCTCCAGTTTTTCTTTAATGTTCATGCCTTCGAAAGCATTGTCAGTAAGTAATTACTGTATGGTAAAATGTGTAAATTGAGAATATTGTCTTTATTTCCTATGCTATATTGGTAATAATTAAGTGTTGTTTTATTCATCAATTGCTCAACTGGTAACTCTGCTCTGTTAGCCTTTATATTGTGTATATATTTTGTATTCTGTTTACTAAAAGCACTTTATTTGTGTATTGTTTTTGATACAGTAGTTTCACTCTCCTTATTGGAGTAAACATCAGGAGTTTTGAAAACTACACCCTGGCTCCATTCTTTATTTGAAGGGAGTTTGGCTTGCTGATGATATTGTTCACACATATGGAAACACACAAGGAGACCAGTATAATTTACTTTCCCTCTAGCCATGGTTGAAGAGGAAGAGGAAGAAAAAAAAAAAGGTGCCATTTCGTGTTTCTTAACAACCTCAACAAATAACTTGAACAATTTGAACAATAGCTCCGTTTACCTTTCTCTGATTGAGAGGTACAGTATACAAAAAAGAACAGCGCAAGTTTAGAAAACACTTCTTACCTATCTTATCAACAAAAAGGTTAGCAAACAGTCTGACTTTGGCCAACCACTTAGCTCCTTTCTAAAAACATAATAATAAAAAAAAAGCTCTATAGACCTATTTACTCTCTTGTGTTTTTTTTTGTTTGTTTTTCACTTTAACATAGACAGTGATTAAGTTACAGTTCTTTTCCCGAAAAACGTGACTAATTAGTCACTATAAGAGTCCAGAAATTAGTTTAAATTATATGAATCTTTGTGTACGTGTTGAAAATGATAACCGCATTTCAGGTTACAGTTCGGCCCTCAGGTTTGAATTTTCTTCTCAATATGTTTCTCAGCTTCTCGGGGGTGTTCAAACGTGTACCTGATTGCCATTTTGGCTGGATAGAACAGACTAGTTGATCTCGCAGCTTGGCCTTCACTGGATTAAATGGCAACCTCTGGACTCACATCGGGGAAGATGTGCACAGGGGATCCTTTTGTAGTAGAAACGGCTTTTACAGCTTCAGGATTTTTTCCTTCTCCACATAGTAATGAAAACTAGCAATTCATACAAAAATCCATAAATTTTTCATGCATTTTCTTGTGTTCTTTGGCCATGAGATCTTAAGACTGTTCTAGTGCTGCCACCCTGTCCATTGTGTCACTCAGCGCTTTCCCCATCTCCGTGCACTCATTCGTCGATTCGGCCTGCACTTTGTGTAAGATGGCCAGTTCGAGAAAGATTTCTTCTCACAGCTTCTTTCATCTCTTCTCGATTTTTTCGCGTCTCCAAATGCAGGTTTTCAATTTGCGACCTAATGTCTTGTCTCTGTGTGTGTGTGCAACGTGTGTGTGTGTGTGTTGTTCCGTTCTGAGTGCACTCAGTGAAATAGGCGAATCGTCATCTTGCATATGTTCGTCCATTTTTCGTTCACCGCTTTCTGTCTTCGTATTATGCTGGATCGTCGATGTGACTTTTTTGCACAAGCTTGGTTTCATTTCAAAAGGTCCATAGCTACAATATTTTTGACACAAATGATAAAGTTTTACTCGAATGACTGGTCTATTGAGCAATAATCGCTTATTTATTCGAGGAGTTCCCTTCTCTGCTGCTCACTCCAGGCGGGCGGAAGCGGAAGTCCTTATTTTGTACTTTTAATAAACTTTTATCGATTGCATTTGTTTCTGGATCCCATTGTTATTCCGTGACAAAACTTCACAATGATTTGCTGACGACCACGTTTTTCGCTTGATATTTGCATGAAGTCGAAACTACCCAACCTTTTGATGCTCTCAGCCTCTCTCAACACTTTCTCTGGCCACTGTCAATCCCACAATGCACTACGAGAGTGTGAAGCTCTGCTTCCTGGAGGAATTCATTAAAAAAAATCTCTCTCTGCTCCGCTCACTCTGTGCCAGTGGACACGAACCATTATAATCCATCCATTCTGCACCGGAAGCATTTTTTGGAGTGACACGCTGGATACATCAAATGAAACTTTATAAACTGGAACATTTGTTTATTCTGAACGAGTGTAGGAGCCATTTTCATGCAATTATATATTTGTCCATTGGGTGGCTCTCTGACATTGTATATTAAGGGCATCTGGATAATGAGACAAGAGGTGTGTATTGGTAATTGGGAAGCACACAGTTTTTGACCATGCAGGAACGTACAGGATCGTGCTAATGCATTATTCATCATGCTGACCGTGCTTATTGGATTATTATGTGTTGGACTGAGCTTAATAATGTTTGAACATGATTCATTGGTAAAGAGTGACGTTCAAGGAACAATATGGACAATGGACAATGTGTGTGCTGTATCTTCAAGGTATGGACTTCACTTTTTCGTATGCTGTGAACTTGAAAGAATGAGACACCACCACAGGAAGATAATTGGAAGCAATGTTTATCCAATGGACCACAAAAAGACACTGTTTGCATCTTACATCTGTGTTCATGGAGTTTGTACGTGTCAAATACTTGCTCACTCCTTTTACCAATCCCAGCAGCTTAGTGGAAAGCTGTAACAGAGTGCATGATGATGTTGTATTAAAGCGTTCATTGCAATGCATTGCCCCTTTGTCTTTGATGTGTTCATGACCTATTTGATCTTTATCTTATATTCTTCACCTTTCATATTACATCCACTTCCAGTTATTTGTACAAAACATTGTTTTACACTCATTATACTGCTTTTTTTTTTTACCATATTAGTTTAATTTATTCTTGTAATTGTAAACAGACTAGTTTGTAGCGCAAATAGTTTTACCATATACTGCACTTTGTTATTCTTCTAGTTATTTACACATTGTGGTGAAACAAACAAAAAGGAAGACTCGCACATTCACAGAAAATAGCTTCACTTGTTCTTGTTTCCTGTCATTACTTTGCCTATGTGTGTCCACGGCCGTACACAAGGTTTTAGAAATTCTGGTCCAAAAACTGAGCTTGCTATAGTGTGTCTGAAAAAATAGCTTTCGCTGATCATCTACATACTGTAAGTGCATTTTAAGATGGAGGGCAAAATTTGGAAAGAACCATGTCTTTGGGCAGTATCATAAATTCTCTGTCAAGCAATAAGACATTATATAAATTTCCACAAGTATTTATACACTCATGTTCTCTTGTTCATGCTTTGGTGTTGTCCGTGTTATGCTATTAGTGGTGAGTCTTGGTTTCTCATGCTTTCATTTATTGATTTATTATTATACTCTAATTATATGCATTTGGATGAACAACCTCTGTTTTACAACCCCAATGAAAATAAATTTCATTTTTAGAAATGAAAATTATTTTAAATGAAAAGGTTTTATTAAAACAGCACCAGAAATCATTTTTTTTATTCAAAGCAGTAAGCCTGAAACATTATAGGTATGTACAGTACTCTGTTTATACTGTAAAGACTTCTTAAGTTTGTACATTACGGAGCAATGGGAGCTGGTGCTATGGGAGCAATGGGAGCTGGTGCTTTGGGATTAAAGGGATCAGGACTTATTTTGTTCAGATCCTCAATGACAGTTTCATACTCTTTTTTCCATTGCTCTGGTGTCAGTGCAGATGGGCTGGTCTCCAGGAACTTATACGCATCTTTAGTCTGCAAGCTAAAGATGCTCTTTGCATTCAGACAGCATTCACCGAAGGTTTTCCAATGCTGGAAGATTTGAGGTACAAAATCAGTCACAGAAAAAAGAATACTATCAAGGTAAAAACAATTTCTGTAATCCTGCAACTGAACATTTTCTCAATGTCTAAGTTACCCCTTGTGCTGAAGTAATAGAGTCCAGAAACGTCTGCTTCAATTCAATCTCCTCGATGAAGTGTTCACTTGCAAAAGTCTCGTCTTTAAGAGCCTCCAGCATTACACCCACTGATTCCCAGAACTTCTGAAGCTGAATCAGAATGTTTTGGATTCGGGAAAGGCATTTTTGGACGTCATTCAGGTGAACAGGGTCGGGTATTGAACCTTTAGAAATAATATGAAGCAGACATTAATTATGAGAGATCACTCTCAGGCTTCTGGTGTAAATCTGTGTTCAGCATGATTGATCTTTTAAGTGAAAGAATCTGGTCCATCTTTAGAGGAATCCTGTTGAAGAATCTTCACTAGAAGAAAAGTGCAGAATGCCACTCCAAATGAAAATTATTGGACGGGACCAGTTTCTTGGAGCAGAAATCAAAGGAAGAAAGGAGCAAATAGTGGAAATCTCCATAGAAGTCACAAAATTATGGAAGAATAAATAGAATTTTCCATTTCAATTAATTCTTCCATATGTTTGTGACTTCTAAAGTCTAATGAAACTGGTACTGTCCAATAATTTGCATTTGGAGTGGCATTATGCCCTTGTCATGTAGTGAAGATACTTCTAAAGGCACACTTCCTCTTCTTCTGATTGCTGAAATCTCACTAGATTATTGTTCCAGATAGCCTTGTTCTTCTGGGAGGTAGTTTCACTTATCTTGATTAACATTATATATTGCTACTGAAACAAATATCATGTATCAAGTTGAGTTGTTTGCTCATAAAGCGCTCTTTCTCTCTCTCTGATAAATTCCAGAAAGCTCTTAAAAGTCCTATAAGTTTTAGGAAGTGCTACTTACTTATAAACAGTAACGTTTGTTACATTGTTTGAAAGCTAAATTTAATCGATTTATAATTCAGGAAATCTTCATTTGAAAAATAGTCCAAAAAACTAGAACCCTAGCCTGCATACACTCCACAACAAACGAAGACCAAATGTGTGACCTTTACAGACATGAGTTATTGAATAATAGGTTAACATGAATAGTGTGTAAAGTGCTTAAAATTACTATAAAAAAATAAAATAAAAATCACAACATTTGTAAAGGTAACTCATGAATTTAAGTTTTATGACATTTGATAATTAATAATCTGATAATTTAATGATTAACAGATCATTTAAATATTGACAAGCATATTATCACTACTTTTTCATAGCTATTTGAATATATATAAGCATTATATAATGTTTTTAATGATTTATCAATGAAGCTTTTAATCATTGTAAACCAGTCATTTGTAGATTTCTTTAAAAGTGCTTGATCATGCTGATTGAAAGTTTAATAAAATATTAGCATTTCGATTTACATTAAAAAATGATCTGTTAATCATTATGTAATGTTGAATAAGTTAATTAAACATTAACAGGCACATTATCTCATATGTCTAGCTATGTGCATATACAGTATATTAACTAATGATCTGTAAAGCATTATGCAATGATTTTAATGATTAATTAATGAAAGTTATTATAAGGTATCACCAAGAATCTTACCATTTTCTATTTTCATGCTTGCCAACTTCAGCTGCATATCAGTCATCCTGACTTGGATGCTCCACTCTTTGCCTATTAGACTTGACTTCTCAATGGAGAGTTGAGTCAATTGGCTGGACAGAACCTGGGTTTTCGCAGCTGCTTCAGGGCCAGTTTTAGCATCACTAATTGATTTAACAATTGGTCCAACAAATGGTACAAGGGCAGACAAGATACCCAGACCATTACTTTTGCTAGAAGACTCTTTGACATGATTATACAGCTCTTGGTTTTTCTCTGAAATCTTTGCCTCAATTTGTCCAATTTTCTCATTGTTGTTCTTCAGTTGATCCTCGAGATCTCTCACCGCCTTCTCCTGGGCCTCTATCTCCCTAGTAGTTTGTGCTTTTTTTTTCTCTGTCTCAGACTTTTCAAGAATCACATCACTGGTGCAGGAAGCCACACTGTGGTTGTGTTTCTCATATCTGTCGATAACAGATTTCAGATTAATCGTGAGCTAAAGCACAGTAAAAAATCTGGATATACACTGATATACACTTGATATACATTATGACGTTCTGTTTCATCCAGAGGACTTTTGGCAGTGGCCATAGTGTAAGTGTCTCAGATATGGAAAATTTAACAAATCTTACTAAACTTTCTTATGCTAAAACATTTTACCTGTCTACCATCTGTCCCACTTTGTCAACAATTTCAGTGATCCATACTCTGGCTTTTTCCAGGGACTTAATAGCCAAAATGCTTTTATCCTTTTCTATGGCAACCTTCAGCGCCGGCAGAAGTGTGGAAACTAGGTTTTTACTTGTGGCCGCACACTGAAAGACAGCAGAAATACTTACATTGTTTATCCACGTTTCATACTTTACATAGGAAACATCTAGTCAAAATCAATCAATCTATGAAATATAGTGTCTCGTGAACAGTTCAAAGATTAGGCTGCAATCTTATTGAAATAAGTTCAGTTCATTTCAGTAGTTCGAAACAGCTCACCAAAGCCAACATTCCAGAAAAGTTTGTGGCGGCTAGTAAACTCCTTCGAACTGTCATTAGTCCATGATGATTACGTAATAGGTGGGTTTGCTCTATGGGTCTGCTTTCTCATTCATTCCTTCACTCAATCAGAGTGAAGTGATCTGTATAGTATAACATTTTCAAATAAACTTGAGTAGAGTGCTGAATTCCCAACGTTATCTCACAACCAATTCGTACAAATTCGTATGAGTGAGTACGAGGTGGCTAATTCGTACGAATTCGTGCAACCTCATTCGTACAAATTTGTGCAATTTGTCTAAACCCCAGTGATGGGTAGGTTTAGGGGCGAGGTCATGGGTAAGTAATTTGTACAAATTCATACGAATTGGGCAACTCGTAAAATATGTACGATTATTAAACATTTTAAGAATTTGTACGATTTAGTAAAAATTGTACGAATTTGTACGAGTTAAGTAAATTATTTAATGACTGCCATCTCTCTCGTTGAAGAGAATGGTGGACTCATTAGAAATGTTAACCATGACGTTAAACAGATCTTGTGCAATATTTTAAAAAATGCACTCATCTCTTGGACTGACGGTAGTAGTACACTCTTAAAGATAACGGTTCTTTATTGGCTTCTATTGTTCCCTGAAGAACACTTAAAATCCATAAAACTTTTTCTTTGCACAAAAGGTTCTACTGGTAACAGGTTCTTTGGATTTGTATAATATTCTTCACATGGCTCTTTTAAGAACTCTTCACTGAAAGTTTCTTTGGTTAACCAAAAATGGTTCTTATTTGGCATTTCTGTGAAAACATACTTTTGGAGTCTTTAAGAGTGTTATTGGATGCGGTGTGCAATAAAATAAATGGATAAAGAACACTGGCTTTACCTTCAGCAGAAGAGCCTCAGAAGACCCAAAGAGAAGCTGAGTTTCAACAGCACGCTCTCGGAGAACCCTCTCCAACTTGGGGAACTTAGCCAAACAGAGATAAGAGAGATGGTAGAGCAGAGCTGTCCGCTGAGCAGATGGGAGAAGCTCCTTAACAAACTCAGGGCTACTTGCGACCTCAATTTCTGTAGAATTACAAATGTGAAAGTCACAACTTGATGGTTTTGCGCAGACGTGTTTCAATTATTAACGATTATTAAAAACATACAAAATGTGAGATGTTTACATTTTATCGGTGAAAAACAATTCAGCAGTTATTACCCACCTTGGCTCTCTGACATTTTTTGTCTGTAAAGGAAGTACCTGGAAAACACTGAAAAACAACAACACTATCATGAGATAAGAATCAACAATAAATGAGAGAGGTCAGTAAAACTTACCTGTAAGATGAATGAACCTCTAAGCAATGTAGTTGACTGTGTCAGCATGGGGAATTTATACTCTATGGCACCTCCTTAAAATTGCTTGTCCACTTGGGGGTTTGCCTTGTGGGATCCCTGGGGTCGGGCAGGATGAGACTTATTTTCAACATCCCTTTTATCGGCAACTGTTATCATTCATATCAACTTTCTAAAATGTTGAAATCAAACATTCTTATTTCAAGCAGTGCATTTGCCTTTCCTTAAAGGGAGATTCATTGCACTCTACCTTTACTTTTCTACATTACATGTAACTCAGTCTGTGTAGGGTACCATCTCTGATGGCTCAAATAAATCAAACCGCTTTATTCCATTTTAAAGGATGCATTATTTGGTTTTCACATATGAGAACAGTATGTTTATGATCACATTCATATAACTTACAGTTTTAACAGCAGTTGCTCTTCACAAGCTGCCATTGTCGGACTTTGCCCCAAGAAAGGTTTGTGCATTTGTGAAATTCTTAGGTTTGCAGGCCCTGACTGGCCACCGGGAATGATCCAAGTGGCCAGTCTGGACCTGCTGGTGAGTTGGCCAGTTTCTGTAAGCACACAGTGTTTTGGGAACAAGCATTGTTTTTGCTTGCATATTTCTATATTTAACGCATATGATCATTTTTCATTTTAAATTTTAAATTCTAAAATTAAAACAAATGATTTATTGTAATATATAGGCTAATTATAACTTCCTAATTTCTTTTGCACCCTCTGTTGAAAATAGAACATTTTAAATGTTTTAGCTATGGTTGTGTTATTGATCAATGTCATCTGAAGTTTTGAATAACAAAGAAAAAACTTAGACGGATAAAACATTTCAAAGGATCAAAGTATTTGTCTCCTGTTTCAAAGGATCTGAATACAAATCAGTTAAAATCAGTTAAAAAGAGCTTTTTTACATGGCGAAACAAAAACATTTAGAAATAGGAAGAAAAAAAAAACATTAAAAAAGCCAAATAAGAGCATATGTTTGTGTTTCTGCAACAGTTTTAACAGCATTTGCTCTTCACAAGCTGCCATTGTACTCTTGATTTTGTCCAAAGTTTGTGCATTTGGAAAATTCTTAGGATTCTTTTGCAAGCCCTTACTGGCCATCAGGAGCCTTGGGATAATTCCCAGTGGCCTGGCGAATTGGCCAGTTGTCTGTAAGCAAGCAGTGCTTTTGGAGACAAGAATTGTTTTTGCTTGCATATTTCTATATTTAACATATATGTTTTGTTTTTGGTAGAAAAAAAGACTGGTAAAATGTCAATTTTTTATTCAAAAATGTTTTATTCTAAACATTTTATTTAATTCTAAAATGTATAATTAGAACTTCCTAATTTCTTTTGCACCCTCTGTTAAAAGTAGAAAGTTGTTATTGTTTTAGATAAGATTATGTTATGAAATGTTCATTGGAAGAAAAAAAAAACATACAAGATAAACGTGTCACTTGAATGCCTTATGCTATGTAGTTTCATGTCAAATGAACTGAGGTATAATTTATAAGCTCAGAGGTGTTTATTCCTCTTCATGCAGAGTTGAGCACCAATACACCTGCCTGGATGTTTTCATTGATCCTAATACCCTTGGTTAGCTGGTTCAGATGTGTTCTATTAGCATTAAAGGGGAACCAATTATGCAAAATTCACTTTTACATTGTGTTTGAACATAAAGGTGTGTCAGCAGTGTGTGTGCACAACCACCCTATAATGGTAAAAATCCACCCAATCCTCTTTTTTAATCCTCATAAATCATAAGCAGTGTTTCAGAACAAGCCGTTTACAGATTCTAGCTTTTTGTGACGGACTATAAACCCTTTCCTGGGTGAGCTGTACACAGTCCACCATGTTTGTCTCATCACCAGAGCATTTAACAGCAGCACTCAAGTAAGATATGTATTCTTATTTAGCTACTTAAGTTATTCAGTCAAGAGCAGTGACAGATTTTCTATTTTTCTTTTGTTGTTTGATTCATATTAACAGCATATATTCATGGGTTTCATCAGGTCCCTTTCCACAGGTGTATAAAATCAAGCACCTAGATTATGAATGCAGACTGCATTGTGCTTGATTAATACACCTGTGGAAAGGGACCTGATGAAACCCATGAATAGCAGTAGGTGATGTATATTATGCTGCTTTCACTTTAATACACAGATCTTATATATACACATGCAATTTCTTTACTTGTTGTTTACATTCACAGACATAACCGACTGTGTTTGTCAACTTTTGTGTGTTTTTGACATAACCTTGTGTGTATTTAAGTTTAAGCACAATAAGACATGAAGCAGAACTTAGTTTAATACTCACAGGACGCATCGTCTGACAGCTGACGTGCTTTGGATGTGTGCACTCAGAAAATCATATATCAGAAGTTTAGACTGATATGGCTTTAAAACGCATGCAGATAATAAACTTTGATGATGATGAAGAATTGCAATGTCACGTGAGTGTGACTACGATAGAGATGATAATCAAAACCAAACAGATGTTTAGTTAGTTTTTGCCATAGTATCTGAGACGAACTATAAAGGCTCCGCCATCTTCTGGAAAGCAGGGTGGGGAGCAGCAGCTCATTTGTATGTAAAGATACATGCATGAAAACAGCATGTTTCCTTCCACTTTATAAACGAACATTTACAACATGGTGTAATAAATAATCTGTGTGGTATTTTGAGCTAAAACTTCACAGACACATTCTGGGGACAACTAAGACTTACACTATATTGCCAAAGGTATTGGGGCACCCCTCCAAATAATTGAATTCAGGTGTTCCAATCAGAGTCCTGCACGGGTCCGATTTTGTAAATCCACACCCGCCCGTACCCGCAGTGCTTAAAACCGCATCCGACCCGTTATCCGTCAACAGCACTAATTAAAATCCGTACCCGACCCGACCCGCTTAAAATAGAACCGACACCCGACCCGCACCCGAAATAAAATCAGTTTAGCCAATCACATTAGACACACTTACAAAAATGTTAGTCGCCAGGTCATACAGAAGTTATTACACGACAATTAACACAAGGACAACTTCAGCCGAAGCTGTCAAAAGGCCGGTACATGAAGAACATGCATGGCTAACGTTACCTCAAAACTGAGTAGCCTTACCACATTTTACCAATCGAACAGACGCGGCTACAACACTAACGTTATATGCCACGCAATTTCGTCTAGCCTACATCAGACAATTTTGGGTTCAAACACGCCCTGCACACCACACATACTTAGTGTTAAATCTGAAAAATACTGTTCGATAGAACTAGCTGCTTGGTTACCACAGTTATCTGCGTGCTTCCTCGGCGATGAAGTTCCACATCTGCGCCTAACACAAAAATGCAGCAAGCCTTTCACAATATTTTCTTCAGATAACTCCAAATTTCTTCCACACACTGGACTTGATTTTTGATGACGTATTGTCGACAACTTTACAATCTCCACTAGCTATTCTTTTCTTCAGCTCCTCAGCATCCATCTCGACGACTGCAAGCAGATCGCGCGCGCGTGGTTATAATGAATTTTTAAAAGTGAAAGTAGCCTAGGTAACGTTATAGATACTGGGAGGGCGTGGGCACAAATAAACTGATGTGGATTTTAAATTATTTTATTAACTTGAAATAAAGGCATATTTTTGTAGATGTGTTCCTAAAAATATGCATATATTATTTTTACGTTTGCATGTGATTGTTTTAAACCCGTGTTTAGACCCGTGTTTTCCCCGTGTCCGACCCGACCCGCACCCGTATCCGACACGGTTGGATATTTTTCACCCGTTTGAGCAAAATTTGCGGGTCACCCGTCGGGTACCCGCGGGTACCCGCACCCGTGCAGGACTCTAGTTCCAATCATTTCCATGGCCACAGTTGTATAAAATCAAGCACCTAGGCATGCAGACGCTTCTACAAACATTTGTGAAAGAATGGGTCGCTCTCAGGAGCTCAATGAATTCAATCGTGGTATCGTGATAGGTTGCCACCTGTGCAATAAGTCAATTCGTGAAAATTTCCTCACTACTAAATATTTCACGTTCAACTGTTAGTGGTATTATAACAAAGTGGAAGCAATTGGGAACAACAGCAAATTAGCCACGAAGTGGAAGGCCACGTAAAATCACAGAGAGGTGTCAGCGCATGCTGAGGCGCACAGTGCGCCAACTTTCTGCAGAGTCAATAGCTACAGACCTCCAAACTTTGTGTAGACAATATTGCCGTAAGGGCTCTAGTGAGCAAGGCACTCTGCATACTCACCCTCTAAAATGAGTGGAGTACTAGACTCAACATAGTTGTAGCTCAAGGAGGCTCACCGAAAGCCTGTCGACCTAATAACTTTAGACTGTGCGGAGCTCTAAAGAGCGAAGTACTCTGCATACTGACCATCTTAACAAGGGTAGTACTAGCCAACTCACTAGACTCATCATGGAGGCTTGCAAAGAGCCTTACTACTTGATACAAAAGGACACAGAATTCTGCAGAGTATTCAGTATAACGACCCTCTTGAGCAAGTGTTGTTGCCTGTTCTACCTAAAGAGAGCTCAGCTAGAAAGGGGCTCTAATGAGCAGAGGCCTCAGTAGGATGACTCTCTGGAACAAGAGAAGGCCTAACTCCACCTGACACTAGATAGCCCCACTAAGGAAGCTCCCAGAGAACCATGTCACTAGATATCGATATCCATGCAGAGCTCAAGGGAGCGTAAACCTCAGCAGAAAAACATGAGCCATGTCACTCAATATCATAGAACTCAGGAGAGCGGAGGCCTCAGTATAACGACTCAGTATAACGAAGCTAGCAACCCTCTACTCTAGAGAGAGCAGCCAACGAGGTTTAAAAAGAGTCTTAGCACCATTAGAGAGTGAAAGCCAGTTGCAGCTCATACAGAACGCTGCCGCCAGGATTCTGAGCAGAACCAGAAAATATGAACATATCACACCAGTCCTCAGGTCTTTACACTGGCTCCCAGTTAGATTTAGGATTGATTTTAAAGTATTATTACTGGTATATAAATCATTCAATGGCCTAGGACCTCAATACATTGCATATATGCTCACTGAATATAAACCCAACAGATCACTCAGATCATTAGGATCATATCAGCTAGAAATACCAAGGGTTCACTCTAAACATGGTGAGTCTGCTTTTAGCTATTATGCCAGCCACAGCTGGAACCAGCTTCCAGAAGAGATCAGATGTGCTCCTACAGTAGTCACATTCAAATCCAGACTCAATACACTTCTGTTTAGCTGTGCATTTACTGAATGAGCACTGTGCCGCTGTTCGTCCGACTGTTTGTACTGTACTGTATTTTACTCTATTTTTCTAAACTGTTTTAATTATTCTTATTTCTTTTAATTATTTTATTTTCTCCTATGTCAGCAGGGCATTTAGCCCGTAACTGTAAATGCCCACTCAGAAGGTGATAATGTGAAAGTGACGTGTATTAATGTGGGTTTGAAAGTAGAACAGTATTTAAATGACGATATTAAAGTTTTCGTCTGAGAAAGAATGTGAACGCAGTGCTAAAGAAAGTGAAAAGAACGTGTGAGTAAATGAGGGAGAAAAGAAAGTTAAAGGAAAGATGATAGATGGAAGTCGTAAGAAGATTGAAGGTTAAAAGAAGGTTGAAAGATTTAAGTCTTAAGGGAATCCTTTTAAGGAAAGATCTATAATAATATTCTTTTTTTATTTTTTAAAAGTACTGTATTTTATTTTATTTTTCTAAACTGTTTTAATTATTCTTATTTCTTTTCATTATTTTAATTTCTTCTATGTAAAGCACTTTGAATTGCCATTGTGTATGAAATGTGCTATATAAATAAACTTGCAAAAGCCTAAGTAGGATGACTCTCTAAAACGAGAGAAGGCCTGATTCCTATGCTTAGGACAGCTCTATCAATGGGGCTTCACAGAGAGCCATGATACTTGACACTATCCAAATAGCCAATCCAAGTAGCTGTCCAAGCGGAACTCAGGGAAGCGGAGACATCAGCAGAACTACCCTCAACAAACGAGAGAGAGCCTAACAACACTCTACCCTAAGGACCGCAGCCATATCAAGCCAAGTGCTACTGTCTGTAAGGAAAAAGCTCAAGATAATGGAGGCCTCAACGGGATAACTCTTTAGAATGAGAGGAGGCCTAACTACACCATTTTACAAAAAGACAGCCCCACCAAGTAGGCTCGCTGTGAGCTGTACCACTTGGCAACATCATCTAAGCGGAGTTCTAGGGAGTGAAAGCCTCTATAGAATGACTTTTTAAAATGAGAGGAAGTCTAATCACCCTTTATACTAAAGACATATTTATCGAGGAGGCTCACAGAGAGTCTTGTGACACGACATCGCTAAGCTGCGGAGCTCAAAGGAATGCAGGACGACTCTCAAGGATGAGAGAAGACCCAGTGCTACTTCTAGTGCAACTATGGAAGCTCACCAGGAGCCCTGCGAACTAGTGTCCCTAGCTAGAAGTAGGAGCTCTATCGAGAGCAGCAGGATGCCACTCTAAAACAAGAGGGGACCTAATTAACAAACCCTGGTATCTAACCATGCATAGCTCTGGAGAGCGGAAGCCTCAGAAGGTCTGCTCTCTAAACGAGAGGAGACCTAACAACACTCTTTGTCAAGGAAGCTCACCTGGAGCCATTCCTCTTCACACTAAAGTTAAACAGAGCTCTAAAGAGTGAAGTACTCAGCATGACGGCCCTCCAAAGCGAGGGGAGCACTGGCGACATTTCAACAATATTGTTTAGTCAAGGTGGCTAGTTGAGAGCCATACAACTCAACTAGTTTTAGGGAGAAGAGTACTTAGCTGATAACCCTCTAGAACATGAAGGGAGTACTAGAAAATGCTCAAATGAAACTTGTCAAGGAGGCTCACCGAAAAGCCTTCCAGCTTGACTCTAACAATGAAAGGATCGAAGGTAAGGTAAGGCTCACCAAAAAGTCTTCCAGCTTGACTCTAACAATGAAAGGAGCTAAGATAAGGTGTGAGTACTTAAACATACTTAAACCCTCCAAAACGAGGGGAGTACTACCAATCACAGATAGCCACTCACTTGATTCTACAATATACAGAACATTTAGGGAGTGAGTACTCACTTTAACAATCATTCAAAACGAGGGGAGTACTATCAATGCTCAACTGTAACTAAGCTTGTCAAATGCTAGATTCTTACCTGTAATGAGAAACTAGCAATGTTGCAATGAATGCATCATTATGTGTGCCTTCAACTCCTCAAGAGCTGAACGCGCTCATGCAAACGCTGAATATTAACCTTCAGGTGAGATCAAAGATCCACAAAGCTTCTTACCAGTCTTTTTCAGTAGTCTCTCAAATGCATAAAATGAGCATATTCAGCTTGCTCAAGGAGTCAAACACTCTGTGGTGTCTCTGTCTTGCTTGCACATACAAACAAACGGCCCCAGAAAACAAGGAAGAGGATGACGTGTTCCTCGTGTGCCCTTTTATACCTATGGTTGCACTGGTAGTGACGTCATAGGCTGTTGCTGACCAATGTAATTGTTGCATTTAGACACATGCTTCAGACACCGGTCATACTGAGGCATTACCCATAATCTTGTTCAGACACAGTGCGAGTTCCGATTCGACAGGGAACTACTTTATTTCACTAACTGCAACACTGCTTCAGTGTTACTTCAACTCTCTATACATGTAGATTGGGACCATATGGAAACTGAGCAGTGTTTGTTTAACACTGAGGATTTTGCTGCATACCAGTAAACATGTAACCTGCAACATGCTTTTTTTGTTCATCAAATCATTATTTAAATTATTGAGAAATTGTCTTGGTCGTTGTTTAACTATGAACACACACTAAGAGATGTGATATTTAACACATACGTCGTCTCAGTGTGCAAAACATACCTTATGCTGGTGACCAGTGATGCTGGCTTTTTCAGCAGGGATATCTGAATTCTTTGCATTCATGAAACATTACTGAGAAATACCTGGATGGTGAAAACATATCCATTCCTGTGATCAGAATCTTCTTTGACTGCTCTTTTCTTTTTGTCATATTGTTGTGTTATGGAGAGGATAGCACATATTTTATAGATTTTTTTTAAATGTTATAAAATGTGTTATTAGCCATGAAGAGTAGTATCTCAGAATTTTTAACATTCATGAAACATTACTGAAAAATACCGGAATGGCTTACTATTTCTGTCTAGATCCTTGAGTGCATCTGTATAAGGTTACTAGAGTGAAGGGTTTGCAATCCTCGTCATACTCCAGCACAGTAGGTGGCAGTATGGAAAAAAAATATTTGATTTTGCCTATTGTTTGGTCACTTTTACTGAGGCTGTTTGACTTTGCCAAGTAGTTCTTGAATATCGTGGTAAAAATGGCCATTGTATTCCCCGTTTTTATCACTTACTCAAGCCAAACCACTTGGAAATGCATGAATAGGTTTTCTTGCACAGCACAAAGCTTAATTTTTAATTAATGGAGCCGCAAGTCCGAGGGTCTCCGGTGGAGCCAAAGGTGAGAGGAGCAAAGACGGAGTTGACAGGCCGAAATGGAGCCAAGAGATCGAAGGCCAGAGTCGCACGCACGGTAGATGCACAGCCTGCCGCTCTATGTGACAGGGACTCCCAGGAGACAGTGCAGGGCTGTAGACATCCTGCAGCGGTGGGTCTGGTGGACTAGCTGAGCTTCATGGTGCAGCAACACATGGCAGAAAAATGGTAAGAATAGCACAGTCAATGTAGAGCAATGAGATGGGGAACTCACAGTTTATACAGTCCTTAGAGCCGTCCAAACACAGCGATGATGAAGGTACCGGGTGGGAGACAATATTTCTTTAGTTTATCAGCCAGTCCTCATTTTCCGTAGTTAAGACTCCCTCGTCCGCTGATGTCATGAGGGGGTAAGAGAAAAAGATACCTTTTGGAAATTTTAGATAATTTCTCTCATTTTCAGTAGGTCCAGTAGTAGCTACCAGCAGCAGAAAAACAATGTCCATTGAATTTAATACATGTCTGATATGCAAAATAAAGATATTTTTTATCGAACTCTGTTAGACTTTCTGTCTTCTGTTTATTGCAATGACTACATTTTACTCAGTAGGTATGTAGCTTATGTTTTTAATTGCATTTACTTCTGAGACTTTAATTCTACATGATGAACAGGTGTTGTGTCGAATTTCGACTGCCTGCCAGAATTCTACTAGCCTGACTACGTCAGACTTCGTACTTCTGCTCAATTTCAGTTCGCTTCTGTACTCAGTCTGAGATAGGGACCTATCTCCCAGTTTTCCTCCGGCCAATCAACGAACAGAGGGCAGGCTGAGAGCCGTGACGTAGACGCTGATTGTACCGTGGATGCATAGATTTACTTCACATAATCTGCAAAAGTCGTTCACAGCCATGTTCACTCCGGTATTTTCGCTCTATTTTCGCATCATACATGTGTTTACAGTGGAAGTTAGATGTGGCTGAGCCAGCGCATAACACACGTCATAACCAAACGTTATGTGATTGGCTTACGGGTAACCAATGATTTTAAACTTCAGACAAGCGACCCCCCCCCCCCCCCGCGCGAGAAAGATAACGCTTTTCAATTATGCCCTTCCAGACTCTGTCTACGAAGCAAAGCGAAGTGGCAGAGTTTGGTATTACCAGGCTAGAGTTCTACTGCCCTCCACTAAATGAATTTTAATGATTGTGATAATTTTCCCTTTCACTTTTCTTTATTTTAATCAACTTTTATGTAGTTATTGCATTTGGTGGTCACAAGTTAATTTGCAGATCTTTTATGTCGGATACGACTGACTAACATTGAGTAGCCTAAATATTGTATACGATTCCTAAAGGTTTTGCATCTACATCACACATTACAGACATTGATGCACAAACGTGGATATGATCTACATGTCTAAAGTATATTGAAAGAATAAATCTGTTTTAAAAACTCATTGATTTCACTTAACAACTTTAAATATAATGCACAATAAACTATAGAAAAATGTATTTACATCTCTCAACAGAAAGGTTTTCTTTATTCCCTTAAATCCCTTTTAATTATAATAAAAAGACCCCCCCTTGAAAATGGGGCTTGAAAATAGTTTTCTCTGCAAAAGGCTGGCCCGGTAGAAAACGTTTGGGAACCACTGACCTAGCCTAAAGCAAGGCAGGTTTGTGCAGGTTTGTGCAGGTTTGTGAGGTTTGTAAAGTGTAGATAAATCAAGTGTGTAATCAACAAGCCCATACAGGAACTAATGGCAGATGTCCAAAGTACACCCAATCAGTTTTCTGACAGACAGATAGGTAGATACAACATATAGAAAGATCCAATGTTCATTGTCAGTTATAAATCCACAATTTTCTTTTCTTTTTCTTTTTTTTGGTGAACTGTTCCTTTAAGGACACCTACTAATCCCCCAAAGGATACTCCCTCTGTCCTTTGACAATCAGTTTTATGTATCTTTGTTTCTAAAATTTTTAAGGAGGAACCAGAGAGTATAAATTCCCTATGCTGATACTAACAACTGCAGTGCTTAGAGATGCATTCCTCTTACAGGTAACTTTTACTGACATGCTCCATCCATCGTTGTTGTAGTGATTCTTGCCATTTTGTTACTTTTTTATTGTTTTTCAGACAAATTTGAAATTTGTGGTAATTTGTCATTTCTTCAGGACAATGAACATGGTTTGCAGAAGACCAGTCCCCGAAGGTGAGTAAAAGTATAGGAATTGTTTTTAACCAATAAAATGTAATCAAAATCTCTCTCAGTCTTCACAAATTGACATGCTTAATATTGTGGTAATTGTCACAAGCCTGTGCAAAACCATTATGTAGTAAGTATTACATTTGTAATTCTACAGAAGTTATGGAAGAAAATCAACTCAGCTTCTTTCAGGAGCTTCTTCCATCGGCTGAGCGTACGGCTTTGCTCTACCATCTCTCCTATCTCTGTTTGGCTAAGTTCCCCAAGTTGGAGAGGGTTCTCAGAGAGTGTGCTCTTGAAACCCAGAATCTCTTTGCCTCCTCTGAGGCTCTTCTGCAGAAGGTAAAGTCAATGTTCTTCTGACTTTCTCTTATTGAAGTCAAACTAAAGAGGCAGATTAAAATAAGACAGTACTATCAACAGTAGAAATCGAGGATAGATTTGTATTGAATTTGAATACAGGTACAAAACAAGAAGAATTTCAAGGGGTATCATTGAAATGCATTGAAATTAATATAAATGTTGTGAGTGTAGCTTGTAATAATGCATTAGATTTTTTCTGCATGAGTTACTCATTATTGTGTTTTCTTGCACACAGCAAATGAGGTTTTTTTTTGTTTTTGTTTAAAACATTAATGTCTGAAATGTATATATTTCACTGTAGTTAATAACTTAATTTTCATTTTATGCACCATTGGAGAAGAACATTACATTTCAAGGTCACACAGACTTTCATGAGTTTTATAGATTTTTGTACTTTTGGGGTAAGAGAAAAAGATACCTTTTGGAAATTTTAGATAATTTCTCTCATTTTCAGTAGGTCCAGTAGTAGCTACCAGCAGCAGAAAAACAATGTCCATTGAATTCAATACATGTCTGATATGCAAAATAAAGATATTTTTTATCTAACTCTGTTAGACTTTCTGTCTTCTGGTGGAGATAAGGGGAATGATAGTTATAAAATATTTATGATAAATGTTTGACATTATACATTAGTACAGATTCCCTCATCCACCTGCATATTTTGGTTTGAAATCAGCAAAATTCATCAAAAGGAGATAACCTTGGTGGACGATTAATTTTGAACATAGAATAACTTAATTATCTATAATGGAACTTAATTATCTAATATAAAATTATTTATGTAAGTTGGCTCAAAAATCTAAGTGGGCACATGCAAGGACATAACATGTAAACATCTTGCTGTCTTTTAGTGTGTGGACACAAGTAACCAAATGGTTTCCACACTGTTCCCTCAACTGAAACTCGCTGTTGAAAATAATGAAAACATTCAGACTACAAGTTCTTTGGAAAAAGCAAGAGAATGGATCGCAGAAATTGTTAACGGAGTGGAAGAGATGGTGGACAGGTAACATTTTAGGAAATGTTTCAAAGTGTTACACATCAAAAGCATTATGATATATGAACCTACAGAACAAAGTTTACTGTGATTGAACTGATGGTTTATCTGAAATCTGTCATTATCAGATATGAGAAACACAACCACAGTGTGGCTTCCTGCACCAGTGATGTGATTCTTGAAAAGGCTGAGGCTGAAAAAAAAATTGCACAAACTACCAAGGAGATAGAGGCTCTAGAGAAGGTGGTGAGAGATCTTCAGATGGAACTGAGGAAAACCTTAGAGGATATCGGACAAATTGAGTCAAAGATAAACCGGTGTCAGGCCAGATCTGCTTGTAGAAGAATGTTTGGTTTGAGTTTCCTGGCTGTCATTGTGCCATTTGTTGGACACATTCTTAAATCCATTTTTCAAGCTAAACCTGCACAAAACCAGGCTCTCGCCAATGAAAAAGCTCGACTCATTGCTCAGAAGTCAAACCTGAAAAGCCAGGAGCACAATATCCAAGTCAGGCTGACTGATGTTCAGCTGAAGTTGGCAAACAAGAAGACGGAAAAGGGTGAGATTCTTTCAAGATCTCTGTGTGCCAATGTAAAAACCTCAGAGCGATCTCTCATAATCAATGTCTGCTTCATGTTGTTTTTCAAGGTTCAATACCCGAAACTGTCCGTCTGAGCGATGTCCAAAAGTACCTTTATCAAATCCAACAAACTCTGCTTAAGCATAATATGTTCTGGAAATCAGTGCTAGTATTTCTGGAATCTCTCAAAAGCGAGACCTTTTCTAATGAACACTTCATTGAGGAGAATGAACTGAAGGAGATTGTTCTGATGCATATTGATTTAGCGCAAGAGGTAACTTACACACTGAGTAAAACGTTCAGTTGCAGATTATGACAGGTCATTTCATTGCATTTTCTATGTTGTGATTCATTTTGTACCTCTAATTTTTCAGAATTGGAAGGCCTTTGGTGAATCCTGTCTGACGGCAAAGAGGGCCTTTAGCTTGCAGAATAAGGATGCGTATAAGTTCCTGGAATTCAACCCATCTTCATTTTCACCAGAGGAATGGAAAAGGCGGTATGACATTGTCATAGCAGATCTTACCAAAATAGGTACTGCCATCGGAGCACATTAGCCAATGATGGCTGCCATTACTTTACAGTACATAGAAGTACATTCAACATACACATTTATATGTTTTAATACAAAGCTGCGTTCAAACTGGCGCTGGCTAGCGCTGTGGTCCTCATAAAGTTTATGAATGACATTCATAGATGTCATTCCATGTTGAGGACATTTTTTTTTTTTTTTTTTTTTTGGGGGAATCCATTTTCTTTCCACTAAACATTTTGGAGGGAAAAGATTATATAATCAGCATATGTATGATATAAAAGAGAAACAACATAAAAAAAAAATGTAAAGCATCTTTAGATTTATAGAATTGCTGTGGTACTATATGATACATTTATGTAAAAATGGTTCCACTTTATTTCTATAGTCCGCTTTAGACATTCTACTAACTATTGCCATGTTACTTATAGTCAGTAGAATGTCTTTTGGGGGACCATCAAAATAAAGTGTTAGCATATTTAAGCATACAGTCTATTAATAATCTAATGACAGTTAGTTGACATGTAGTTGCAAAGTTACTTATAGTTAGTAGAATGTCTAAAGTGGACTATCGAAATAAAGTGTTACCAAAAATAGTAAAGCCAAAATCTTGATTAATATGGTATAATTTGAAATGCCTGTTTGTGTGTGTATGTGTAAAAAAAAAAAAAAAAAATGGACAAAAGAAAGAAAAAAATAACATGTTGGATATATTTTCCTTGAGGTTCACTTATAATGAATATATATTCCACAACACAGTGTAAGTGTTGTATGTCACTCTGTTCCAGTTCAAATTACCAGTTGGATTTATTAAATATTACCTTATTGCATTCATCTTCTTCATCTTCAACTTCATTGGTATTTAAATATAGGCTTATGATGAACATTATTCTTGTACAAACAGACGCTGTATTAAGCAGAACATAACATATTGAATGAAAATGTCTCTGAAACATCTGTGTATTTGTCAAATATTGCATTGATTTCACTTCAGCTGTGATAAAGTATGCAAACATAGCACGAGCGTCTCTATATGAAGCAGAAAGCGTCAGACTTGACGGCTTTTTTGACGGCTACGTTTAACTCCACCTTTAGACAGTAGGTGAGCTCATCCCAAGATGTGCTGTTGTTCACAATGGAGCTGCTCTTGTAATGGCAGTCTTTTCTAGCCGGCTCACAGTTACCCTTACACACTCCCAATAGCACATTGTCTCCCCCTACTGTTCATCCAGGGCATTCCATGTCATCAGTCCAGCATTCATATAACAATTATACACAAAATCATAAACACAATAAAATAATTATATACATGGAAAAAAATATTCCTATGACTTTACACACAGGGTGTCACACAACTTTTGTTTCATGCCGACTTTAAGTCTTCTTTTAATGAGGCCGAGAGCAGTGGGAACGGAGCGAGGCCGGTGGCACAATTGCTAATAAGCAATAAGACTCCACCAGTCTTGAGTCTCATGGAAGGACTAGAGAGGACCAAGCCTGGACTTTACAATGTGTTTGGTTTATGTTTGTGCGGCAGTCGTTCGCGAAGGACTGCCACTTTACTTTCGTAAATCTTTTTTACTTCTCTTGTCTCTGTCCCTGTCCCAAATGGCACCCCTAAACACTTGCGGTCTTCCGAGTCCGTACTTTCTTGACGTAACGCAATTTGACTGTAGGGAAGAAGTCTGCTGTGGAGCTCACATCAACCGACTCTTAACTATTGTTTTGTGTTTGTTTATTTTATGATTCATTTTGATGAACGTATGCCGGTTCCAGCCTCCTCCTTACCTGAGCTACTAACTGTGTTACAATGATATGCACAGTTACAAAAGTACCTCTTGCAAAACTATATCATCCCTCTAACCCCCCCAACCTGACTTTTTATGTCATTAATATGATTTAGCATGTCATAATTTTGTCTTTTTTGTCAATTACAATTTGGTATGTCAATTACAATTTGGTATGTCAATTATGACTAAGTATGTTATAATTATAAACTTTTTATGTCAAAATTCTGGTTAGTGTCATGATTTTGACTTTTTACCTAATAATTTTGACTTCATGTCATAACTATGACTTAGTATTGGTGATGTCAATTTCAAAACATTGCTTCATTAAGCTTCGAAGCCTTTACAAATCTTTTTTTCTGAATCAATGTTTCAGAGCGTGTATCAAACTGCCAGAGTCACGCGATTTCAGCAAACAAGGCTTCATTACGTCATAACTGTTTCGAAACACTTCGAAATTTCATTGGTTCACCGCTGGGGGCGATGATCTCAGTCACCCCATGAATCATGAGAACCAATGAACAAGTGTCTGTGGGTTTTAACCATAGATATCATATAATAAAGGCTAGATGTTTCGTCCGCTCTGCTGGCCAACGGAGGTCGACGTCCGCACGCGGCGGCCATCTTGCCACAGGGAGCTCGCTCACTCGTAACATTGTGTTTTAATGGTGCATGTACTTTTAAATAACCATAACTTGCTCAATTTTCTACCGATTTTCAAACGGTTTGGTTTGTTATAAACGTCAGAGATGTAGTTATGACACTGCATACATATGAATAATTAAGAAAATCTGCAATTTCAACATGTTCCAGCGTTCAGAATTATAGCCACGTTAATAACGTTTATAAGAAACCAAACCGTTTGTAAATCCGTCAAGATTTCAGCGAGATAAGAGGATTTGTGTTCGTACTGATCACTCACCTTACTTCAGATACCACAGAGCTCGCCAGAAAGCTTCCCTGTGACAAGATGGCCACCGGTGATGCCGTTCGAGACTCCGCCTTAAGACATCTAGCCTTATATGGATATCTATGGTTTTAACTATGGCACGTTCAATCTCAAACCGGTGCGCAACATTTTGCTACGGTTTCCGGGTTGAACGACATGTTTCCTGGAAACGATGTGTAACAGGGTTTGAGATAGTTTTCTCTTGTTTGGCGGGTGTGTCAAAAATTTCAGCCCAATCAGAAGCAACATGTATATAAACCACGCGGTATTAAAAAGACAGCTCGCACAATGGGTCCAAGTAAAGTCGTTTACCAATGTGTCTGCTGCAGTTCGGTATACGCAACAATTGAAGACATTAGAAGACATGTTTGTCGTAAGAGTTTTATAGTAAAAATAAAGCATATCAACAGTGATCAGCAATAATGATAAGCCTAATACAATAAAAATAATAAGGTCATAGATCATAACACAGTCTCCCAGGTAAGAAAGTGGATTATCCTTCACCTGAAATGTCTTTTCATCCTGAAATGTGAGGCAAATGTTGGATCACAATAATTAGGAACCACAGTTTCCACAAATCCCTCGATTGGGGTGTTCTCTTTTATTCTGGACGGCAAGGGCAGTGACTGTAACATCGAGCGCATTTTGCAATATTAAACACATATTTATACCGATTTCATCAGGCTCTGAAAATTCTTCAAAAAGAGCACAAAGAATGGCCTTCTCAGCTGCCATAGTTGCAACTCTTGCATCATCAGAACAGGGCGTTCGACGCTCCACCGTTTCCGTTTAAAAAACGTTTTGCAACTTTTTGTTGGGGCTGATAGCAGCCCTAGTCTCTGATCAGTTTTATACATTTGTAGGCGTTTTAATTAGACATTGGTATAATTAAAATGAATAATGGTAGTTAATAGTATCTTATTAGCCGGTTTAGCTGAGCCATTCATAGAACAAACAAAGCAAACCCTGGCAATTAATAAAAGAACATAGACACTTGATACTCTTATTAGATGATTAGATAGTTGCATTTGAAAGATTTTACTTTGAATTAAAAATTTGCAATCGATTTGTAAAAGGTGTTTTTATGCATGTTTGGCCCAGGTTTTTGTTGCGTTTACACTGTTCTGACCACTATGGATCACCGTGGAGACGAGTGTCGGATTGTTTCGAAGCCTCGACACAATATGGCACATTTGTTTCAACTGTTTCAGTGATCCATGAAGCCTTGATTGCCCACTTATGTCATAATTTCGAAGATCCAAAAAAATAAATATAACAAAACTAGACTATGAACAGACCTGGCAATCACCGTGGAGACGAGTGTCGGATTGTTTCGAAGCCTCGACACAATATGGCACATTTGTTTCAACTGTTTCAGTGATCCATGAAGCCTTGATTGCCCACTTATGTCATAATTTCGAAGATCCAAAAAAATAAATATAACAAAACTAGACTATGAACAGACCTGGCACATGGAAACATTGAACCGCATTTATACTGCAATACATGAAAAAGGAACAATGGAAACATGAGGGCTATATACACAAAGACTACTGACTTACAAGGAACACCTGAGAACAATCAAACAATTAACCAATGAGAAAACAGAACTAATGATGCAAGAACCAATGAGAATATAACACATGAACCAAGGGAAGCGCATGACAAGATCACATGACGGGATAAAGGAATCACATGACAAACCAAGAAATAAAGAAGCCATAAGACATGAACATGCTATAAAACCAAAACTAGACATGACACTAAAGTATGTCATAATTATTTATTATTTATTTTTGTAGTGATAAAAAAATAAAATAAAAATAAAACATAATTAAGACTTACCAAAGCATGATTTCTTGGGAATAGGCTTTAGATATCACAACATATTCTTCTTCCAGGATTCATTAGGCTGTACGGTCGTTATGGTTGATGTTGTTCAAAGGGGCTCTTACATGTCATGACTCCTGCAGGATTATTGCAGCTTTGATATGTCCTATTGCTTCTGCATGTTTCTATAAATGTCTACAGCACTACTGTGCGTGGAATTATTAATTTCATTGGTTCTTTAGAGCTGACATGATGAATCCATTGGAACGTTGGCCTACAATTGCCTATTTGTGCTTTAAGGCGCTTGTTCCTGCACTGCCAATAATGGCCTGCTGGTTGCAGCAGATAGTAATTGTGCCCTTAAACAGTTTTTCCCTGTCTTTAAAAAAAAAAGTTTTATGATGATTGCAAACCGTACAGAGATGACATTAATGATATACAACGTTGTATACAATACACAAAATATATCAACAATATGTTCAATGTCATCTGAACAATGTTAAAAAATTAAAAATTAAAAATAACAAAGGAAAAATAGGAGAAGATAGGGGAAAAAAGACCATGAGGGTAAGATATTATTTTATACATCAGTTAGAGTGTACTTTTTTGCACATTCTGTAAACCTATACAGTGACGTATAGTGGGCTATTCTCATTAATGTTAATTAACGTTTTTACGTGTTTAATTAGGGTTGGAGCTAAACTCTGCAGGACAGTGGCCTTTCAGGACCGATGTTGCCCATCCCTTATATAGCATACTTGATGGTCTTTGCTGTTGATTTCCTTTTCCTTATTTAGTGTGCTACCTTTTTTCTTCACCCCTCATGTTTGTATGTAAGAGACTAATCCTCTTTAAATATCTATATTCTTTTTATATTTCTGTAGCTCTTATTGCAGAACGGTATTTTAAAACAGACCACAGGATCGACAGCCATTCCTTAATATTCATTTAGTAAAAAGCACATAATTTAGTATAAATGTAGACTAACGCTTATAAGAAAATGTAGTTATTCCCCTATGATTTATAAATCAAGAACAATGTTTTAGAAATACATAATAGGCCTACAGTATTTAAAACATGTTGTTGTTTGCAAAGCAACAAATATGCATTAACAAAACGCTCTTTTATGATTTCTGATATGTTCTATCATGCTTTGTTTTGAGCCTTAAAGAGGCGGAATGCTGTGCTGTGATGACGACATCCTCTGCTGACGTCCTGATTGGCTTGTTTTCATCTTCAGCACCTGTCGAATTTGCCATAGCTTATGCGTAGCGAATGATCAGTGGATCACTTTCTTAGGAAGGCAGTAATTTTAGGTCCTGTTTGTGTCAACCAAGAAACAAACATGTATTCATCACCAAGGTGATTACAATTATTAGAAATGATAGGCCTGTTATAATTGTATCCTCTTGGTTTATCGTGAAATGCCGCTGCACGCTGTAAAATCAGCTGCATGTCGGTTACAGTATTCCTCTATTGTGTGATTGATTGACCAGTCGCTTTGTTCTGTTGCATCATTGATTGTGATTGATTGCTCGCGTCGCGCGTGTGTACGTGACGAGTGACGACTGGATGAACTGGATTCATCGACCAACTTTCAAATCGATGTTTGGGAATGTGAAACTGTCAGATTCTGTCTCTTTTCAGCACCTTGGTTAGTTCCTCTGGGGAAAAACTCGGACCATATGGCAAAGAAACGGACACATTTCATATATTTTTTTATTCTTAACATATTCCCGTGTGAGTTAGGCGCTTCTATCTGACGGTGAGGTTTCTGGACTGGATTGAAAATCATCATATGAGGTCGCAGCTTTGGAAACAACTGGAATTTCAGGATGATGATCACGCGCTACAGACCGGTATGCAAATTTCTTTTTTGATTAATAGGAAAAGTGGGTTTAATTAAAAATGTTAATAATAGTAGAGTTTTACCTTCATGCTGTAAATTGCCTTTAAACACGGAGTGATGTATTGAATTGTGTAGCCTATATTGATACAGTTTGTCGACTATTTTCCAGTGAGGGATTTGTTAGGAAAACCATGAGCTTTTCACCATGGTAGTCACGCAGCTATATTAAGGAAATATGCTGTAACTTTTTATGAAACATTCTCCACATATGAACCTGGTTCGCTTTAGACAAAATTTTGACATCTTTACAATTTTAACACGTTTTTGCTTGTGACAAGATGCGATAGAATTCAGACCTGTTAGTACACGGAAATGTTGTGCGCATGCGCAGTTGTTTTGGAATTGATCCTCTGTTTCAATGGGATGATGATGAAGCCCAAAAGATAATCATAATTTTTTTTTTTTTTATCGATATACTACAACCAGCTCTCCACAGTAATAATTTCTCTTGGAGTGTTTGTGTCAGAGCTCTATAAAGAGATATCGGGTTTTTTTTTTTTTTTACTATTATTATTAATTAATTTATTTGCAAATGCACAAGGATGTCTCATCTGTAAAATCAGTTAATGTGTCATATTACATAATGATCTATGTAATAATTTTTAAAATCAAAATCAGTATAAATTACATGCAGGCATACTGTACTGTACAACAAATAGCCTATCTCTCTGACCTAATAATATAATAATTAGCTATTTAAATTATAAATGAGAATGAAATTAGGGAAATATGCCTAGTTTTCATGAAAGCGTCGTGAAAATAGGATTAATTTTCTGCAACATGTTTTATTAATATACTTATGACCCCAACTATTTAACTGTATGCCTTTTAAATATGGAGTTAACTATAACCTTTTATTTATCTTTTATATTATTTATATTTGGGGTGGAAAATAAGGGGAACATTTCTTGAACATGTCCAGTGTTATACAGTTACATAGACTCTCTATAACCTGATCATAACTAAGAGAGCTTTAATCTAGATGATTATTAAAGGACACTTTCACTACAGTCCAAATAGAAATGAATGCATATTGAAAGAAATAAACCTTTAGGCCAACCTTTGATTTGACCTGCCATGTATTGCAGATTATAGGCTCATGCTACTCATTTAATCTTCAGAAAATGCTGCTTTTAAGGGAATTGCATTATGATTCAGTTGTGGTGCATTTTAACTGTTGCTCTGCTGCATCTGCTGGTCCGGCAGGAGAGTGAATTAGCATTTTGCCTTACTGAAATAACTCATCTATAACACACCACACCTGTCTGTTCTTGACACCTTTGAGTAATAGGTCAACGTTATCTTCTCACCACTGTGTCATAAGGTTATCACACTATGGCAATAGGTGGTTGTTTTAGTTCTGGACCGTAATTAGGGTCACCGTTCATATACACTTTAGATCTAATATCAGCATGGGTCAGGTAGCTTGTCTATACACAGAAAGGGGTAATTCTTCAAACTGCACCATTGAATTGACACAAATTTTGACATAGCCTTTTTTATTCGCGAAAAGCCCTGTTAGAGACCTTTTGTGTTCCCAGTCAAAAATGACCGGCCTTTTGAAAATTACTTGTAAATCGTACTCGGTTACTAACGTAACCTCGGTTCTCTCTAGAAGAGGGAACGAGTACTGCGTAAGATATCTTACGCTAGGGGAAAATCCTTTTCCGCGAGATATTGAAGCCAAAAATTATCCTTAATTTTGTAATAATGCAAAACGCGTTGCAGCAGCAATGCAGACATAGGCGAGACAGCTCGCGCGCCTATTGGCTGCTCTGCGGCAACTGCAGCAGCCTATCGAGCGAGGCCTGGCGTGACGTCAGACCCAATCAGGGCACTTCGCGCCCGCTGCGTCACGTCCCGCCGAAATGGGCGTGGTCTAGGCCTATAAATATCGCTCGCAGGCAGCTATTATCTGGTTTTTCATCATCGAAGCAACCAGAGCGTGTGCATGCACGGCAAGATACGCAGTACTCGTTCCCTCTTCTAGAGAGAACCGAGGTTACGTTAGTAACCGAGTACGTTCTCTTACGAGAGGTCTCTCGTACTGCGTAAGATATCTTACGCTAGGGGACCCAATGTAAAACGCCGTGCATGCTGAGATCTGACACCAAAGACCCAAGGGCGAAAGCCCGGGGTACATATAGTGCACAATCACTCAGTGAACTCACAGAGAGTCCGGGAAGAAGGAGGGGTGCAGCCTCACTTTTCCACATAAAGTAGCGTCGAAGGGACGCAAATTTCATCATACAGACAGGGCGGGGTACGGCCTGAACTGATGGGAAAAAATGTGGGTCTTACACAGTTTGCCCAGCTTTAAACTGTCGAAAATTGAGCTGTGCTCAGTAAACGCAGCATTCTGAGCTGAACGCATCAGGTCAGATAATACTGGTAGTTTAGACCGACAGCAGCCTGGCCTGCAGGGCGGGAACCTCTAGGTTATAAAACCTTATAAATGTAGACGGGGAGGCCCAGCCTGCCGCCATACAAATATCTTGCAAGGCAATCCCACTTGACCAGGCCCACGAAGAGGCCATGCCTCTCGTGGAATGCGCTCTGACACCCAAAGGGCACTGCATGCCCTTGGAGGCGTATGCCAGCGCTATAGCATCAACTATCCATCTGGATAGGCTCTGTTTCGACGCGGCTAGTCCCTTAGAACGTCCGCTAAACGAAACAAAGAGCTGTTCCGTCTGTCTGAAAACAGACGAGCGAGACACATAAGCTCGTAATGCCCTGACTGGGCAAAGGAGGCTCGCGTCTCTTTCCTCATCAGGGACCGGTAGGGCTGACAGAGAGATAATCTGCGCCCTAAACGGTGTGTTGAGGGATTTTGGAACATAACCGTGCTTAGGTTTGAGTATAACTTTTGAGTCATTGGGCCCAAACTCCATGCACGCCGCGCTCACAGAGAGCGCGTGCAGATCCCCTATGCGCTTCACTGAAGCGAGAGCCAGCAAAAACACCGTTTTGAAAAACAGGTGTTACAAATCGATTGACTGTAAAGGCTCAAATGGCGCACCTTTCATGGCTTCCAGAACCGTAGAAAGGTCCCATACGGGGACTGAGGGAGGTCTGGGAGGATTCAGTCTCTTAGCTCCTCTAAGGAAGCGGATGACTAAATCGTTCCTTCCTATTGACTGACCAAGCGTTGTTTCTGAGAACGCTGCTATAGCCGCCACATAAACTTTGAGCGTGGAGGGGGCCCTGCCCCCATCCAACAGCTCTTGTAGGAAGGAAAGCACCTCCGTCACATCACAGTTTGTGGGTGACACACCACGGGCTGTGCACCAGCCCGAAAACACTGACCATTTCGAAGAATAGAGTCGTCTTGTAGACGGAGCTCTAGCCTGCGTGATCGTGTTTAATACTCCTTTAGGGAGTCCAACATGTACCCGTTGATGGCCCAGACATGAAGGGACCATAGTTCCGGGTGAGGATGCCAGATCGAGCCGCGGGCCTGTGAGAGGAGATCTCTCCTCACTGGTACTGGCCACGGGGCAGTACTTGCTAACTGCATCACGGCTGGGAACCAAGGTTGGTTTTTCCAGAACGGTGCTACCAGCAGTACTGAGCATCCTTCTTCCCTGATCCGTTCTATCACCTGAGGCAGGAGAGAGACGGGGGGAAAAGCATAGAGCGGGCGGCGGGGCCACACATGGGCCAGCGCGCTCCTGCTCTTGGAGAAAAATTCTTGACAGTGAGCGTTTTCTTGAGACGCAAACAGGTCCACTTCCGCTCTGCCGAATTTCTTCCACAGCAGTTGGACTGTCTGTGGGTGTAGAGACCATTCGCCTGCCGGAACATTGTTCCTGGACAGTCTGTCTGGTCCTATATTCATGATCCCTGGCACGTGCGCTGCTCTGAGCGAGCGCAGGTTGCACTGAGCCCATACCAGGAGGCGTTCTGCCAGCCTGTACAGTTTCTCGGATCTGATGCCGCCCTGGCGATTTATGTAGGACACCACAGACATGTTGTCCGAACGGACCAAGACGTGGTGACCTTTTATTTGGGGACAAAAACGCGTCAGCGCGTTGTCTACTGCCAGCATTTCGAGGCAGTTTATGTGCAGGAGCTTCTCCCGTTCTGACCACTGGCCGAGGACACCACTTTCACCCTCGAGGAAGTCCCCAGGCTTACACCTGATTGGTACCAGTCGTTCGCTTTCCAGGGTTTCAGAGCTGTAACGCATTTCTGATTGACCCTGAGGCGAAGCAAACCCGGGTGCCCACGCTTCGCGTGGGACTCGCGCTTTCAGCCAAAACTGCAGCGGGCGCATGCGGAGCAGACCCAGCTGGAGCACTGACGATGCTGAGGCCATGAGACCTAGCATCTTCTGAAATCTCTTGAGCGGGACAGACGCGCCGCAGCGAAAAGAGTTCGCTGTGCGTCGAATGTCTACCGCGCGCTGTTGTGATAGTCGCGCTATCATGGATAGTGAGTCCAGTTCTGTGCCCAGGAAAGATATTTTCTGACTGGGTGACAGGGAGCTCTTCGCCCAATTGACACTCAGACCCAAATCCTCGAGGTGATCGAGTAAAATGGTCGTGTGTTCTATGAGCACTGCGCGAGATTGCGCTAGAATCAGCCAATCGTCCAAATAGTTCAGCACTCGCATGCCTCTCATTCTGAGGGGTGCGAGCGCCGCATCCATGCACTTCGTAAATGTACGGGGTGCTAGGGACAAACCGAACGGCAGGACTGTGTACTGATATGCCTGGCCCTCGAAGGCGAATCTCAAATATCGCCTGTGACGTGACGCTGTCTGTATTTGAAAACACGCGTCTTTCAGATCTATTGACACAAACCAATCTCCTTGGCGAATCTGCACAAGGATTTGCCTGGTCGTGAGCATCCTGAACTGTCGCTTCACAAGCACTTTGTTCAGTTGCCTTAGATCTAGTATGGGTCTGAGACCCCCGTCTTTTTTCGGTACCAGGAATTATCTGCTGTATAGCCCTCCCTCGCTCTGATCTTGAGAGAGAGGTTCTATGGCCCCTTTGCTCAATAGTTTCGTCACCTCGGCTCGAAGTAGATGTGCTACTTCTGTTTTTACCGTGGTCTCGACGCGCGCCACATAGCGGCGAGGGCGTCGGCGAAACTGCAGCGAATAGCCTCTTTCTATAATGTTCAGCACCCACTTCGAAACCCCGGGTAGCTTTGCCCATGCGTCTGCATGGATAGCTAGGGGTCGAATACGAAGCGCGCTCCGCTCGCTCAGCGATGGAGAAGCTTCGGTGTGCTGTAACACAAGCGTGTCGCTCGTGACATTTGAGGCATGGGGCGCGCTGATGACAGCGGGCAGATTGCCCGCGCTCGACTCCTCTGCGGTGGTTAACCGCGAGGGGGAGGGCTGGGCGGTTCCCGTGGGAACTGTCATGTCTATGTGTGGATGTGGGCGCGGGACAGCGGGCACATTTATCACACTGAAAGCATCGTTCGCTTGCGTGAAGCGAGTGCACGTTGGTTTCGTTTTTACAGAAACCGTGAGACATGCATAACGTGGTGTTAGTGGGCACATTCACCATGTTTGAAGCGCAATCGGTCTGAGCCGATTCATGTGCGCGAGCCCTGTGTGACGGGCTGTGCTTGTGTGCAGAGATGGGCACTGGGCAGTGGGCATTCTTCTTACACATAAAGCACCATCGGCCGTGGCCGGGACACCAGAAAAAATTCACACTTATGGGATTTATCTGGGTAGCCGTAAAAACGGCGTTTGTGTGCAGGCAAGCGGGTGACAGAACCGACTTGTTTACTGCAGGATACACTGGAACAGTCACATTTACTGGAACTGAACGAGCGAGAAGTTGCCATAGAAACAGAGAGCGTCAACATGCTGGCGTTTATTGCAGGCCTGCGTGCATTACAACAGGCTTGTTCACTGCAATATTGACATTTCCAGTCGCCTGAATTCCAGAGGGGAATGGGAAATGTATAGGAAAAAGGAGGTTGGTCCGTCCGCAGCGGGACCAGAAAAACTCCCTTTTTTCCTTACGCCAGTGACGCACGGAACACCATAGAAACGGTGTTTGGGTGCAGGCGAGCGGGTTGTACAACGCGCTCGTTGGCTGCAAAATACACATCTGCAGTCGCCTTTTCAGGGAACTGACAGAGCGAGCATTGACGGCATAATTTTATCTGCCGGTAGACCCGGGGATCGAACGCGGGTCTCTCGCGTGCAAAAACCTGAGAGTCTGCCACTGGGCCACAGGGGGAGACACATTGTAACTCAGTTAGCGCGAGTATTATAAGAGAGCGTCAACGTGCTGGCGTTTGTTTGCAGGCATGCGTGTATTACAACAGGCTTGCTCACTGCAATACAGACATTTCCAGTCGCCCGAACTTCAGAGGGGAATGAGAAATGTACGAGAAAGAGGAGGTCGGTCCATCCGCGGGGGGACCAGAAAACGCTCTTTTCTCCTTTCGCCAGTGACGCACGGAAACCATAGAAACGGTGTTTGGGTGCAGGCGAGCGGGTTGTGCAACGCGCTCGTTGGCTGCAAAATGCACGTCTGCAGTCGCTTTTCAGGGAACTGACAGAGCGAAGCATTGGCGGCATAATTTTAAACTGCCGCTAGACCGGGATTCGAACTCCGGTCTCTCGTGAGAAAAAACAATGATTCCGCCACTGAGCCACAGGGGGGGAATGCAAAGGTTTTCGGATGCACGAGCATATAAGAGCGTCACATGCTTTCTTCGGCGTATGCTTGCAGGCGCGCTTGTATTAAAACAGGCTCGCCTGCTGCAATATTGATATTTCCAGTCGCATGATCAGGGAACTGGGAATATGTATGAGAAATTGAAGGTCAGTCCATCCTCGGAGGGACTAAAAAACACATCTTTCTCCTTTCGCCGGTGAGTGACGCATGAATGGGGCGCAGAAGGCAGGGTAGCTTTCTTATAACGTAAAGAAAAACTAACCCCGACCGTCCGCTTCCAGCCTCCCTTGTGAGCGGCGCAGTTTGCGCGGCTTGAACAGAGGGAGAGAGAAAGCTAGCCCCGTGACCGCCCGCTCCTGACATCCTCTGTGAGCGGCGCGGTGTGCGCGGCTCGAACAGAGGGAGAACAGGTATCGTCCCCCAAGCAGGCAAGGCAAGCGGGCGAACCGGCAAGCTTTGCGGGTTGGGGGGGGGGGGGGGGGGCGGAGGAGCCGTCAGCGAGTGCGAGAGCTGCGTGATCAGGAAAAGGGGCGTCTTGAAAAAGACGTCCAGCTCTTTTAGTGCAATGGGAGTGTGTGTCGCGGCGGCGAGCACACACACATACATAAACACAGTAGCAGAGAAAGGATATAATGCCGGAAAGCGCAGCAGGAAGGCAAGGAAGGCGGCGCGGCCCGCGACTTCAGTGACTCGTCCCGCTGAAGGTGCTCTCTCTCGACGGCGCGGCTTCTAATCCAGCTCCAGCGATGCGTGTGCTTCGCTTGAAGGATGAAAAATCAGATAATAGCTGCCTGCGAGCGATATTTATAGGCCTAGACCACGCCCATTTCGGCGGGACGTGACGCAGCGGGCGCGAAGTGCCCTGATTGGGTCTGACGTCACGCCAGGCCTCGCTCGATAGGCTGCTGCAGTTGCCGCACAGCAGCCAATAGGCGCGCGAGCTGTCTCGCCTATGTCTGCATTGCTGCTGCAACGCGTTTTGCATTATTACAAAATTAAGGATAATTTTTGGCTTCAATATCTCGCGGAAAAGGATTTTCCCCTAGCGTAAGATATCTTACGCAGTACGAGAGACCTCTCGTAAGAGAACTCTCATTATGCTATATTATAATCACCAAATATTGGATTCAATCTTTTTGCTTGTTTTCTTTCAATTAGGACAGGTTTTGTATTTATTTTTGGAACTGATTGATCGTAGGCCTCATTGATCTGAACTCATGCACCTCAGTTTGAGTGAAAAAAGCATTATTTATGGATCACTTTGTGAATATTCAACAAAATATGGATGACATTTGCACTGTTTATTATACTAGTGTGCTTTAATGTTTAACCAGGAAGTTTGTTTTGAAATGCTTTTGTTTTGTACAAAACGGAACAAAGTCACATTTGTGGTGTTCCTGGTCAAAAATGACCGACCTACAAAAAAATAGCTTATAAATCTCTCGTTTTTATCATTACATTACATTACATCACAACATTATCACCAAATATTGGATTCAGTCTTTTTGTCAACTTGTTTTCTTTCAGTTAGGACGGGTTTTGTATTTATTCTTGAAGCTGATTGATCGTAAGCCTCATTGATCTGAGCCTCATTGACCTGAGGTTAAAGTTTATCTCTGAAAAAGAAAGCATGCAATACTCAAAATTGTGTGTGTGTGCGTGTGCGTGTGAGTGTGTGTGTGTGTGTGTGTGTGTGTGTGCATGTGTTAGTGCGAGTGTGCATGTATCCACGCAAGCATATGTATCTTTGCAAGCACACATGTAAATATGTTTTTTATTTTTTTTTTTTTTGCTTTTCCTTTTTTGCTTTCATTTTGCTTTGTATTTATTTCGTTTTGTTAGGTTTTTTTCTGTTTTTGTTCTCCTTTGTATTTTTGTTCGTCATTTCTCTTTTTGTTTGTTTTTATTTGTGTTATGTTTTCATTTTGTTTTATGTTTTTCCGTTTTTGCTTTCATTTTGTTTTGTATTTATTTTGTTTTGTTTGTTTTTCTGTTTTTGTTCCGTTTTGTATTTGGTTTGTCTGTCTTTTCTGTGTTTTTGTTTGTTAGTTTTTTCCTGTTTTTTGTTTGTTTCCGTTTTGTTTAGTGATAAAACCTACATACAGATTTTAAATCATCCAAATATTCCTTTCCAACTATTGTAAATATTATGTAATATAAATCTAATTTACTGTCCTTAAATTGTTATATATTGACTTTTTATCAGCCACACTGCTTTCTAGATTTCAGCATCTGCCACAGAACAAACCATATCTGTAAACCTGAAATATCTCTGTTTGTCCTCGTTACAAGGCCTTTCGTCCTTCAACTGTCTCATAGGTTCGCTTTGGTTTTTGAATTTCCTGACAATCCGACCAAGCTGTGACTGTGAGTCAGTTCACCGCTCATATTGTTTGGCATCTCATAGCGTGAACCTCACTGTGACATGTGTGCCGGTTTTTCAATGCCGCCCGTTATGCAGTTCTCCCCCTCCCTCCCTTCCTCCCTCTCCCCTCCGTCATGCTGTGTCTCTCGCTCCTTCTCTCTCTCCTCGTCATACTCTCATGCACACACTCCGCCATCCAGCTTTCCTCCCACAAGGTCAACTGTGAGCTTTTGATCACAGGAAGATCCGAGCACACGCGTGAGTCTGCGCACGCACTGAGATGCTTTTTTGTTTTTTAATGCCATTAAGCCGCGGCGGTGTCTAAAAGCATGCATGTGGGTGGAATCCGATGCAGGCGCACCCCTGTCGATATGAAGCTGTTTGGATGTGCTCATCCCATGCCGGACCGGAGCCGTTTTTGCGCTCTACCTGTGCAGTGATTCACTTCAGGATTTCCTCCACCTACAGCAAGGATGTAACGGCTCCTCTGTGGACCGATTATGCTCTGAGAGGATCTCTTTCAGCTTTTAACCCTCTTCTTTGTCCTCTTTCTCCACTTGCCTCTGTCTTTCTTCTGCCGGATCACCTCAGAGACCCGATACCACCATGTCCTTGGCATTCTGCGGCAACGACAACAACTCAGCCGCTTACAATGTGGATGCTGGTGTCCTCAACAACGGCTGCTTCCTGGACGCCCTCACAGTGGTGCCGCACGTCTTCCTGCTCTTCATCACATTTCCTATCCTCTTCATCGGTGAGTGTCAGAGACAGGTGAGAACTAGTGCATGTTTGTGTCACAATACTGAAATGCTGGAGTGACTAAATATACTTTAACTACATACTCTAACTTTAATATGGATGGATGGATAGATGGATAGATGGATGGGATAGATAGATAGATAGATAGATAGATAGATAGATAGATAGATAGATAGATAGATAGATAGATAGATAGATAGATAGATAGATAGATAGATAGATAGACATGCAGGTTTATATACAGTCAAACCAAAATGTATTCAGACAGAACTCAGTTTTGACCATCCTTCTGTTAGACTGTCTCACAGATGAATTAGGTTGAATATTTGTCAGCTGTTAAATTTAAGTACACAATTAGATAATACCAATTTAGGTCAACCGATTACCATGCAATGCTTAATTTTGTTCAGTATGTGGTTTAAAAAGGTTGCATTAGCAATTAAAGAAAAAAACACTTAAGCAAAACATGGTATTCATTTTACTGGTTTTCCACTGTATGAAGAATTTTTGGGTATAATTTGTCACGGTTTACTTTATTTTGCAATCCTCACTTACATAAATGAACTATAGTGTCTTGCACCCACTAGTAAAAAAATATATCTGGTGTCTGAATAATTTTTGTTGTGACTGTTTACTTGTACTGCACCATTTAGGGTAGTGTTTTGTTTGTTGAAGGATCAGAGAAACCGACAGGAAATGATTAATGAACTCTTTGAAAATCATTTCTGAACATTGGCTCATTCATTATGAGATAAACACTGCATAATTGATTTGCAATTGATAGTCATTCGCCAGAAAATGTGATTTGGCGAACCACATAGGGAGACCGGGATAGAGTTTGTCATCCTGGTGTGGGAAATAATTTTAGACAATCAAATGTGACCTTAGGGGTGGAATGTAGAGCCGAAGAGAGTCAGAGAGTCGAGTTACATGAAGGTTGCTGTTCGTTTTGCCATACCAGAAGAGTCAGAGCAACATTCAACAATCCCACTAATGTTAAATGAGCTAACCTGACACCTAGTCTCATACTTTGTATTATTAATTTTCCGAATGATTCTGAATCATTTCTGATTTTTGATAAGCTTTATTTTACGTCCTGCCACCTTGCGCCAAGTTTCCGGTGTTCTCAGAAGCGGTAGTCTTCATAGATGGGTAAACTTCAATAGCGGTGAACGGGAGATGACAGCAAATATATTTGTTTGTGTTCCCATTTGCTCTAATAGCAAAAGAAAAAAAATCCATGATAACGTTCCCACAACTTTCCAAAAGAGGGAAATATGTCATAGTTTCTGTCACTCCCTCAGCCGTTGTATAGAAACAAGCAGCAGCATTAATTTGGTTTTGTCATTTACAGTCAAGGTAATATAGCACAATGTATAGTGTTATAAACGTGCAAGTAGCCCCGCCTCCCCCCATTCACTCCAAGAGCTGATTGGCTAACACTTTTGTGCTACAAAAATGAACCATAGTTTTACTGCAAAAAAACCCCATAGTTTAACCATGGTATGTGTGGTATTTGTATTATGATTAACATGATTAATACACTTTTACTATAATAAAACCATGGTTAGTTTTTTCACCTCTATTGATTGATTTTCATAACTTTAATCCCACTGATGGCTGCAATGTTGCAAAAGAAACAGTGACCAGTGTGTTTCCATTGTCCGATTCCAAAAGAAATCTCTAATGGTTTGTTTCTTTTTAGTGAATCAAAAACTCTTATGAATCAGTTGGAGCAGTCTGTTTAAAATACTTTTTGAAATAATTAAATGTATTTCTGATTTGTTATCTGTCCTGTTGGAATTTCAACAGAATAAATACAATATAAGTTACCAAAGCAATTGTTAATGGAATTGTTAGTGAATCAGAATCATTCAATTCCATAAAATTTTATGCATGATATTTCAAAAAAATTCAGCTTCCCCATATCCCTAATGTCCAGTTCTTTTGGATATATTATCTAGGGTAAAATCTGTCCCAGGTATATTGCAACAAATCAGACAGATTGTTTTTGAGTCATGGAACAAGCTTTTCCCGTTGCCACAAGGTATATTTGCCCCATATAAAAAGTTTGCACAAAAGCACCGGCCAAATACGAATGTGATGTTCTTTAGTTGAGATGATGATATATGGACAAACGATTTATTCCTCGAAGATAGTTTACATCACTTCCTGACATAGAGAAATATATTGTTGTAAGTCACAGATTTTTAATCATTGAATTGTAGGTTGGGGGAGTCAGAGCTCCAAGGTGCACATCCATCACAGCACTTGGCTGCACTTCCCCGGACACAACCTCCGCTGGATCCTCACCTTCATCCTGCTCTTCGTCGTCGTGTGTGAAATAGCAGAGGGCATCGTGTCCGACGGGTGAGATAAAAGCTCATTAAGCCTGTCAAGAACATGCCCTGGACATAGGCTCAAATGACAGATTTTTATGACAATTAAGTCTACGTCTACATTAATCCAGATACATTTGAAAACGGCATTTTCATTTCAAAACGCTCTCAGTCCACACTAGTGTTTTCAAGCGTTTTTCCAAAAATGTCTCATTTACACTGAAACGTCGGAAAATCTAAATAATTTTTACTGCGTATGCGTAGTAACCTCATGAAAGCTCACTGAGATGATACAGACGGAACAGACATCGGAAAGTTCTCATGCTATTGTTCTGGTAGGATCGTTTTATTTAGCAGAAGTATCTTCTCACTGATGCGTCCAGGTCACACTCACTCTCCATTATATGTTTGATCTAAAACACAACTGCTCTCATGTTTTGCCGCTGGACAACAATTGTGAGTCAATTTTCTGTCATCTTTGCAGGACTGTGATATAAAGAGTGTGCAAATTAACATATATTTAGCAGCAGTGTGAAAGTGAATAGAACATAACAAGCACAATAGTGGAATAAACATACATATCTATCGGTTCAATATGCATCACATGACTAAACATGCGTCATCGTTTTCTATTTTAATATATTTTAAACCTATTTTTTCCTGTGATGCAAAGCTGAATTTTCAGCATCATTACTCCAGTCTTTAGTGTCTCGTGATCCTTCAGAAATCATTCTAATGTGCTGATTTTCTGCTCATAAAATATGTACTATTATTATCAGTGTTATAAACCGTTGTACTGCTTAAAACCATTACACCTTTTTTCAGGACTCTTTGAATAGAAAGTTCAAAAGAACAGCACATATTTGAAATAGAATGTAAGATTATTAATGTCTTGCTGTCACTTTTGATCAATCTAATGTGTCCTTGCTGAATAAAAGTATTGATTTCTTTAAATAAATAAAAAAGGCATTGATTATGTATAAAGGAATATCTGGAGGATAAAGGATAAACCAAATCAGCTTGACTGTAATGAAAATGTCACACCAAAAGATGTGTAAAATATAATTGTTTAATGCAATATCTATAAATACAGTATGTATATAATAAATTTTTTCGTGTAATGTTACTTGGACATGACATTAACCTATTCGTACATCAGTTTGTATCATATAGCCTATTTTTTCATGGAATTGGAAATGTTGAGCTATATGTAATACATATACTCTCTTTCTCAGGTTTAATCAGTCGGTCCACCTGCACCTCTATATGCCATCATGTTTGGCCTTCATGGCCGCCATCACGTCAATCATCTACTACCACAACATCGAGACCTCCAACTTCCCCAAACTACTGATCAGTATGTGTCGACTTTATAGTGTGTTTTGCTTTTTAAGGATTGACTTTTCTTTTCTTTAGATGTGGCATGTACATTTAGGAAGTATGTGTACTTTAGAATATGTTTTGAATTGCAACAGCTCCTTTCACACAGATCCCATGTACAGTCTTGGTGGGTTCAATGCTATTTTCCAACTAAAATTTCATTTCCAGAATAAAATGGTTTGTCACAATGACTTCAAATTATCTGAACGTCAAGAGATTGAAGTTTCAGCCCTACAATCCCATTCCTCGACTGTAATATTTTTGAGAATGGCAGGACCTCTTAAAAGACTCTAACCTTATCTATCATCCCATCATTGAACATCTGGAGTGTGAAGCCGTGAAGCCCTATTATGCTTTTTTCGGATATTACCTTTCATGTAGTGTGTAATACAGCTTTTTGTAAAGGTCTGCAAAGATCAAAAGACAGATACATGGAATTTTTGTCGCCCAAAAGAAAGAACCAATTCGTACTTCCTTCACAAACCTACATTGGTTTGTAACAAATGTGCATAATGCCGGCCTATGGTCTTCATTGGCTGCCAGCAAACTACTCTACATTGACCCTCAAACACTGTAGTTGTAGCTGAGCCCTGAAGAGTTTGGTTCGTGTTGTCGACATGTCAAGGAGACGCTGTTTTCTGCGCTGCGAAAGCAAACATTCTTTGTTTCACTTCCAAAGGATGAGAGCTCAAATTAATATGGTAAACTGATCACAACAGACTGGACCATCTGACCAATCAGAGCAGAGGAAGCTCTCAAAAAGGCGGGGTTTAGAGAGACGGAATACTTTATCAAACAGTTTCAGACACTGTGAGAAAAGAGGTGATGCTGCACTGTATATTATGGATGCATGTAAACTTATTGTAGGAGATCTCCAAAACAAAATTAGGAACTGTTAAAATAGCATAAATTATAATAATACAATTATAATAATAATAATTAATAATACATTTTTGTTTTATTTTTCTTTCACAGCTTTGCTCATTTACTGGGTTCTGGCATTTGTCTCGAAAACGATCAAGTTTGCCAAGTACACGGAGCATGGGATCGGCCTGAGACAGCTGCGGTTCGGGATCACTGGGTTACTGAGCCTGCTGTACGGTCTTCTGTTGGCCGTGGAGATCAATGTCATCATGACCAGGGTAATGATTGTGTGTCTGTGATTTGTATTCTTCAATTGTATTCGTTGATTCTCCATTCTTATTCTTCAGTCTCCGGCTTTCGCAGTCTCGGATAATATAAAAGTCTGCTTTGTCAGCCTGACAGACTGCAGGGAATTTGGGTAGCTCTGAATGCAATCCGATCTTTAATCTGGGTTTTAAAGTTGTATCTGTCCGAATACAGACTATTTACTCTCCCTCAGGTCTTTCCAACTTTACTTATTTCTGTGGAACACAAAAGGTGATATTTGGTAGAATATTCAAGCTGTATAAATGTTGGCTTTATTATAAATTATAGGCTTAAATATTTCTTATTTATTTATGACAGATGAAAATGCATCTCATAATAACTGCAGTATGATAGTGCAGAGAGCTGTGTTATGATTTTATGAAATTACATAATATGGATAACATATTTCTCCATGAGGATGTTTTTGTGAAATATCTCGGATTTTTCACATTGTTTGCAAAGCAAATGTTGCTTTATGCTTCCATTGATTCTAACATTTGTCCTGTTGTTGGCAGACGCAAGCGTGTGGAGGATGTCAGAAAGTGAATGGGCATCTGCATACTGATTCCAGTGTAGACAGCGTCTGTGATTTATAATGGGTTCTGTTTGCTTTTGACGCAACACAAAGTTAGTGTCTGGTGGAGCTATGGTGCGATAATGTAAATGCTCTGGAGGCAGGCATATGTAAATGTACCCACAATATCCAAACGAGCCATTTTTGGAGTTTGATTAAATACTGCTTTGTTAAATAATGAGGATGTTTTAAGCTATGAAACTTGCAGGATGTATTAATGGTACAAAGGCATTTTATATGTAAAAAGATCAAGGCAAATTTGATTTGATTTCCCATGTCATGACCCCTTTAATTTCTGTTCTTTAATGTTGAGATTGGAAACATTGCTTTTGAACTGGCATTTTCTTTTGTGTACAATTTTGACAAGGTTTTCTCACGTTTTTTCTACAGCGTTATATGTGTTTCGCATACGCCCCTGAAGTGAAGCCCCCGGAGGATTTACAGGACCTGGGGGTTCGATTCCTGCAGCCGTTTGTAAACCTGCTGTCCAAAAGCACATACTGGTGGATGAACACCTTCATCACTTCAGCACACAGACGCCCCATCGACCTGAAGGTCATTGGCAGGCTTCCAATCGCTATGAGAGCTCTAACAAACTACCTGAGGCTCCGCGAGGCCTTTGAAACCCAGAAGGTACATTTTATGGATCTGTCATATGTTTATTTTATTTTATATTTTTACCATTACTATTTTCAGGCAAAATGTCTGTCTTTTTTGTCACAATACAAGGATAGGAGACTCTTGGACTAACAAAAGTTTATGGTTCTTACACATTTTGTTCATCATAAAATCGCCAGAAGTAAAAAATTAAAAAAGCTAAACGTAAAAAAAAAAGAAGAAAAGAAAACGAACTACGCCATGGTCACATGACTTCAGTGTCACAGTCATTAAGCTTCCGACAACTCTTTCATTCTGCTCAACTCAACTCTGCAATCTTTGAGGTGTACAAAGCCCTTAAATCTTTAGATGTTTCAAAATCGGCAGGTCCTGATAAATTGGAACTTTACTTATAGCAGCTGATTTTATTGCCCCACCTCTGACTCATATCTTTAACCTTTCTCTCGTCTTAAATGAAATTTCACTTATATGGAAATCAGCTTTTGTTCTTCCCCTGTTTAAAGGTGGAGATCCCACACACCCAAATAATTACCGGCCCATTTCCAAGCTGTCAGTCTTGGCCAAAGTCCTCAAAACATTTGTCAACAATCAATTAAAGGACTTTCTGTCTGTTAATAATACCCTGTCTGATTTTCAATCTGGTTTTAGAAAACAACATAGCAAAACTACGGCCTTAAAAGTACTAAATTATTTTATTGAATCTGTTGATAACATGAAACACTGTGCAGCCTTATTCATCGATCTATCAAAAGCATTTGATACTGTTGATCATACCTTAATGATACCATGACTTGTCAGTATTGGATTATCTAAACATACTATTGGTTGGTTTAATAACTATCTCTCAAACAGAACTCAATGTGTACTGGCAGAAGGTTTTATCTCTGGTTCACTCAATGTAACTAAAGGTGTGCCACAGGGGTCAGTCCTAGGACCACTCCTATTTACTCTATATATAAATAATATTGATCAAAATGTTCATAATGTAAATTTTCATTATTACACTGATGATACAGTTATATAGTTCAGCATCCACACCCAATCTGGCTCTCTCTCTGTTACAGCTTGCATTTAATATGGTTCAGCGTAACTTATTTGAATTAAAACAAAATTCATGTTGTTTTCTAAATCAAATCAATCCCTCATAATCTTCTGCCTATTACTACGCCCCAAGGTTCGGAGATTGAGTTTGTGTCTCAGTATAGGTATCTTGGGATTTTAATTGATGACACTCTCTCCTTTGTTCAGCAACTGGTGAAAAGATTGAAAGTGAAATTGGGTTTTTACTTTAGAATCAAATCTTGTCTTTCCTTTGAGGCAAAAAAGAGGCTTGTTGCAGCCACTTTTATGTCTGTACTGAACTATAATGATGTCTATATATGCATGCAAATCACAGTGTTAACATGCTTTAGACACTGTTTATCATGGAGCACTGAGGTTCATAACAAATCTTAAAATCCTCACTCATCATTGTGTGTTGTATACTCGGGTTGGATGGTCTGCTTTGTCCATCCGAAGACAAAAACACTGGCGTGTTTTTATTTATAAATCTATCCTGGGTCTACTTCCTTCATATCTGTATACATACATCTGTAAAAAGTATGTTTGTAGCTATAGCCTACGGTCCCAGGAATTATTCTTACTGTCTGTTCCAGTGGTACTTACTGAATTGGGAAAAATGGCATTTAAATTTGCTGCTCCCACTGCCTGGAATAATTTGCAAAGTACGTTGAAACTTAGGGAGCTGGTTTCATTGGACATTTTCAAAGTAGTTTTAAATGATTTGGAGAATGAAAAATCATAGTAACATTTAAAAACTGTTAGATGAACGCTCCATGAACTGTATTGATAATGTTTTTGTGCTAACATTTTGGGATTATTAAAGACCAGATAACTTTGAAAAAACTTGAACAAATATGAAGAATCACATGCTGTGCGTATCCATCCATACTGCAGAAATAATGCTGAAGTACTATAGTATTTCATAAATAGTCATACTTCCTCTAATCGAAGACTCATAAATGAATGATTAAATGATTTCTCACACACACACACACACACACACACACACACACACACACACACACACACACACACACACACACACACACACACACACACACACACATATATATTCGGTAGTCTATTCTCTGTGGATTTGGGGATTGCTGCTCTCTCTTTGATGATGATGAGTATGAAGTGAAAAGTCACGTACGTCACAAACCACAGCAAGACAGATGTGGAATACTACTTAAATGAGCGTACGTGTCTTCAAATCACTGAATGATGGAAGATGATCCTTTTGGGCTGTGAACATAGTGACATTTTGACCCTCAGTGGAGTGAAAGACCTCTGTATCTTTGTGCTCATGAGAATAAATAGCATGTGATGTGTGCAGTTACACGTTTGTGCGTTCAGCTCCAGGTAAACGGATATTGTGAGTTTGTAACGTGACAGTTCACACGTGCGGCACGAGTGCGTTGTGACATCTGTCAAGTGTCATGTGATGCGCTCCATTAGTAAAGGACATGATAAATGCTACATATGATTGATTCCATCCTCCAGTGCAATAGTTCACGGTTTGCATCAGATCTGGCTCAGTTCTGGTATGTAATGCCCACTTTTCACCATCCAATCAATTCCCAAAATGATAAAATCAATCCATGTCCTACATTTTTCAGAAATGCACTTGTATTGATGTAAAAAAAACTGGTTATAAACAGGGTTTCACATTGACTTAAGGAAATATCACACCTTGTATGCAGTAACTAAGCACAAAGATAACAAAACACAAGGAAGTTCCTAATTTCTCAGTGGTTAATTATAATCCATAAGCAGCTATTTAGTAAGAGGAAAATATTATGTCTTCCACCTGTGTTGTGCAGTGAATAATTTAGATGCATTCAAGAAAATCTTGATTCTATCCATATGTCTCCGGGTTATTATCATTAACTAAAAGTAAAACTGTTAAAAAAAAATGTGTTAATTGAGATAAGGCTGAATTAAAATAAAATATAAATATTTTATGAATTTTTTGTTTGTTTTGGCAACTTACTGAATTAAGATTGATTAACTGAAGCACTAAACTTATAGTCAACTTAACTATACCTTAACTATAAATTAAAAATAAATCAAACCTAAATGGCAAAAAAAAAAAAAAAAAAATAATGTACAAAAGGACATAACAAAAAAATGTAAAAAATTAAATTAAAAAGTAAACTCAACTGTAAATATAAAAACTAATATAAACATGAATAAAAATGTAATAATGCTAAAATAATGCTGATCTGTCTTTATTTTTCTGTTACCTATAGAGGCCCCACGGCTCTCAGCCACAGGGGTCCAAGTGGATCTGGACGGCTCTGCGACAGGCTTTCGGAAGACCTCTGCTCCTCAGCATCACCTACCGTTTCTTGGCGGATCTTCTTGGCTTTGCCGGCCCGCTCTGCATCTCAGGCATTGTGCACCATCTCAGTAAAGAAAACCACACCATTCAGCCACCGGTGAGAGCATTTCTATCTTTTAAACCCATCTAAGCCACATTAAAACAACCAAGAATTTGCACAGAATTTGTATCGGTCCGAAAGCAAAAGCATCACCGACACTGAAATTGATTGGGGGGGTTTCAGTATTTGTGTTGTTTACTTACTAGTCAAGAACATGCCGTTTTATTCTCTGAGGTATTTTGAAGGTAAAAATAGAAACCGTTGCAGTGAGGGACTGACTTTCAGATCATGGCTGCGTCTTTTCATGTAACATTTTCATCTTGTGTTACAAAGCGGTTTATCGCAATGCCTTCTGTTGTCAATTATTAAAATGTTGAACAGCCTTCTGTCTGGCTCTCGAATGTCGGCCTGTTTGGACGTCTTTGTATGATGTAATTTACTTCAGAGTTAGTGATGGCAAAACATTGATGTGAGATGAATGAACACAGAAAAACTGCGTAGAAATAGCCGAGGCCATCATGTCCCTGTATTTATTTATCTATTTATGTATTTATTTGTGAATGGATGAGAAAATTTGCCTATATATTTATATATACAGTATATATATACACTGTATGTAATGTATATGGTTACACCTTTAGATTAGGGACTAATTCTCACTATTAACTAGGACTTTTGCCTCAATAAACTCCTAATGTTTAGGTATTGGGTTAAGTTTAGGTATTGGTTTGGAATGTAGAATATGGTCATTCTGAATAAGACATTAATATGTGCTTTATAAGTATGAATAAACACCCACTATCCTAGTATTATGCATGCTAATAAGCAACTAGTTGACCCTAAACTAAAGTATTTATAATTACAGTTAATGTAGTAGATATTAAGATAAGAATCGTTTTCAACAAAGGTTTTAAGAACAAAATTTGAAATCCTATTTGAGGGGACACACTTCTGAAAGTAATAACTGAACGTCTTGATTCAATTATAAATATGTCATATTCATAGATGGCTTCTAATAGAGAAAACGAAATTGTTACGGTTGAAAAGTTGTCTGAAGACTTATTGTTCTGTCAGCAGTGTTTCTTTTCCATTGGTTTAATTGACTTATGTGTTGCTGCTCTAATCTTTAATTACATTATTAGTTATAATTAATTTTTCTGTACTTTCTCTTTAGAGGAAGATTGTTGGTGACAGGATAGTGCCGTAGTAGGAAAAGACAAGTACTAGTATCATTAAAGCTGCAATCCTTAATTTTTTTTCTGTTAAAAATTTACTAAATTTATATAATAAGCGAGTACATCATGAATCCATTTTCCAAGCCATGTTTCTGTCTTATCCTGAATCAATACGGTACAACTATAATAAGTGTTTATGTTGGCACTATTTTAGAAAGGTACGGGTCGTACCGCTGCGGAGTAAGCCAGGACCTGCGTGACTCGTCATAGACATAAACAGAGTAGCTCCGGCTACAATGTTCTTCCTCAAGACGCATGCAGTTCTGTTTATTAACCGCTAGAGCGCCAAAAGTTACGGACTGCAGCTTAAAAAACTGCTTTAGCATGTAAAATGTAGAAATGAAAACTAAATGTACAGGGGATTGTCAAGGCGTGTTAAGCTAATTGGTTTGGTGTGTTGCAGGTGAAGCATCTTGGAATGTATTTCATCTCCTCCCAGGAGTTCCTCGCCAATGCTTACGTCCTCGCCGTGCTCCTGTTCTTCGCCCTGCTCCTCCAGAGAACGTTCCTCCAGGCCTCCTACTTCGTTGCCATCGAGACTGGAATCAATTTGAGAGGAGCCATTCAGGTCAGCACAACGGTCTATCAATCTATCAGCAAAAGACAGGCAATGAATTCAGAACTTTAGACTGTTCAAGTCATAATAATGATTTTCATTTTTACTTCCAGACAAAGATTTTCAATAAAATAATGCGTCTCTGCACCTCAAACATGTCCATGGGGGGAATGACGGTGGGCCAGATTTGCAACCTCGTCGCAATAGACACTAACCAACTGATGTGGTTCTTCTTCCTGTGTCCCAACCTGTTCGCAATGCCAGTTCAGGTAAGCCTGAGGTTCTAGAATTTTAATTATTGAACTGTATATATTATCACATCCGTTCAGAATGCATGATGGGATTGCAACCATACCGTCACCCCACTGCACACCTCCTCGTGTAATTATGGGTTTGAAACCTTCTGCTGTCTTGGCCGAATGTGGTATTCCATCACATGATTTGTTATCTGCATTTGACCCACATAGGAAGAGATTTTCTTTGCAACATGTCCAATCCCAGCAAGAGTCAATTAATTCTGATGTATAATCTGATTTTTAACTAGACTATTTTAGAGATTTATTAATCTGTTTCCCTGTATCTAAGGATGATGTATAGGTAGTGCCCTTTTATTTTATTTAGATAAGAGATTCTGAATATCTAATGGCAAGCAAACACTGTAGCAACATTTATTTTGTTTTGCTTTTTGTTTTGCTTTGCAGGTTTTTTTGTTGTTGTTTTTTTTTTTTTTTGCTTTATTGTTTTGTATTTTGCTTTTTGTGTTTTGTTTTACTGTTTTGATTTGTTGTGCTATGCTTTTTTTGTGTGTTTTTTGTTTGCTTTATTTTATAATTGCCCTGTCATTTATACAAATACATTTATATTACGCCTGATTTCGGTCCGTCAATTAATACATTTAATTGTGATTACCATTTAAATTTTTTGTAGATTACACATTCGGTTTTTCACTTCATTCAAGTTTAGAGGAGGATTTTTTTTTCCTCTCCTTTATTTAATTATTGGATTTGGCAATTTGTGTAGACTACATTATTACTCTTTCTTTCATTCACACACATAAAAAAACAACAAAAAAACAGGTTCTGTTTTCTCTATCTGTATCAGAATGCACAGGGAATGCAAACAGAACTCAATGCATATATGCAATAATTCAATAATAAAAAGAACTTCCTCGACACTTTATGGATGTAATCTTACATATCGTCACCTTCCTAAAATAATTATTATGTAAAAAACATTTCCAGTAATTTTCAATCGTTTTCACGTTTGTTCCCCCATAAACAAGTTCACTCTTACCTACCTTTGAATGGCATGACATGAGCTGGATACACATAGCTTCTGAGCTGAAGAAAACAAAATATAAAAATGTTACAAACCCACTCCACTCAGTATTCCTCTCACTGCTTCTGCTATCGACTGTTTCTCCTGAGGTTAGACAGTGTGAAATATCAGGATCTATTTTTAGTCTGTGTATGACAGTATTTTTGTCCTCAAAATCCTCATCTTGTGAAATGTATAGTGCCACTTGTTGAAACGTATTTGTTTTTTTGTTGTTGGTTTTTTTTGGCTCTTGAATGAAGATATTAGTGTCCTACTTTAAATAAAAATACACTCATTTGTGGCAGAGCAAAAAATCAACAACACCAACAATTAAGTCATCAGATTACTCATGAAATAATGAGAGTCCTAGAGAACGTTTGTTGTAAAACAGATTATTGTAAAACTGTCTGGCTCTATCGCTATCTCTATTTTGTCATTAAAAACATTTTTCTCTTCAATTATTATTATTGGTCACCCTTTACGTCTTTCTGTGGGTTTTGCAAATATTTAACCAATGAAAAGTATTAAAAAGAGCTTTTGATTAAACCTTGCAACTCCATTGGCTCCTCAAACTGTCAGTCAAACCTCATAACTCCACACACTTCTATCGTGAATGATAATTCAAACTATAATAAACTTTATAACCTGTAAGTTGATGAAAACGTAATGCGATGCATTTACTGCCTTAGATGCAGCCTATCTAATGACAGACAAAACACGTATGTCCAGAGTTCTCAGTGTGTAATTGTTTAAAAATAGTGGGGTTTTTTTTCCATTTCCAGAAAAATTTTGAGTTTTTTTTTGTGTGTGTGTGTGTGTGTGTGTGTGTGTGTGTGTGTGTGTGTGTGTGTGTGTGTGTGTGTGTGTGTGTGTGTGTGTGTGTGTGTGTGTGTGTGTGTGTGTGTGTGTGTGTGTGTGTGTGTGTGTGTGTGTGTGTGTGTGTATATATATATATATATATATAATAAAAAAAAACAAATATATATAACACATTTGACAAGTCTCACAAGCAGGAAGTATCAAGTAAAACTAGGAAGTCAGCCCTTACGTTGAGCATGGCACGCACACCGCTCTTGGGGTTACTCCTGGCTGCCTTTGTGCAAACCTTGATTAGTCCCCTAAGGCTCTTTCTTTATTTTTAGTGAACTTTTTTTTTTTTTGATTGCGGCATATATGTAGTTCAAACCACGTGCTCAGCTTCTCAATATTGAGACTATTAATTATATAATATTCAGCATATCTTTTCTCATTTTTCTTATTTTTCACAACACAAAAGTATGTTTTCCAACAGGGGTCCACAAGGGCGTCTGGGAAAAATTTGAGTCCAATGTTTTTTTTTTTCTTCAAATGTTCAAAGTTAAAATGTTACTTTAATTAAATGTTTATAATTATATAATAAAAAAATGTTAAATGTGTTTATTATGTTTAACTCAATAATTAAGCACATTTACAGAATTTGATAATGTTAAGTTTTAAATTATATGATTAATTGCCATTATTTTGTTTTGTTGACAGCCCTAGTTTTAACAGAAATAAAGTATAAAACTGCATTTTATTTAATGAAAGAAACCTCTGTAAAACTGCCTTGATACTTATTAATGATATTTCAGTGTCAACATAATACAAAGTAAACATTTTCCAGGTAGTTAAATGTGTCTTTATGCATGAAAATATATAGCTTATTTTATATTTTAGAAAGGGGGATCATCATACTTGTGGGTTCTTGGCATCAACAACTTTGAAAACCAATGACTCTCGTGATGATAAAAATACCTGGCACATCTTTATCACTTGCTGTGACAAAAGTGCTACTGAATGTAAAATTGATATCAGAAGTACATTTTCCTCTTGGTTTTAGATCATAGTGGGAGTCATCCTCCTTTACTACCTCCTGGGAATAAGTGCCTTGATTGGGGCCACGGTCATAACCCTCCTGGCTCCGGTCCAGTACTTTGTGGCCACCAAGTTATCAGATGCACAGAAAAGCACATTGGTGAGCTACTTTGTTTATTTTCTTGATAACATGCAGTCAGGTGACTGTGCAAATACAGATTTTGTTCAAATACAAATGGTATTTGTGCAGTAAAGCCAGAGCTTGTCCAAATGATAAGCCTGTCAAATATAGAGATTCTAATGTATTGTATCTAATGTATAATTTATGTGACGACCTCAGGAGTATTCCAGCGAGCGGCTGAAGAAGACCAATGAATTGCTGCGGGGTATCAAACTCTTGAAGCTGTATGCCTGGGAACACATCTTCTGCTCAAGTGTGGAGGAGACCCGCGGGAAGGAGCTCACTAGCCTGCAGACCTTTGCCCTGTACACCTCCATATCCAGTAAGACACCTTAGCTTTCACAGTTACCTCACAGAAGAATAGGACGGAGAGCAAACATGTTTGTTACGTGGGGTTAGAGATGTCATTCAGGGTTCTTATTATTAAAGCAACAATAACACCTATTTTGACCTAAATAATGGTAAGACTGTGTATAATAGCAGCTTGCACTCTTTATCAGCAACAATTTTTGTCAGAGACATAAAACTTGATTCTCTCAGCTTGCCAGATTCACACAACATGGTCACTGCCTACTGGCATCATTGCAAATGGTGTTGGACAAAATGTAGTAATCTCATTTTAGACAATTACCATGTTTAGTGTAAATCGTAAACATCATAAACTATATATCTCTTAAACAAATATATTAGGGCTGTCAAAAGATTAATCGCGATTAATCGCATCCAAAATAAAAGTTTGTGTTTACATAATATATGTGTGTGTACTGTGTATAATTATTTTGTATATATAAATACACACACATGCATGTATATATTTAAGAAATATTTGCATACATATACTGTATATATTTATATATAATTTATATTATATATAATTTATATTATATATAAATATAACTTTTTATATATAAATTACACAAGCATGTGTGTGTATTTATATATACAAATTTAATTATACACAGTACACACACATATATTATTTAAACACAAACTTTTATTTTGGATGCGATTAATCGCGATTAATCTTTTGACAGCCCTAAAATATATATATATATATATATATATTTATATTTATATTTATATATATATATATAAGGATAGGATCTAGGTGCAGCAGTAAACAGTCCTTTTTAAACAATAGTAAACAATAGTCCAAATGAGGAGGAAGGAAGGAGACCCATGTGGGGGACGCAGAGCAGGGAACATGGGTCAAGCAGGGGCAGGGCGGAGAAGAAGGTGGGAGGAACCAGGGTTGAGGCTGAGGCACAAGGACCCAGGGTGGAACCCCCAGCAGCAGTCGCAGGACGATGGCCAAAGGCGGAGTCGAGGACAGGAGGAGCCATGTAGAAGGCTTGGTCAACTTTTTCAGGGAGACGAGTGACGAGACTGAGCCCATGGTGGTGGAGACCCAGGCAGAACTGAAGAGCTGATGGGACCGGGCAACATCGAAGGTTCTGGAGGGCAGGGCGGAGCTGCAGAGACTAGCAACTGAGGTGGAGCCGGGGCGGTAGAGGACTGAGGTGAAGGCGGTGCGACCGAGGACCAAGGTGGAGCCAGAGGGAAGGAGAAGCCAGACAGAGCCGAAGGGGTGGAGGGACGAAGCGTATCTGAAGGCCCAGAAGTCTGTGGAGCAGGCAAACCAATGACTGATCAAGGTGGAACCGGCGGGAGCCTGGCCAAGCTGTAGGGACGACGGTCCCAGTTGGAGCCTAAGGGGTGAGGTGCCAAGGCGGAGCCGACTGTGAAGGGCAAATAAGATCTGGAAGATCGATGCGGTCAACACTGGGGCTGAACTGGTGAACTCGAAGCACCAGGCGTAGAGGCGGAGCAAGCATGGGAAGAGCTGAAGGGCTGAGAGGAGACAGGCAGGGCAGGATTGGGCAGTGACGACAGGAACTTTAAAATTAATTCTTTAGGATGACACAGGACATATACATTACTCAGGGATATCACTCTTGACAGACACAGAACAGGCACATTTTCACTGAACGACCGTCTTGGCCGACATTGGACTGGCAGATACTTCACATTATTCAGAAACAGGCAGACTGAGTCTGGGAGTCTGAGATTTATACTGTATAAATATACATTTTAATAAATATTAAAATAATATAAATATTATAATTCTACATATTTTAATAATACTATATATTTTTTATAATTTTGTGTATATAAAATATGTGACGTTATGATATTCAAGTATATAATGTATATTTATTTATATATTTTTTAAATAAATATTAAATAATTGTTTATATTTTTCATTGTTTGACAGATTGATTATTTATTCATTATTTATTTTATTACTATTTTAATGCTAAAAAGCCCTTTCGATAAATCATAGATAGATAAATATTCCAAATGATTTTCAACAAGTTGTGAGGGCTCCTCTGAGATCAACATTTTCATATTTCCGCCTCATAGCTGTCAAAGTCACCTCAGTTTGGACTTTGTTTTCGTTCTCACCGTTTCCCCTGCCTTGTTGTCATAGTTACAGATTCGATTTTTTCACTCAGTTCTGGTGTGTGTCTAATCATCCTTGTTTGCCTGTGTATTTAAGTTCCCTTGTTTCTGTTAATCACTTTCTGGTCTCGTCTATTGTATGGTTGTGTTGGTTTGCTGATCTCCTTGTATGGATTTACCTGTGGATTTATTAAGATGATTATTTTAGATGTTTTCGTTAGTTTTTTGGCTTTTTGAATTTTTTCTTCTTTTTTTTTTTTTCACCAAGGACAATCTCTCCTTTTTGATAATATGCCTTGAACAAGGGACCTTTCCCTCATGGAACACCTGGAGGATTTCCTCTTTTTATCACATCTATCAAACTTCCCGGATGACTGCCTCTGCACATTTCTACATGCCGGCCTGAACACCACACCAAAAGAGCATTTGTCCGGGGAGGGCCCTTGGGGGGGCTTTATCGATTAAGTGGAGTGGGTGCTGGTATCCTGTGGATCATCGCTGACTATCGGACCAGCTTATGATGATGCCAGCCCCACTCAAAACCCAGTGCCCTGCCAGAGACCATCCCACTACGAGGAGCGAACACATGAGCCCAACGCAGACCAAGAGCCCGCCTCCGCCGCGATGTTTAAGCCCGTACCAAGAAGAACTATTGAGCTGGATTACCCTGGAGCCTGAGCTAGCCGCATCTGACCAGGTGTGCGAGCTGGCTGCACCATCCATCTCCGTGGAGTACGAGGGTATGGAAGTGAGCCCCGTCCATCCTTCCGCCACTGAGAGTGAGAGTCTATTAGCTTAAATGTACTGTTGTTTTGTGTTTGGAGAGTTGGATCCCCTGTCTCCTCTAATCCTGCCCAAATTCTAATCGTCATCATGAGACCCGCTAGTCCTGCCTAACCTCCCTCTCCCACCTCCTCTCCAAACTAAAACCTTGGAATTAATGTCTATAGTCAATCCCAGTGCTTCTCTTCAGTCTCCTCTCCAGTCATCAGCCACTCCTGCCATCCAGACATCACTGTCTCCCATCAGTCCCTCAGTACCACCCCAGGATCTCAATGGTGTGGCAATATCTTGTGCTTGCTGTGAGCCACCTCCTCCTGGGCATGGGGAGTCCGTCGCTCTACCTTCAGCCTCAGAATGCTCCAGTTCACCTTGACCCATCGCCTTGGCTCCTTGGCCACTCCTTCGTCCCTTGACTCCAGCAAGGACCATTGGGCATTTGACCTCGCTGGGCTCCCTGGGACCACCAGCTCCACCTGGGTTGGACATCGCACCACCTTCGACATGGACCTGCAGGCCATCTACTGTTCTCTGGCCCTCCACCCCCTACAGCTTCGGCTAGCTCCGCCCTCCCTCAGGCTTCGCCTCTACCCTTGGTTGCTCCAGCTTCACCTCTGCCCTCTGGATCCCTGCTTCCATCTTGGGGGGTCGTCGTTGCGGCTCCGTTGCAGCCTCCCAGGTCTTCGGTGTCTCTACGCTACATCGGCTCTTCGGCTGCATGGTGGGCTCCACCTCCTATGTCGCCATCGCCTCTGGTCACACCCAAGGTGCTGTCTGGGTGCCTTCCTCCATGGCTCCTCCCCCCGGCCATGGATCTCAGTTCTGACTGACGCCTGGGTCATCACCTGGCTGTCCCCGTTCAAGACTATTCATTAGATCACACCACTAGTACCACCCTCAACTTTCCCTTTGATCCCTCTCCTGGACTTTCGTTGTCCACCTGTCCTCCTCCATTTATCTGCCGTTGCAAGACCACACCTTTCCAGGAGGAGGCATAAGGCTTGTTCGACTTGAACCGGCGCTGCACAGACCGATCGGTGAATGACATCAAAGTACCACGAGGCGAATAGAAAGTAGACGGCTCCTTATGCTTTTGAATTGCTCTCGCAGTACTTTGATGTCATAAACCGATCGGTCTGCGCAGCGCCGGTTCAAGTCGAACAAGCCTATAACGTCACAGTCACATCAGTTTGGACTTTGTTTTTGTTCTTACCATTTCCCCTGCCTTGTTTGTTGTCATAGTTACAGATTTGATTTCGACACTCAAGCGTGTCTAATTACCCTTGTTTGCCGGTGTATTTAATTTCCCTTGTTTCTGTTCTTCCCTGTCGAGTCTCGTCTGTTGTATGATTGTGTTGGTTTGCTGTTCTCCTTGTATGGATTTACCTGTGGATTAATTAAAAGACTGCCTACTACCTTCATTTTTGTGTTCGTGTGCGTTAACATAACTCAACCCATGACAATAGCTTGCTGGGAAGTCAAAACGCATTATGCATAAAAATAATTTTATTATACGATTCTTATCAAAAACTGTTTAAGAGAAGGGAAAAAAGAAAATACATCAATGTCTATGCATGTTTTGTTTTTTTTGTTTTTTTTTAAGCTTGAAATTGCAAGCAAAACATCAACTAACTTTTGAAAGAAAAGAATGCTAAGTTCTTAAGTGGAATATGACTCTAACAGTGCTGCTCTCTAAAGTTGTTTTGATTTATGTCAAGGTTGCGCAGTCTTTCAACCATAAGACCTGTTTGTTCTCTGATCTTTTTTTTGCTTCTTTTTTTGCAACACTGGCAATAGGAGAAGGACTGTGTTGCTCAGCAGGAGAACATTCTGCATGCAGTGGTGCCAAGAGACACCAGGTTTATGTAACATTCAATTTGAATCAATATTCTTCCCTACTGGTATTTTTGCAGAGGATCACTCAATTGCTATTGCTCTTTTAAAAGATCTACAGATTTCAATTCAACATATATTCTTCAATTAACAACAGCTAAGTTAAAGAATCACAAATGAACTCAACAAGAATATAGCAGAACATACTAACCTGGAAGCCAATAGAGGACACCAAAAACCCAATTTTCCCATTTTCAGCAGAAAATGGACAAACCCTGGCAGACAGCAAACAGTTGGGGAAGGAAGTCCCATCAGTGTGATTAAACTGTAGACCCACAGAAGTAGATAGCAGTAAAATAAAATAGCTGATAGCTTGATGCAGCAGAACTCAAAGGAAACATCCCACGGACCCTGTAGGTACTGTGATCAAAGTTATTTCTTTTTTTCTGAAAATTCTGTAGTGGATTGAACTTGGCAATCCATTGTAGACACAAATTAAATTTAGTTCTAATGGCATTTCTGGGTGTCATCAGTCCTTCCCAGCACATAAAGGTCATACAGGTGGCTCATCCCTCACAGCAGAGAAATGGACCATGTCAGCAGGGATGACTCCAGGCCATTCCTTCTATACACACTGCTATACTAGTTTGGTTCGGAGGCAATGAGCAAACTTGCTCAGAGGCAAGAGATGATGATAGCTACTACAGTCTCTGGTTAAATGTCAGAGACAGTTCAGTCTCTATAGAGCAAAATTCCCATCAATTTTTTTTCATTGAAATATTGATTTTGAACAATTCCATAGAAACCACTAGCTCCAGGGTTATTAATAGCCTGAAGTGACCATGTACTCCTATGAAGCATTCACTGAATTCAATGACTCTTCCTAGACTCTAAAGCAGTGTTTCTCAATTGGTGGGCCACAAGATCATTTTGAGTGGGTCGCAGAGTGTGTAGTCAAAGAAATAACAATGACAACAAAAAATGTAATTCTACATGTTCTTCTGATGCAAGACTTTTATTTTGAAAGACATGCATGAACACTGTTGGGTCTTCTATCAGACGCAGTTTAAGTAAAATGTATTTGAGAAAACCGCTTTGTCCTGATTCAGTATCAGGTGTGGTTCAGGCTTGACATGTCAGTGTCATTATTCTAACGTTATTTTCATAACTTGTAAAAAGTCTCTCACCTTTGCTTTTTTTTATTTATTTTTAATTGTGGTATATCACTTCACTATATATAAAAGCATGCAACGTCATAGTTACATTGTCAATTAGTAAGTCATGCAATTATCAAAATGTATCCCTCGGTTCCACAGACAAGGCTTAAGCCTAGTTCCTGATTAAAATGCATGCTTGAGCTGTTTAAACTAAAAGCAACTTGCACTGACCTATCTTAATATAGTGCCATTGTTTTGTCTAAAGATGCACATCAGTAATTTATTTTTATTTATTTTTTTGTTCTAAGGCATGTTTATACTGTAAAAGCTACTCAAATGTTCTAATTGAACTAAGGCCTAATTCTGGCTTAATCTAATCCTTGTCTGTGAAACCAGTCCTATACCAATATAGTGGTTGGTGGTACATCGTGTATTAACTGGAAAGGATTTGCATGTTTATTTTAATCAAGATCAGTGTCCATATATTTTATTTAAAGTTAATGTTAGACTTGTGTATTTACCATAGTAAATGTAGCTTTTGTAACCTTGACCCAAAATACCACTTCTATTTTCACTTTGTGTTATTTTTGATATTTTTGATGATTGTGGTGTACATACACCACAATCATCAAAAATATAAAAAATAACACAAAGTGAAAATAGAAGTGGTATTTTGGGTATATATATATATATATATATATATATATATATATATATATATATATATATATATATATATATATATATATATATACATATATATATACATATATATACATATACATATTCCCTCGCTCAGTCGTTTCAATTGTTCTGGATGAATATTGTTGGAGTTACAGTAAAAAAATATATTTAAAAAATATATTCAAATAGAAAACAGTTATTTTAAATTGTAATAATATTTCGCAATATTACTGTTTTTAAATAAATGCAGCCTTGGTGAACATAAGAGACTTCTTTCGAAAACCACAAACTTTTGAGTGGTATGTATTGAAACATGTACAGTATAAGAAGTGAAAAAGAGCTTACAGTAGCTGTCAGAGTCCTAGAGCCGAACTATTTCAGTAACATCTGGACGAAACTGGGTCAAAAACACGTGTAGCTGAATCTGAAGCATCTCAAAGAATAGTACGTGGTGCTGAATCAATGTGGGCCAGTGCAGGAATGTGTCAACACGTCATTGCGCAGTATGATATGAAATACCTTTGAGATTTATAGTTGTCAGCTATGAGGGATTGTAGGGATTTAAGCTAGTCCATAGGGTACTAATTAAGACCTGAACAGACATTCATGAGTTATGAATGCAGTCAAGTCTAATTTAATGGAAAGTGAAGGTGTAAATTTGTGAGAACAATAGCGGGAAACATGCTTAAACCTCTCAGTCATATCGGTTCCTCAAAGTAAAGGGTTTGCAGCAAGTAGCACTTACTTATCAGCAATTACTTAATTGCAATTACCTAATCAGATTCTGGTATTTGTTCATTTACTTTCGATCAATTTTATTAATTCATTATCAAGATTGATTCAATTATGTCAGCAGCCAGCTGGCAAACACTTTCTGCAGATACAGCATCCCTCAGTAATCAGCAGCTTGAATGTGCACTTTTTGTTTGAAGCCAAATGTAGGATTCACTCAACTGTGACACTTCCATGTCAAGCTGTTTAGAAGAGCAAGAGCATTAATGGAAGTGCACTTTTCACCATGTAGGTTGGAAGCTGGAAGTCGGGCATGATTCTGTGTTCAGGACTCACTCAGAAAAAAGTTTCCCCCCCTCTTGCTGGCATAGATAGATAGATAGATAGATAGATAGATAGATAGATAGATAGATAGATAGATAGATAGATAGATAGATAGATAGATAGATAGATAGATAGATAGATAGATAGATAGATAGATAGATAGATAGATAGATAGATAGATAGATATTTACAAGACAAATATTTTTCATTACGTCAGTAAATATTTTTCTTTACTTATTTATTCACTTTTTAAATTCCATTTATTATTAATAGATAAATAATTAAATTTCTTTATCTATTTTGTTTTTTTACTTTTAATGTGCTTTTATTTATTTTCACAATACAATATATGTATTTATTGTATATCATATTTAGCAATGTATTTTTTAATTGCTGGAAAAATAAAATAATTGCATTAAAATAATGGGAAAAAAAGTCAATTTTTATTCAAAAAGTTTTGTTTTTAACAAAGAGAATTTTACAGAAATACATTTGTGACAAAACAGAAATGATACATGTACATAATGCACATTTCAATCTGACAGCATGAGATCACCAAAGTTGATCTCCAACATTTATGTAGCATAGCGAGATACTATATACATTTTATTGTGCAGTTTATTTATCAATGACATGTAGGGCCAGATTTACTAAACAGGGCAAATTAGTGTGTGAGCGCAGTTCCAAAATATGGGAGTAGAAGGTTGTGCGCATGATCTACTGACGCAGCCGGATCATTTCCATAATGACCAACGCAATCTACCAGGAGCAGCTCAAATTAGCGTCCGGTTTAAGACAGGGGCGGAAAATAATGGTGCTAATACCAGTAAAAGACGAGCGCAAACCTTAGTAAATCACCTTGCGTGATTCAGTGAAATACTCTCCTCCCATAAATTTTGCGTCTGAAAGGGAAACTCCTACAAATGCATATGCAATAAACTCAGCCGCAAAAATAACCCTGTCTAGCCATCAGAGCTGTAAGAGCAGATGCATGAGCTGTACAAGTATTTGAAAGCATGTAGAAAATCCTCTGAGCTTTGGGTCCAAGATAATGGAGAAATAAATCATGCTTACGGGTGTCTGGCGAGCCATGTATCTCAGCTACAACACTGATAGATCATTGTCAATGTTCTTATGTTCTTTATTGAAATCGCATGCTCACCTGGGCGCTGTACTATACATCTCAATATGTCTTTACTACATAGATGTATCTGACTCAATCTATATTCTACTGGGAAATTACTAGGTACTATTAAATCAAGTTACAGCACATGAACACATGGATAGAAAAAGGTGATGATAGACAGCTCAGCGTGTTCACTGACATTTGTATACCCTTTCTGCATCTTTTTTTTGCAAATGAATGAGCAACAGTGTTTTTTGTTTGTCTTCACAGTATTTATGAACACTGCTATTCCCATTGCAGCGGTTCTCGTTGTAAGTATACAGCATTCAGTCTGATATCTGTTCATACTGAAAGTGTAAACACGGCAGATGAAAAGATCACGTTTGTTTCAGACGTTCGTGGCTCATGTGCATCTGTCGGATGATGCGGACCTGTCCCCCGCCGTGGCCTTCGCCTCCCTCTCGCTCTTCCATATCCTGGTCACTCCTCTCTTCCTGCTGTCCAGTGTCGTGCGCTCCACCGTCAAAGCCCTGGTCAGGTCAGTTGCATGCTATTGATACAGGGTGAGATAAATAAAATGAAAAATTACATGAAAATTAAAAGCCGCCACAGTAGGTTTTGAAAAAAGATCCTTTAATCCTGTAAACTCTGCAGATTTTTTTTTAATAATAGTTACTTAAAAAAAAAAAAAGTTTATTGAACCTTTAGACAACATAAAAAAAAAGGTTTGAATATGTGTTTTTTTTTCTCCAGTTGTTGAGTATCATATTTGATACGTCAGGCTTTTATGATTTATAAAGTATGGTATAGTGAGAATACATAGCCAGCTCACTCTCGAGGAGAAAAAAACACCTACATTTTATTTTTTTTAAATATGCAATTTGGTGCTGTCTCTGATATCTATGTGGCTGAAATTCTTATAGCTTGTCATGTAAATCAATGAGATCTTTAAAACTGTATACAGATTACTTACATAAAATGCATATAAATATCAGTTGTCACTCTATATCTCCCAATAACAATACTATATGTCTTAGTAGGATGATATTTAAATGCTTAGTTTTATGATCAAATCTCTTTAGTTTCAAAACATTTACAATAATGCAATGATGAGATGAACATATAAACATTCCTCAAAAATCATATGTATCATATTTGATACTCATATTTCACCATTATTATTATTATTTTAAAATTGTGTATGGATAATCAAGTAAACCTAAGTTGCTTCATCTTGAAATATTACTAACAATTTTACATTTATTCTTATGTTTACATTATAAAAATCAGTAAAGATTTCACAGCAAAAAAACACGTGAACCACAAGCATAATTCTACGTTTGTAGAATTATGCTAAAAGGCCTTTTACTTGCTAAAAATTATAAACTATCAATCAGATAACAGAAGGTATGCATTAGATTGTGTACAACAGGTTTTTGAGCAGTTTTGATCATTTAGAAGCCTTAGAAACGTGTGTATCAAGTAGGCTTTATAGGGTTTAACATACAAATAATTATTGATATTCTCCTTTTTTTATAACAGACTCTTTCTGCTGAACCAATTATAGTACAATTTACTGCTTCATTTCTGTGCGGTGTTGTGCGATAGCAAATCTGATATACAGCCCACGACATGGGTTCAGGTTTTACAGGTTTTAATTAACCACCCAGGAATATAATGAATTGTTTCTGTGTGATTCTGGTGTCAATGTGTGTAAATCACTTCAGATCGGCCGTGCGCTGTGTGCGCTTTCCTTTCTCGTCGCCGATAGACTCTCCTTTGAAGATGGAAATGTGTGTCTGTCTGTGTGCCTCAGATTTAATTTCATCAACCCAATGATGTGGAACACATTTTAGAAAGTGCAGGCTGTATATTTAGTGTACAAATCATAAATCAGTGCTGTCTGGATAAATGGGCCATATGTGCCACCGGTCTCAATATATGACTTGGCACCAGAGGGAAAATGACTTGCCCGCTAGTGATCAACATTTTTTTTTACGATAGCGCATCAGCTGTTTCCAGTTTCTTTTCTACTTTATCTACTTGCAACAATACTTTCTAGTCTAGAAAATAAAATGCACCTGTCTGAGGTCTCCAAGTCTTGTTTCTCTCAGGATTTATTTCCAGCATGTTGGATCGTGGTGATAATATTTGTGGAATAGTGGAATTGACTGGCACACAATAGGCAGTGCAGATTTTCTCTCAAAAAAATTATTCTCTTTTAGTAAATAGAACTGTTCGTTAAACAGAAGTAAACGCTTTGGAAGGGTTATTTTCTAGGAAGGGTGATAGTCATCTCAGAACGTCACTTATTTCTTAATATGTGAACAAATAATTGCCAAACTTGACAGTTGATGTGACTGAATACTGCATTGTTTTCTTTTGGCCAGTGTTCAGAAGCTCAGCGAGTTTTTCTCCTGTGATGAGATTGGAAGTGAACAGGAGCCCAGAGCAACTATCCTACTCAATTCAACCAATCACAACAAGTATCAAGCACTGGTAAGTCAAGGCAGTTCACCATAAAAGCACCATGACACAAAAGCTTGTGTAATAAATAGATAAATATTAGTTGGTTGGTTGGTTAATGAAAATGTGACTAAAATGTGTTGCATTCTTGATGTGAATAATATAAATGATTATTAAATAAATAATAAATTAAATTATTTGTAATTAAATAAAATATTTACCAATAAATAAATGTGTGTTTTTATTTAATAAATAAATTAAAATGAATAGGTAGGTTGGTAGGTAGATAGATGATAGATAGATAGATAGATAGATAGATAGATAGATAGATAGATAGATAGATAGATAGATAGATAGATAGATAGATAGATAGATAGATAGATAGATAGATAGATAGATAGATAGATAGATAGATAGATAGATAGATGGATAGATCCATAGATCCATAGATCCATAGAAATCCATTATTTTGATTGAAAGTAAAATATTTTCTTGTTGTGAATAGGCCTTGAAGCTTATGCTGCCACACTTTCAGTAATCCAGCCATATGACTATGACTATACATTATTTATGTTTGTAATATCACAATCCTGGTAGGCCTGGAGAGGTTATCAGTGTTGAAGAAGATGTTCATGCTGAGCCTTATTAGATATGTTGTTTTTCTCACCTCTGTAAAGCCTCTGAAGGTGGTGAACCGTAAGCACCCAGTCAGAGAGGGCTGGAACAGCTATGCCCTTCAGAGCGAGCAAGAGGACGAGCCGCTGGCTGTGGAGGATGAAGATACCTGCATCAAGGTGAGAGATGGGTTATTTCTGCACTCAGGCAGTAAACAAGAATTTCAACTATGTGAAGAGCCCTTTGAGAATAGGAATAACTGTCAGTCTCCGTTACGTCCATTCTAGATAACAAGTGGATATTTCAGCTGGACTGATGGAACCGCAACGTTGTCCAATGTGGATATTAAGATTCCTTTTGGTAAGTCCTATCAAAAATAAATCTACATGTGCTGGCAATGTTGAGCCATGGCACTCATGTGGCTTTGAATCTGGCTTGTGCTATCACCTGATCTACTAAATGAAAATTCGACATTCTAAACTCATATGGAACATTATAGAAGACATTTTGAATAATGTGCAGGCTGCTCTTTTACAAGAAAAAAATTGATGATTGCTTAAGCTCCAAAAGGACATGAAGTATCATAAAAGTAGTCCACAATATACAATATATTCCAAGGTTTCTAAAGCCAAGTGATACTTTTTTGTGTGGAAAAGAATGAAATTTAAACTTTTTTTTTTGTGTAAAACTATCCCCTTCACCACATAATCTTCAGTTTCAGTTTGACACACAGATGTGTTTTGTTGCTCCATGAAATCCACGTTTCTTGATTCTTGATTCGTTCTCTCTGCAGGCCAGTTAACTATGATAGTGGGCCAGGTGGGTTGTGGGAAATCATCCCTGCTGCTGGCTGCGCTCGGCGAGATGCAGAAGATCTCTGGCACAGTTATATGGAACAGGTGAGAACTTCTGGAGCGCTCGACAGTGTTGGAGACTAAAGGCCCATTCACACCAAGGACGTTACCTATAACGATAACTATAAAGTTGTAATAATCATTCTAATTCTATGATAATAGAGAAGTCCACACCGCAATGACACAGAGAAACGTATGCATATGCTTAATGCATACTAAAAAATTCTTTAAAAAAAAGGTTCTTAGGAGATCTCTTATGAACTTTTTTATCATTATTATTATTTAATTAGTTTTTATTTGTTCATTTTTTTTTTTTTTTTTTTTTTTTATTAATTTTATTTTAAGTTTTATGTATTTCTATTTAGCTTTATTTTTATTTTAGTTTTTCATTTTAGAACTATTTTAAGTTTTTTCATCTAGTATTTAGATTTTAGTTTAGTTTAGCTTTATTTAAATTAACAACACAATTTTAATGCATTTGCTATTTAAACAACGTGGCGCAGGACGTGAAAATGATAACTACGTCGGGCTGAAACTAGCAATAAACACTTGCGTCGCGTCGCGCCTGGCGCTGCATTGTGCCGAGTGTGTGATAGGGCCCCAAGTGTCACAATATAATTATCACTAAGGTTTATTTCCTTCCCCCATGTCTTTCCTGGTTTAACACTGGGTTGGGATTTGGCAGATTGAATAAAAGATGGGAATTGAAAAGCTCTAATCGATGACCGAACTGGTCACCCTAATTTCCTTCCCCTGGTTGAATCCCATTTGCGATGAGAGCTCTTTGAATCAGTGCGCACACGGAGAGCACTGTGTGCTGAGAATAAAATGTAATGAGTAATGCCTTTCATTTACAGCTTGAAATTGCTTTAATGGTGTTGTGGATGTTTTGGGGATTGGTAATTCCTGGAGTCGCTATTATATAAAGAAATTTTTTGATAAGGGTCTGTTTAGTGCAGTTCTGTTTTGTATGCTTATATAACTCTATTATCCTCAATCTCTAGGTAATATAAAAGTTTTTTTGTCGTGCTACCAGCTCTTGTTAACTTTTCAAAGAAGTTCTGAACTCATGTGGCTGTTCAGTTCCAGGCTTGTGTAAGACGCAGCAAGAGCCTATAAAGGAAAAATTGGACTGCTGCTGGTATTGATTCCCAATTTTGAGAGCCAAAATTTTTATTGGGATCACTGGACCCACAAAGAATCAATTGTGGGTGTGATGATTTATGCGAGTCATCATGAGGAATCACATTTACTTGATATTTTGACAATGTTTAATGTACTATGAAAACAAGCTCTTTCAGAATTCAAAACTTCCTAGCCAGGCAAGAAAAAAGGAGCATTTTTTGGAAATAAGATTCAAATAGGGGCCTAATTCAATAATAATAATAATAATAATAATAAACAATCTTAAGGAAACAATTCTTAAAAAAAAAAGGTTCTTAGGAGATCTCTTATGAACCTTTTTATCATTATTATTATTTGTTAATTAGTTTTTATTTTTATTACATTTTTATTTTTTATTAATTTTATTTTAAGTTTGATGTATTTCTATTTATCTTTATTTTTATTTAGTCATTTTAGAACTATTTTTAGTTTTTCATCTAGTATTTAGATTTTATTTTATTTTAGCTTTATTTAAATTAACAATTAATTGATATAGTTTTATTTAATACACGAACACATACACACACACATATATATAAAACTGGTATGTATGTATGTATATATATATATACATATGTTGTAATCCTTAATTTTATTAAACATTTTACCTTTTGGGATTTAAGTGTGAGGCTAGCCTTGCGTCGAGAGATTATTTAAATACTTCTTACATTTTAATACCATTCTTAGGAACTTTTTGGGGGAATGCAAAGTATAAAAGTCAGTTAAATTATAAAGAGTAGTTTTAAAGAATTACATTCTTAAGATTGTTTCTGTTACATTTTAAGCAGTTCAAGACCTTGGTGAATCCGACCTCTGAACTTTAAGTTTATACTGATGCATCACATGACCCTAAGTATCAAACATTGATGCAACTGGCCAATCACACACAAGCTGGACTTTTCACCAATGTGATCCCAGTGAAACAATCCCTGATCACCTCAAAAAGGTCTTGAATCAAAGGTCACTTTAAAAAAAAAAAGGCAAAAATATGTTACTGCATCCTACAATGCCTCAAATGTCAGTAGATCAAGGGTAACAAGGCCATTTCAGAAATACATCAACATTACAGCGCCAGAAATATGTCACACACCTGACCTTGGGTCAAACAGAGGCTGCGATGTACCCATCCACCGCCATATCAAGCCCTCTCCACAAATGAGTCACCTGTTCTTCAGCCTGTGCTGTCCTACAGGCTATTCATGATTACAATGTTGATTTGGGGCTTGTGTTTCGATGTTCGCACACCCTTTTATGAGACACATCCTGGGTCAAGCACAACACAGATGAGCGTTTGTTCAAGTGCCAGTCCTCCCTGGCAACAGCCAAGCAATTGAGCCCAAATCAAAGGGCCTACTTAAGATAACAATGGGATTAGACAGACAATGTGGAACCACTTAAAGTAGTTTAGATTAAAATATGAAATATAAATAACCCTGTAGAATAGATGCATCAATAGGATAGAAGCAGTCAATGAAATGAAATGGGTCCGTCAGTGAAAGGTTGCCCATTTGAGCTGCCTGAATCAAATTATCCCCTCTTTAAATGAGTTAAACCTAAATAATGACATCTATTGTAATGGCAAAGACATTTGAAAGGAACTCTAGCGCCCCTTGAGTACCGAGGCTTGTTAATGAGTACGCAATGCATTGGCCAAGCATTTTTCTACATGCACAATGACAAATAAGATTAATTATCCACGTGCGATATTTGAGAACACTATGAGAATCATCTCCGTTATTCAGATGGTTTACATTGTATGTGTGCCCAGTATGGCTAGGCTAGCTGAGGGTGAAGCTTATGTTTTCTAAAGATAGACTACAAAGCCTTATGGCACAAAATATCTCCTTGAACAGTCGTCAACTCTTCGAGTCTTGAAAAGCCAATGTTTATACAAACAGTAAAATGACTGCGTTGACTGGGTGTTGTCTAATTGTTGTCTAAAGGAAATGGTTTTTACGTGTTAATGTTCATGCTGGGTTCGACATCTTTTGGCTGATGATCAGAGAGTATCAGGCGCTGTGACAAGAAAAGCTCTCTTTTATCTGAACCGTTTATCACACAAATGTCCACATAAATGACTCTCAAAGCTTCTGATCTCAACATGTCATGTCCTAAACATCAGAAATACGACTTTGCGGAAAGTATAGATAAGCTAAATAGTCTTTGATCCCTGACAGTTGTTGTCTGTAAACATTTATTGTTTTTGTTTTTATTTTTAGTAAACTATTTTGCTTTGTATTAAAGAGATCACAGACAGATTACTCTACACGCTAATAATTATGTTTTTAACAGCTAAAGAACACACGATTGCAGAATTTTCTGTATTGTTTAAGTTTGTTTCTCACAAACAAGGCCACAAGAGTATCAACATCTCTTTTTATCTCGATCATTTATCAAACAACTGTTATCTGCACAAATAATGACTTTAAAACCGCCATAAATGTCAACATGTCCTATACACAAGTCTGTGACACACATTGTGATCATTATTTTAGAAGTAAATCAACAAGCAAATTTCTATTTAATTACATTTTTTCCAGACTTTTTTTTCCGTAAACACGATTATATAATGTTTAATATTTAATGCAATATTTAAATATAAAAAAAGAAGAAGATTTTTTCATAAATAATTCAAGGTTCTATAATTTTCTGTATTATTAAAGTTTGTTAAATTACGATATTGACAGTTGACAGTGAAACTGCTCTTAAAAAAAAAGAAGAAGAAAAAAAATAAATGAAAAACAGATGAAGAGGTTGGGGGTCATTTGGGGTTTTTTATGAATGCACTTGCAGGGGCCCCTTGAAAGTTTTGCTTAGGGCCCCCAGAAGTCTAGGACTGGCACTGTTTGGCACCTCTACAAATGCTATGTCATGATTTAAAAAAATTCAGTAATTATATATTGCCACACAGTGGCTAATTACATCTCAGTATGGTGTGTAAAAAAATCACTTTCCTGGACCCACGTACGTCATCTGCTTTCTTCAGTTGTCCATCATGTGGATTGACAGTTTACAATACATTACCATTAAAACAATGACTAAGAAGATATAAAGAAGGTGAAAATATTCAAAACACGTTGCATAAGACTTCAGCCTCTTAAATTGACATGTTGAGTCCTAGATTAACTACAAAGCCCACATGGGAAAACATTAAAGAGTACTCTATATTATGGCTTTAAATGTGCCTTAGTATTTTCTTTCTTTTTCTTTTTTCCAGTTTTGAAAGGACAGAGCATAAGAGCTACAAATGCAGCTGATGCCTTCAGGAAGCAGAAAAGCTCTTATTTATATTCCTGTTGACTTTTCAAGGACATTTTGTTTGTTTGTTTGGCCGCAGAGCTATAGCAGTGGCACTTTACAGATTTTATTTTGCCCGCCATTGTATCTTGCCTTTCAGAATCCTTGCAATATTAATACGCCATGTTTATCATTCACTGGAATCTCTTAGAAATGTACAATAGCAATTAAATAATTGCTCTGATTTCATGTTCACAGTCCTTGACTGTTTTTTTATTAATTTTTTTAGTGATTATTTTTCAGAACAGTTTATCACAATCTATTCACATCACCATCTTTGTCATGTTCATTTCTCCTCCTTGAGTTATTAATTTTCTGTGTATTATTTTGCAGACTGCCCACTCTGGATGGAGATGGAAGTGAAAGGTAGGTTCTGTTTTATTACAAAGCTGCAAAACACAAGCACAACCATTTATCCCATCCCACAGAGAGCCTGTTAATTATTGTGTACACACGATGAGGGTGTGTGGATGTGTCCCGTCCTGCTGTGCAGCGCTGATCCTTTTCTCTGTGGTTTGTTGGCTTGGCAAAATCCCTCGGCTTTGCTCTTCTGTTCTCTGTACTTCCTCAGTTACCCTCAGCTACAATTATGAGGTCTTTGTAATTTTACGATTCATAATATATAATAATAAATCTGCCATTATTGTAGCTGTACATTTATTACTGTCGTTTTTGATGCAAAGCTTGTTTGAAATGGTATGCCGCAAATTATGTGGCATTATTTTGGCTAAAATCTTAGACTTATTCTTCATGGCAATACCAGAATGCACTACATTGAAAAAGTGTAGAAAGCATTGCATAGAAAGCATAGAAAGATGAACATAGTCCTTATTAAAATAGATATACAGTATTTGTGTGTTATGTATGTAGTTTGTGCATATATTCTTGAATATTTAGAATTATTCACTTATGAGGTTCCAAATAAGTTAGGAATACTGCCTTGCTGCGTATATAAAAATGATTGAAAATGATTGTCTGCATGTGCAGCTGAAATTTACGGAGCTCCTAAAGGGACATGGTGTTGGGAAAAAAATTATATGGAAGGAAAAAAATTTATTTCAATGCTTTTGCTCGCAAAACTTTTGTGCTGCTAGAGAAACATTGCACTCTTTCTTTAAAAGTTTTGCGATGCCTGTTGTTGTTGTTGTTTTTGTGAGTGAATGCAAAACTGATGATGAAAAAAATATAGGGTGGGAGGAAGAACTATATTTCAGTGCATTTGCGAGCGAAATCAATGTTTTTTGGGGGGATGCAGCACCCCCAAATGAATGCAACAGAGCAAAAGTTTTGCAAATGAATGCAAAGTTTCTCGGGGAATGCAAATATTTTGCAAGAGAACACATTTTTCTTTCAGTCGGTCACGTTCGATTTACGTCTCCGTTCCATACATTACATACATAACCAAGTAATGAGTATGTATGTAATTACATACATAACCGAGAGGTTGCTTGGGGAATTCACAACTTTTGAGAGAGAACACAAATTTTTGCAAGCAAATGCACAACTATTGGGGAGCGCAAAACTTTTGTGAGATAACATCTTTGCAAGCAAAAGCAAAGTTTCTTGGGGGAACGCAGCATGTTTACAAAACAAAGCAAAAGATTTTTTATTTTTATTTATTTTTTTATTAAGGACCATGTACAATTTCCAACATAAATGTTACCATTTGATGCATTGTACCAGAGTTAGCCATAGGCTAATTTACATCTGCAGTCCATTCAAAAACAAAAAACATACAAATTACACTCAACCCACCCCCCGCCCCCCATTAGCTAATATGCTAACATTAGAATGAACTGAGCATTAATAGAAGGGGACACAATTATGGGAAAAATACAAGATGGAGGTACAAATTTCAATGCTTTTGCATTTTGCAAATGAATGCAAAATTATTGGGGGGTGCAAAACTTTTGCGAGAACACATTTTTGCCAGCGAAAGTTTCTTGGGGAATGTGAAAAAAATGCAAAAGCATTGAAATTTGTACCTCCATCTTGTATTTTTCCCATAATTGTGTCCCCTTCTATTAATGCTCAGTTCATTCTAATGTTAGCATATTAGCTAATCTAACAAGTCGATAGCTGTGTATCAAAACCTCAAGCTATTAATATATTTCAGTCTAGTCAGGGTGCTCACTAGGTTTTGAGACGGTTGTTGTTTTGGCCACTTTTTATATGGTAAGCGGAGCAAGGACCGAAAATGATGAGAAAACCAGATTGGGAAATGACGCCAACTGGATATGTGTGGCTTGTATGTGCGCTACATGTTAGCATTTACACTTACCGCTAAGCCATGACTCCAACAGAGACAGCTGTAGTTTTAATGGTTCTCTTATCTACCGTAATGGGCGGACTCATTTGGTTTGTCTGTTAAATACACAAACTCTGTAGGGAATAGCTATTAAAAAGCATTTTCCTTTAAAGTTGACAGTTGGTTCTGGTGATAAAATGTACTAGCGTCCCCCTGTTCATCAATAAAACAACACGCGCTGTCACAGTGTGTGAATGTGGGTGTGTGAGAGTGTGTAGGTGTCTGTCCTTTTCTTGGCAATTGAGCTGGAATGGCAAGCCAAGAATAGACGTCTCTCATTACTGTTGTTGGCAGCACTCAGTATGTCATACATTACAAAGCCAAGGTGTATTATTACCGGACATGAGACATCTGTTATTTCATTTAATTCACTGAAATGAAAAAGAAATTTGGATACTTCAAAAAACGCCACATGGTTTATTTAAAAAAAAGTGTTGTTTCCTAACTACAAGCCTTCTTTATGGCCAGTTTTTTCCAATAAAGCTTGACAACCAATTACAATCCATTCTTGTCACAGCTCAAATAGAAAATGAATATGTTTGGAATGGAATACTAGCATTATGCATACTGTGCAGAATACACTCTGTATGTGTTTACTATTTAAAAATGTATGTGAAACAGTATGCATTATGCAATAGGAAGCATTTTAAACTGTATATTCATTTTAAGCTCCGTATATTCATGATGTTGGTCCACCAGTAAATAAACATTGAAATGCTGCTGGGTTGGTTTTCATGTCAGAACAAAATTTTGTATTCAGTTTTGTGTAAAAAGTTATTTAAAAAAAAGTTGATTTTGCTGATCAATTAATTTTATTTGAAATAGAAGGTTAAGCAATAAGCACAGTGTATTTCACAGTATTACATGCAGTGCACTTTGTTATAACACAGTTATAGTGCACAGTGTGCAGTGTGCAGAATAGTGTGCGATTTCAAACATAGCCTAGAATCGTTTTCAGATATAATTATGCAACTCTCCATATAAATACTCCTATAAAACATGGTATTTTTCTGCTTTCTACATGTTCTCAAGGACAACATGACATTACAAAGCCCAAATGCTCAATAGACAAATCCATGAAGAGTCTTTCTCCCTGCACTCATCCCTGTATAAACGTTCATTGGGTCAGCTGCACTGCATTGCGATTCCCCCATACATGATTACACAGCACTTCTTCATCCTCCTATTACATGGCATCAGCAGCAGTGCTTCATGTCTAATGTGAAGCCCGGTGGTGCTGAGAGAGATGTACGGCAGAGGTCACTGTGATCTGCTCGGCAATGATTGTGTGCGTAAATGTCTTTTTATGATGCTTTAGGGGAGTCTCTTAAAGTGGTATTTATGTATTTGTGTTTTTTTAGCCCCACAGATGCAGCTGCAGAGGAGGATATCAGGTGTGTAAACAAGCACACACACACACACACACACACACACACACACACACACACACACACACACACACACACACACACACACACACACACGCACACACACACACACACACACTCGGTTTCACTGTGTTGGTGGGGACTATTCTATTCCCTAACCATAAATCTACAGAAAACGGTCTGTTTTTTACATAAAAAAGTAGTACAGTATATTAATTAATACATTTACCTTATGTAGGCTATTTCAGGTTTTACTATCTTTGTGGAGACATTTGGTCCCCACAATTTAATATAAACCTGTGTACACACACACACACACACACACACACACACGCACACACACACACACACACTATATGCCACTTGAGACTATATACTTTGTGTATAATTTTTATGCAAACATCAAAAAACAAAGCAATCAGAAAGGTTCATGTTTTACCTTAGGACATGGATACTGACATCTAACTGTTTGTTAGGGCACACAGTACATTTTAAAGGAACCGTTCACAAATGATCATTTTAACTCATGTCGTTCCAAACTTATATACTGACATGTAAGGAAAAAAATTATATCATGGCCACTAATTTTTGGTCACACAGTTTGACTTCCTAATATGTCAGCCCGTTTCACTAATTCTATCCCTCATTTTCAAGGTAGGGTAGGCAATTTCTGAGAGGCTAGCAATAGCAAGCTAGCATTGAAAGCATAAGATCCCACCCTCCATTCAGAGTGTCTACAAAGCCACGTCTCCTTCAAAACACATAAACGCGCACAATTAAAGCACGTTAACGTTATCGCTCACGTTAAATTACCTCATGTCTCAAAGCATGTAACATTACAATAATTATGAACATAAACAACTTAGAAAGCTCTTACTTGTACCACCTGACTTCTGCAGATTCATTTCGACGTTGATGTTGAGATAGAAACGCAAAATTAGTTCTCTTGTTTTACAATTTGTGGCCACATTGTAATAATTCATTCCCATGTTTTAGTTTAATCAAAACAAGGGAACAAACTTAATTTACTTGATTTACTTAATTTAACGGATTAATAAGTCGTGGAAAAGAATTCTTAATAAGTGGCCATAATTCAACTAAAACGAGAGAATTAATTAATTTGTGGCGATGTCCACATGCCGTGTGCAGGGCTCTGCATTTAATATGTAACAAGCCAAATTTTACAGTATTTTATTGTTAACAAAAACAAAAACTGAAATAAAAATAAATTAAAGCTAGAAATGTATATAAAAATCACAAAAGTACATGACAAAATTAATAAAACTTAAAATAAATCTAAAATTAAAACTATATAAGTAAAAGCTAATTCAAAATATTAATAAATACTGACACTAATATAACATACTTTAATATAAATAACACTAGAATAACCTAATAATCCTAATAATCACCACACCAAATAACAGTTCATAGTGACCAGCAATAATAAAAAAAATACATAAATCCCATAAAAGTTACTACTTTTGTGCCATATTTAAGCTTTGTGTAAGTAGAAGATGAAATTTAAGATGTTATTTACTAAAAAAAAATATGGTACCTATGGTGCAGGTTGAGCTTGACTTGAGATCTAGAGTTCATGCCATGGGTTTATAAACAGCATTCGGGTTTGGAACAATATGAGGTAAATTATGACAGAATAATATTTTTTTTGGTGACCTTTAAATTATAATTCTTAGTGTAGATTTAAAAAAAAAAAAAAAAGCTTGAACAAGCCTTTCTTTTATATTTAAGAGCAACATTGGTGTTGTGAAGGAGATCACTGATGTTATGGCAACCCCTCTGACAGGAAAAGAGGTGCTGTGGCATACGCTTCCCAGAAGCCCTGGCTCCTAAACACCACACTAGCGGAGAACATCACTTTTGAGATGCCTCTAATAAAGCAAAGGTAAATGAACTTCATGTACTTTCTGCCCACACAATAATATTACAAAAACGCCACCATATGCCGACTGGGTACAACATTTGTGCCAAATGTGCCTTCCACACCCATTAACCCGTGTCTAGCACCCTGTCGCCATGGTGATGCACAAAAGTCAAGTGTTTACCATCCTTTTTTTGTCTCGTTTATATTCCCCAGTGTCCATTTGTCAATAGAAATGCGTCCTCTTTCTCCATCTGACATGCAATCATTCTCGCCTCTTTAAATTTTAGTATAAATATTAACAGTCATGAGACAGACGTAGCCCTGAGTAAGTGTTTCTCTGTAAGTCGACGCTTCTCATGATCTCTGTTGTATATTCACCTTCCCTGGAGCCTCAACAGCTGGCTGAGGTGTCTGTACTCAAAGTACACGAGGACACAATCTGTGTTAACAGTCCGCTTATATTGTTGAGGTGCAGTCCCATTAGCAACATTTAAATGAAATTGTCTGGCGAAACAGTAAACTGTTGATAATGTAGTGGTGTATGACGCACCGTTCACACATAAGCAGCATTCTGTTGGTCAATGCACACATTTGCATGACAAATTAAACCCAATGTGAAAACTACGTGGGGAAAAGTTTACCCGATTATGCAGCTTCCTATTAAAAATACAGTATTTTGCCGGAAAAAATGTTGCGAGTAATGTTTAATGTAACCGCACCTTTGGTTAAGGTTTCTTGCACCGATTAAATTTTTCATGACCATTTTCCACTTTCCAATTAAATTGGCTGTTTCTGTCATACCTTTAATACTTTTATATGTAAATGATCTCTGTTATGATAGGCTAATCTCTGTGTATCAGAGTATTTTACACTGTTATCATTTTATTGTAAGTTTTGTCCTAACTAACTGCGATCGCGATGAGCTAAAGGTATTTTGCCGGTCTATTGGGTAGCTCCGCCCACAAAGAAATCTAATTAGTCGACAGTCCCATATAATACTGCTGTAAATTAGGGTACGTTTACACGACAACGACATGCTTAAAACTGAGACGTTTTTCCTCGTACAGATTGTCAAAACGATCCCCATTTAAACGGATCAGCAAAAACGACTAAAAACGCTGTATTCTGCTGCCAGGCCATTAGATGGCGATGAAACACTGTAGACTGAACACGTAATACGCATGTGCATGACGTCATCGTCTTCAGAGATTCACGTTTTTATTGTTTACACGCAGACCATTTTCAAAAACTTGCATTTTGAAACCCGTTTTCAAAAGTTTGTGTGTTCAGGCCCCCAAAACGCCGTTGTCGCGTAAACGAACGGCCAAAAATGTATAAAAAGTTTTACTTTTTTTTTTTGAAAATGGTGTTGTGTAAACAGCCCCTCAAACATCACAAATTAACTGATTGGTTGTCATTGTGTTGTGTACAGTTTCACATGATTGTGGACAGGCATTTTTGAAGTCTTGTAGAAATGGAGGTAGCGACTTTTCTTTCGTATTGTGACGTACAGATGAGAGAAACTGATTATCGCAAAAGGAAAATGTAGGGTGGAGACTTTTTCAATCCATCGGTTACTGATTGGATTTTGAGATGAGTGTTGCATTGAAATGGTAGCAGATCTTAATGTGACCTTGCAGTCTATTGTAAGAAACTTGCGGGTTAAAGAAGGATAAATGATTGGAGAAATCTGGCATACGTCACCAGAGAGAATTCTGATGTTTGACCGGAAGATCCAGTTATGACAATTTAATTAAAAAAAATTCGAATCTTTTACACAGAATCAATAACATGCATTTAGAAAAGTGGTCTTTTTTTTATTTCATGCTGTCTTTTATATGTAAAGGATCTCTGTTATGATTGGCTAATCTCTATGTACTATCAAATTTTACACTATTATCATCTTATTCTAAGTTTTCTCTTAGCTAACTGCGATCACAATGAGAGATCAGATATTTTGCTCACTTGTTTTCTGTTGGGTAGCTCCACCCACAAAGAAATCTCATTGGTCAACTGTCCCATTTAGTATTTCTATATACTAAACATTACAAATGTTCTGACTGACTGTGATTGTGTCATGTACATTTTCACATTGTGGGCAGGCAATTTATTTAAAACTTGCACATTGTTCGGACACCGAGATTTCAATAAATGACCCGAGGGAAATTTGGAGGGAAATTAGCATTTTTGGTCTATGGCCCAGTCCCAAATGGCATACTTAGGTGGCTTTTTTTAGCATTTGTCTGTAATTTTAATATCGGTTCAAATGCTTTAAGCACTATTATATCAATGACAGAGGCCATGCAGAGAATCAGTAATTTATTATTAATGACGAATTTTATTTCAACATCAATATTTAAAAAAAGTAATAAAGATAGATTACCACGTAGTGTTAAGTGTCTAGCCAGCTGTGCTTCTGTCTCATCTTTTGTTGTGTCCAGGTACAAGGCAGTAATTGAAGCATGTTCTCTCCAGCCGGACATTGACATCCTGCCTCAGGGGGACCAGACAGAGATCGGAGAGCGGGTCAGTGAGACGCCTATGTGACTCTCTTGTGACGCATTTCATTACCAGCCATCTGGAATGAACTGCATATGGTTGAGTTTCAGTTATGATGTGTCATATTGAATTCCACTAATAAGCGTACATATTTAGTTTGAGACATTCTCGTGATTTAGTAGCTAGGTAGCCGTTAAAAGACCGCTGCCTCGTTGTTTACTCTCGCTCATTCAGGTTTTTAGCTCAGGTCACATTTAAGGCAGCTTGATGTTGTAAATGGCTTTCAGGTTGTAACTAAAAGCCTCATTTAAAGAGTGTCGGCCAAGTCAACATGATCAATCCACATGCCATTTGTTTGTGTAATGGTTACCTTGACAACTTCTTCTACCTTCCTCCTACTTTTTCAGGATTTTAATCTGTACAGCCTTGCTGTTAACGTTCCTCTTCCTATTCGTTCTTCTTTCCAGGGCATTATTCTGTCTGGAGGCCAGAGGCAGCGAATCAGTGTGGCTCGAGCTCTTTATCAAACCACCAATGTGGTGTTTTTGGTAAGGTCAGAACCATCCACACACAAAAAGTAACAAAATAAGACTTCAATTCATTTATTTTATTTTTTTTTATCATAGGATGATCCTTTCTCAGCACTGGATATTCACCTGAGTGATCACCTGATGCAGGATGGTATTCTTAAACTACTGAGAGAGGAGAAGAGAACGGTGGTGCTCGTGACACACAAACTGCAGTATCTCCCTCACGCAGACTGGGTACTTCATATGCACTTATTCAAACTTCTTCCCCTATTAAACAGTTGGTCATACTTTTGATGGGTAGATCCGGTTTAAAAATGCTCTTAGGCAAAACAGCAGACCTGGACCTCTGACTCGTCTCTGTTCATTTGGAAAAAGAAGAGTGAAAATGCAAAGACATTATTGAATGGGTGAGCTCTGAGATGTCGAAGCCTAATTTAAAAGTCAAATCTCACAAAGCTTGAGTTATACTTATGAATTATTCACTTTCATTCATCATCTGTCGTCTGCCCGCTGAACCTATAGAAATTATTTCAGAGGAACCTCGTAACGTATTTATGTATAGTCCAATGCAAGAGTCTGTTGTAAAGGATTGATTAATTAATTTAGTTTCTGTCACATTTTTTTTTAACTGCAAATCCTACTGAAACAATTCATTATACAATTCATTATACATTGAATTGAGCAAAATAGACCATCTGGTGTGCAGAAAATCTAATTAAATCCCCATTTGGCCACTGTTTGTAGAATCAAACTGCAGACCAAACCAAAGCCATTCAATCAAAATAAGGTCCCTCCAGGTTTAGAATAAGTGTGGGGGGGGGGGGGGGGGGGGGGTACCTTATAAGATTCAACACAAGCACAAATGCACTACTCAGTCTATGAAATACTTCTTCCAATGCATCAAACACCTACACTGCTCAGTAGCAATGGGTGGAAACATTACTTAAAAAAAAAGTAACATTACATTTTAGCGTTAATTTGAATAAAAGTAACTAGATATTTTAAAAATGTACTACATCTTTTTATTGAAAGGAACATGATTCAATTAATCCATTCATTGGAGCATTTTTTTTTTTTTTTTTTTTAATGAAAGCACTGTGCTTGACTTTTGCAATTATTTATTTAACTGAAAACATATTTTTTTTAAAGGAAAATTGCAGGTTCGGTACAAGTTTAGCTAAATGGACATTTGTGGCATAATGTTGATTACCACAAAAAAATGAATTTTTGGAGGATTTAAAATAAAATCTTGTGATCATACTTTTGAAACAGTGGGTATTTTAATGATTACAAATGGGCCCTATTCATTTCCATTGTTTTGCTTTTGTTTCCAGCAAAACATCCTTAATACAAGATAAATTTACTTTAGAAGGTACATTTTGGATATTGAGACTTAAGAGAATACATACCTAACCAGAGAAAGCTTGCAGGCACTGTGCATTTTCATGAAACTCATGAAATTTTTACATTTCTCAAGCCAATTTGATGTCATCCTAAACCTTATTTTTATTAGAAATGAATGAGGCCCCTTGTCTCTCTGACCCTGGCTCTGGGTGATGAATTGCTTTGTTAAAATGTTCCTCCTCCTGGCACTCAATAAACCACCAGCAGTCAAGAGTTTTTAAACTCCCTGTTATTTAGACCTTGCTGACAGATAGAAAGGGACAGGCTTGCCTTTAAATATTGGCTTTACTTCTCATGGGACATAAAAAGTGTAAACCTTCTTTTTTATGTGGTGTCAGGGGCTTGTCAGGAGAATGAAGTAATAATTGAATGTTTGTTGTTTATTTGTAGATAATTGCAATGAAAGACGGCAGCATACAAGCAGAAGGAACGCTGAAGGACATCCAAAACTCTCAGCCTGAGCTCTTTGAGCAGTGGAAGAGTCTGATGCACAGACAAGACAAAGAATTTGAGAAGGTAGTCAGCAAAAAAATAATGAGATACTAGAGGAAGCGATTTAAAGGGCAAGTTCATTTGTTTAGCTTTGTGAAGCCAAATACTCACCTGACGTTTTTTTTTACATTTGTTTGAATTGTTTGAAAGATTGGAAAACCAATCTGTAGGTTTATACAAAATAAACGGCTTGGTAATCAAGAAGACAGGACACAGTGGATACACTAAGTGGGACTTTGACTTAGACAAAAAGTGACTGTTATAAACTCAAGTCTCTGAACAAGTGTTTATATGCCATCTAGTGGCCAACACAACTGTCAAATAACTGTATAAAATGTCTTTACGTGTCCAAAAATACATTTAATCTACACAACTGTGTGTTAAAGATCAAACAGCACTGAAGTACCTAAAGGAACCGTGTTGGGCCCCTTCCGGTTCTTCTTCCACATGATTTATCTTACAGTATTTGGTCCAAACTATCAGGAGATATTCTCAGATGACCCCTTCCATATAGACTTAGTTCTGTCAACATTTGCAGGAGGATGTTCTTGCAGCTCCATGTCACTATTATCCAGTGTCCTTTTTTTAGAGACCCAAATACTCAGGCAATCAATTGGAAAAGAATAAAATTAACTTTTGATTTAGTTAAATCTTAGTAACTAGCCAAATATGCTAAACAGAATACCCTGTTCTCCATATTTGTTTAGGCATTATGTTTCTGTTGTGTTCCAGGAGACAGTAGATGAGAATATGACGGTGCTGGAAAGAAAAAACTTGAGGCGAGCCATGTACTCCAGAGAGGCTATAAAAACTGAAGAGGAAGTAGAAGGTAAGATTAGATAAACATGTAGCAAAACACTAATACACTAATATATGTTTTAGCAGTGTTTATATCACATTCTCATCTGGTACAATATTGTTTTTGTTTTTTTCTTGCAACCTATCTGCAATAAAGGGCAACGTGTTGTGGCATTGTTAACCATGTAAGCCCCTGGTAGGAATCCTCATAATTCTTCATTAAAGATCTGGGTGACACAAGGGTGGTACCCACTTTTTCCTCTTTGTAGTTATTTGCTGACTGCAGCATTGAAAAAAAAAAAAAGTTATATTATCTGATTGTAGCACTCTCTGCTATTGAAGACTTGTGTGATTGTTTTCTCAAGTCCACCTGGAAAGGATCTCCTGGGGTGGCATCTTGAACTTACTCAGGCTCCTGAGATAGTGTAGTCATTGCTGTGCATTCCTGACCAAGCTGTTGATGTGAATGGTCTATGCCAAAGATGTTTGGATGCCCACCCTCACCATCTGTCAGGAAGTCTAGGATCCACTGACAGATGGCTGAGGTCCCTGGGGCCTCATTTATAACCGTTGCGTACTCACAAAACAGGCCCTGAAAGAGGCGTACGCCACTTCCGACACATAAGTTGTGATTTATAAAAACAAACTTGACGGAAAAATTTGCGCACCTGCACGCAAACTCTGACCCATGCATGCGTACGAATATTTTGGAGACGGAGCAGTTTGGTGACACCGATAGTGAGCTGGACTTGCGGGGCAGTCATGGCCTAGTGGTTAGGGAGTTGAACTGGTAACCCAAAGGTTGCTGGTTCGATTCCAGAACCGGTGGGAAATGACTGAGGTGCCCTTGAGCAAGGCACCTAACCCCTAATTGCTCCCCGGGCGCCACACAAAGGCTGCCCGCTGCTCTGGGTGTGTGTATCCACGTTTGCAGTGTGTGTGTGTTAACTACTCACTACTCTGCTCCTAATGTGTGTGCATTAACTTGGATGGGTTAAATGCAGAGGTCAAATTCCAAGTATGGGTTACCATACTTGGCCGTCACTGTCACTTTCACTTTTAAATGTCTTTTTGGTCACTTTTAGACAGAACATTTTAAGAAAATTATACATGGATAATACAAAATATAATTTCACTCACCAAGCCTATCACATGAAGCAAACATCCATCCATTCTTAAATGTCCGTGCCAGCGAGCGCGTTGGGCCATTTAGTGAAACTGCCGCATATTTATCTAACGGCAGATGAAGGAAAACCGTAAATCTTCATTATGAGTCCTAATCATAAATACAATGCATGTTCACAATAACAGTTTAAATAAATAAAAGAATGATTTAAACTATGTTTTACTTCTGATATAAACATTTAGATTAAATATGCCATTCTCATTAATGGAGTTAAACACTTAAATTACATGAAATCATAACTGAGAAGTTACAAAAAGAATATATATTCAATAAATCTAAATATTTGTAGTGGATCCGATGCTTTTGAACACTTTTCCTGTGGCATGCTGTGTTTTAATGATTTAACTACAGAGAGAATTGCAGATTGTGTGAGAAAATATTTTCGTGCAAATAATGCACAACCGATATTTTTATCTGTTTCCATAAAAAATATAAATCAATTAAAAATACTATTTGGCCAGTGGAAAAGATTGAGAAAAACGAATATGCATATGCAAATGATAAAACTAGGCGTTGTAAGCTCCATATATGGTTATTTCGAGGAGATGTATGTGTGCACAATATTTTGCTCACTGGGATTTATAAAGGGAATTTTGCGCAGGTTCTGGCGTACGTATGGTTTAATAAGTCTGAATATTTTTTTGCCATACAGCATTTTTGGCTTACGGGCGCACATACATTTTTAGTAAGGATCCTACGCACAGTTTTATTAATGAGACCCCTGCGGCCGGTTGCATAAACATAGCCATAATGTTAAGACAGTGTCTTAAGTTCTAGTATGACCTACTAGTAGTTAGTCAGGGGCAGTCAGTCTTAGTTTTCGGTATCAAAGTAGGCTTATCTACGTTTTTATGTAACTGATTTAAAAAAGCTATGAACCGTCTTAAAGAAAATAAATTGATGTCTAACTTGTAAGACTAGTCTTAGAGGTTTATGCAACCGGCCCCTCTTGGAACTGAGCGTTGTAATGAAGCTGTAATTAAGAAATAAGATCCTCACATAATTCTCCTTCCCAGTGGGACAGAGCAACATACCTTCCTGCAGACTCCAGTGACAACCCTGCTCCAATAAACCTGTAATTTTCAAATAATCCTAATTAGCTGTTTCTGTTATTTTGGATTAGGGTTGGAGCTTAACTCTGCAGGATGGTAGCCATCCTGGAGCAGGGTTGGTTACCCAGGTTCAGAGAATAGGGCCACAGCTGTTTAGGTATGATGTCCAGGATAATTTGTTGACATTTTAAAATGTGATCGTATCGTGTTTGGTAACTGGGGTATATCCTTTGCTCTGGTTGATTTCTAGATGTTCACCTTCTCGAAGTAACTCCTCCAAGAAACATGGGCAAATGAGTAACAAAGAGCAGGACATATTTTATATTAAAAAGTATGTGTATCAATATATTGGATCTGTGCATTAGCTCTCAAAGGGCCTAATAAACCTGCTGCTGTCTGTGTCATTAATGTTAATCTAACAACAAAAGACAAAGAGAAAAATCATTCACTGCTCTTGACTGAATAGCTTTTGTAGTTTTAATAAATATTAGTGTGTTTTTAATTCATACAATGCAGTGCTCTTTGACAGTACAGTGTCCCCATCACTATACTGGGGCGTTAGGACCCACAGGGTGAACACCCCCTACTGGCCTCACTAACACCTCTTCCAGCAGAAATCTAGTTTTCCCAGGAGGTCTCCCATCCAGGTACTAGATGCAATTCTTCATACGATGTAACAAGTACATCGGGTGTTATGGTAAGTGTTCCCGGTTCCAGTTGACCTAATTTATGCAGCCAAACAATCCTTTGTACATGCTAGATTAAAGCGATGTGTTTTTGGTCTAGATTTAAACAGAATGTGTTTGCTTCCTGAACAAGGCCAGGAAGACAGTTCAGATTTGGGTGCTAAATAGAAAAATTATCTACTGCCTTCAAAATATCAGAATATGATTTTTATATTCTAGGTATTATCAACTGGCCAGAATTTTGAGATCAGAATAGACATGAAGGACTATAATACGTTAAGAGCTCGCTCAAGAACTGAGGAGCTAAACCATTGAGTACTTGAGTAAATAATTAGCAAGATTTTAAAATGTATACAATGTTTAATGCAAAATGCAAATGCAATGTTGACAGAATGGGGCTAATATGGTCATACTTCCTGGTTCTGGTAAGAACTCTAGCTGCTGCGTTTTGTACCAGCTGGAGTTTGTTTATTGTTTGTTTGTTTATGTGTACAGGGCAACCACCCAGTAGAGCGTTACAATAATCTAGCCTTGAGGTCATGAACGCATGAAATAACTTTTCTGCATTTGTCATTGAGAGCATGTTGTAAGGCCCGCTATATTGGCCCAATCTGCCGGTTCGCCAATACACGGGGAAGGTTGTCACGCGTTCTGTCCTCACTCATGCAAAGTATTTGGTTGGTTAAATTTGCAATACATTAATCATATGTATTTACTCGTTAATTCATCTGACTCCATAAATGAAAGGTTTTTATAATATCTGTGCCTCACTAAAAGTGAGCGAATGTTTGACTATTCCTTTTAACCATTAAATAAACAATGTCAAACCCAGTTGGAATAATCACATTGTAGCAATTTAATATTTCAGATATCAGAGATCAATTCCACAATCTAGAACATGGTTATACATTGGTTACACCAAAGAATCTTACCCAGCTTGTACCTGAGATAGAGAGAGAGAAAGGGAAAGAGAGAGAGAGAGAGACAGAGAGAGGGAGAGAGACAGAGAGAAACCACCTATCCAATTCCACGTCCAGCCAAGAAGAAGAAACAGAGAGAGCCAGAACACCTTCCTTTATCCTCTGACCAGGTGAGAAGGGGGATGGGGTAAGACCACCCTCAAATGGCTTCTATCCCACAGAAGGGGGGTTGCCTTATCTGGCATTATCTCTAAACCAGTTTCCTATGAACTTCTATAAACCTTATTTCCTTTTATTTTATCTATCTGGATATGAGATATCTGTACCACTCACTTTGAGACATTTCAAATGACACCAAAAGCATAACAGTCAATGATAAACATTTGCATTAAACCATGCTCTTGTGTGGGTTCTTAGTTTCTGAGAGGAAGAAAGGCTGTATTGGGGGAGGTCAAATGTTAATCAGCCAGCAGGGCCCTTTTGTCCCATAAATCAGGCCTCAACCAGTATTTTCAGTCTTACAGTTTCCCTCCTTGATCCCGTGGGTCACATTCCGATGAACACTTACGGGGTCACAGTAAGACGTTTGTTATAATCCTTGAAGATGTAGCACAAAAATTGTCTTTGCAATGTTGGCATCAGTAGAAGCTCAGTGGGCTGTGTTCACCTGCAGAACACCTGTTCTCACCAGGTATATAGCTTGAGTCCAGCAGGTGGATGAATGCGTTCAGGTTCTCTTCCTGTAATCCTGTGACGTGAGCAAAGTTCATAGAGTCAATCTGGACCTTTTGTGACTTGTTCAGTTGACGTGTCATTCCTTCATGGAGAAACTTCCGCTTCCCTGGCACCTTCTCCACGATGATGATCTGACCCTTCTTGACCAACCCTGTCACCTCCAGCGGTACGGTTGTCTGGGCAGACCTCAGTGGATGAAGGGGTTCTCCTTTGGTCCACACGGCTTTGTGTGCGACACCTGAAAAGCATCTTAAATGTCCGCTTCACGATTGAGCACATATGCACTTACAGTCGTAAGGAAATGCATAGGAACGCATAATGCAATAAGGAAAAATCATGTCTTGTTCAATGTAAAATACCATGTTCATGTCAGCAATTGTGAGTGGTACGTTTGGTCTCATTAATTACCTGATTTTTAATTACCACGTCAATAGTACTCCTATAGAGGGTCAAGGAAGGACAAAGGAAGATCTTACAAGCTCTTACCCTGTTTCTAGAAACATTTAAATAAATGGCATTTTAACAAAACAACCAGTGCTATTTTGGTGTAACCAAACATAGAGATTCAATTGAATTGATGTCCAAATACATTGTTGCAAGTAAAATGGACAATATACAAATATGCAGATAAGTTTCAGAAATGTTTTTCTGAATTACTCAAAGGAAATCAAAATAAGTTTCAGAAATTAAAATCAAAATAAGTTTCAGAAATGTTTTTCTGAATTACTCAAAGGAAAAAATGCAGAAATCCAAATAAGTTTCAGAAAATTAAAATCAAAATAAGTTTCAGAAATGTTTTTCTGAATTACTCAAAGGAAAAAATGCAGAAATCAAAAATAGGTTTCAGAAATGCAGCAAGAGGTCGGTGTAAACCAATCAATGGTTTTGTGTGTTTGTGTGAGAATTTTTTAGAATGTCAGTGTGTGTGTGTGTGTGTGTGTGTGTGTGTGTGTGTGTGTGTGTGTGTGTGTGTGTGTGTGTGTGTGTGTGTGTGTGTGTGTGTGTGTGTGTGTGTGTGTGTGTGTCTGTGAGAGAGTGTGTTTGAGAGTGTGTGTATTGATCTGGCTAAGTCACAGTCGATGACAGAGTTGAATTGTACATTTTTGTACTTGATTGAATTGGTCTCACTTCAGATTTATCCATTTTAATTATGTTTCTGTTATTACTGGTAAGTTGAGAAATCAGGGGCCCTCTGATCTTCCAACTCCCACCAACAATCATAGAGTTTGAAATTTAATGGCAGGTCTGCCTTAGAATTTGTCTTGATTTGTGACTGTAGCCATTCAGTTGTTCATGTGTGTTACATTAGTTAGCAGTTTGTTGTGAATAGCGTATGCTATTCTCTGTGTCTCTGTTAGACCATGATCATGAGATCAGCTCCACCCTGTGTGTGTGAAGCTATCTGGATCTGTTAGTGTGAAGATGACACATCTTCGTCTGATGTGCAGTGTTCAGCCTGGATAGACCATCTACCCCAGGTGATGTTGCTGTGAGGGTATAGTGATGGACGGGTGTGTTCAGTGTTCATGTCTAGGAGATGGGTGGAATCTAATCGATAACAATTGTGTTGCAAATTTCGATCCAGTTCTAAACTGGGAGGCCATATTTATGCAGTAATGTGATAGTGTGACGTGTGAAAAGGCCTTTTATAATGTCTTTTCACCCATCTCCCGAGTCTCAGGTTATGTTCGAACAATTCCGCTGTCCTGGATTTGCTCCAGGTGGGCTCCACCATTTTGCAGAAGTAGCCTAAGCCTGAGACAGAAAACAGAGGAGAGCGAACCACAGATAATTCCAATATTTCAAAAGCATTAAATTCAGACGTGTAGAATTCTTTTACTTGTTAGTAATTTTAATTCCAGATGTCACATGAAACCGAGTTTCATTGACCACGTCTGAATTGTTGCTGTTGTCTCAGTGTGTTGTGACACCTGAAGCTGCTTTTTCAGTTCAGCCTTCAGTCCGCTGCATGTGCAATGCATTCACACATTTTAATTTGTGCAGATATTTTTTGACCTGCAAAAAACTGTGGTGCTTCTTTCTGCTGTTTAGCATTTCACACCCTCCTCGTAAATTTACTTATCTACTTATCTTATCAGATTCAATTCAGTTGGTGCACCCCAGTCAAGGATTATTTAGCGTGCTATTACCTGTGCCACACTCCTAGCCGTGTTTTCTAACGGTGAAAAATAAAAGCATACTCCGACCCTTTTTGGCACTGGGTAGCACACAAATGAAATTCTGTTTCAGAAATTCAATTTTAATGATGAAAGTCACACTTCTCCAATTATTGTCCTGCTCGGCGAGTGTAATATAATGTTTATTATAATTCATGTTATAATATAATTATATTCTTTAACAATACAAGTCAAATTATATTGTTTTCGGTCTCTGGACCAACTTAACGCATGGTCAAATCTCTACTTGTTCTCATGTCAATACATTTGAATATTAAAAGGCCTTTTGGCTCAGGGCTGATAAGATGTACATTCGCTGTTTTTCTTTTTCCCTTTGCTAGGTTTCAAATATCTTTTCTTCTCATTTAGTCTTTTTAAATGGCCATTATAACGTTTGATTCTTCTATTTACTCTTACTTTATATTTTTCCGTTTATAGATAAGGAAACTATATCGCTTTGCAGTCCTTCTCCTAAGGATGCACGACACAAGTGGTCAGTCCCGAAGATCAGAAGCTGAGGCAATGGCTAAATATCTAGGACGTTGCCGTAATCCCAACGCGCAACAATCAAAGATATATTCAGTAGCCCTCTTGGATGCCCTTCAGGAACTCAATTCAACCGTTTTCCAAAACTATTAAATTAGAACAGAAGTCATCGGAAGCGTCCAAGCTAGGTTAATCAACCAGCGTAAAGCTGATCCTAGTCGGACTAACCCATCCTCTCATCCAAGTCGCCCGCACACTTCCTGATATCAGCTATTAGCCGTCCCGTCGCCAATCTCTGACACAATCTTGTGGAAACATACGAATCCGTTAATCTATTTTGGAAAAAACAAATCTCAGAGTAATTCAGAATACATTCAAACATAACAATATTTCGTTCTCTGAAGCCTTAAATATGAAAAGGTTTTTTGTTTCAGGATTAATGAGATGCGTTCACTGTTTCTGATTTTCAAATTCATTGTGAATCACATTATAGCCATCAAATTCAGCACAGACACACGCGTTCACTTCAGTTAACACAGGACACATGGCCTAGAATACAACATCTACAACCCTTTTACCTAAGTGTTCCAAATACACCCACAGCAAAACAATAGAATACATCTATATCACCTTTGCCTAAGTGTTTCAACTACACTTACAGTAAAGTAATCCTGTGTTTAAAGAATAAACTTTAAATTAGCCTATGTGCATGTTGTAGCACAAACAACCAAATTGTGTTCTATGTGCACGATGTGTAGGGCACGATGTGTTAAGCACAATTTCAAATTTGAAAATGCAGACAGGTTCAATGAATTTAGATGTTAAACATTTAAGCTATTTGCTATTGGGCTGCTACCCGACTAGCAAATGACGCTAATAGCTGAAGGCCTTGAGCGTCCAAAGTTGTTAGGTCAGTAAGAGTTTTAGATGCATTTGAGCTTTGGTTACTTGCAGAGTGCTGGTTCTTGTCATTAGATTGTGATTGTCTGCGTTTTATGAAATAGGGTGGGGGTCTGCCTCTGCCCAGTGACCAACACTTTTCCTCTGTATGGCCTGTTTTGTGACAGGAATTACAGAATCTGTTCAGTTTGCCACAGTGTGGCTTTCTGAATTCTCCTGCAGATGGAGGATCTTCATGACATTCTAACACAGCTACCTCACCATGCATTTGTTTTCGTGACTCAATTCTTGTTGCCCAACTAACAATACCTTCGAATGTGTTTTTTGCTGGAGAAGCACCACACATGAGTGATTGCTGTACACGCGGCCCTGCATTTGTAAGCAGGAATTCAAGGACAATTACATTGTTGTGGTTAACACCCTCAATTCCAGAATACTCCTCAAAAAGTTCAAACATATTTTCTGCATATGTCTCAAACGATTCTTCAGTACTCTGTTTCCGATTGAAAATCAATTCCCATCCAACAGGACTACAACCACGCAGCTCGCGAAGGCATTGTTTTAGTCTATTCAAGATTTCGCTCTCAGGCTCATTTTGATGCATTGACTGCACAATGGTGCCTGTCATCAAAACCTGTGGTATCTTATAGTTCAGAACATCTGGAATTGAGCTGATAACAATTTGCCAAATATCTTTTGGTTCGAGCTGAAATGCATGTTTTAGACTAACAATGTGTCTCCACCATGGTTCGAATGGCCCTTTCAAAGGGAACGGTCCGATCTCTGCTTTAAACAAGCTACATTCAGTTACTGTTAAAGGACGCCGAATAGTTGACTCTGTACCGTTTGGGTGCCGTATCACCTTTAGGGCAGAAACAGGCACTCTTTTCATAACTTTATCACATGCTTCATCTGTCTGAAAAGATACAAGATTATTAGAGCAGGCTGCCTCATCTAAGAAGTGTACATTTTTTGCCCAATCGCTGTTAAGCTTGTTGGGAGACTTGCTTTTAGCATTTAGCTTAGCCTTAAGATCTGCAATGGTGTCCTTGTGATTTTTACACTTTTTAGTCAGGGCTAACAGCTCAGCTAGTAATTTATCTAGCTGTGTTTGAAGATCTTGAATCTTTTCCTCAGACTTTTGTGCCTCTGCATTTTTAGAATGCACTTCTTCACATTTAGCATCCATAAGCGAAGATAGAAATTTTGTTAACTCATTTAGCCGTTTATAACTTATGAAGTTTAAAGCCTCAATTATTTCACCATGTTTTGATTTCTTCTGTTTACTACCCACTGTTTTCCACCAAGTGAAAATTTCATTGTCAATAGCATCCATGTTAAGACCTTTTCTACTGAGTTTGTACAGTGTAGGCTGAACCTTTTCGGCCCATAATGTAAACAAGACATGATCAGTACACATGCTTTCACAATAATGGGCTTACAGTTAATTTTCCCAGATTTTTGACTAGATAGTCTTCTTTCTAAAAAAGATCTATTTCCATCCCAGCATATCAAATACTTTAGGGGTTTACTTCTCAGAGGAACTTAAATAAGCCAAATTAAATTGAATTACTTAATTTAATTCCATCTGTGTCAAAGTTTAAGATTTTAATGGAATATAGAGTTTGTCAAGATTAGTTTAGGTTTAGTATAGGATATTAATGTTTTCAATGTGGCTTTTGGGCCTACCCAGCCAGTGAGACGAAACATGGTTTAAGTGTTTGGACGCAGCATGGCTTTAGCCTTTAGCATTAGCCTTGGGCACAGCATGGCTTAGCATTGACAATAGCACTTAGCATTAGCCTTGATATTTGAGTTTTAGCTTGTAAATCATATCATCCTGTTTTCCCCAAATTTTCTTTTCATAAACAATGCCTCGATCTGCCTTTTTTATTTATAAAATCACGTTTTCCGATCTTTTACAAACTTAGATTTTTCTTTCTCTGTTTTCTGTTAGTTTGCTCATTCTCTTCGAGTGTAACTGGTTTCAACAATGGCCGGAAAACATGCGCCTGATTTTAAAACTTTTAGGCTTTACTTTTTTAGCTCTTCATCGATTATTCATTATTTGGAAGATGCTATACTTTAGGTTTCGTTTCTTGTTGCTTAGGCAAAACAAGGAGATCTTTAAAATCTAATGCACAAGGGTTTTCATTCTTCATCTGGCTGCCGCATCACGTTCTAAACAAAGGGCTTTAATTCCGACCCGTAAACAATGCAAACATTTCTTCAACACTTCTATAAAGGGCAGAAAAAGTTTACTTACCATCGCGGCGGAAGAATGAGAAGATGTTCAAACCTCTTGTTGATTTTAAAATCCCAAATACTTGCTGAAAAGGACATTTCTCGTGAATCTGTTTTGAGATCACGTCCGAGGTCACCATTTTGTAAGGCCCGCTATATTGGCCCAATCTGCCGGTTCGCCAATACACGGGGAAGGTTGTCACGCGTTCTGTCCTCACTCATGCAAAGTATTTGGTTGGTTAAATTTGCAATACATTAATCATATGTATTTACTCGTTAATTCATCTGACTCCATAAATGAAAGGTTTTTATAATATCTGTGCCTCACTAAAAGTGAGCGAATGTTTGACTATTCCTTTTAACCATTAAATAAACAATGTCAAACCCAGTTGGAATAATCACATTGTAGCAATTTAATATTTCAGATATCAGAGATCAATTCCACAATCTAGAACATGGTTATACATTGGTTACACCAAAGAATCTTACCCAGCTTGTACCTGAGATAGAGAGAGAGAAAGGGAAAGAGAGAGAGAGAGAGACAGAGAGAGGGAGAGAGACAGAGAGAAACCACCTATCCAATTCCACGTCCAGCCAAGAAGAAGAAACAGAGAGAGCCAGAACACCTTCCTTTATCCTCTGACCAGGTGAGAAGGGGGATGGGGTAAGACCACCCTCAAATGGCTTCTATCCCACAGAAGGGGGGTTGCCTTATCTGGCATTATCTCTAAACCAGTTTCCTATGAACTTCTATAAACCTTATTTCCTTTTATTTTATCTATCTGGATATGAGATATCTGTACCACTCACTTTGAGACATTTCAAATGACACCAAAAGCATAACAGTCAATGATAAACATTTGCATTAAACCATGCTCTTGTGTGGGTTCTTAGTTTCTGAGAGGAAGAAAGGCTGTATTGGGGGAGGTCAAATGTTAATCAGCCAGCAGGGCCCTTTTGTCCCATAAATCAGGCCTCAACCAGTATTTTCAGTCTTACAATGTCATAATTTGGATAGATTTTTAAGATGGAAAAATGCAGATTTACAGATGCTAGAAATGTGGCTTTCAAATGAAAGATTGGTATTACAGAGTATACCCAGGTTCCTAACTGATGACGAAGACTTGACAGAGCAGCCATCAAGTGTTAGACAGTATTCTGGGTTATTACATGCAGAGGATTTTGGTCTAATAATTATAACTTCTGTTTTTTCAGAATGAAGTGGTAGGAAATTACTAGTCATCCAATTGTCTGTATGACCCACTGAGACAGATTTGGCAGAAGTTTCCACGCTGCCAGATGGTCTACAAAGGGAACCGGCCCTGAAAAACTGGTCTCTGGTGTATTTAGAGTAGTCAGCTTGGCGCCCTGAATAAGATAACTGGCAGGGAACAGCCAAACTGGCTTCTCTAAAACCCTCCTTGGAGGGGGCGAGTCTCCGAGTGCCGCAATGTCTCTGGTCAGACACTGAGACCTGAACTCGCTGGAAACTGCTGCGCCCCAAAGCATCAAGGGTGGCAGGGTTGGCAGAACTTTCCCCTGAGGGCACAGAGGAGAAGCGGGCACTGTATGATGAGGTGTAAATCACTTCCTCCAGAGGGGCCTGCCTTCAAATGCCTAAAACCACTGGTGTCAGGACCACTTAGCCGAAGTGAAGGCCACTTGTACCCCTTTTCCACCAACAAGAACCGGGTGCTGGTTCAGAGCTAGAGCTATTGCCAGTTCGGAGTTGGTTCGACTGACGAGCTTACTTAGAACCGGTTTGCGTTTCCACCGGCCAGAGAGCCACAACAGAGCTATATCTTACGTCACTGCATACGTATCATGTTGCCCAGCAACGCTAGTGCGGCAGCGCCAAACACAAACACAACAGACTTGTTCGAGATGCATCGGCTTCTCGCAGAACGATCAGCACATGAAATCAAAGCACTGCGAAAGCGATCAAAAAGCACAAGGAGTCGTATGATCTCCAAACACTCCCGCAGCTCTGATCGGTCCACGCTGCTCCGATGCATCTCGAACAAGGCATCAACAATAATAGACGTTGCGTTACTATGGATGCTCATGGGTTTGCGAAAATAAATCGGCATCCAAACACGGCGAATCCAATGCGTTCGTGCATCTTGCCGTAACTTACATAGACGGATATTATAATCGAGCGGCTATTAGCTCGACTAGCTGCTATTTAAAAATGGCGGTCACAAGTTTCTCTTCAGTCTTGTTGGCCACGGTAACCCCGCCCCCAGCCTCTGACGCAAGCGGTTCTTTCTTGGCTCCGTTCTAGACCCTGCAATGATTTGGTGCTACTTAAGAACCACTTTTACTGGTTCGGAGCTGGTGCTTTGGCGGTGGAAAAACAAAGAACCGATTTGAAACTAGGCTCTGGCTCCGAACCAGCACCAGTTCTGCCTTGGTGGAAAAGGGGTATTGAAGGCTTTGGCTGAAAGTGCAACCCCGACCCCCTGCACCCTGTATAAGGATCTTGTACGCATCTGGGGCTGCTCCCATCCAAAAGCCCCTGAGACCTGAGTTCGGCAAGGGAGGTACCTCTTGCTTCTTCGCCTCCTGAAACCTCTCGATGACTGAGGTGACAGCGTCGACGAAGTGAAAGCGGGGCTTCCAGAAGAAATGCTTTTTCCTTCTCCTTAAAACCAGAAAGATTTAACCAGAAACGACTCTCCGTGACCACCAGGGCTGCCATAGAATGACAGATGGCACTGGTCGTCTCCTTGGTGGCCCGGAGAGACAAATCCGTGGCCTGGCGCAGTTTTTTAATAGCATCTGGGCCCACCCCCCTCGCCTTCATCAAGGTCTCTGAGCAGGTCGGCCTAGTATGCCTGCAAGATGGACATAGTATGCAGGCATGTAACGGCCTGACCTACTGCATTATAAGCTTTACCCACCAAGGCCAAAGTTGTTCTATATTTCTACACCCCCTCGCCTTCAGAATTGATTATTCTCTAGATGGCAGACAAGTGCCAGTAATGTGGCAGATGGCCAAATGTCAATATTCTCCAGGACTGAAGCTATATTGGAAGGTTAGCCTTCTCACTACAATGACTGACAAAATAATAGACCCCATGCTTTGCCTGAAAAAGTAAATGTCTTCCTCACATGTTGTATTCTCTGTGCATGGTCATTTTACTATTATAGACCTCATTGCTGGTATAGTAGACTTGATTTGTTTGCTAAGCATTGTTGATTTTAATTGTAGCGTGGTAGAGTGAGCAACAGTATTTAACATCTGCTGACGGACCAGACCATGCTGGAATGACTGAATAATGAATGTGGGAATGGTTCTGTCTCTTCAGCACTGAGATTGTGCTGAGTGCTAATGCGTGTAAATGCTCTTCTACTGACCTAAACATTATATATATATACACACACAGCATTACTGCTCTGCCACTCAAGGGTATTCTTGGCTTGGTGCAAGTGTTTGGCTGGGCTTTACAGTTGTTATTCTCATGTTTATTCCTTCTTTCAGTATCTCTCCCTTCTTTTTCTATCCAGCTACACTTGTGTTTTTAAAATGCCAGTGTGACACTTCCTTTTAAATATAGAGCAAGTGGGGTGTGCTCTCCACATTTAACTTTGCACATGTTCAAAAGGTTGAATTGTGTTCTTGGGACAAGGATATTTTATATAGATGGGACAAGTTGACATGTTTTGTATGTTACACAATCTGTCCGTCCGTCCATCCATCCATCCATCCATCCATCCATCCATCCATCCATCCATCCATCCATCCATCCAGTCTGTTTCTATATCTCTGTTCATGTCTATCTATCTATCTGTCTGTTTTCTTTTAATTTCTATAGAAGAGTCTGTGGAGAGCGATGATGAAGATAACCTGTCTCAAGTGATGAGGCAAAGAGCCACCATTCCCTGGAGATCCTGTGGGACGTACCTGAGCTCTGCAGGCCTCCTCCTGCTTCTCCTGCTCCTGCTATCCCAGCTCATCAAACACTCCCTTTTGGTGGCCATCGACTATTGGCTCGCTCACTGGACGTCCAAAGTCATCGCAGCCAAAATCGACGCAGCTGCACACAACTGCTCCCTAGTGCAGGTAAAGTTAGACGGTTATAGATACATGTGAACATAGCTATGCTATGCAGGTTGCAGAAGTGTTATGGATATTTGTTCGTTTTTTCTCTCTATGATATGGTCAAATTTGTTAAAAATGTGAAAAAAAAAGGTAACGCTTTACAATGCAGGTGCACTAATATGCATAAATTAATAAAGTGTTACAGATTTTTTTTTTTTTTTTATAATTTTTTTTTTTACGTCTGGCATATTCGATTTCTACTTTGAAAATGTACTCTGCATATGGATCCCCTCTTGAATGATTTAGCCTAATTTACATAATTTATGGTTTGCACCTGCTGAAGAGGCAGTTCATCGACCTCGGATAGCTTAGATGTATGATTTCATTGGCTGCTTGGGTTGATTTTTAAAATGATCCATGATAAATATTGATGATTGAATATTGATATGTTTAGTATTTACAGGAGGCACATCAATGTTGAATGGAACATAGGAAAAAAACAAGAGAAGGTGTTAAGAGCCAGATACAAACACTTCACTTTATTAATAGACCACCCTGCCTCTGAGGAAGTGCATGTTGTGGAGAGCTTAGCCTTAAACTAGTATGTGCTGTGACAGCTCAGATAACACAGTGAGATTAGAATCCAGTTTTTCAGAGTTAGAGGCAAGGTAGTTTGTTTAGTAAACCTCACCTTGAGTCAGTCAGATTGTTAAAATTTTGCTACTTTGAAGAAGCCAGTGGGACCCCAGGGGTCTCATTTATAAAACTGTGCGTAGGATCCTTACTAAAAGTGTAGTGCTCCCGAAAGCCAAAAATGGCGTACAGCAAAAAATATTCAGACCTATAAATCCTTGCGTATGCCAGAACCTATCCAAAATTCCCTTTATAAATCCCGGTCAGCGGAAGATTGTGCGCACATGCATTTCCACCTTATCTCTTCCCTGAAAAAATCAAATATTGAGCTTACAACGACTAGTTTTACTATGCATATCCTCATCTACATATCATTTGCATATACATATTCATCCATATTCATATGAGATACGGATGTGCCTTCTCATTACATTACTAAAAATCATTTAGTAGCCTACCTTTGCCTTGTTTTTGAATAAATACATCAAATAGTATAAAATACATTTCAGAGAAGTTTTTTCTCAATCTTTTCCACTGGCCCAAAGTATTTTTAATGTAAACAGATAGGCCTAATTGTGCATTATTGATCATTATATTCACGAAAATATTATGAGTTCTCCTATTATCATGCGCTAAGCAATCCTCGGTGTGGTTAAAACATTGAAACGCAACATTACACAGGAAAAGTGTTCAAAAGCATCGCATCCACTACAAATATTTTAATTTATTAGAATATACATTTTTTTTGTAACTTCTCGTAATGATTTAATGTAATTTAAGTGCTTAACTCCATTAATGAGAATGGCATATTTATTCTAAATGTGTACTGTGTATCAGATTTAAAACATAGTGTAAATCATTCTTTTATTCATTTAAACTGTTATTGTGAACATGCACTGCATTTATGATTAGGACTCCTCTTTATGTAACGGTTATAAATGAGGCCCCAGATCTCCATCTTTCTTATAGACACACAGGTCCAGCTCAAATGTTTTGTTTAAATATCCTCTCCGCACACAGCTGCTCTGTGTAATAAGTGCAAAAAAATCAAATTTGATCAACTCCACATGCTCCTCTTTAGCAGAGACACTACAAGACATCTTATCAACGTATTTTCCACATTTTCACAAACCAGTTTTTCCCGATCAATACTGCTCAATCACTGCTCAGATAATTGCTCAACGCATTTTAAGCAGCCGTCTTTGCCGTCACACAGAATGTAAAGTAGACTTTACCCATTTAGACTTCCACTAATTAGTTATGTTTTTGAGTTGGTTCACATTATTGATGTTCTCTGTTGGAGTTCTATGGTAATGAATAGCCTTTTAGCCACCTTGATTGCCAGATTGATTTTCTTTCACTTTGTTATTTTTTCAGGGTTTACGATTAGCATTTGGAGGGTTGCAGTACATATATTAGAATTAGTCAGAAAAACCTCAGTCTTCCTGTGTGATTGAAATGATTTGCCTGCTAGAAGTGTTATGGATTTTTTGCAGAGTCACTTAAATACACTTAAGGCTCGTTCACCCCACAGACGATAACTCTAACGATAACTATAAAGTTTTAATAATCATTATAATTCTATAATCGTTCTGCAACAATACTGTGACAGGCTGCAACAATAATATTGGCAAATAAATGCTTAAAATAGGCAGCTATTGCACTGTTATGAAAGTATAACCATGACAACAAGTGTTAGAGTGAGATCAGCATGATAGAATTGCTTACCAACCCTTCCTGTGCATAGAAATATTCAGTCTTTTAACTCATGAACTATGTACCAAGTGAGTTGGTGTTTTTTTAAGTGTCGACATTGTTCTCCCCACAGGTCGTTGGTTTCAGTCACTCGTCATACCTGCTGGTGTTCAGTTTGCTGTGCTCTCTGGGTATCGTGTTGTGTCTGGCCACATCAGTGGCCGTGGAGTGGACAGGCTTGCGGGTGGCCAAAGAACTGCACCACAGTCTACTCAGTAACATTATTCTTGCCCCAATGAGGTACATCTTAAACCTTCATATCATCAAGGGTTTATGTGGAATATTATGGTGTGTTGTGTATAATTTGTTATGCGTCATGGTGTGTGTGGGTATGTATTAAATACAAGGTGGGCGGCCAGTGTTTGCATAGGAGAGAGAGAGTTTATGTATGTGAACATGTCTTGTTTTATTGCTCTTTGCCTGTGTAAATATATTTTGTGTGGAATGCCAAAAGAGGTATTTAGCTAAATGTCCTAAGTTGCGCTTTAACATACAGTGGAAGTGGATGGGAACTGCAGCTCTCAAACTCCTATAGAACAAAAAAGTATAATTTCATTTTCATTTCACAGACGACAAAATACACTTTGGGTGAACTAAGCAAAAAAAAGAAACGTCCTTTTTTCAGGAAACTGTATTTGAAAGATAATTTTGTAGAATCCAAATAACCTTTACAGATCTTTATTGGAAAGTGTTTAATGTTTTTCATGCTTGTGTACCACGTGTAACCATATGTCCCAGATGTGTTCGAGAACTTGTTCTTGAACCGCCACGGCGGAAGAGTGGAGTAACATTTCACAGCATAAACTGGCAAATCTGGCTCAGTTCATAAAGATGAGATGCACTGTAGGACTGAAAGCAGCTTCTGGCCACAACAGATACTGACTGCTCTGTTCAGGGACTCATTGTTCCATTTGTGTTCATCAAATGCTTTTGAAATCTGTTCCATTTGTCTCAGTTGTTGAATCTTTTTATGAAATATTTACACATAATAAGACATTTGCTGGGGGGGGCATTTGAAAGTGGGAGGATGTTAATTTTTTTTGCAGAGTAGCCTTTATTTCTTTGAGTCAAGTGATTTAACCTTCGAAATAGATTGAAATTTTCCTCAAATTGTTCCCTCTTTTTTTTTTTCAGGCTCTTTGAAACGACTCCTTTAGGAAGCATATTAAACCGTTTCTCTTCCGATACCAATACGATAGATCAGGTAGGATGTTACGATACCCAAATCATAAAATGTTTGTGTGTTGCAGTATTACTCACTTGGTGATAATCAAACACAGCATTTAGTAATAGATTTTTATTTCTATCTATTTATGTTTCAGCACATTCCCGCTACCCTGGAGTGTTTGAGTCGCTCCACGCTGCTGTGTGTGTCAGCTCTGGGTGTGATCTCATACGTCACGCCGGTTTTCCTCATTGTCCTAGCACCACTGGCCATCACCTGCTACTTCATCCAGAAATACTTCAGAGTCGCTTCAAAGTAACCAATCCGATTAATATATCACTTATCTAAAGACATTTACTTCTCCATTGCAACTTTCTGTCCAGATTTGTTTTATGTTGTATAGTAAGAAATATGCCTTTATAGCTACAAATTTATTCTCAATTCTAAGAGATACTTCTCCCAAAAATGAAAATTCTCTAATCATTTACTCACCCTCCCAAAAATGAAAATTCTCTAATCATTTACTCCCCCTCTCACAACCCAGATGTACTTACTTTCTTCAGATGAACACAAACCAAGATTTTTAGAATAATAATCCATCTGTGTCTGTATGATGCAAGTCAATGGACTCCCAAAAGTTGACAGTCAAAACAGCACAAACAACCATCATGACGGTACTACCTACAACCCCAGTGGTTTCTGAAACGAAACAACTAAAATATGAATACTCTATACTTTTTTACAACAGTTAGCTAGAAGTAATGGTTTGTAGTATGTATATACAGAATAAATAGCAATAGCAAGTTAGCTTTGAAAGCATAAGATCCCACCCTCACTTCAGAGCGTCTTCAAAACACATGAACACACACAGCCAGAGCAGATACTGCATTACCTCATGTCTCAAAAAATGTAACATTACAATAATAATGAACATAAACAACTCAGAGAGCTCTGACACTGTGTCTACAGCAGACGTGACAATTGTCGAGGCTGTCAACACTGGATGCGACAAGGGACCGTTGCAAATCAATTTGTTCTTAGCTCAGGTGCTTGAAGCATAGAAATATATACATTATCAGACATTTCTATGGGCTACTATACAATCTATACATATTGGAATGGTCAAAGCAGGGTCCCTCAACACTTGAGAGCAAAATTGACTGTCCGTCTACAACCATTTTGTTTCTCTTCATATAGACTTAAAGTGGTGTTTTTTTCCCCCCTAAAAATCTTCATTTGTATTATCTGAAAAACGTGTCCTTTCCCAATGCCATCACCAGAAGACATGTCCTTTGGTGATGGCATAGATGAGAGAATTGTATTTTCTATTGAGATGTTTAGAGTAAGTGACCTGTGTGCTTGTATTTCCAGAGATCTCCAGCAGCTTGAAGACAGCACACAGCTTCCTCTGCTCTCACACTTCTCTGAGACAGTAGAGGGGCTCACAACCATCAGAGCCTTCAGGTGGGCAAAATGATGGGTTTGAGTGCTTTATTTGCTCATCTGTTGACCGTGGCAGTCACTCTGGATGGGAGCATCTGCTAAATGACATACAAATGTATTAAACATATTCTTCTTGTATTTTCCCTCTTAGGTATGAGCCTAGATTCAGACAGAGACTTCTAGAGTTCACAGATGCCAATAACATGGCCTCTCTCTTCCTCACAGCGGCAAACCGCTGGCTGGAGGTTCGAATGGTGAGTTTATAAGCCACTCAAGTCAGTTACTATAGGGACTTTCGCACTGGAGGAACCTTTTCATAGTTCCTAGAACTATTGGCGGAAGTTTTTTGGCGTATTCGCACCGCAGGAACTAGGAACGATTTTAGTTCTAGGAACTCCTTTTGGAGGAACTAATTTAGCTCCTACTTCAGAGTCGGGTCTAAACCAGCACTATAGGAACTACCAGTGATGTTAGTGTACGCTGATTGGCAGAACGCACGCAAAACACCAACACACGCCATTTGTATTATAGCTCAGCTAGCAACACTGGACACCTTTTCATATACTGTCTACTTTCTATGTATAACAGTTCTATCTAATAACATATTAGACAGGACTGTTAGACAGATCGTAAACTAATGAACACAGAGAATACGAGCACTGTGTGCTCAGGCTCTGGCTGGCGTTCTCAGCGCCGTCAAAATAAGTCACATCAACAAGCGCAGTCACTTCAGAGTTCCTACTGGCGGTGCGAAAGCAACCAGGAAAATTTTCCTAAGGGAACCATTAGTTCTCGGGGAACCACCCTGTTGGCTAGTTCCTTGAACTACCCCGTGCGAAAGCCCCTTATATGTGACATCTGTAGAGTTGGTACTGTTTGTTTCAGTTAAACAATTTTTTATTTGATCAAATACTAGCAAAAATAGATTTTACCTCCTGAATGACTCAATAGTAATGGTGATACTATTGTATCTCTTGTGCAGGAGTACATTGGGGCCTTTATTGTCCTAACAGCAGCTGTGGCCTCCATCACAAACTCCCAATACAATCATCTGTCCACTGGGCTGGTGGGGCTGGGACTCACATACGCCCTCATGGCAAGACCACACACACATACATCTAACTTTCTACATGCTGATCTTCAGCAATATTGGACAACTTCTGTTACTGTATTTTATCTCTCAGGTGTCCAACTACCTGAACTGGATGGTGCGTAATCTGGCAGACATGGAGGTGCAGCTGGGAGCTGTGAAGAGAATAAAAGCTCTGCTGAGGACAGAACCTGAAAACTACGAGGGTCTGCTGTGTGAGTATCAGTAAACTAACTTTAGCTGGATAATAACTTTATTCTAGAGCTGCTGTAAAGCCAAAACAATCTGTTACTTTAATTTCCTGTTATCACTGTAAAGCTGCTTTGAAACAATCTATATTGTTAAAAGCGCTATATAAATTAAGGTGACTTGATTTAAACACTAGATATAGTAGATCTCTCTACTTCTTTTCCTGTGTTCTCACATTCTGTCCATCTTTCTCAGTATATCGTACGCCTCTTATCTCTTTGGTTAAATGTTTCTCTCTCAGCCGCGTCTCAGCTTCCAGAAGGTTGGCCTCAGCGGGGTGAGATTCAGATCCAGAATCTGAGCGTGAGGTACGACAGCACCCTGAAGCCTGTCCTCAAACAGGTCAATGCTCACATCAGCCCAGGACAAAAGGTACAATTATACATATATTTAAGAAAGTACATTTTCTTAAGAAAGTCAAATAATGATATTCAACTTATTTAAATATAAAGAGGGTATGCACAGTAGGCGGAGTCACTGCGGTTACACCCACTGAGTGGCAAAATGACTGAGTGGCAGTGATGGCGTTAAGCGTGAATGCCGCAAAAGAGCTGTGCGATTGACTATACAAATAGATTCAACAAGAAATGAGCTATCTTTTTACAGGTTGCTGAAAGCTACAGAATCCCTAGAACCCCAGATCACTGCCATTCGCAGAAACAACTGGAATCCAATCATACCCTAGGGCCTAGGCCAAATATTGACAACTCATCAATTAAATATTTACCATCTTATATTTTGTATAACTGTAAAGTATTTATCAGTGTTCACTGAAAAAATGAGTCTTGTGTTCTACAAGGGGTTTGGTTGGATGGTGAACTTGATTTTACATGTTCCTGGATCAATATCTTTGTTAATCCTGGAACAACATTCCAAACAACCAATCAGATTTGAGGGACAAGTTTACAGTTTATGTCAAGTTTAGGCTTAGAACAAGAGTTCTAGTTCAAGAGCTTCTACACCATTCTTATTCATCTATCACAGGGTTAAGTTATGGGTAGGGTTATGTTTAGGGGTAGGGATAGAGTTAGGACTATGTTTTCTAACAGGAATGTTGTTCCAGGATCAACAAAAGATGTTGATCCAGAAACTTGTCTTACTTGGCAACATAACGGCAACCATGGTTGGATAATGTAGGACAAACCCAGTTTACCTTACAAAGCAAGTTTAGATAGATAGATAGAAGCACAAAGGAGTTCTTAAATATATTCAGTTTACTGCATGGAACTCCGTATAAGGGGCTTTAGCACCGGGTTGTTCTAGGAACTTAGTTCTAGAAACTAGCCACCAGGTTGGTTCCCCCGAGAACTAATGGTTCCCATAGGAACATTTTCCTGGTTGCTTTCGCACCGCCAGTAGGAACTCTGAAGTGACGTAAGCAGCGCTGTTGTTTTGACTTATTTTGACGGCGCTGAGAATCCCAGAGCCAGAGCCTGTTCACACAGTACTCGCCTTCTCCGTGTTCATTAGTTTATGATCTGTCTAACAGTCCTGTCTAATGTTTTTAGATAGAACTGTTACATAGAAAGTAGACAGTATATGAAAAGGTATTAGCGTATGCTGTGTGGTTGATGTCCAGTGTTGCTAGCTGAGCAGAAATACATAATCATGTTTTGCTTGGTCCCCTCAAAGTTGCATTGGATTTTCTCCTTAGTGATAGATGGATCTCTTAACCTTTACGCTGATTTCCATGTTCGTAGAGTTAGTGTCTGGAGTAAATTATATAGGCTGTAATCTGTGTGTTTACACAGCTTTTTTTTTAATGGCGTGTGTTGGTGTTTCGCGTGCGTTCTGCCAATCAGCGTTCACTAACGTCACTGGTAGTTCCTATAGTGCTGGTTTAGACCCGACTCTGAAGTAGGAGCTAAATTAGTTCCTCCAAAAGGAGTTCCTAGAACTAAAATCGTTCCTAGTTCCTGCGGTGCGAATACGCCAAAATCCAGGTACTTCCGCCAATAGTTCTAGGAACTATGAAAGGTTCCTCGAGTGCGAAAGCCTCTATGGTCTGCCTGACGGCGACAGCTGAGTTTCTACAAAATATATTGGAACAACCAGAATTTTTATTTATGTCATCAAGTTAAGTCAAGTCACCTTCATTTATATAGCACGTTTAACAATATTGATCGTTTCAAAGCAGCTTTACAGTGATAACTGGAAATTAAAGTAACAGATTGTTTTGGCTTTACAGCAGCTCTAGAATAAAGTTATTATCCAGCAAAAGTTAGTTTTGATTGATTCACTTCGGTTGCAAAGATTATTAGTTATTTACCCTTAATGCACTCTGGCCTGCTCATTTGCACAATAACAGTGCCTGGTGGCTCGAGAACGCAAACCTTGAAATAGGTTCCAAGGTGCAAGCGTTGACTTTCACGCGTCAGTTTCAAGCATCATCTCTTTAATTTCACCAACAAATCTTGTCTTGAAGTACGACCAAGCGTCAAGTCAGATGTATTTGTATAGCGCTTTAGATTACACATCATTACCAAGCAGCTTTACAGAAAGTCACAATTTTATGTTTAATGCCTTAGTGCTTTAACAAGTTTTAAGACTGGGCGATATGACAGATATAGATCTACCTATATTGTATTTGTAATGTTGTCTAGCAGGTAAAGCATTCACAGGCTTTGCTTGTATTTCCCGGGGGTCAAAATCAGGTACAGACAAATGACAGAAAAACTGATTCCTGGCCATGAACCACCTCTTTGGTGAGGTGTGAGGATCACTGTCGAGTCCAACTCCCTCGAGTCGAGTCGAGTCAAACTACAGTTTCCCCTATAAAGCCAGTTATGTTGCAAGATGTTTTGCCACTCAGTCTGACTGAGGGGGCGTGTCCTGGAGGGAAAGTGACGTCAATGCATACCCTCTATATACACACACACAGGCAATTATTTTGATTACATATTGTTAAAGGTTACCCATAAACCCTTTACTTTGTGTTGATCTGTTACAGCTTGGAATCTGTGGTAGAACAGGAAGTGGCAAGTCATCGTTCTCATTGGCCTTTTTCCGGATGGTGGACACGTTTGAGGGTGACTCTTTTTTTTTTTATCAAGGCCAAGCTAATTTCATTCAATTTACAGAGTATAATATGTGGCCTGGATATTAAGTCTCTATACTCCAACAGGGCGAATAATCATTGATGACATCGATATAGCAAAGATGCCTCTTCAGATGCTGAGGTCGCGCTTCTCTATTATTCTACAAGATCCCTTCTTATTCAGCGGAACCATCCGGTGCGTCTCTTGAAACCGAATACTACATGAGTGAATAAAACTGTCCCAATATCCTAGACATTTTATTCATTTACAATAAAAAAACGAATATACTTTTGTTCAATATTATCAGTTTGAATTTGACACTTGAGTTGTGATTTCACAGGCCAAACTCCCCCAGATTTAAATTATGAATGGATGACATACAAGCATGAATGAGCATTCATATATTATTAATCATTGCTGTTTTCTCTCTGAATCTACTATAGCTTTTGTTCCGTTTCAGTGTTTTTAAAAGTATGGCTGTAGAGATGAAGGATTTCTGGGGCAAACTGAATGAGAAGTTCTATAGGATCTCATTTTCTTGTGTTCAGTTTTAATCTAGATCCCGAGATGAAGGCCACAGACAGCATGTTGTGGGAGGCGTTAGAAATAGCACAACTCAAACCAGTAGTTAAAACCCTGCCTGGAGGACTAGGTAAGACACCTAAACATGATAAAACATGATTAGAGACTGAAAGAAATCACATTAAAGGGATAGTTCGGCCTAAAAGGAAAAATCTGTCATAATCGAATCACTTTCATATCATTCCAAACCTACAGTATAATGTTTTTACTTCTGTGGAACATAGAAGATGATATTTGAAATATATGAAAAATGTCACTATATTGTCACTATAAGGAAAGTCTATATGGGGATCAGTGTTCGTACAGGTTTGGAATGATATAATGGCGAGTAAATGATGACAACTTTAACCCTGTCATATTTTTTTAATGGAACAGTTGATTGAATGTTTAGAAAGTCTAGACAAACACATATTATAGCCACTTTAAATGCTCAAACTCTTTAAAGTCTTTTAGATTCTGATTGGCTCTCAATGTTTTTATTGTTCATTAACTGGACAGAAAATCGTCCAGTGGAAGTGATTCTAACAATAATTTTCCTCTGTGTTGTTATCGTTATGGTTGCGGTGTGGACTTCCCTATTCTCATAGAATTAGAACGATTATTAAAACTTTATATTTATATAGTTATAGCTACCATCCTTGGTGTGAACAGGCCTCTTTAAGGTTAAGATTTAATTTAAAATCTTAAAGTCTAAATATATGATTGATGATACTCTTTCCTTGCTTTCAGATGCTATAATAACCGAAGGTGGGGAGAACTTCAGCCAGGGGCAACGTCAGCTGTTCTGTCTGGCGCGCGCATTTGTGCGGAAGAGCAGTATTCTGATTATGGACGAGGCCACTGCTTCCATAGACATGGCTACGGTGTGTGTGTGTGTGTGTGTGCGTGCTTAGAAGTACAATAGAGAGTAAGAGAGTCTTAAGAGGTAGAAGGAAACCCCCCAGGGGTCACGACCTCGATTCACTTCTCACTATTCTCAAACACCCTTCTCCTCCGACTGCTCCTCCGCCTTCATCTCTCCGGAGTAAATGAACCGTGGCTGTGCTAAATGCACTGGCTGGGTTTCATAGAGGAATGGACACACAGTGAGGGACAATTTGATAGATTCAAAATGAAAGGAAAGCATCCGTGTGAAAAGTACTGGTGTTTCTGATATAAAGAATTCAAAATAAAAATGCCATGCCAGCTTGGAAGATACGCTATGGAAGATATTCAGTCCAGAGCAGTGAATGATTTTCTTTTTCTTTTGTTGTTTGATTAACATTAATGACTGGCTTATATGAGGCTGCTGTCACTTTAAGAGCTTATGCATGGGTCCAATAAAATGAAAATTGCGCTCAACTGTTTAATTTCACTTTAGATATAACCAGACATTTTGACACATAAGCGCAATGTATGTGTTCAGCACTTGTACCGAATTAAGTTCTCTGTCGCAGTTTATTGTAACTTATCAAAAAATGTGTCCCGCTCTTTCTTCTCATTCGTCCATGTTCCTTTGCTGCTCTATCGTGTTTAAGCAGTCCTGCGCAGCATGGAAATATTTACATACAGATAAACTATATAGAAAAATCTCTATTGTCATGTCGCCCAGCTCTACAGCCCCACACTTTGAAAACCCCTGATGTAAGCTATCATTAAACAATAATATATACAGTAATATACTAAAATTCATGTTCATTTTTTTATTAAATCCTCCACTTAAGTTTGTTATAACAATAATATAATTTGTTAATAAAAACTACTAAATTAAAGAAATGCATTTAAAAAGATTATATTATTAGGTTAAAAAGTTAGAAATGATATATACATTATGTAATTATTATATATAATAATAATAATATAACATACATTTGATATAATTTCTAACTTTATAATATATGTAAATTATATTTAATGTAGCCATTTTTCTGCAATTTTTCTAATAATAAATGATATATAAAATACAAATTTGAATTATTAAAATAATATAATATGATATAATGCCCTTTTTAATAGATTAGGTTAAAAAGTCTGTAATTATAAATGTCCATTTTTATTATAGAAATTATATAAAAATGATAAACGTTTGAATTATTAAAAATATATAATATATAATACATATAAATATATATACACATATATATATATAGCCTATATATATAATAAATAGAAAAAAATGCTCTTTTTAAATAGGTTAGGTTTATAGTTTATTATATTAAATATTATATTAATAATGCTCTTTTTTTTAATAGGAGAGCATTCTACAGAAAGTTGTGATGACTGCCTTCGCCGACAGAACTGTGGTCACCATCGCCGTAAGTTGCCCATTATGTTGCTTTCGGACTTTAATATTTGAAGCTGTAGTTAAAGCCCAACAGCATGACGACGATTCAATGCTTTTAATGATTAAGAGGCATTTCAGTCATTTAACATCATTCTGTGTGTGTGTGTGTGTGTGTGTGTGTGTGTGTGTGTGTGTGTGTGTGTGTGTGTGTGTGTGTGTGTGTGTGTGTGTGTGTGTGTGTGTGTGTGTGTGTGTGTGTGTGTGTGTGTGTGTGTGTGTGTGTGTGTGTTTCCACAGCATCGTGTGCACACCATCCTGAATGCAGACCTGGTGATTGTGATGAAGAGAGGAGTCATTCTGGAGTTTGATAAACCTGAGGTTCTCCTGAATCAAGAGGACAGCGTGTTCGCGTCGTTCGTGCGAGCCGACAAATGAACCCGGAGACCCTCTACTGAAAGTGCACTTGTACTGTGAATTATAAATTATTTATAACTGTATTTATCATAATCACATTTGTAAATAAAATCTTAAACATTTATTAATAAAAATATTTAAACAACCTGTATGCCCTTTTTTATCTTTCCGTTTTTATTTTTTTAATTATATAAAAAAATAACAGATTTTTATATAGATTATATATAAATGATATATTATATATTATAATTTTTAAAAATATGTATAGTTCATCAACTTGTATAGTTAACAACCTTACATTACTGAAGTATATATCTTAGTCAGGGTTGTGGCTTATTTAATTTATGACAGGAATGATAACAAGGCAACATATTGATTGTTCATTTCCGAAAAAGCTTTAAGTAGACAAATACTCTGTTTTAAAAGTTGTGCGTTGTGAAAATTACGTGATCTAGGACCTAGTATGTACTTCATATCCCCAATAAAACATGAATACATGTTTTGTGAATTCTATGACTTACTTCACTATTATTGTAACGTATTTTAGTACAGTATTGTTACTGTAGTTAGAACTGATGCTAAATATTTATTGGTAATGAAGAGCATCGTATAGTAGTACACTTAGTACACTTAGTAGTTCTGTTGTTCAGCTACAGTGTAGTTCAGTTATAGTATATAGGTTATTATATAACATCGGTTAGTGTAGTTTGTCTCGTGCAAACTTGCACTCACACACTGATTTGTATTGTTAATGCAGTGTAACAATATATTAGCAAGATAGTCCAGTACAGCTTTGTTGTCTGTAATATGGTATGCTAATCTTTTAAATATCAAAATATAAAATGCAATTAAAAAATGTGGGTTACACTATTTTAATGTGTCCCTGTTACAGTGTAATTATACATTTACTTAGTAATATTAATTAATTACATGTACAGTAATTACTATAGGGTTCGGCAGGAATAGAGTTTGGTTTAGAGTTAGTTGCATGCAGTTATGCCTAATTATAGTTATTACTATAGTAAATACAGTAACGTGTAACAATGACACATTAAAATAGTGTTACCGAAGTTATATTTATATAAAAAGTTATAGGCTATAGTGTAGTAGTACAGCATTGCTGACTAGTTTGTCTCTTTAGAACTGGAGCCCTAACTATGACATAGGCTACTATAGTACTACACTTCTATACCTATGTCTTTTAATTGTTAACGCAGAGTGGGTTCTCTTCTCACTGTGGTAAAGTTCGCGTTTAGCACGCATGCCCTGTGCTGAACGAGTCTTTCTGAAGTCACATCTGAGGATGTGCGAGAAAATATCCGGTTGCAGTTGACTGGCAGCGGCAGCCGGATCACTAAAAGTGTCGTCTTCCCACGGGACCTCCTATACCCTCATGTGAGCGCGTGAACGGACACCGAGCGCGGCGCGCACTGAAGATGAGCGCACTTGCCATGTTACAACTTAATAGCGCAGCCGCGAAACTGTAGTATGGACCAGCTATGTTGTCCAGAAAAGGACTCATTCCCGATGACTATTTCTTGACTCGGTTGGCGGAGAATGTGTTACAGCCCAAATATAAGAGTAAACCGAGGAAGGCGCGATTCGTCGCCAAGAACGGAACGTGCAACGTCGCGCACACGAACATACGCGAACAAGGACGGTTTCTACAAGACGTTTTCACCACTCTAGTGGATCTAAAATGGCTTCACACTCTGGTGATCTTCACCATGTCCTTTCTGTGCAGTTGGCTATTGTTCGGGATGGTCTGGTGGCTCATCGCCTTCGCGCACGGAGACCTGGACCCGAAAGGTGACGACTTTGTCCCGTGTGTAACCGACATCCACTCGTTCTCCTCAGCCTTTCTGTTCTCCATTGAAGTCCAGGTGACCATCGGTTTTGGCGGACGGATGGTCACTGAGGAGTGCCTATCGGCCATCGTGATACTGATCATTCAGAACATAGTCGGTTTGCTGATCAATGCCATCATGTTGGGATGCATCTTCATGAAAACCGCGCAAGCAAACCGGCGAGCGGAGACGCTTATCTTCAGCAAACACGCGGTTATAACCGTCAGAAACAACAAGCTGTGCTTCATGTTTCGCCTCGGGGACTTGAGGAAGAGCATGATCATCAGTGCCGCCATCCACATGCAGGTGGTGCGCAAAACCGTCACCAATGAAGGCGAGATGGTGCCTTTGGATCAGATAGACATCCAGATGGACAACCCGGTGGGCACCAACAGCATCTTTCTGGTGTCACCCCTCATCATCAGTCACGTGATTGACAAAAACAGCCCGCTGTATGATCTATCGGCGGCTGATCTGCTGCACGAGGACATTGAGGTGGTCGTCGTACTGGAGGGGGTTGTGGAGACCACCGGCATCACCACACAAGCGCGGACCTCTTACCTGTCCGAGGAGATATTATGGGGTCAGAGGTTTGTGCCTACGGTGTCTCAAGAAGATGGGATGTATGCTGTGGACTATTCTAAGTTTGGGAACACCGTTAAAGTACCCACGCCGAGCTGCAGCGCGCGAGCTCTGGATGAGGCGGGAGGATTGGAGAGGTTTAAACTGCAGGAGCCCAACAGAGCAGGCGCATCAGTGAGGAGAAGAATCAAGATCAGCACACCAAAAGAAACATGAATCTGTTCTGTCGTTAACCTCATGAGACGCTTTATTATTATTTATTTCAAACAACTGTACTGGAATAAAAAGAACTGACATCCAAATATAGCTATTTATAACAACAAAACGGTGTACGTATGTCCACTGCAGTGGACAAAAATAAAATAAAAATAAATAAAAATGTTGTAAGTCTCAGGAGGTTAATGGTGAAATATTACGTTTGTATGTATCGTAAAAAAAAAGAAAAAAAGAAAAAAAAGAGATATAATATATTATTATATCGTTTGGATCCAAAAAATAGCCTACGGATGCACTGTTGCAACTTTTCTTTATATGAATTACCTCTTATTGAGAAATATGCACGTTTGAATTAAGGTCTCAGGAAGTGAATGACTATGCACATGCTTTGAAGAAGCGCATGACGTTTAATACAATCCCTGTTTTATGCCTTGTTATAAATAAACCAGCTTGTTTGTATTGAATTGCTTTGTAATGCACAGAACATACAGTATAGCTACAGTATGGCTAAATACCCTTTGAATATTAATAGATAGGCCCACATGTCGGTGCTGTGAATCCTACTCTGATTTACCAGAATATAATTAGCGCATGACGATGTTGCGTGGCAACCGTCCTGAAGTGACCCGGGAGTCACTTATCATAATCAATATTCATGAGCTAAATTAGTGTCATGTATGCGTAACAGCGCATTACTTGAGAAATGCTTCCACCTTGTGGCCTAGTACTAGATCTGAAGTTGACCCACATATCTTCTGGGCCCAGTTGTTAAAAAGTAATCTGACCGGATTTCGGCTATCGGATTGGATAACATTTTTAATATGGGTTGGAAAAAATAATAATTCTGAAATTGGATTATATCACAAAATCCAATCTTGTTTTTGATCCCAGCAGAAGGGTGGATTTCAGGAACAAAAATGTACTAAAACTTTAAAATTGGTTAAAAATAAATGAAATAATAATAATAATAATAATAATAATTTGTATCATGTACATTTGTATCATGTGCAAAATAAAAATATAAATGTGTATAAATACAACATGTGTATCATGTGCAAAATATAAATATAAATGTGTATATTTTACAATATATGCACATTTATATCTTTATTTTGCTATTGATTAATTTAAACCGTTTACGTAACAAAGCACATATTAGGCTACCTATTATGCTTTTCCGAACAGTAAAGAAAAAAAAAGATACCATAAAGGCACCATAAAATAATTCCCCAATCAGCTGTCAATATCAAACAAAAATAATATATTTAATTTAAAGTATTTTTTTAATAACTGCAAATTACATTGGCACAATCCTCAGAGATGAAAAAGTCAAAAGTATGGTTTCTAGCATTGTTATTGATCGTGTATTTGTTTGTCTTTGTTGTGACTCACATGAGTACAGTGGTTGAGAGAGCTCAACACGCTGAAACTGAAGAAAACATCTTCATCAGTTTGACAACACGTGCTGCAAATACTCACAACACAACCAAATGCAGAAACACACTGCAAATACTCACAACACAACCAATACAGAAACACACTGCACATACTCACAACACAACCAATACAGAAACACACTGCAAATACTCACAAGACAACCAATACAGAAACACACTGCAAATACTCACAACACAACCAATACAGAAATGAGCTGCAAATATTCACAACACAACCAATACAGAAACACACTGCAAATACTCACAACACAACCAATACAGAAACACACTGCAAATACTCACAACACAACCAAATGCAGAAACACACTGCAAATACTCACAACACAACCAATACAGAAACACACTGCACATACTCACAACACAACCAATACAGAAACACACTGCAAATACTCACAAGACAACCAATACAGAAACACACTGCAAATACTCACAACACAACCAATACAGAAATGAGCTGCAAATATTCACAACACAACCAATACAGAAACACACTGCAAATACTCACAACACAACCAATACAGAAACACACTGCAAATACTCACAATGCAACCAAATACAAAAAAACACTGCAAATACAATGCAATAAAATACAGAAACACACTGCAAATACTCACAACACAACCAATATAGAAACACACTGCAAATATTCACAACACAACCAAATACAGAAACACACTGAAAATTCTCACAATGCAACCAAATACAGAAACACACTGCAAATACTCACAACACAACCAAATACAGAAACACACTGCAAATAATCACAACACAACCAATACAGAAACACACTGCAAATACTCACAACGCAACCAAATACTGAAACACACTGCAAATAATCACAACGCAACCAATGCAGAAACACACTGCAAATAATCACAACGCAACCAATACAGAAACACACTGCAAATACTCACAACGCAACCAAATACTGAAACACACTGCAAATAATCACAACGCAACCAATACTGAAACACACTGCAAATAATCACAACGCAACCAATACAGAAACACACTGCAAATAATCACAACGCAACCAATACAGAAACACACTGCAAATACTCACAACGCAACCAAATACTGAAACACACTGCAAATACTCACAACACAACCAAATACAGAAACACACTGCAAATAATCACAACGCAACCAAATACTGAAACACACTGCAAATACTCACAACACAACCAAATACTGAAACACACTGCAAATAATCACAACGCAACCAAATACTGAAACACACTGCAAATAATCACAACGCAACCAATACAGAAACACACTGCAAATTCTCACAATGCAACCAAATACAGAAACACACTGCAAATACTCACAACGCAACCAAATACTGAAACACACTGCAAATACTCACAACACAACCAAATACAGAAACACACTGCAAATACTCACAACACAATAAAATACAGAAACACACTGCAAATATTCACAACACAACCAAATACAGAAACACGCTGCAAATACTCACAATACAACCAAATACAGAAACACACTGCAAATACTCACAACACAATAAAATACAGAAACACACTGCAAATACTCACAACACAACCAAATACAGAAACACACTGAAAATTCTCACAAAGCAACCAAATACAGAAACACACTGCAAATACTCACAACACAACCAATACAGAAACACACTGCAAATACTCACAACGCAACCAATACAGAAACACACTGCAAATACTCACAACGCAACCAACACAGAAACACGCTGCAAATATTCACAACACAACCAAATACAGAAACACACTGCAAATACTGACAATGCAACCAAATACAGAAACACACTGCAAATACTAACAACACAATACAGAAACGTGCTGCAAATACTCACAACACAACCAAATACAGAAACACACTGCACTCATAACACAACCAAATACAGCCAGAAAAATGGAGCGCAACTGGAAGAAAACAAAACTAGAGGTATTTCGCATTTCATGGAATGAGAGCACGATTGCGTACAGAGAGGCCTTAAAAGCTGCTAGATCTGCTTATTTTTCAACCCTAATAGAAGAAAATAAACAAAACCCTAGGTATTTATTTGAAACAGTGGCTAAACTAACAAAAAATAAAGCTTCAAGCCCGGACGTTTCCAAGCAGCACAGCAGTAATGACTTTATGAACTAATTCACTTACAAGATTGATATTATCAGGGAAAATATTATAACTACGTAACCTTCTACTAAAGTATCGCATCAGGCAGTGCATTGTAGTCTCCTTGAGGAAAAATTCGATTCATTCATTGCTATAGGAGAGGAAGAATTTACTAAACTCGTTAAATCATCAAAATCGACAACATGTAGGCTATGTTAGACCCTATATACCGACTAAGCTATTGAAAGAGATGCTTCCAGAGGTCATAGATCCTCTTCTTAATATCATTAATTCATCTTTGTCATTAGGATATGTACCAAAAACTTTTAAGCTGGCTATGATTAAACCGCTTCTTAAAAAACGCAACTTGATCCTACAGAATTAGTCAATTACAGGCCGATCTCGAATCTACCTTTCCGTCAAAGATACTGGAAAAGGCAATATCCTCACAACTATGTTCCTTTTTAGAAAGAAATTATATCTACGAAGATTTTCAATCAGGATTAAGACCGTACCATAGTACTGAGACAGCTCGCATTAGAGTCACAAATGATTTGCTCCTATCATCCGATCGTGGTTGTATCTCTCTATTAGCGTTACTCGATCTTAGTGCTGCATTTGATACTATCGACCACAACATTCTTTTAAATAGACTCGAAAATGATGTTGGCATTAGTGGAATTGCAATAGCATGGTTTAAATCATACATATCTGACCGTTATCAGTTTGTAGCAGTAAATGAAGAGATGTCTTATCAATCAAAAGTTCAGTATGGCGTACCACAAGGCTCAGTACTAGGACCGTTGCTGTTCACTCTGTACATGCTACCCTTGGGAGATATCATTAGGAAGCATGGCATTAGTTTTCACTGTTATGCTAATGATTCTCAGCTCTATATTTCTTCACGCCCTGACGAAACTTACCAATTCACAAAATTAACGGAAAGCATAGCTGATATAAAAAACTGGATGACTAGTAATTTCCTACTTCTTAATTCTGAAAAAACAGAAATTCTAATTATTGGACAAAAAAACGTCCTCACGTAATAACCTAGAATACTGTCTAACACTTGATGGCTGCTCTGTCAAATATGCGTTGTTGGTTAGGAACCTGGGTGTGCTCTTTGATACCAATCTTTCATTTGAAAGTCACGTGTCTAGTATCTGCAAAACCACATTTTTCCATCTTAAAAATATATCTAAATTACGTCATATGCTCTCAATGACAAATGCGGAAAAATTAGTTCATGCGTTCATGACATCAAGGCTAGATTATTGTAATGCTCTTATGGGTGGTTGCCCTGTACGCTTAATAAACAAACTCCAGCTGGTCCAAAATGCAGCAGCTCGAGTTCTTACCAGAACCAGGAAGTATGACCATATTAGCCCAGTTCTGTCAACACTGCATTGGCTCCCTATTAAACATTGTATACATTTAAACATTTTGCTGATTACTTACAAAGCACTAAATGGTTTAGCTCCGCAGTACTTGAGCGAGCTCTTAACACATTATAGTCCTTCACGTCTATTACGATCTCAAAATTCCGGCCAGTTGATAATACCTAGAATATTAAAATCGACTGCTGGCGGTAGATCCTTTTCCTATTTAGCACCAAAACTTTGCAACAGTCTTCCTAACATTGTCCAGGAAGCAGTCACACTCTGTCAGTTCAAATCTAGACTAAAAACACATATCTTTGGCCTAGTATACACAACTTCTATAATTTAATGTTAGGCTGCATAGTTTAGGTCAGTCGGAACCGGGAACACTTCCCATAAATCCTGATGTACTTGTTACATCATAAGAAGGATGGCGTCTACGCTAAAATGAGTATCTCTGCTTATCCCGATGTTTACCGCAGTCCGCCGGATCCAGGCTGTATCCAGATCTGATGAAGGACCTGCGCCTGGACATGACGACAAATTTTGCAGTTTTCTGTTAGAATGGTTTCATGTTAGCGCCCCTAAGTTAATAACTAATGATCTTCGCAACGTAAGTCAATCAATCAAAACTAACTTTAGCTGGACAATAACTTTATTCTAGAGCTGCTGTAAAGCCAAAACAATCTTTGTTACTGTAATTTTCTATTATCACTGTAAAGCTGCTTTGAAACAATTCATATTGTTAAAAGCGCTATATAAATGACGGTGACTTGACTTGACTTGACAGAAACACGCTGCAAATACTTACAACACAACGAAATACAGAAAAACGCTGCAAATACTCATAATGCAAACAAATACAGAAATGCTCTGCAAATACTCACAACACAACCAAATACAGAAACACACTGAAAATACTCACAACGCAACCAAATACAGAAACACACTGAAAATACTCACAACGCAACCAAATACAGAAACACACTGCAAATACTCACAACGCAACCAAATACAGAAACACACTGCGGATATTCACAATGCAACCAAATACAGAAATGCACTGCAAATACAGAAACGTGCTGCAAATACTCACAATGCAATCAAATACAGAAACACCCTGCATCTTCATCAGTTTGACAACACGTGCTGCAAATACTCAAAATGCAACCAAATACAGAAACTTGCTGCAAATACTCACTCACAATGCAACCAAATAAAGAAACGCCCTGCAAAAACTCAACGCAACCAAATACAGAAACATGCTGGAATACTTTTAAGTATCTTTTAAGATTGAACATTGGTCTGGGGAGTGTGCTCGGTATTTTCTACTGCACAAGAGGCGTGATCAACGGGCATAGTTCAAATGTCTCTGTAGTCCTTCAACCAATCAGACCAACGATCCAGGTGACGTACTTTGCAGAGCGACGCGAAAACTCCAGGCAGGAAATGTGTCAACAAACATGTTGATCAGCGATTTGCAGAAGAAGCAGAAATGGAATCGAGCGATTTTTGCAGGTATGGAGAAAAAAAAACATGAAAGTTAATGGTATTTACACCCACTCGAGCGATTTGTTTGCTAAAAAGAAGCCATTGAGCATCGTCAAGAGGTTAAAAGGAATTGGACAGAGCCGTTGGATTGGATTAAACCCGCCAATAGCACACCAGGTGCATAAGCCAGGAAGCAGCAGAGATAAATGTACAGGTTTCCAGCCTGAGCTGCAGGGCGAAATCAAATCGCCGGCAGATCAGGCTGGGTTTACCCAATCTAGCAAATACTCACAACGCAACCAAATACAGAAACGTGCTGCAAATACTTACAACGCACTTAAAACTCACCTTTCAGGTCATTGACAACACCACAGATGAGTAGACATTGAACAATAAGCATGTCCCAGCTAGGTTCGTCACTTTTTGGGGTTCCCTTTATAACATTTCTGTTGTGGTCTGTGCTATTTGCAGTGCGTTTCTGTATTTGGTTGCATAGTGAGTATTTGCAGTGTTAATCTGTATTTGGTTGTGTTGTGAGTATTTGCAGCACATGTGTTATCAAACTGATGAAGATGTTTTCTTAATTTGCATGTGTTTTCTTCAGTTCACGTGAGCTCTTGGACATTTTTTTTTTAAGGAAATTGAACATTTAAGGGGTTGTTTGTTTATGTTTTTTTTTTTTTTTATAAAACATTTAAAGTGACCCACATTCTTCTACCTGCTGTTGTTTAGCTAGCCAGCAGCCTACATTGTGAAATGTAAGGCCATTTGGAGTGCCTCTTAATCCAGTTTTGATCATCTGAAAAGTGTGTATCTGGATCAGGATGATCCAAACCTATTTTGCTTTGAAAAACCAGCACAAAAGTAAAAATGGATTACCTGTTCCAGGAGGGTAAAAATGGGATTACCAAATCTAGAAAATTCTGATCCGGATTAAACGTTCTGAACAACTGGGCGCTGGGTATGGAGATATCTGCAGGTCGGAGTAATGGTCGTGCCAAAAGGTATTTACAATTGCCAGTGAAAGCTGCCTGATAGGGGTTGTGGGTTAGGGCTAGGGGTTAGATTATGTGTACCTTTCAACCTGAACCTCAAATAACAGGAGTCAGAGTCTGTAAAAAGTTGATTAGAGAACATAGAAGTTGAAAGAAAATATTCAGTGGTTGAAAATCGCTCAAACAACTTTTACTATGCAAATGCATGCAAATCTGAAAAAATTATAAAGAATAATACCAAATACCAAGTTTATTTCATGATACTAAGTATACTACATCCATTAACATATTTGCTGACATATCGCTTGAGACTTACTGATATAAATATTATAATTAAACTTTATTTGTAGTACTTCTTTATTGCACAATACACATTTCTTAATATTAAAGGGGTGGTTGATTATGATTTCACTTTTTAAACTTTAGTTAGTGTGTAATGTTGATGTTTGAGCATAAACAACATCTACCAAGTCACGATGCTCAAAGTTCAAAGCAAAGGGAGATATTTTCTTTTAAAGAAATTGTTATTTGCACTACAACAAACGGCTGGAATGGACTATACCACATTCCTCCCGGGTTAGTGACATCACTAACCCTAAAATGTACATAAACCCCGCCCCCGGAACACGATTTATAGATTATCAAGACAGAATATGCTAATCAATGATTAGAAGATAGTTAACTCCACATCAGCTACATAAATTTAAACATAAACTACATTTAGTTTGAAATTTTCAGGACACAAGCTGTTGTAGCTCCGCCCCCCGTGCTGGGAGCGGCTGCTCATTTGCATTTAAAGGGACAGACACAAAAACAAACAATTTTTGACAAATTTTAACATGCTATATAAAAATATCTGTGGGGTATTTTGAGCTAAGACTTCACATACACACTTATTTTACATCTTCTGAAAAGAGCATTATACCACCCCTTTAAGCCTAAAATGGGTTTTAATGTCACTATTAGTAAGGATAGTATGATATCCGTATAATATCAGTCGTTAAATGCAAGATTTTTAAAGTGTACCTAAATAATATATGGAATAGTTCCATTTTAACACAATCAAATATACTTAAGAATATCTTTAGTTGAACCTCAGCACTATTTCTGGATAACTAAAGTGCATTAAGCACATAATTCGTTGTTCCAATTTAACAGACTTTAAGTATACCAATTTAGTATAACGAAAGTACAATTGTAGGGTATTTATATTAAAGCTGCAGTCCGTTGCTTTTTGGGTTAAAAATTATCCCAAATAAATTTTTGAGCAAGTACATAACCACCCAGTGTTCAACACTATCTGCTTGCCCTAACTCGATTCAAAATGGTAAGCTTGTAATAATGTTTTTAATTCCAGTAGTACTGGTGGATTTCCGCTGGAAATTCTAGCATGTCTTTGCGTCATTACGTCACATCTGTACACATAAAGAAGGAGTCTCGGCTAGAAGGCTATGAGTGTGAGGATGTTGGTGGTGGAGATTTATAGCCTTTTCTCACAGCACTTGATATAATTAAACTTATCAATTCGATGGCGGATCCAGAAAAGTTCAAACGACAATCACCAGGAGATTCACCCGCTGTAAAACGCGAAAGACTTCGGAGGAAAAAAAGAGACTGCCACCGGCCCATGCGAAAACAAGGATAAATATCGGAAGGGCATTAAATGTAGTCACGCAATGCTGGTTGTTAACATTAACAATTTGAGAACAAAGTATAATTTGCACGGTTTGACGTGATATGATAAGCGATCGTAGATTTAATCGGCGCGATTTACTGCAATGCTTTTTTCCCCCTTAAGCCCCGTTCACACTACACGCGACAAAGCGACACGATACCATTCATTTCAATGGGGAGCGGGCGACTTCCGGCGACCGTTGGCGACTGGATGGGGCGTGTCTGGCGACACGACAAAGTTGAGAAATGTTTAACTTTATGCAAATGAAGAGCGACTTTCGCGAGCGACAACCAATAGGAGTGGAGCCTGGAGCGCGCGTCATCATCCTTCTCTGCTCAGCCCCTCGCCCCATTGACAGAAAGATGGAGGAGTATTTTTTAAAATCTAAAATACTACTGTTATTGTGTCATGAAATGTAGTTATAAGAGTTTTTCAGTCGAGAATGTAGTTGTTTAAAGCTCAAATATGTGGTTTGTTTATACAGATAGCGCCTATTTTCAATTTTGATCTGATATGTTCGGAGTTGTGAGACCCAGGTACTCGTTCATTTAACTTACATGCTTTACGAGTCTAAATATTTAATATTTTCCCTCCAGAATGTTTGTTTTTAGCGGCAAGAAAACTGAATCTCTGTCTTTGGATATTATTCATAAACATTACAAGGCAACCAGTAGTGGGAACGCCCACTAGCGACCTCATCACCAGCCACCGGCGACATGCAGCGACAAAGTCGCTTGTAGTGTGAACGCAGCTTTAGTTGGACAGAACAAAATTGGACGATACTTACTTGTTCAGACGACATTTTCCGTTGAAAATTCTTATGTTGGTCATACTTCCAAAAAGTAGAATTTGTGATTGCGAATGACAGGATCCATACTGGCGCAGTGACTGACCGCCGTACATTCTCCTCAAAACATTGGATTCATCCGCGCTGTGCCGTGCCGAGGCACAACTCACGTAAAGTTGATAATTCCGCGAATAACTGGAATTGCAGATTTCGAACAGAGATGGCGACAAAGAGGAAAAACTGTGGACTGCAGCTTTAAGTACATAAATAAGTAATGTATTTGTAGTATACTTAACATAAAATAAATGTGGACTTTGAGGAGTTTTTCATTCAGGGAGTCTTCAGCAATACCCGCAATAAACCCCGGTGGTTGAGGAGATTCCCCCCTTCTATGTAAAGCGCTTTGAGGTCTCAGAAAAAGCGCTATATAAATGTAACGAATTATTATTAATTATAACACCAAAGCTTCTTAAGAAAATATCTGAGACAAATATTTGAGTCACACATTGACACACATTTTTTTTTTAGATCTACATGTTCTTTGAACAAAGGAAGTTTGTTCTAGTAGATTAACTTAGAATAATACAGACACATGCACAAACTCCTGAGTCAAACAGAAAGTGGATTGAGCTGTGATCAATCACAGAAAGAGGCATTGTTTCGTTTTGTCCTTTTTGATTGTTTTAAATAAACCTGTTTTTGCTTCTTTTGTCTAATTGTTACAACCTACACCGGTAGTGGGGCAGATTGCAACAACAGCACACCATGTATTTGACATCAACTTATAAGGGCTGTGATATTGTTGCAGAGGTTTGAATTGGTGCCTTTCGTAGTAAACAAATGTGGGTACTTTGTATAAAAGTTTGAGCACTCTAATTCAGTGAGTTACAGATGCTAAAGCAAAAAGTGTTACAAACAAACCCGGTATCCTCTTTTGCAGTTTGAAGAGATGATGAACGTGCTCCTCCTGAACTTTAATAAAACATCCTTTCTATTATAAAAACGTTTTTTTATAATGTTTTGATGATACAAGAGTAAAAAAAAATTAATTGATATGTAATCGTATACCGGTATGTCATTTAAAAAACAATTTTTTATAGCTATTTATAAAGTTTATGGTCATTGGCTTTTCTGAGGTAAAATGTAGCGTGACCTATTGTTCTCAAGCTGTTTTATTGATGTCTATCTGCGGTTGAAACACTGATTGGGCGAATATGCCATGCAATTCTTGCATGATCTTTTAAGATACCTTTTTGTGTTCATTCATCTTTGTTTCGTACTATAACTACTAGTAAAGAGGAAGAGATGATCAGTTCACATGCCACTGGAACTGAGGAGCTAAAGCAATCTGTTACGACATTAAAGAGCCACAAAATATATTGTAGCCAATTTATTGTTTGAATTTCTTTTAAAAAAAAGACAAAATTTGAAAGCTGAGACTTTGTTTCATAACTGATGTTACCTGCTGTCTGGTCGGTCTTTTTTGCTCCTCTGTGTATTTTTCACTGCGTGAGAACGCTAATGTGTGGCTTGATCACTTGAGAACAGTGTCAGTGTCAATTGCGTCTACGGAGAGCCTGGCCACTCCCTATTAAGTCCTATTGTACCGAATTTTGGTTGTAGTTCCACCAGAGTTCCACTGGGGGCGATCGCCCATGAGTGCAAAATGAATGGGAGTCTATGGAGCGAGACGGCTAAATTTGTCTCTTTCACCCGATTGCCGTTGAGAAATCTCAGATTTGATTGTAGGTTTTGCAAGTTCAACATGGGTTATAGGTCGAAAGTTGAATGAACGAGTACAGTTGAGTTGTTGTTGCCCATAACACGCTAGCATTCTGCTAATGAACGCTGATTGGTCAGTGAAGGACTGATTACGACCAGAGATACCGCTTGATGACATCGTGGCATCCGAAGCGGGACCAGAAACAAATAAAACAAAAACTCTTCTAGCACGCGTGTTTACCTGTGTCAGCTGTGTTGTCGATGCCTCGAGAGAAAAGAAAGTGCAGAGCGCGAAAGCACCAAAGCGACTGAAGGATTGCCGTAAAGCAGTATCTCTGGTCGTACGATGTGTATGACGTCATTGACATTTTAAAAGACTTTTTAAAGCAAATAAGTGACTCTAAAAAATCTAACACCCAGCAATGTGTAATTTCTTTGCATCTCCTTTCGAATACAACATTCAAATTACTATTATATCCTGAGAAAAGTGGATTTTGAGGGGTATAGCTCCATAGACCTCCATTCATTCTGCACTCGTCCTGTGAGCGCCCTCATATGGAACAAGAGTGGAACTGCAAGCAGACCAGAAGCCAGAAGTTTACTGAGAGTGGAAGTTCTCCCCTTATTAGACATTCTCTGATCAAAGTCTCTGCACTGCCATCTATCGACGTGGATCAACATGATCGTGTCTCTGAGTTTTCACTTAAAAGGATAGTTCACCCAAAAATGAAAATTAGCCCATGATTTACTCACCCTGAAGTCATCCTAGCTGTATATATGTATGGCATTCTTCTGTCAGACGAATACAATCGGAGTTATATTAAAACATTGCCTGGCTCTTCCAAGCTTTATAATGGCAGTGAATGGCTGTTTCTGTTTTGAAGTCCATAAAAGTGCATCTATCCATCATAAAGGAACTCCATACGACTCAGCAGGGGGTTAATAAAGGCCTTCTGAAGCGAAGTGATGCGTTTGTTTAAGAATAATATTAATATTTAACACGTTACGAAGTAAAATTCTGGCTTCCTGCCAAACGGCCATATGCAGTCTACTTATGCCTAAACAACTTCCGACGTCACAACTTATGAAACTTGTGACGTCGGAAGTAGCGTAGTGTGTCATGGTGTATCGTAAATATCAGCAGTACGTAGCATTACTCGCATAAGTTGCGCTTTAGACTTAAGTGTAATCTGTATGTTCGTTTGGCCGGAAGCTAGTTATTTTACTTTATAAAGTTTTAAATATGGATATTTTTCTTGCACAAACGCATCACTTCACTTCAGAAGGCCTTTGTTAACCCCCCGGAGCAGTGTGGAGCACTTTTATCACGGATAGATGCACTTTTATGATGGATAGATGCACTTTTATGATGGATAGATGCACTTTTATCATGGATAGATGCACTTTTATGATGGATAGATGCACTTTTATCATGGATAAATGCACTTTTATTGACTTCAAAACGGAAACGGCCATTCACTGCCATTATAAAGCTTGGAAGAGCCAGGACATTTTTTAATACAACTCCGATTGTATTTGCCTGAAAGAAGAATGTCATATACACCTAGGATGACTTGAGGGTGAGTAAATCATGGGCTAATTTTAATTTTTGGGTGAACTATCCCTTTAACTTCGTAATTTCGTTGTATTCTGAATGACAATAAAGGCATCTTATCTTATAGCTTATTTACCTATTTCTTATCACCTGTCGATTCACTTTCTGAACTCACTTTCCTGTCCAACAAAAAAGAAGCAACTGCTCAGGATTTTCTCCATAATCAAATCTTTCTACATGCCGTAATGATGCTTACACACGGTTTTAGTCTGTCTTTCTGTCTTCTTCTGCTGGCAGTCTGAACATAATCTTAAATGACTCTTCACAAAACAATTTCTTCATGTGTGCACGTTTCAAATCTGAACTAACCTCACCAAGTTCCCAAGGATGTCGATTCATCGAGGACTCTTTCCATTCACCTGAACCGTCTCATTAATGAAGGGAACGCAACACAGAGGTAAAGTGGCATTTCTTGTTTTTATTTGATTATGTTTTGCAGAGCCTAAAATATTAAGTGGCTTTTAACTTAGATAATTAAAATACATAAAAAGAAAGCAAGAACAGAAGAACTCTGCAAATAGATAAAAAAGTAAAAAATAAATTAATTAAGGAGGAGAGATGCTCTCTCGCTAAAGGCAATTATTGTGATTTTTTTTTTTATATATATATATATATATATATAGTTACAATCTATTTCTTGGGGGGTGGGACTTAATGTGCATTGTCTGCCACAATATTCATGACCTCTGATCATTTAAAAAAAGAAAGATAAAAAGTGAAATAAAAAAATAATGGAGAATGTGCTCTCTCATCAATACAACTCAGCAAGTCAACTGCCATGCAACAAATATTTGTCCCTGTCTGCATCAGCTCTCCGAGCGAGCAGACATTGCGGATATCCCAGACAGCAACATAGTGTCGGCCCAGATCCGGCCCACATCTGGGCCGTGTGGAATCCACGTGTCCCAGATGTGGGCATGTTGCAGTCGGGATGGTATCCTTGTCAGAAACCTACACACAAGTCCAGACTTTCTCAAAAGCATCATTCAAACCATCATACCCTTTTTACATAATCTTGAAAGGCTAAAGAATACATTTTTGAACCGCTGGAAATTATTTCGATAACGTATAGGAAAATGGACAATGAATGATGGCTGGAATATGAAAGAGAAAGGTGAAATAAGGCTGCAGAGATCATAAACAGTCAGTCGGTGCATGACGTCACTCCCTCCACAAGGGGGAGCCAGAGGTCAAGGATCATATTCGAAAAAGTGTTGCATATAAACAAACAATACCTTAGCTATATATCTAAGGCACTGATGAGAGCCGAGCTGAAATACCATTCCCTAAAAGAAAAGAAAACCTCCAAGGGCTTATGCGCAAAAATAATAATAATAAAAAGCAAATAAAAATATAAAATGTTCCTATATAAATGATAATGTTGACAGATTGTTTGTCCTGTTAAACATTCACACCAATCTGTGCTGGTACAGGACCTGCAGACCAGCGGTCCCCCGTCCCATCCTTTTGATCAGTTCACATTAACACGGTGAGGGAAAAGTGATGGAGGGGCCCGTCCAAGGAGGCCTCCCGCTTTTCTTTTCTGTCATCTTCCTCCGAGGAGTTGTGTCAGGTCTGCTATTGGCTCATCTCTCGGTCACGTGATTGTGTGGGAGGGGGGGCAGGGGGGCGCACAGCACCTCCGACAGGTCGTCCATGATGCAGGTCTCCTTGGGGTCGATCAGGTTGAATTCCCTGACGAAGACGATGAAATGTGCGTATAGTGTGTTCAAGTGTCCCTGCAGCTCCAGAGCCACGGTCTCTTTAAAGTGCGACCAGTAAATGTGCGCCAACACGTGGAACAGGAACCGGCACACCTTCTTCACCAGGGACTCGAACGAGTTGGGAAAGGCTTTGCCTGAAAGGGAATTGAGATAGTTAGCATTTGTTTTGTTTTTTATTGATTTTATTTCATGTTTAATTATTAATTAATCAAATTAAATCAAATTAAATAATGTTTTAATCACAAATTATTCACGAATGACTAATGTAATTTATTGTTTATAATTAGCTAGGAAATTAATTAGTTAGGAAAATAAAGTAAGTAAAGCATAAAACATTTATATATAGAAAATATATATAGAAATTTTATTGATTTAAATATCAATCTGCTAGGATAAAAAAAATGTCATTACATTATTTATAATGATTTTTTATTCCTTATAAAAGGTTTATTTTTACTTTGAAATTAGTTGTCTATAAACTATATTAAAATAAATAATTCCGTTTTATTAATTTACAAATGATTTGCTTGTATTCATTTATTGTTTGAAATTAAATAAAATGTCACTAAATTAAAAATAAATAAACCATTAAATATTTACATAAAATGAATAGGTTGTTTAAATAATATATAATATACTATACTATACTAGGACTACAAAAAAAATTGGTAACACTTTATTTTACAGTGTCTTTGTTACACATGTATTTACTGTAGTAATAACTATAAATTATGCATAATTACATGCAATTTACCCTAAACCAACCCCTAATCCTAATCCTATAGTAAATACATGTAGCTAATTATTATTACACAGTACTTAAATGCATAACTACACTGTAAAACACCTTAAACAGAAATTATAATTAAGTTATTATTAAAATTACTTACAATACTTTTTATAAATCATAATTCTAATATATATATATATTTTTTTTTTATTCCTCATAAAGGGATCGTTTTTACTATGACCCTATTCTATTATACATGGCTATTTCTTGCAAGAGAAAAAAGTAAATCGAGGAGAAAGCCCAGATCAGTTATTTTCACAAAGCTCATTCTACTATATGAACACTAGAGGGCGCCGCTGATCTAAGGGCTTTTACTTCAGACGTTGAAATCTCAAATCGTGTAGTTCTCTATTATGACTGCAAGAGGGCAGTAATTATACACACCATATTTTGTGGGAAAGATTTCTTCGTCCGTCACTAATTTCTGCACGAAAGTCATTACGAGGTCAATATACTGAGGCGCAGTGCACTTCGTCTTCTTCCCCCTTTCATCATACCAGTAGTATATTCTGTGAAAAAGACGACAAACTAAAATTAAAATTCACTTCTTGTGAGTCACATTTCCAGCACATTAGGACAAAGTGAACAACAGTTGACGGTTTAAAGCAACTGGAATGTGGCTGCTATCACCTTTTTTAAGGAGGATTGCTCAGTTTGGGAGGGTAGCGTGGGTTCGGGGGGGCTGTAGACATTACAAATCTCTTGGAATGCAAACTGTCCGCTAAACTGACCGTACAGCATTCATGGACCCAGTGACCTGATGCATTCAACGCATGAGCAAACATGAACCAAACGGATGAAATAAAGATCACTTGTTTAAAGGGATATCACCCAAAAATGAAAGTTTTGTCATTAATACACACCCTCATGTCATTCCAAACCTGTAACACTTTTGTTCATCTTCAGAACACAAATAAAGCACTCGCATCACTTCATAAAATGGAGGTTAAACCACAAGAGTCACATGGACTAATTTTATGATGTCTTTACTACATTTCTGGGGCGTTAAAGTGGTAGTTGCTTTGCAGTCAATGGAGGGACAGATATCACTCAGATTTCATTCAAAATATCTTCATTTAAAATCTCTTCATTTGTGATCCGAAGATGAACAAAAGTCTTACGGGTTTGGAACGACATGAGGGCGAGTGAATGATGACAGAATTTTTTTTTTTTTTAATGAAACTATCCCTTTAAGTGAAATAACGGTCAGTGTAAGCTAAAGTGGAGTAACAGATCAATTCCAAGTGGAAATGAATTAATTTCATAACTGCAAGTACTAAACCTACCTGTACAAAACTCTACTTTTTTATCACAATTTATCGCATAGTACATGTAGAAAATATTTTAGGGTGTTTCTTCAACTATGGGCGTTTCAAAAAAAAAAAAAAAAAATCTATTTGTCTACAAATGTCCAACAGTCCACATGCATTACAGGAGAATTGTCATTTTTTGAAACGTTACAAACATTTTCACCAGTGTTTTTAAAATCAGTTGTTTGTTTAATAAAATTAAGAGGTGGAAACTACATTATAAACATTTTTGGAATAAAATGGCCAAATTTATTGTCTTTTTAAGGCTAATTTTATAGTTTCCTAAATAAAAATAAAAAAATAAAAAAATACCAATAAAACAATTTGTTTGTTTTTTTTATCAATTTTCACATTAAAAAATATGCTTTTCACAAATTATGTTTACCTTAAGCTCCTTACTTGTCTCATATTTTATTACATCAAGCTAAAATGGTCTTACTGGTAAAAAATATATATATAAATTAACATTTGATAAAATATTTGATTATTAGGAGCAAAGCTATAACTGCAAAGCTATAATTCTGTAAAAACTGATATAAATATCTGCAAAAGAAACTGTTCAGATTATCATAGTAAAAAAAAAAAAAAAAAAAAAAAGTTTAAGATTGAAGTCTGAGACATTTATGCATAAAAATTAAAAAGAGGGTGAAAAAAAACCTAAAAAACCTGTGTCCATGACTGAAGAAACACCCTATAATCATACTAATAAAATACCTCTGCATATAACCACATAACTCGGCACTAAATCACAAATGAAGGGACAGAACCAAATCAGAATGAAGTTGAACATCAAGTCTATTTGTCCATTCTTTCCTCCCAGTCTTTTCATCAGTAATTGATTGATCAATAGTAAAGCCGGCGGTGACTGAAATAAAGCTTGTGTTTTGAGCGCACCCATCCTTGCCCTCCGTGGTATGCCTGGGGTTAGTGCGCAATTGTTAGTGTTCTGTGTGTTGGTAATTCTTGTCCATGAATAGTCAAGCATGTGGTTCTGCGGGTCAGTGTGTAAATGAGGAGTTTAGCGACTCACACCCAGGACTCGCTCCGGCCAAACAGGGCAAACGAGTTGAGCAAAGATTTTAAAAGTCAACATGGTGGTTACTTGTGGGACTTTCTGTTCGAGAGATTCTACAATTCGGGCATTTTTTGAATGCTTCGTTTTCAAAATTAAACGTTTTCAAACTGTTTTACGATCAGTGTTAAATGGGTCTTATTATGCTTTTTTACATTTTTAACTTTCTTTAGTGTGTAATGTTGCTGTTTGAGCATGAAAAACGTCTGCAAAGTTACGAATCACAGTGAACCCAGCAGGAGTTATTCTCTATATCACACTGTTTCTGAACTCTCTGAAACTCCTCCATTGTAGTCTTGAGTTTTTTTAACGGGAACAAACACGTCACAATATTCCTCATTTAAATAATTAATTCCCGCCAAAGGCATACGCATAATAAATCATATGAGGCCTGGTTGAGGTGCGTTAGTTGTGTTGAAACTGGTGGTTATGGTATGGTAACATTTCCCAAACACGCTCAAAAAGCTTGACCAATCACAACACACTCTGCTCCAGTTGACCAATCAGAGCGCATTGTGCTTTACTCATAGAGAAAGGAACTAAACAGAGCGTTACTGACAGACGGGGAAGAGTGGAGCTGCAACACTGTTAAATATGTGATAAATAATGTGTTTTTTTAATACATTTTTGAATGTGAAAACCTATTCTAGTAGACCCCAAAAACAACATCAAGACTTTGAAAAAAGACATCGGTCTCCTTGAAAACCTTTAAATGGATTTTGGTCTAATGTATGAGGGTGGATTATTGATATTGTGTGTGACGGTTATGATATTCCACTTATTCTGAGAAAACGTTCAATAAGTCAATTAACTGTGTGAAGAAATACTCATTTACAGAGCATTTTTGTAATTTCAGTAAAAATACTTAAAATGGATGACATTTCTCACTATCTGGCAGGAATGTACTTCTCTGTAGCATCTCATTTCCTTCACAGTCGAGCTTAAACTATTTTATAGAATTTCAGTTGTTCTCTAAAATGCCCGGTGAGATGGAAAAGACAGCAGTGTTGGGGACACCAAATATTTCTTATAGTAACATTACAAATTCTTCAAATAAACACACATTTAAATATCATTATAGGATAATAGTTGCTATTAAAAATAAATATAACTATAACTAAATATATATAATAATATTATTATTGTTATTATTTGTGTTGTTATTTAAGTTATTAAGTAAAATACATCATGTTCTCTGGATTTTCAGAATTTTCTTGATACTTGTGATATAGTATAGAGAAGTTGTAAAAGATTCAAAAATTGAAATCACACAATATTTTACTCTTTACTCCTAAAAATGAGTTTAAAAAAAAGTAAGAATTACTTTCACAGAGTTGGTCAAGAGACTAAAGCTGAAAGGTAAATGTTGTCACAAGTAATTCTTTAACACCCATTCAGCCTGTGAGAACATTTAACTATAGGCTTTTAAGGTCATTTAATTGGTTCCGCCTCAAACAAAGTTACAAAACCTCTAATTCTGAGAATAGTTCCCTTGTATTCTCTCGTTCAAAACACATCTGAAAGCCAAACAAGCACTGGCTTCAGTGAAATGTGTGTCAGCTTTCATTCCAGTCATGCATTAACCCGAATCAGACCTACAAACCCAGATTCTTACAAAGCCAGTGTGCTGATCTGGCTTTCAAATGCAGTTCTCGTAAAAAGAAGGTTTCTGATTCTCGCCCCAGGACACTAGAGCTAGAAAGACAGACGAAACCGAGAAAGAGAAATGAAAATGAAAGGACTTACGTATTACAGGCCGTCATGGCTTGACATGTGTCCCCTGTGCAGAACTCTGAGATTGTGCTATACTGCAGATTTATGAGATTGAAGAAGGTTGTTGCTGCAAAAGGACAAAAGAAAAGACATTCAGAGAAGTTGTGACAAGACATTCACTGATATTTTACAATCACTAAAGCTTAAGAACTTCCTATGTAGGCAGCGTGTTATGGCATCACAGTCATAGAATGAAGTCTGTTAAAAAACTTAGCAAGTTAATCATGGTGCCTCATAAGATGCCTCATTTTAGCAGGAACTCCCAAAATACATTGTGATAAGCTAAGTGAAAAAAAATAATAAGTTGGTGGCTGAGGCAAGAGAAATGTTGATTATAAATAATTGTTTTATCCAATACTCTAAATCAGGGATGTCCAATCCTGCTCCTGAAGGGCCACTATCCTCCAGAGTTTAGCTCCAACCCCAATTAAACACACCTGAACCAGATAATCAAGGTCTTAGGCATTCTACAAACTTCCAGGTAGGGGTGTTGAGGCAGGCTAGAGCTAAACTCTGCAGGACAGTGGCCCTCCAGGACTGAGTTTGGACACCCCTGCTCTAAATCAACAATAAATAAAGTTTTGTAATTAAAAATGTATAATTTTAAACATAATTTGTGTTTCCTGTCATTAGCTTAGCAAAATGCTAAGATCAAACTTGAACGTTTTATTGTTCGCCAGGTGAAAACAATAAGTCCAGTCAGTTAGAAGTCATTCTGGTTAGGGGTTTATACATAAGGTTAGGGGTTTGTTCAAATCACTAACGCTGAGGAACAGAATTATGGTACGTTTACTCTACAACGATATGCTTAAAACTGAGAAGTTTTTCCTTTGAGTTTTCCGCGTACAGACGACACCATTGTGAAAACGATCCCCATTCACACAGATCCGCGAAAACAACTGAAAACGCTGTGTTCTGCTGCCAGGCCAGTAGATGGCGATGAAACACTATAGACTGAACACGTAATACGCATGTGCATGACATCATCGTCTTCAAAGATTCGCGTTTTTGTCGTTTACACGGAGACCGTTTAAAAAAATTTGCACTTTGAAACACGTTTTCAAAAGTTTGCTTTTTCAGGCCCCAAAACGCCGTTGTGGTGTAAACAAACAGCCAAAACGCATAAAAGTTTTTACGTTTTGGTTGACATTTACGTTGACATGTAAACAGCCCCTTAGTTAACGCAGTATTTTGTAACTCTTTTTTTTTTTTTTTTTTACATTTCCTTTTTAACTGGAAGTCGAATTTGGTTCATAATGAAGTTTTTTTTTCTACTGTTATTTTTTTTTTATTCAACTATCCTGTTATTAGCTTAGCAAAATGCTAACATCAAGCAAATACTGCAATATTTTTCTCCAGAAGTTATGACCGATGAAAATGTCTTTGTATTCTTTTAGTAAAGTTGCGGCTCTCATAACCCCCTCAAAGAAGCGCTTGTCTGTTGTTGTTGCAGTCTCTGGTATTTTGTTGTTGTTGCTGTTGTTCCATCTCATTAGTTTCAGAAATAATTTGGCTCATAATTAAAGGAATAGTTCAATTAAAAATGAAAATTCTGTCATCATTTACTCTCCCTCAAGTTGTTTCAAACATGTGTGAATTTATTTGTTCTGCTGAACACAAAGGAAGATATTTTGAAGAATGTCGTTAACAAAACAGTTGATGGACCCCATTGACTTCCATAGTAGGAATAAAAATACTATGGAAGTCAATGGGGTCCATCAATTGTTTGGTAAATGATGACAGAATTTTCATTTTGAAGTGAACTATTCCTTAAAATTCTCTCTTTTCACAGCAATAACAATTTAAGAAGGTGGTGCTCAGTACTGGCTTTGTGTACTTTGCACACACACACTAAAATGCGACTGATTTACAAACTCCCTCCTGACTGACAGAAGGTTATTTTTGAAGACGGACAAAGACTCTCAGCCTCAAAATACAGGGCAAACACTCATAACAGCCATAATGTTTGGTTAGGAACTCACTGTTGCTGGCGAGCCATTCGTTGAGGTCTATCTCTCTGGTGGGAAGCGCCACCAAATCTTTCAGGTCGAAGTCCATGACCCGCACTTTTGTGTACTCTGGCTCCAAGTAGTGCTTCTTCTCTTCAGCGGGTGCTTTCTTTCCATTGGGCTTCGTTTTGGATTTCCTGCAAGACGGGAGAAGAGAGACACGTTAAGATTGAGACGCACAGAGTGGAACAAAGTTGAAGTGCGTTTTTCTCGTTGTCAGTAGCGGTATCAAATGCACAGGTTTTCAAACATTTAAAAATGACAAAAAAAGACAACTAATAAAATGTTCTAACATTTTTCTTACACCTTACATATATATATTACATATATTATATATTTATTTATTTATTACATTTTAAAATGCATTACTTAATGTAAAAACTTTTTTACAAACATCATGAAATGCTTATTCATAAATATGAGTTTTTGGGGATTCACACATGACATTTTGAACTGAAGTAAGTAAAATTATCTGATATTTTAAGAGGCTTTTTGACTTTGACACAGTCATGAGTGTCTGCAGAGATCCTCTCTATAATGTCATTTCCTTAATTGTTTTGTTGGTGATGTTTGTTGGCTGCAACACCTGACTTGGTAGACAAAGATTTTTCGAATATTAATAAGCAGTGAAATGATTAAAAAAGAAACAAATTTAAGAATGTCATTTTGGATTTTTTTTCCGATTTTTTTTTTCTTCTTATGTCTTGTTTTCAGAACTTTAGGCCCCCTAAAAAATGTTGAAATGAAAAACATGCTCAACATACACAAACAAATTGCCTTTTTAAAGTTTTTTCATATTATGAATTAAGACATTTAAATTGGGTAAAAAAAAAAAAAAACTTAAAGTATTTTCTATAAATCTTACCATTTAGTTTATGTGATACGTATTCCCAAATTTAAACATTTTCATTTAATTTGTATTTTATTTATTAATACGAATCACAAACTAAATGGTCCATTCTCTTGTCCCATTAAAATGTATTCAAAATGTTTTTTCAAGCTCTAGTTGTTGTTTTTTTTTACTCATTTAAAATTCTTAATTTATAAAATTAATAATACGTAAGGATTATTCAACTCAATTTGATGGAATTTTTACCATACGATTTAAATTGTAAATCATAAAAAAAGGCTTAACATTATTTTATTTTTTGTTTAAAAGAGGCCATTCAAGTCACTGGATATGTAAACCTCATAGATACAATAAATCGACCCAGACAAGAAAGTGTAAGAACTTCCAAACACTTTTGAAAAAACTTCCCAAAGAGGTCCTACATCTCCGCTTCTTTGGAGTAAACCACATTTCTTGTCTGTTTCAAACTCCTGTGTTAAAACAGACTTCCAGTGCTAGTTTTAACATGTAAATACCAGAATCGCATTGCTGTGGCAGATCCCGCAGCTGGTTGGGACAAAGGTTATAGGGGTCATTAAACAGCTAATAACAAGAGTACAGGCAAGGACGGGTTATAAAGAATTTACATCCTTTCCTTGCGCTCGCTTCGGACCCCTATTTGGTTTATTATGTTTATGTGAACAAATTAGGTAGAGTTTCTCTTTACTGCTCGCTCATTTTACCTCTTTTCTTCCTTGCAGCCTTAAATCAGGGTTTTGCTTCGAACAAAGGAATCGAATTTATTGCTCACCCACCAACTTGATATCCTGTTCAAGTCTCTCAGCACTGTAAACATTCCCTCATTCCCAAACCTCAAGTTTCTGACCACCTTCACCTTTTCCTCTTTCCCACACACAACACTCCATCATCGGAGCAGGAAGAGGACTCATTGCAGAGACCAAAGTCCATAAACAGTGTTTTTAAACTGAAGCCAAGACAAAAGGAATGGTTTGTGAGATTAGCGGGATTCTGGATTGCTTCCGAGCGGGAAAGATCTTATCATCCATATCAAGATCTCGAATTGACTCGTGTCAAAGGTCTAAAAGGGTTAATCGTGGAGCACGGTCTGATCAAACATCATTGGAGCGTGGGAAGTCTGGTAAACTTCAACTTTAGTTGCATGTCATTCCATGTAACTACACATGATTAGTGTTCTGGGTAAAACAGGAAATAGAATGAGGATAAATCACAAAGGGAATTCACACTATGAGCTCATTTACTGCTTGTGGTCAAAGATACTGAAAAATTCGAAAAATGAAGGAAATATAGACAGAACAAAAAAAAACAGGAGGTTATTTCTTGTTCCTTTTTCAACAGACAAACCGCCCTTATAACAACAAGCCGCCTCATTATTACCTTGAGCCAGTAAACTTTGCAAAACTCATTCTGCACATGTGCCATGGACATTGATACCTGAATGATCAGGATGGCTTATATGACGAATGACATCAAACAATCTTACACTGAAGAATGGACCCAAACCATATAGAAACCAGAATAACAGAGACCTAGCAGAGGGACAACGTATTAGAAACCACCCAGAAACTAGCACCATAGTGGATAGTGTTAGCAAAACTCTCACGGAAATTCGTAAACATTTTACATATTGGTGAATGGGTTGCTAATGTATGATTTTGTATGAATCTCAGTACGTTTTCGTATGATGTTGCTCATACATCCCACTGACGGATAGGGTGTAGGAACTTCATTTTTTCTAAAAAATGTATGTGTCTGTATAATCCACATCATACGAATAAATACAAAATTGGCACATAGTAAAATAGTTGTTTTCTCTTGAGATCGGTTGAGCAGAAAATGAAACATCCAGTTTAGTTCATGAAATTATTCTAAACTAGGATGAGCTTCACTTTCCATATTTCAAATAAAATTGGTAACACTTTATTTTGACGGTCACCTGTTCTGTTGACTATAAGTAACGTTACACCTACATGTCAACTAACTATCATTAGAATATTAGTAGATAGCTAATATCTGCTAACTCTTTATTTTGATGCTCCCCAACTGACAATAAGTAACTTTGCAAGTTAACTCATTCTACAAACCTTTACCCTGCCAGTCTACTAATACTCTACTAACACTCTGTCTAAAGAGAGTTAGTTGGCATGTAGGTGCAACATTACCTCTAGTCAACAGAATATTTAAACCATCAAAATAAAGTAAAACCAATAAAGTAACCGGGCTTGAGGAGTGGTTACGAACAGAGGCAGAGCTCCATATGGCTACAGCTAACATCAGAATTAAAGACTTTTAAAACCATTTTAGCTCAAAACTCACTTTCATGTTTGAATACCTTCTGTTCGTGATCCGATGTGGATTCTGATCACCATATAAGGCAAAAAATATGTATACAATGCAAAGGACTGCGCGCTAACCATTACCATAGTAAACATGGTAAATATGTCTGCTTGAAGAAATTAATTAGACAAATCATAAAGGCTATCACAATCATGTTTTTATTGAATCTCTTACCGGACTGTCTGATATCCATATTTAGCTCCTGTAACAAATAAACAGAAACAGACGCGACTGGATAAGTAAGTGTGTCCTCTTTCTTTTGTGAAATAATGGTAAACCACTTTATTTCTGTGTGACTAATGTGCAATTTTGACACGAATTAATTTATTATTATCAATGTATCACTTTTTACTGTAAACCTGTGGTAAGACATCAATGCTTGGGTTTTAGATATTCAAGTAAACAACAAAAATGCCAGCAAACGGTCGCTTTTATCATGTTCGTTTTGCGATCTCGCTGTTTCCAGTGATTTAGTTAGTGTCTGATTAGTTTTCTGATAAAACTTCCGTTTGTTGGTGAAATGATGGGGTAGTGTGACGTTATTCCAGAGAGGCGTGTAACGGGTGTGTTTTAGTGAAGCGCTGTGGAGCCTCTGGCCCGACAGTGGAAACGCAGCATGGTTTTGGGCTCGGTGCTACAGCCCAGCACGGCCCGTTTAAAGCCCTGGCTCGCACTGGCCCGACAGTGGAAACGCGGCTAATGGTTACCTATTAAGTTCCGAATCGAGGCCCTAAATTGTTCAGCTCCTGTGTATTTAAGGAATATTCTATCGCCCTACAATCCATCTCGCTCTTTAAGGTCACAAAACTCTGGGCTTCTGGTACTACCTAAGATAACTAAGTACACTAAACGAGGGAGAAAGTTTTCGCATTTGGCTCCTAAACTCTGGAATAGCCTTCCTGATAATGTTCGAGGCTCAGACACACTCTCCCAGTTTAAATCTAGACTACAGATCAGTTTCAGTTCATTCCTATGACTTCCCGTGCGAATTTGCGCTAATTCAACGTTGCATTGAGCAGACACATTTAGTTTTTAATTGTTGTGTCTGTTTTCTAACTAAACAAAATTATTTTTATTCCTATAAAAAATCGAAATGACGGTGAGGGCGGTGCTGTGGTGGGCAAGTGATGTAGCCGGCTGAACACAACACTGACTATCGCAGCAAGCCTAATCTAGAATAAAAACACATCTCTTTAGCCAAGCATTCACATAATACATCTCATAACCTTGTGCTCCAATTATATTAGATCAAAGGCGCATGACTATCTATTGCTGTTATGAACAGCAGCTACACTAATTATTCTTCATTTGCTTTTCTGTTTCTAATGATTAGGCCTATGTCAGCTCCAGTTTGGATCCAGCCTTTTTTGGGAGTGACAACTACATGTAAATGTTGGACTGACTTCCCCAAAATGCATTCAGTCAGTCCTGAACACACAACATTAACACAGTAAACATTATAGCCATGGGCATAGAATATTTTTAATAAAATGTAAATTTTTGCAAATGTGTTCACATAGGTTTTCATGGGCCAATGTGAATAAATCTAGATTTATATTCAAAGAGACAAAATAGTCTAAGCCTGAATGATTTATTCTTATCTAAAATGAGGTGATGTGAACATTATGGGTCACTAAACACTCATGCAATGTATGTTTCATTCTTGAAGCCGGGGGGCGCTCTCTGGCAGAAACTGAGGGTGCGTCTCAATCATCTCCCTAGTTCAGTAGTCAGGCCACTGATCAGGGGGTCGGACATTTTAAGAGCTGTCAATTGCAAAGTCCTTCCAGTGCACTGAAATGTTCGCTCCCTAAAAAGTCCCACCATGGATGCTCACAATGTTCCCAAGCAAAGTATTCTTATTTGCTAGTAAGTCAAAACACACGCCTCTGTCTGTACGCAACCAAACTCACAAGTGGAGTGACACCATATTTAACTGTAGTGTGAACACTACCAAAGTGGAGCCAAGAATGGTTGTCTGTAAAACTGTTGTGACACGTGAGTTTAGTGTTCGGTACACAAACACAGATGGTTTTCTGCTGCTGAGTGGATGATACAGGTCTTTGGTTGAAACCTTGGCTTGGTTTGAGAGTTTGAAAACTACAATGCCTTTTATGGCAAAGATATCTGCGGGAAACTGCTCTGAGTGGGCATGAAGTGTGTGTGTGTAAAAGGAGGGCCGCTGGCAGCTAGAAAGTTTTTCTTTCTCCTAAAATAAACTAGCTAATGGCTTGAGAATTTGCCCTGCGCCACATAATTCACGAAAACAGTGCTTCCTGGAAAATGACGAAACCTTGGGAAGGCTCAAATAAAACAATGTGCGTTCAGATTTTTGGATGCACAAACTGTTTCTTCATGTAAAAAACAACAAAGTGACATAACAGTGATCTGGGTCCTCAAATGCATTCCTTTCCATAGATTTTTTTTTGGTTTTATCAAAATCAGTCAGGAGACTCCATTGACCTTGTGATTAATTTTAAAATATTAAACAATAATTGAGATGTTTGTCTAAAACACAATGTGTTGGAAGTGTCTTAAACCATGTGAAACATTCTCTTGTTATCCTCAAAGGTTCACAAGTTCTTTAGGGAACTGAAGCAATTAAACACTTAACTACATTGCCAAGTAAACATCTAAAAGCAATTATTAAATGCAGTGTGCTGTTCAGAATCTCAAAGATGAACTATGCATGAGGCTTGACATTATGCAACACACACTGTGCGAATTCTCATCCAGCATCTGCTCAGCCAAAACATCTAAACATCCCTAAATCATTCTGACTCGAGCAAAACTCAGAGAACAGGGCTGGAAACTTCTAAGTTTCCATTCATACCAAAACTACAATCTGGAAATCAGTAAACAGCAGTAAAACAATCCAGCAACTACCTGTATCTGCATTATATCTTTTGCTCTTTATATACATATATTAGTGCTGGCCAATGATTAAACGCATCCAAAATAAAAGTTTGTGTTTACATAATATATGTGTGTGTACTGTGTATAATAATTTTTTGTATATATATAAAAATACACACATATGCATGTATATATATATAAGAAATATTTGCATGTATTTAGTTACTGTATATAATTTATATTATATATAAATATTTTATATATAAATAACACATTTTTCTTAAATATATACATGCATGTGTGTGTATTTATATACACAAAATAATTATACACAGTACACACACGTGTTTATTATGTAAACACAAACTTTTATTTTGGATGCGATTCATCGTTGCCCAGCACTAAATAATGTAAGCACCAACATGTATTGGCATAGTTCTTGTAGTCTTGATTAATGTAACATCACACTTTAAAAAAACAAAAATATATAATATTTTTTTAATTAATTAAATATAAATGAATTTATATTTGCTTCAAACTATTTTATATAGCACTTATAATTGTTTCAAACAAACCTGGTGACCTTTAGCATTAATGCAAAAGTAAATTTACTGGTCTTTGGATGAGTGTGTCTAGCTAAGTGTGTACTACCTGGTTCTTCTAGGCATGAAGAGTGTGTGACAGTATTGTGTTAAACACAGCACCAGCATCACAACAGAGAGGTGGGGGAAGAGGGGGGTCTTTGTAAGCCACCCCTCACTCACACACTTAAAATACTGTTTTACCCCCTTCTATCATATTAAAAGCATGCTAATGTTTAAATGCAGTTATATACAAAAATAATGAAAGTGCTTTTTTAATTTGTTGGCTCCCAAAGAGGTTAAAAAAGCCACATACACACACACACGGTACAAAATACTCAAAACTCACATAGGCATACAGCATAACTTCTTCAAATCACTATCTATCTATCTATCTATCTATCTATCTATCTATCTATCTATCTATCTATCTATCTATCTATCTATCTATCTATCTATCTATCTATCTATCATGTTTTCCCCACTAGGCACTCATTATCTAAATTTCACGAGAATAATTACCTGGTGCACGAAGATTTCAAACAATTTTAATGAACGGTTCATGTTTGCTCATGAATAAGTATGAGACACGTAATATTTCTCAACCAATCTGATATCTGAGATCGTAATGCGCGCGTGCGTTTCATGGTGCGCTAATAATAAATTCCCATAACAAATGTCCTATAGCGTAAAATGCTATAATCACTGTCAGTAACATCATTTTAAATCTTAAGATTCGTAAAGCCCCCCCCATTCATGTATCTAATATGTAGGGAAGTCTAAGAATACATTTCAGTCAACTCATTTGCCAGTGTACTTGTGACTATCTAATAGATTGATAAATAAAACAACAACAAAAAAACAGCAAAGCCACGTCACCTTAAAACTTTACCAACAGCCTGAAGAACCATCTTGCAACTTAATCCGTTTCTGGGAGTTTTCTGCGAGTGCATATCCGAAGTGCTATCAACAAATTTGGACTGAGAGTCCAAAGTGTTTTGAACTGACCGGTCTTTCCCTTTCCCCTCCGTGGATGTTTTCACAGAATAGGCAGGTACTCAGTGCTCCTAAAGTTCTTACTCCAAAGTTCTCGTTCTACCAAAGGCCAATCAGAACATGCAATGGGCGGGGCATGATATGTTAACACCAAAACGACAGCCAATCATTCGCACGTGGGCGGGGCGTGTTTTGGTTAACATGCAGTTTAGTTTAGTCTACTGTCTGTTGATCCTCTCAGTGCGTTTTATATTCTGGCCAATGTGGTCTAACCATCTTCCGAATGACGTTCTTTCTTCATAACTACATTTAAGAGGAAACATTTAGCCTTATTTCAAGACATTCTGAGGTAACATGACAATGCACAACTTGTTTAGTCTTTGTTCTGGTTTGTTCAGAAAAAAAAAAGAAAAAAAACTTCATAAGAGCTACAATATCTTACTTCCACATTTAAAAAGGTCTAGTTAATATTTATTTAATATTTCGGAATATTCTCAAAGCCAAACATATAAAGGGTCCAGGTAATGTTTTAAAGGTTAAACAACATAAGAAAATATCAATAAAAAAGTGCCTGACACTGAGCCGTGTCAGAAGCCAAACTACACAAAAATTCCTGTCAGAAGAGCAGAGGGAACGTGTTATAAACGTTACTTTGACTGCTGATGGTGAAACAAAATTATTATTTAGCTATAGAAATTGAGTATTTAGGGGTGACTATATACTTTACAAAAGAAAAATATCTGAAAAAATGGATGCGCAAACCGTATAGTCTCTTTTACTGTCTCTGAATACAGAAAAGATAATACACAGAAAGATCTTGTCTTGTTGACTATGAAGTGAAATGAGTCTTTATTTATACCTCACTGGAAAGATATTTATATAATACCGTTGTTACAAAAGCAATTTCGTAATTGGAATCTTGTGTCTTCAATGAAAGCCAAAAGGAAAATATTTAATCTAGAAGCTATGAATCATAAAACCACAAAAGAAGCAGTGTTAGTCTGACATACTCTGACGACAGACAATGAGTAATATTACCACATTTAGAAAGTTCCTTAAAGTTTAAAAAAAGAATAATAATAGCATATTATCTCAGAAATCTTCACATATTGCGCAAGAGAATCTTTGGAAAAAATACATGAGTGGCTGGTCTTGCATAGTTAAATGTTATCTGTCAACTGAGGCCCAACAAAAACCTCTGTCTGATCCCACACACTTCACAAGATGTTTACTGACTACCTAGTTCACGACAACTGAAACAACGTCGCAGCATCTGCCGTGTCTGATAACACAATTAAGTCACTGATTTACAGGATGCGCTTCAGACTTTACTTTAAATCTTAGGCATTTAGTCATTGTTCACATGGAACGGAACAGATGTACTGTATGATGAGATATCATGTTTGAGACAAGGCCAGAGTGATTAAACAAATGTTACACATCATTCATCTCATTCAATGAGAGCAGGCCAGGTTAAAAAATAAAATGTAATTGAGTAAAAAGAGAGCAAACATTTGAAATCAGCCAGTACTTTTTCCTCAAGCTTGATCATACGATTGGTCACACGGCTGGCTCGACTCGTTCGGTGAGAAAGTCAACGAACATTCCTCTTAGACAAAGCAAACAGAAAAAAAAATCCTCTCAGACACAGCACATTAGGCCCGGAGCTAAAGCATCCAGCAGATGAGTAATCCAGCCCTGCTGAAAGACCCAGGGCAACGTGAGATGAACAAGATAGATAAGAACCTACCCACAATCCTGTTGCAATCGGAGAAAAGACGTTAAACGCTGCAAGAATCTCTCAACACTTGATTGCAAGTTTCAATTCAAAGTTGCTCAAGGATCATGTGTGGAGGAGTTCATCCTTCTTCAATCATTGTTGATGATATGGACTGGAGTGTTTCAACAGTTTCATTCCAAGCATTATACAAATCATGAGATGCAATACTTCCAAAACAAGATCTATTTTCGTTCTGGTCAGCAATAGTTCAATAGTTCAAAAGTAACTATTGAACTTGGTAACTACAAGTAGTTCAATAAAGTAACTATTGAACTACTTGGTATGAATTGTCCATTTTTTATTAGCAGAGTACATAAAATAATGTGTTGCAACACCATGAGTTGTCCTACTCATCTCCCCTGCTGTCCTGAAGAGATTTTGGAAGATGGCCATCATTAACATGGTCCTGCATCCTATCGCACATTCCTGCAGAGGAGCGACTGCATGCACCAACACACTCTGCTTTCGGCTAACAAAACACACGGCAGGGAGCAGTGAAAGCAAGAGGGAGATGGATGAAGAAGAAAACCTCAGTTTTTACAGCACCCGTTTTTCAATCTTGCTAGTGAGATTTCATTTCATTTTTGGCTGAAATATACGCAGAATTCGTACAAAATCCGGGAAGGTTTACAATTGGATTCTGTGCAAGCGTGACATCACTATGCCCATTTTCAACCGAAAGAAAACAGGTTATATGACGCTTCCGAGGGACTATAAAAGAGAAAATGCACATGTAATGTTAAAAGGCCAAAAAGAAAGTGAGCAAAACAGAAAATGAAGGAAACAGCGAGACGTGTTGTAGCATGTTCAAAAGGCTTCACCGCACACGCAGCATTCCAGCGGTTGAAGGATTCGGCTTCAGTTGGAGAATCTAGATACAGGGCAAACAAAAGTACAAACGTATCCTGAAGTCTCGACAGATTAAATCAAAGTCTCAAAATAGTTGGTAGATGCAGTTCTAACTTGTTTGTATCCAAAGCAATTGTGCAAAAACTGTCCAACAAAACCCCATCTACAGAGTAGCGATACAGTTTCACTTGATAACTTTATTACCAATTAACCAATGAACAGTAATCAACTGCTTGGTGTCCATTCCAAAATCAACAACTTTGTCAAATACACATTTCTGATTTAAACATTTTAAGAGATTTTTGTGTAAATAGTGTGTAAAATAAGAGTTAATATAAATCCATCAGTGTTCATAAAAATCAGCCTTTGGTCTTTTCCACCATCAAATGTTTAGTTAACTAGTTAATTATTTAATATATTTTTAAGAAAATCTCAAAATGAATATCCATTTTTCATCTGGAATGCTGTGATGCCAAAATTCACTTAGCATCTAGCATTCAAAATGACTGGTTTTAGTTTATATTGTATTTATTAAGCCAAATTAATAAATAATGGTAAATTTAAATTAGGTAAAGATACATTTGGTCATTTATCTTTTGGTCAGCTTGTCACATCAGCCACAATCCCTATCAATATTGGTAATTAAAAACTACCATTTGTCACCTTCAGTTACCATCAATTACAGTGATTTAAATAAATAGTCATTATGATTTCAAGTGGAGTATGGGGGTTATAGACTTAAAGATGGGATGCAGCTGTTAATCCATAGCAACATCAATAAAAAAAACTAGAAAATAAAGCAGTGGAAAGAACTGGCTTCATTCAGCTTGTGAAAGAGCTTCTGAATGTTGGTAATTATGGAGGCAGAGCCTTTGATCCTTGGATTCGGGGGTAGGAAAAGCTAATCAAGGTCTTTGTTCGGAGAATAAAGAGATGAAAGATGATGAGACAAGCTTCATCAGTGTGGACAGACATTATGTAAAGTAATGAGGTATACATGAATAGTAACGCGCACAGACACACATCCGAAATGGATGACAAGTTCCAGCAAAGATTTAAAAAGATCATGAGCAAAAATAGCTATGGGCTAAAAAACAAAAACAGTAAAGAAATGAAAAGGCAAGAGGACCATGTGATGCAAAATTGCACTGGTTAAACCACAAGTTCCATCTGAAAGCACAAAGAGTTTCAAAAAGTGGATGGCAGTCTTGTTTTTACAACAAGAACTTCACTGCCTCCTACTGGAGAAATACATCCGTACATCAACCAAGTGGCCAAGTGATTGGTTATCAGTCCAGTTAGCCCCTACTGGTAAATGCTGTAACTACACCATCTGTAAAAAAGTATTTTTTCCCCATTGACAGCCATTCCAGGGACTATAGTCATTGCCATCAGGAAGGATTCCTTTACTTACTTACAGCACTATGCCTCAAACCTCTAGAGGTTAAAATCCAGTTAACAAAATCATTCTTGCATCATTAAGCAAAACCTGAACTTTTACTTGGGCTTAAACAAAGGAATTTCTTCAATACTCTACAGCGAAGAGAATGACAAAGACACATTTTTAATGACCTTCTGGGTATGTCAATATTTTTGTAAACAGAAGCACGGAAGGGCCAGGACAGAGGGTCGTCATGACTTTGGGATGTATGTAAGAATCCAATACAGAAAGACCTTTGTGCACGAAGGCAGAATAAAGCTGACTGCTTGGCTGCGGGATGTCATGTTTGTACATGAAACATGCTTAAGACAACGATACAATTGTGTTACTGAATACAATGCCTTTTTTTACCAGGTTGGTGAGGGGTGTAAGAAAAGGAAACACTCTCTCAGACAGCGACTAATGTGTATTGACCCTAATGGGGTCAAATGCCAAACAGTAAGGACTTTCTGATAACAGCAGTGCTCAAGTGATTGTTCAACAAATCTGCAAGTCGAGCTTGAGGACATGTACTCCAGCTGTTTTCCGTGCTATTTTAGGCGAATCACTCTGTGGTTATGTGTCCCAATTCCTTTTTTGGCAAGTAAATTTCTATAACCACCCAGGAACCGTAATTTGGCCCTTAAGTGCCCTCAGATGCTCATTTCCTGAACCCTCTCCTGATTGTACTTAAGCAGGTCTTCCACTATCATAGACATTTTTCCGGTGTTTACATAAACATCTCCACCCAGCCTCACAGAGATGAACTGGAGATTCATTCAAAGCTTACCAATTTGTACACATTAATCATACTCTTCATTTTTATTAATTTTTTTTAATAACAAGTCTCTTGTCGCCACAGTGCACAGTTGACATACTCAATGAAACAACCTCAGAATAACTGGGATTGAGAGTCTACTCAAAACAAAGCATTGTCATGTGAAAGGCTCTGCCTCATGTTTTTATTGGCTTTGGAAATGTAAACAGCTTCCCAGCTCAGGTGTGAGGCTCATGGAAACTGTTATCCTCTAAGTAGCTTAGGTGCCTCTGGGAGGGAGGTAGTTTCGAAGAAACTCATCCAGACAGACATCAGAGCCCATTGGTATCATCCCTGAGGATCCTGAATCCACAACAACAGAATGTTGTGGTTCAGAGCTTCACATCCGTGCAGCCGATACCAGGTGAACATTAAAATAGCTTTCCTAGTCATGACAAACCCGATGCTGGTCTGGCCAACCATTTTCAGAAGTTCCAGTTGTTAAAACTCAAGACTGACATGCTTTCCATTAGATGTGTAAAACATAGAACGGAAGTGCAGAGGACACGGCTACATGCTTCGGGAGGAAGCAAACCTTTTATGCTTACCTGTCCTGATTACTTATACCTCTCATTCTCAGATCTGAACAGCAAAAACAGAAATAATGACCATCAGACTTTTGCCAGATCACCTTAAAAAGCGGTCTAACACTCTTAGTATGGACACAAACAAATCTATCCAACTGGTCTCTTTAATGAGTTATAATCTCCATGATGATAAAGTGGATTCAGTGACTAACCAGAGTTCAACGAATACCTGAAATCTGACACAACTTTGAGAACAAAGGGAAATCTACAGGTGTGCTCAAGGATATTGCTTTTTTTGCCCAGAGGTCTCTCAAACAAAACTCTTAAACATCTTTTAAAGATTTGATGACCTTTAGAAATTTTTGTGATTCGATCTGGGAACTCAGTTTCCTGACAGAATGATAGAAACCTGCGCACTTTGACTCTGAAACTGTGTAGACACCATCCAATCTGTGAAACTGTAGACGCCATTTAATCTGTGAAACTGTGTAGACACCATACAATCACACTGGAACTGGTGATTTCAGCCAGTTCTTACCATTTATGTAGGCATTCAATGGTTAGTGAGTCATCCATAGGCACACCATCTGAGGCCAAAACTAGCCTATATTCTACAAGAGAAGAGGTAGGATTGTCCATATCTGTTATAAGCACAGGGTCCAATGTATTGCTGAAGGACTCTGTGCAAAACTGCCACATTAAACAAACAAAGATCACTCCATTTGAAAAAGAAATGGTTCAAAAGAGGTCATTTATAAAACTGGACCAAACAACCCTGAATGACGGCACCATCTATCCTCTATATACACCATCGTAACATCTCTTCAAAGAATTTCACTCATCCAGTTTACACCTCCAAATAGGTAACTCCCATGATGATAAAAATCCCTTGATGTCAAGACGTGTAAATAGGGTTAAATGTCGAGAACTAACCTTTAAAACATATGCATGATGTAACCTTGACGCACATATGTAACTAAATGGGTCCATCAGAATGCAAGTATACCTGAACAAGCGAGGCCCCAAGGCATTTCCAACCGGATGACGTCACAGCTGCGACCTCTGAATGTTACGTAATAGGAACCTGCTGTGATGAGCAATACTGCGTTCCTCCTTGTAATTCTCCTCCAACAAGAAGCTCTTGTCTGCTAAATATAGAAAGGCTTAGCACTGCAAAAAAAAATATCACTCCCGTTATGAGATGTGAACATTATCGAGCTAAGGGAGTGGTGAGGACTTCTGTGGACTTGTGGAAACCTAACCTCCCTCAATTTCACCACAACTTATCACAGATAATTAAAAAAGTAATGAAAGGGTCATATCTGTCAAGAATGAACACCCCATCTATAAGGTAATTAAACGAGTACTGGGAGGGGTGGACATGTAGCTTGCAGAGTACCGCCAAAACAGATTATGCCCTACACCACTTAAGCATTAATTTATTCTTCGCTGATGTGATTAGGTGTCAAACGGCTGGATGTGTGCAGAGTCTCCAGCGGAGGTGGGAATGAATGGAGTGACCTTGGGTGCTGATGCTGATTAAGCATTATCAGGTGCTCACGCTGCAGCTCGGGATGCTGAGGAAGAGCAAGAGTGGCATCGCTGCAACCGGATCTATCGCAGTGGGAGGAGGCGCTTACATAATTTTCACACAAGAGACGGAAGAGGGCATGACAGTGGGGAATTGGGAGGTCTGAAGGGGCTACAGACAATATGACAACATTATTCAATGATGACAACATACAACAAAATGGTGGATAAATATATCTGATCATAAATGCACTGCCAATTTATTGCTAAAACTTGTTAAAGATAATTAAATTGTACAATAATATTTAAATACAATCTAGTATATCCTACCTTTTGAGTAATTATTTTATAGCTGATATGATGGCTAAAGGTACAAATCTTTAAAGTCCCCCTGTAGTCAATAATTGTATCCCTTAAAACTCATCTTTGATCACCAAGATTACTTGAAAAAAATTCTTAATGCCTTAAAATAGCTTGAATGTACTGTAACTACACCCTTGCCTCATTTAATATACTGTACGCAGTTCTACGTACGCAGTTCAAATGAGCCCCGCCTCCACTCACTCACACCAGCTCAGAGATCCACTCGTTGACGTCAGAAATTTAACACCAGCGATTTCAAACCAAGTTTTTGAGACTGTCTTTGGTTCAATGCAGATTTAAGGAGAAAATATTCAGCAATTTATTAATTTTTTTTACTTATGCATTTGTACATGGTTTGTCTTAAAGCATATTAAAAACACCACATAGATATAAACAACATTGGTTTTCACCACAGGGGGACTTTAAGGTTTTACCCATTTTAATAGGATTTAGACTAAAGATATAATCTAGAATTTTGTGTTTTTAGGTGATATCACAAATAAAAAAATGGGTTTAGTACAGTCCAGTTTAGTTCTTCTGAAACCTGGCTTAGAAAAAGAATTGAGTGTGAAATTAGGAACAGTTGACTGGAATTTATCAGCATACAAAATCAGACTGAAGATAAAAAAATAAAAATAAAAACTACTACTAGACAAAAGCAACATGGCTACCAATATATTGTACATTCTTTTTCATTTAAATACAATCCACATTTCCACCTTCCTAATTAACAGTTACTTTTATAGAAGTTAAGTAAATTAAGTATTCCTCACAATGCTAAGATCTAAGATCTAAGATCATGAAAATAGACCTTAGCTTCCCAAGACATGATCGTCATAAGAGATTGGCCCGAAGCTAGAGAAGAATGCAGACAGTAAGGAACCGCCGACTGACACAGTCCAATCAAAGCACATCAGATTAAATAGACGACCCAGTCAGATGGCATAGCAGATAACAACATGCTCCAAAACCAGACAGCGCTGGAATATTTTTAAACGTCTTACACTTCCATAACAAATCACTTCCATGAAAAATCTTACACCACATTCTGACCACCTTTGAGGAAGCACCAAATCACTCAACAAATCTGTTTACACAATCACAAACAGGATGCGATTACAGATTTTGAGAGTTGGACTTCGCCTATAAACAAGTTTAGCAACACTATAATTGATACAGCGTGAACTTTGCAAGGATGCATTTTCCATTCATCCAAGTCTTGGCTTGGTCACATAAAACAGTTTCCATCTACACACAGCTTATTAGTGCAGTTATTGCAACTTGAGAATAACTTTGATATAAGCTGTTATCTAAACATCAGACACTATACAGAGGCTGAACAGTTTTTGCGGAAAGCAGGTGTGTCTAAAAACAACATCCCAGAGAACAGTTGCGATTGGCGTAAACCTGAAAGACTAAACAACACCACCTGACGGCGGTGTTATAAAACAAAACAGTGTTTGGATACTGCACTAAAAAGACGTGAACTCCGGACAGCCAAAAACATTTCAGCCACAGAAGACAAAATAAACTGCCAGATCAAGCAGATCATGATGGTTTTCTAGCTTTCCAAGCATAAACATTAACTGTGAATCAACACAAAAGTCTAAAAGGAGACGGAAACATGAAGGAAAGATAAAGAGGGTAGAAGAAAGAATAGATGGATCAGCAAAAAAAAAAAACTCAACCTTTTAATCAGATACATCTGGGACTTTTCACTTTGGACGGCATCCTTGAAAAACCATGGAACTTCAGAGATTTGTTATATATAGCAGTACCGCAGTAAAATAAAACTACAACCACATGTAAAGGGAAAAAAGGAAACAGCATCTCTCAAGCCTTGCATGTGAAGAGCATGCTTTGGTCTGTTAACATTCACTAACTTTCGAACAGCCGCCTTGCTTAACTTTCCAAATTGAGGTAGAGGTCGAAACTAACATTGGAAAGGGCAAAGTCTGCCCTTAGCTGTAGGGAAAAAGCAAGTTGGGAACACAGTGTCCAAACCAACATCGGTCTGCAGCCCCCACACACTACAAACTGCATTGATTTTGAACTATCTGCTCTTTCTCTAGCAGAAGGTTCTCATCGTACAACATCATGCTTGATCTCTGCATAACCTGGCACAGCTTCAAGAACATCCACAACTCCAAGGCAGTGGGAAAAAATAAAAATAAAACACGCGGAAGAGGATGATAAAACATCCCAAAACTGGTACCTGTAAAAGAAGCAGTCACAACACACTAGAACCCCCATGCAGCTTGTGAAGTCGGCAATCAGATTGTCCTGTCCTCTGTTGTGCTGGCTTTAAGATGTACTACAGGTGAGTGGCATCCGTTAGAGCGGGAACTCTTGGCATAGCATCCTCACAGATCTGCAGTGGAGCCCCAAACTGTTTCTCCCTCACACTTTCAGACTCCCTCTCCTGTTTCCCGATCTGTTTTCAGTTGCTGGACTGCACACAGTTGGGGCTTTGTTAGGTGGTGATTTCCCTTGCCGCGGTGCAGACAGAACAACACTTCAGTCAGCAAACAAATACAAGCGTCCGCAGCAGGCGAGCACAGCGCATACAGTCGCTCAGCACTTGTGTGTTCCTCTCTGCTGATACCCTCAGTTTCCCCCCTCCCATCTTCTCTCTCTCTCTCTCTCTCTCTCTCATTCTGTCGCTGTCTCTCTCCCTTTCCTCCCCGTCTCACTCTCCCGTTGGCTCTGACTTTGAGGCGGGAGCGACGGGTTGGCAAATAGACTTGCTGCAAACCGATGACGGCCCACTGCAGGAATATTCTGAGCCAGGAAATTTTTAAGGGCCGAAACAGCCCCTGCAAATGGTGCTGTTTCTTTCCAGGAAAACTTTCTCCACTCTCAAAAATAAAAAAAACGATAAAAAATACTCTCTGCATGGGTAAGTACCTCAAGATAAGAGACCAATGTTTAATAAATAAATAAATGTTGAAATGTTGCAATGTAGGGGAATGACTCTGGAAGCAAAGCTATTAACAAATATAAACACTTTTAGGGCATAAAGAGTTAGAGGGAAAAAGAAAAAGAATTACTTTCTCTTACTTAAAAAATTAAATCAAAGAAAGTGATTTCTGCTCCTCTAGCAAAAAAAATTTATCCATTCGAAGCTGAATCCCAAACATTACCCGTCTCTCATTGTTCATACAAACAATTAGTGAACAATTAGTGAAACAACTATTTCCGAACTCACGCCATTGGTTAAGGGTTGACAGAGCCGCATTCTGATTGGCTAATATGTGCTGTCTGATTATAGTTTACAGAGCTTAGAGTTATCACAAAGACAGTGCTATTTCTCAGCAGTAAGGGAGGGCGATATCCCGGTAGACACGATTAACTGGTAGAAATTTGTCAACCGGTAGAGATTTTGGACTATCGTCTCTATCGCAGTTACGCTCACGTGATGTTGCCACTCTGTGCCTTCTCGAAAGCTTATCGTTTGCATGCGTTTTTCAGCCTTCCAGTTGATTTTAAACAATTGAATCACTTTTGTTGTTTACACGGAGACCGTTTTGGAAAAACTTGCACTTTGAAAACCATTTTCAAAAGTTTCTGTTTTCAGGCAACCAAAACGCTGTTGTAGTGTCAATGAACGGCCAAAACGCATAAAAAGTTTTAAATTTTTAGTTGAAAGCAGTGTCGTGTAAACAGCCCGAGAGATGCGGCACACCTGAAACGCGCGCACATGAAGCCTCTGCTCATACAGTGTAGTGTGTGAGTACTGAACTTAGTGCCTGGACTGGAGTTCTTTTTAGTGCCTTACTGGGCTTGAACAGTCAAATACACACATGTAATAATATGACAATATGTCAAAATGCCCGTCTTTTCAAGTAACCTCATAAACAGTCGTTTATGTCTAAAATGAATGTAAATAATTGAGAAATCAGTGCATTAGCTCTTAAAGTGACAGCAGTCTAATAAACCTGCTTTGTTCTATTGTAGTTTTTTGTCATATCTTTTGTTCCTATTTTATCACTATTTATTGTCTGTAGTGAGCTTACGTTTTAAAAAAAATTTTTTTTACTTAGGCTAGTATTAGTTTTTTATGTGATTTTGAAATTGGTGATGAGATTTTTTAATTTCCAATAAAAAAATGTATATCACAAAAACTTTATTTAAAGCAAAAATAACTATATTGTGATATATCGTTATCGTGAAAAAATGTGTCATATCGTGATACAACATTTTGGTCATATCGCCCATCAAGAGAACGATTTTTCACCCCAAAAAATTATGTTGACAATACATACAATAACCTACACATTTTCTCCATGTAAAAGAAAAGGAGAAATTCTGAATAATCTTTATGTAGCTCTTTATCATACAACATAGTTAACAGCAAACATGTATGTATGTCAAGCTCCAAATAGGACAAATATCACAATAGAAGTACCAATAAAGAGGTCCATGTGACTCATTCACTTTATTCCAAGTCCTCCGGCAAACAGACCGATATGTACATTGCTATTCATTGATAGTCTTCCCTTCCATCAATGACCAGTGTGTCAATGTGTCCACACCAGCTTTGAAGTCAGTAAATGCGGTCAACGGCCGCTCAACCGTACTTGCTTGACAGACAAGAACAAATCTCATTCTTGGACTTTACGGAGTAAGGTCTTGACAGAATTTTGTCAAGACAAGATCTTGACCAAAAATGAATGCAGCTCTTGATGGAAATAAATGTTTTGATGTTATTTCCATCAAGAGGTGCATCATTTTTTGGTTCAGATCTTGTATTGTCAATGCAAGAGTCCAGCACTCTGTAAAGTCTCCTCCAGCACATCCCAAAGACGTTCAATGAATTAAAGGTCTGGACTCATATTGACTGATGAAAATTATTCTTCATGCGGACTCCCAACCATTCTTTCTCAATCTGAGCTTGATGAATTTTGACAATGTCATCCTGGAATATGGCCATGATGTGTCTTCATACATGGTTGTTTAAGAAATGAAAAGCTACACACTCCATCAGTTAGGGTTAGAAGAACTGTTGCCAAACATATAACAAGCTAGAAACAGAATAATCACTGCAATAATGATCCAATCATAGACTCTTAAGCATTTGCCAATTTAAATCCAAACAAATACTTTTTTTGTCAGTAAACTGTCATTGCTTGGGGAAAACAAAATGAAACCCTCTTTTTGTGTTCCACTGAAAAAGTAACAGCATACAGGTTTGAAAAAACAAGAGGGTGACTCGAAAAATGACAATTATCTTTGGGATAATCTATCCCATTTATGATATATGTCAGTTTAATAATAAACAAACATACACATCACCTACATAATAGGCTATGTGGCTTTCTTAAAAATACTTATAAGAGAAAATAAGAGGAAATCACCATCACCTTAATGTTATACAGAAAATGATATTTGTGTAGCAAATAGCACATTATATTCAACACAAATAAAAAAAATAAAAACTCATTGCAAGCGGTCTCTTTATTGTTTCTGTATACATGTAAATATGCAGATGATCAATTACCTAACCACAGAAAAAGATTACGTCACCCATTGTGTCAAATCTAAAACCACCGAGAGGAGCTATACTTCAAGCCTCAGTTTTAAATCTTAGCTCTCTGTGCACAAAGCTGGGAACACAGTGATCTTCTCCCGGACTCGATGACGTTATTCCTAGCAGCACAAAGTGATTACGGAGCAGAAGCTCTGGAAACTACAGCGCCCGAGCTGTGAAGAACCTTCCCTTTGTAAGGGCAAAGCTGCAGAGAATACAACTGTTTTTCTTCCAGACCTGGCTAGGAGAATTAACATTTTTGGGGAACACCAGGGAGAAATTGTAATGAGCAGAGAAAGTGCATGTGTCTTGTGTCCTAATGATCTGACTATGAATGGACTGGTGACTGGTCACTGGTCACTCAGAGCCTTAAATGCTGGACTCACTGAATCCAATGAATAACAGTTCAGTGGAGACAATAGGAACGAATGATGCCATGCATTAGTTTCGGTTCTCTCAATGGAAATGGGGGAAAAAGAAACACCCCTCCCTTCTAAAAGCAAGATGTACAGGTTTACGGGTTTATTTCACAGAAATTAAACCCCTGTTGCTCGTTAGAAGAAAACGTAAACGTTTAACAACTTCGTAAACTAAAACAACGCTGCAAAATGAGTTCGCATGTTGCTGCTAGCGTGCGTTACTCATTAAACGTGATAAAACAAAGGTGTTCGTTATGACAATCAATTTGAACGTTTTTAAAAGAGTCTCGTTCAGTGGGAACGCGGACTATTCAAACGCCCTGCGTGACCTTACGGAAGCGCTCACATGTGGCTTTAGCGGAATCGAACGTGAAATTCGAACGCGAAACGGTTGTCATGAATTTAAAAACACAAATGAAGCGAATTCAAAATTCCGCGAGAAAAACATAGGAATCAATGAAAGAATGATTATGCCAGGTCGATATTTAAATTGCTTACCTATTTAAGGTGTACGAACCGTTCCGTTTAAACCTCATTTTGGATGATAAAAGTTTGATGATTAAATCCAGAACTGTAAAATAATCAGACTGCTAACGGAGTATGTTACAGTTAAGCTGCTGAAACACAAAGAGAGGGGAGTCCTGAGTACGAGACCGCCTCTAATGTCCGTTTGTCTCAGTAGGACTGGTTTAAAATCAGACAGGGGGATGAGAAGGGGATTAACAACACTTTCATTGTGTGCTTGTGAAGTTATTTATGGCAATAACACGTTATGTTTTGTCTGAGTTACGTTCTTTTGGCGAAACCGCGGCATGGATGGAGGGTGTTTGATTGCATTAGGGAAACTGGCAAACAAAGGCGAGCGTTTCCAGGCAGACGAATTACAATTAAGTTGAATATGCTGCCAAATGTGTGTGTGTGTGTGTGTGTGTGTGTGTGTGTGTGTGTGTGTGAGAGAGAGAGAGAGAGAGAGAGAGAGAGAGAGTAGAGCGAGAGAGAAAGAAACATGTTGGAGTCATACCACCAACTTCCATTAATTTATCTGGGTCCAAACAGTGAAAGCTCAAAGGATCCTCGTATAACGTTTTTGCTGTTTCCCAATGACTTGGGCTATATCATGACGGCAAGAGCTAAAAATAACCATAATGATATACTTTAGGATCTCAACCATGAGACCCCACCCAATACAGCAACACTGGTTCCACTTAGTGCCAGACTAAAAATAGAACCAGACCAAAAGTGAGAGCAGCACAGCTCTGAAAGCAACAAAAAGAAGAGTGCATTTTTCATGTAGCAGGGGAAAAGATTAAGTGAGCTAAATCTAGCCCTATAATACAATAAAACTAATTCATCTAGAAATTGTCCTCTAATGGACAGATTTGGTTTGGTCTCTCTTTCAATGTATGTTTTTAAATTGTTTAAAAAAATTTTTTTTTTTTTAAAAGAACATAACTTCATAACACATTAAGTTTGTAGAAAAAACGTTGCTGCCCATTTTAAGTGCAACCAACTTGGATGTTTAAGTTATTTCAACTTAAATTACATTAAACTGACTTAAAATATGAGTTGAATCTTGTATAACAACTTATTTTGATGAGTTAAAGCAATGTAAAAACACAAGTTGTCATTATGTATTGATCATATATTTTTTTACAGTGAGGGCAATGTTGTCACCTTTCTTATTAGCTTGTTGTTTTCTGGATCTTTGTCACTTTTTTAAATCTCTGGTTTCAGGACTAAAAAGGTCACATAATTTAAACTGGAATAAAAATAAGACATTTTCTAATACATTTAATCTTTCAGTATGAATTACCAAAATAGACATGTTTTCATACATAAGGGTCTTACACTTAGAAATATATATATATACACCCCAAAATAATTTCATTTAAAATCATTTACTCACCCTCAAGGTTTTCCAAACCTGTACGAATGTCCTTTTTCTGAACATATATTTTGAAAAATGTGGGTAACCAAATATTGTCCCCATTGACTTTTTCTATGTCTGGTTACCGACATTCTTCAAAATATCTTCTTTTGTGTTCAGCAGAAGAGAGAAACTCATACAGGTTTGGAACAACTTGAGGGTGAGAAAATGATGACAGCATTTTCATTTTTGGGTGAACTATCCCTTTAAATATAGTCACACAAATCGGCTTACAAATGGAATAACATCCTGCATTAAATAAAACATTGAAGCAGTGATGTTTTCTTTCCTATTTGTTGTGCTGGACTCGTGAAATTCATCCCATGTGTGGTTATGTTTAATTTCTTTGAATTGTCCTTCAGTGAATCCCTCTTCCTGTCCTTTTAATTCAAATTCCCACTCATCATCCCGTGGGGTGTGGTGAAATCGTGTGTGAAGTGCACACTCATGAATTGAAAAGGAGCCAGTTCTTTCTTACATTCTCAGTCTTACCCGGCCCTGCAGTATGATACATAATATGATGAATGTGTTTCTCTCTGTGTAGGTAAGTCTCTTGCAGAGAGCTTGGCTGGCAGGACCATCATTATAATTACAGCAAGCTGGCAGAGTCCTGAGGGATCGATCCCTGCGGCTGCAGAAAGAGTTATGCAATCCTCAGCGAGAACCATCAGTACATCAGGACAAGCCAGCCGTACAGTCCTGGGACAGACTGCTGTTTACTGTGCAACATGGACACACAACACCACCTTCCAGTTTCAGAAGTGGCTGAAACTTACACTGTAAAAAAAATTGTGCTTTTTAACGGTAAAATACTGTAAAAATGCTACGGCGAAAAACTGTTAACAGAAAGTTTCCGTACAATATACGGTGAATAACTGTGATAGATCTAACCGTACAGTTTTTGGAAGTGAAAAAGAACAAGTCTTTGTAAAATTTACAGTGAAAAAAAAAACGGAAATTGACATTCCCACAATTCCCTGCGTGACACTTCACATTTAATGTATTTTTGTTGAAATAACTATGTTTCTTTATAGTTTTTCTTCGTTTAAAAAAAAAAATCAGTTATGATTATAGCAAACAGCTTTGGAGGTTGTTCTCTTTTTCTCTAATATAAGAAGTTATGATACATACTGTAAAAGCTAGTTTAGTTTGAGATTATTAATCTGGACTAAAATATATAATTTAATATCTATTTACTCTGTCTCTGGGTAACGGCTGTTTTGGCAGAACTTATGCTCAATATCATTTTAGAGATGGATTAGGGAAACTTTGCCTGCCAGACTGTTACAAAACTCAAGTGCAAGTCTCCCTCATGCACCATCCATCATTAGGGTATGAGGAAAATGTCAGATTCTAGAACAAGATGGAAGACCAAGAAAAATCTCAGAGGAGAATACAGTAAAAACTTCCATCATAAAATAAAAACAGCAAACAGCACTCAAAAATGTTTGGTTAAACACGAAAAAATAACTACAAAGGGCTTACAGATCAAGACTTAAATACTGAAATAATTATTTATTGTAGCTTTTCTGAAACTGGGTAAACTTTTAAAGATGCTGTTTTAATACTTTCATTATTTCATATATTTGTGTTAATAAATGACCATTAAGAATAATTAAGATAATAAATTATAATATATTTTTACATAATAAATAAAACAACAATATTCATTTTTCAGTTTCTTCAATTTTAATATATATATTTTTAATAATCTGAATAGACAACTTAACAACAACAACAACAACAACAACAACAAAAAAAAAACATGTAACTGGTTCTGACAAAATGTTAATTGTTGCAGTCTATTACAATTTTTTTAAATAATTTTTTTATCGTTTTGAATGAATGATCAACAGAGCTGAATAACAGTTCAATAGTTAATATTGTGTTATATTTTAGACGCAATATTGTCTGCTTTTACAAAAAAAATTCCAATGAAAATATTACTTATAAAGCCAGAGCAGAACTGTAGTGCATTTCCGAACAACACACAGCGGTGTTTCGTTTCTGAAGGAATCTGTGTTTTAAGCGAATCAGTCGGTGAACCAAATATCCAATGGCCCATTCATAAAGAGAGCTATTTACTTCTTCATTCCTCAATGAATCAGCCGTTTTGACGAATGAAAATGAATGACTCAACAACTTTAACTTTTTTCAATTAGACAGTTACAAAAGCTTTCCATTTCATATAAATGCTGTTCTTTTGAACTTTCTATTCATCAAAGAATCTTGAATATTTTTTACACAACTGTTTTCAACATTGATAATAATAAGAAATGTTTCTTGAGCATCAAATCATCATATTAGAATGATTTCTGAAAGATCATGCGACACTGAAGACTGGAGTAATGATGCTGAAAATACAGCTTTGCCATCACATGTGTGGTTGCAGGAAGGCAGACAGAGACGAAGATATATTTCCACAAACAAAGGTTTAAAGGTACAATATGCAAGAATTTTTGCCGCTAGAGGGCGCTACATTCCAAACAACAACAACGGCGTAGCTTGATGACGATGTGAAGGAGCGTGGAATGATGGGAACTGTCGTTTTAAACTCCACCGTGGATGTAAATCAGTCAGACGGGAATCGAAAAATCATGTTCATGGATGAGGCTAAGTTCTATTTTTATAAATGTTGCGTTTAATGACATGCTTTTTGTGGCGAGGGGGGCGTGGTTCAGCGCGGTCTGTGATGGGAGAGAAAAGAGACGAGCAAGTAGGTCAAGTGCAAATGCACCTGTGTCTTATTGCAGTATTATTGGCGTGGAGGGACCGCTTATAAGCCGCGCTGGAACGAGAGAGAGACTGGAGAGAAAATTGGACGCAGAGGAAGAAAACCGGTGGATCCAAGCTCTCATTTTTGAACTGTTTTGTGCCGTCGCGGTTGCCACAGTGAATGGGCGTTGTGCGCGGCTTTTGTTTGTTTTGCTTTATTTTAATAAAGTACGAGTCCCAGTCACGACGACGCGTCTTCTTCCTTCCTGACTCTTAAACCTCATCACACTTTTATTTCATTAAAATGAATTAACCGCAAGAAAAGTAAGGTTTAATACTTCATAGATGTTACTGTATTTGTTGAATTCATTGTTGTGATAACGCTGTGCAGTTTTACATGTTCTAAACAATTGTTGTAAAAGTACATTCGAACATGCCCACATCATTTGCCAAAATACTGATTAATCTTTATGTATAACACATGCTATGTTTATTTACATGGCCATAAACACCAGACGTGATAAACAATGTCAATAAACTAAACACAAATCTAAAGCAATAATACTTTCCTTACATAAACATAACTATTACCGAATGCTACATTTGGAAAATATAAAATTAAGCATGCTTTGTCGACAGAACCAGCTGCAATCGGTAAAGAATAATTGTGTACCATAACGACTGCAAGAAACAAGCTAAAGTTTGTAGCTTGATAGACGCTACAACTACAACTTCCGCATTTGTCCAGGACTCCACGCAGTACGAGCGGAAACCGAGGGTAACGCGGATATGACGCAATTGACTGGCGACTCCCAGCTCCCCCCTGCTCTAACGCCCCGTTTCCTTGGTTAAAATCGCAATTTTCTCACGATTTAAAAATAGTTGGAAACATTTGGGATATTGTAAGTAATCAACTTAACAAAATATATAACACTGGCCTTGAGATTTTGGGATATTTTAATGCAAAATTCTTACATATTGTACCTTTAATGTAATAAATCACAAGGCCGCAGAAAAGGTAGCAACACACTAAAATGTCGGTCGAAGATCAGACGAAGACTGACAGAACAGACGGAACTTAAATACAAACACAGATGACACTGATTAACAGAACACAGGTGATACAACTGAACTGATAATGACAGTAACCATGGAAACGAAAGAGTGGCGAACAAATCAAAACAACCTGAAAGTCCAAACATATACTGACAAGTGACAACATGAATAAATCATACTTTAAAATATATTCAAACAGAAAATAGTTATTTCAAATTGTAGTAATATTTCACAATATTCCCCCCCCTTATTTTTAAGTAAATAAATGCATCCTTGGTGAGCAGAAGAGACTTCTTACCGATCCCAAACTTTCGAACGGCAGTGTATATATTACATATATCATATGTGTGCTTGTGTGTGTGTGTGTTAGCTAAGCTATTGAAAGAGATGCTTCCAGAGGTCATAGATCCTCTTCTTAATATCATTAATTCATCTTTGTCATTAGGATACGTACCAAAAACTTTTAAAACTGACTATGATTAAACCACTTGTTAAAAAAACGCAACTTGATCCTACAGAATTAGTCAATTACAGGCCGATCTCGAATCTACCTTTTCTTTCAAAAAAACTAGAAAAGGCAATATCCTCACAACTATGTCCTTTTTAGAAAGAAATGATATCTGCAAGGATTTCCAGTCAGGATTTAGACCTTACCATAGTACTGAGACAGCTCTCATTAGAGTCACAAATGATTTGCTCTTATCATCTGATCATGGTTGTATCTCTCTATTAGTGTTACTTGATCTTAGTGCTGCATTTGATACTATTGACCACAACATTCTTTTAAATAGACTCGAAAATTATGTTGGCATTAGTGGTATTGCATTAGCATGGTTTAAATCATACATATCTGACCGTTATCAATTTGTAGCAGTAAATGAAGAGATGTCTTATCGATCACAAGTTCAGTATGGCGTACCACAAGGCTCAGTACTAGGACCGTTGCTGTTCACTCTGTATATGCTACCCTTGGGAGATATCATTAGGAAGCATGGCATTAGTTTTCACTGTTATGCTGATGATTCTCAGCTCTATATTTCTTCACGCCCTGACGAAACTTACCAATTCACAAAATGAACGGAAAGCATAGCTGATATAAAAAACTGGATGACTAGTAATTTCCTACTAATTAATTCTGAAAAACAGAGATTCTAATTATTGGACAAAAAAACGTCCTCACGTAATAACCTAGAATACTGTCTAACACTCGATGGCTGCTCTGTCAAGTCTTCGTTGTCTGTTAGGAACCTGGGTGTGCTCTTTGATACCAATCTTTCATTTGAAAGTCACGTGTCTAGTGTCTGTAAAACCGCTTTTTTCTATCTTAAAAATATATCGAAATGACGTCATATGCTCTCAATGACAAATGCAGAACAGTTAGTTCATGCGTTCATGACATCAAGGCTAGATTATTGTAAAGCTATAATGGGTGGTTGCCCTGCACGCTTAATAAACAAACTACAGCTGGTCCAAAACGCAGCAGCTCGAGTTCTTACCAGAACCAGGAAGTATGACCATATTAGCCCGGTTCTGTCAACACTGCATTGGCTCCCTATTAAACATCGTATACATTTTAAAATATTGCTGATTACTTACAAATCAGGAAATAAATGGTTTAGCTCCGCAGTACTTGAGCGAGCTCTTAACGCATTATAGTCCTTCACGTCTATTGCGATCTCAAAATTACGGCCAGTTGATAATACCTAGAATATCAAAATCGACTGCTGGCGGTAGATCCTTTTCCTATTTAGCACCTAAACTCTGGAACAGTCTTCCTAACATAGATCTGGAAGCAGACACACTCTGTCAGTTCAAATCTAGACTAAAAACACATATCTTTGGCCTAGTATACACATAACACATTATAGACTTCTATAATTCAATGTTAGGCTGCATAGTTTAGGTCAGCTGGAACCGGGAACACGTCCCATAAATCCTGATGTACTTGTTACATCATAAGAAGGATGGCGTCTAAGCTAAAATTAGTATCTCTGTTTATCCCGAGGTTTACCGCAGTCTGCCGGATCCAGGCCGTATCCAGATCTGATGAAGGACCTGCACCTGGACACGACGACAACGCAGTCCTAAAGTGTCAACTAGTCTCTCCCCTGTGAAGGCCTCCTTCCCTTCCCTTTACCTTACATATAAAGCGTTGTCAGGATAGTTCCGGTTCACGTGGCTACACGGAAGCGATAAATAATCATTTATTATACATTTTTAAGGCCAGACAAGTAGTTTGTTGAGGGTTGGTTTGTAAAGAAGGATTACACGCCTGCGCACATATATATTCAAACGCGCATAGACTAAACACGTGATGCGCATGTGCACGCCGTCTGCGTTTTCGCGGGTTTGCGTTTTTGAGGTTTGGGCAGAAAGGCTTTTCAAGGCTTACACCTTGGAATCTATTTTAGGGTTTGCGTTCTCGAGCCACCAGGCACTGTTTTGTGCGGATGGCCGGCCGGAGCGCGTTGAGTGTTTTCTGTTAGAACGGTTTCGTGTAAGCGGCTCCTAAGTTAATAACTAATGATCTTTGCAACGGAAGTGAAGCAATCAATCAAAACTAACTTTAGCTGGATAACAACTTTATTCTAAAGCTGCTGTAAAGCCAATCTCGGTTACTGTAATTTCCTGTTATCACTGTAAAGCTGCTTTGATACAATCTATACTGTTAAAAGCGCTATATTAATGAAGGCGACTTGACTTGGCTTGTGTAAACTACATGCATCACAAAAGGGACAAGTAGGCTTTTGTGTCATTTTACAATCTCCAGTTGCAAACAGTGTGAGGCTGCATTGCTCAGACCTATAACGTGCACCATGTGACCAGAGTGACGTAAGCGTTTGCTGAAATGTGTCAGTCCTCCTGGCGGGACGTTCTGCCTGTAGGCACATGCACAGTCAAATCAATCAGCACCAGATGAACCACAGAGTCTCTGTTATGTATGCGTCTCATAACAGTAGGAAAGCTCCAGAATAACAGCCTTCACTGAATATTATATGTTGGCTCACTAACCTAATTAATGTAACAAGATTTGAGGCACAGTTAACACTGTGATGAATTGATCCAAACCTTGTTTAAGTTAATGAAACCTCAGACGCCGTAAACTATTTGGCGCCAAGAGAAAGTTTAGGAACTTATGTAACTCGATTTATGTTTGGATAAATGGCTGAAGAATGCGATATTCGTTTTCACACATCAGGTTTAAGATGATAACATCTGTGGGAGGCTGAGTAAAGACGATAACAGCCGCTGTGTTGCTCTCACTCCTCTAGAACATTCCACTCATGTCTGCATACTTCCCAATATAGTCCAGCATCTCCTTTCAAGACACAGAAAAGACTTAATGCGTTTCATTTCGCTTCAAAAGGGCTGGTAAACTGTGAATTTGAATTATCAAACAGAAGAAACAGGGTGTAAAGAGTTATAAATAGGCAAAAAAATAGGCATGAGGGTTAGTGTATGGAACTTCTTTTACAGTCCTATAAAGATACATAGTTAGAGAGAATTATTGAAGATGAAGTGCTGCCATCTAGTGTATTAATGCGGACGTAACAATTTTAGGTGAAACAAACATATGGCTTCAGAAGACTAGGAAAAATAGCCAGGCCAAAAAAAAAAGTTGCTGTTTGGATCATAGGCAAATGCTTTAGAGTTTATGATTGGATCATTATTGCAGTGATTATTATGTTTCTAGAATGTTACAGAGTGCTGGACTCTTGCATTGTCAATACAAGATCTTGACCAAACATTGACGCAGCTCTTGATGGAAATAAATGTTGTGATGTTATTTCCATAAAGAGGTGCATCATTTTTTGGGTTAAGATCTTGTATTGAGAATGCAAGAGTCCAGCACTCTGTAAAGAAACAGCAATTTTCTTTCTTTTTTGGGGGCCTGGCAGTGTATGAGGAATAAGTCATATAAAAATGCATTTTTTTTTACTTTTTCTGGAGCTTGAAAGGATACTTTCTCCTTTCATTATATAGAAAAAGAGCAGCTTAGACATTCTGCTAAATTCTTTTTGTGCTTGATGTAAGTCATACGTGCAATGACGTGAGTAAATAATGAAAGAATTTTCATTTTCGGTTGAACTGTCACTTTACTAACTATCGCACCATCTGCATGAATGAATATGAAACTTCATATCAGGTGGCTTTCTTCATATTTCGGACTCGAGAGATTGAACTGTGGGGTTTTTGAGGGTATATTCCATGTAACCGTTTTGTTTCGTTGCAATATCCTGTAATCTAGAGCATTACACTTGAAGTCATCGCACCTTATAGTTTCATTTCTCGTCATAAGCTGAAGAACATCTGACACTCTGAGTTTCACATCGTTCTGCAAACACATTTCAGACATGAGAAAATGTACTGGGAGAAAAAATGACTAAATGTGGACAGACTATTTAGGATAAATAAAGTCTTTTTTCTTTTTCTTTTTGAAAGTCATAAACATTTCCACAGTAGTGTTATATTAATCACAATTCAAATTGTGTACACTAATTTTCAATAGTTTAGGATTTTTCACTTTTCTTATGCTCACCAAGGCTGCATTTATTTTACGTAAAAAATAATAATAATAATATTGTGAAAAAACAGTAATATTGTGAAATATTATTACAATTTTAAATACCTGTTTTCTATTTGAATATATTTTAAAATATAATTTATTCCTGTGATCAAAACTGCATTTTCAGCATCATTACTCCAGTCTTCAGTGTCACATGATTCTTCAGAAATCATTCTAATATGATGATTTGATGCTCAAGAAACATTTATTTTATTATTAATATTATTTACTATTTTTACATGTACATTTACTATTATTTACTATGATTATATGTTGTATTATGTGTGTTAAAAATAGTTGTGCTACTTAATATTTTTGTGGAAAGCATGATACATGTTTTCAGAATTCTTTGATGAATAGAAAGTTTAAAAGAACAGCATTTATTTGAAATACAAGTAGAAATAACATTATAAATGTCACTTTTGATTAATTTAACATCCTGGCAAATAAAGAAATCAAGAAATCTTACTAACCCCATACTTTTGAACAGTATTGTAAATTGTTTCATATTGTAGCATGATAGTAATGGAAATGTTGTTTTGTTGTTGTTTTTTTAAGAATAAAATATATACATTTTATATATCGATATATTGTTACACCCCTGGTAGATTATTTTCTGTGTGAAAAGAGCAAGATCTGTTCTCGATACCCAGTGAGAGCTTAGAGATCACATCCACTGTGAGACATGAAAGACTTCTATCGCTCTTTTGAATATCTGAGAATTTCTTTCAGATGTGTCACAATACTTTCAGAATGAGAGGGAACAGATATGAAAGCAAAACCATTAAAACTCACTCAAATTCAAATTCAGTGCATTCAAATGAATTAGTCCTTTATTTATCTATAAATAACAATATATATATATATATATATATATATATATATATATGAGGTTATGATGACTAATGCCCATCCAGATGCTTCTGAATTGTGCTGATATTTCTGCTTCTTGTGTCCAGTCTATCAGCACTATGGTGGAGCGTCTGCAGCTGTGCATGTGGAGGGGTTCGGGTTTGAATCGATGCCAATGGCGCTGGAATGTGAACTGATTTGACCTCGACTTGCTGTCCAGTGGTTGGACATATTGCAATCCTCCTTTTAATAATTACACAGCACACAAGTCAAAGAAGTTAAAGGTGATATTGTGCAATAAACAAACTGCTTTTGTTCCGTTATGAATTAATGTTACTAGGGAATATACCAAATATAGGAATTCAGGCCAATACAGATGGCAAAATCATTTTTCCATGTAATGGTTAATAACTGATATAAAAGTTGATACTATAAAAAATAAGTTTATCTTGGTATAGGAGTGTATAAAGTATATACTCCAAATACGAAAATCTAATAATAAAAATATTATTATTAAAATATTATTTTGACATTTTATACAAAATATAAGTCTTATAAACAAAAATGTAGTTTTTTTCATTAAAAATCTAGGGATGACAATAAAAATCACACTTAACCTTATAACTTTTGATCAGTATTAGAAAACAGAATAATATATATATATATATATATATATATATATATATATATATATATATATATATATATATATGTGTTTGTGTGTGTGTGTGTGTGTGTGTGTGTGTGTGTGTGTGTGTGTGTGTGTGTGTGTGTGTGTGTGTGTGTGTGTGTGTGTGTGTGTGTGTGTGTGTAGTTGACATTAAGCTGTTGTGCCCTGAAACAATTTTAGACTATTTTAACAGCATTTTTTCTAATCCTTTTTAATAACTATTAAACATACAACTTTTATAATCTCATATTAATTGAGACTACACTACCGTTCAAAGTTTTTTTGTTTTTTTTAAGAATGAATGCTTTTACTCATCAAGAATGCATTCAATTGATAAAAATGGACAGTAAATACATTTATAATGTTAGGGGAGAGCAGGGGCGAAAGTACCATTTTTCAGAAAAACATAATTTGAAAAGATGATGTTTTAGACAGAGATATATTTTTGCTGTGGTCAGTCACTCACAAGTGTGGTCTATCAATACCAGGTGGTATTTTGTAAAAATGTAGAAGGACTTCAGTATAATTTCACTTTGAACTTAAGACTGCTCATGTTACTTTCGACCCCGTCAGTTGGGACGAAAGTAACACACAGGTGGGTCAAAAGTAACACAACAATATACAAGCTAGATTGTTTGTGTTACTCTTGTTTTTTTTGTTTTTTTTTATTAGCCTAAATATACCTGAGTATATGACCTTGTTAACATGTAACTGCAAACATATTTTGGCCTTTATATTTGCAAAAAAAAAATTAATTTACATTTTCATTTTAAATTTCAGTTTCATCAATGTTTCAAATAACCCAACAGTACAAACTTGAATTCTTTAGAATATTTTTTTTTATTGGCAATGTCAATCTATTTTATAAAATGTGTTTTCAACATGAACAATATGAAAATTAAATTAAATTACCATAATATAAATTCTCAACATAATGTAACAATAGTCATGTTTCCATCAATTTTTTATGCATAAATTTAAAATCTGCATTAAAACATCAGGATGGAAACCCTGCAAATACATAGGTGGAGGTGGAAAAGCTATAAGGTATGGCTAAAACCTAAATGTGACTAAGGTAAATGGAATGGTGACAGAAATCAGCTGATTTAAATGTGAATGCAATCTCTTAAACATCTGGCTGAATCAGACCTCTATCTGTCTTACTGACCCTCACTCTTGCCATGTTCTGTTGGTATAACATGACATAAACATGTTTTAATAAATGCTGCAACACAGAGAAAGTCACCACATTAGCAGCGCGACAAAAGAAACACTTGTTTTCACTATAGCGGGACAAAAGTAACAAGTGTTACTTTCGTCCCGACAGGAACTCCTGACGTTTAAACCCGATTTACTTTTATAATGAAAAACTCTAACAAGGCAAACTTCAGGATGTGTTACAGCACTCGATAACATGTAGATTGATCATTACTGTTTGACATGAAACGAAAAACACATCTTGTAATTAGAAAAAAAGTACCGCTTCAGTAATTTACTTATCGAACTCGAAAACTGCTTACTGGACCTAACTGCGGGAAACGATGACGAAATCACGTGATATTTGGCAGCTCCGTCAAGGGTTGCGTACTGAACGTGCTGTCATAGCTTGAAATGCTAATATAGTCAGGGCTCTGAGAAAATCGCTTTGTTACTTTCGTCCCGCGTTACTTTCGCCCCGGTTCTCCCCTACAAAAGATTGATATTTCTTTTGACTTTCTATTTATCAAAGAATCCTGGAAAAAAAAAGTCCACTGTCAAAATATGAAGTAGCGCAACAGTTATCAACATTGATAATAATCAGAAATGTTTCTTGAGCATCAAATCCGCATATTAGAATGATTTCTGAAGGATCATGTGACACTGAAGACTGGAGTGATGATGCTGAAAATTCAGCTTTGATCACAGTAATAAATTACACTTATTTAAATAGAAAACAGTTCTTTTAAATTACAAAAATATTTTTTTTCGGGATTTTTCATCACATAAATCACAAAAAACATTAACAAATCCTTTACCGACCCCAAACATTTGAACGGTAGTGTACATGGAAAATTTTAACTAACAAAATTTCAACAAAAGTCATTCAAATTAAGTTGAAGTCATAACATGTCAAAAATTTATGTTGATAAAAAAGGTCCATGAACACATTTTACATACAATCCTTATGCATAGCTTCCTGTCCGCATAAAACATAACATGCCATGTCATCCGCACACATAAAGGAGACATATGGAGCCCAATATGTCGTTTAATAATGCGCATTTAATCTACCAGCTGTCCCGTGACCCCCAGAGGTCATTATTCAGGCAGTGATGTTTACAGACATGAAGCTCATGGATGAGGATGAAATAATAACAGTATACAGCCTGAAGAGGGCGCACATGCATTATTATAATACAGGACCAGCAGAGAGACCAAGAACACAAAGGCCTACCTACTTTAGTACAGTATAAGGAATGATTTAGTTCATTGACCTGTCAAACTTCCTTCCCAAACTCATAAAACCTTTGCTTTTATGTACATTAAAAGGCATTAAATCCCTTTTCAGGCAACTATATCAGAATAAAAACAATATTTAGCACGACAAGAACCACAACAGCATATATAGTTAAAATTAATAAATGGACAAGACCACATGACCTCTGCTCATTGGCTGACAGCAGACATTGCATCCGACAGCCAATCAAAAAGACTATGACTAAAGGTAAACCTACAGGCTATGAGGGATTGTTTTTGGTTTTAAAAGACTGATTGAGGCTCTAACCGTCTGTTTGACCAACATTACAAGCTATATATCTCAAGATACTTTTAGAAAGCCAGTCTTATTGACATTTTGTGTGGTGATGTTTGCTTTACAGTGCTAATAAAGACAATGTGAACCCTATGAGCTCATTGTTAGAAATTCACTTCAGATAAAAGAGGTATCACAGAAGGTTATTATCAGTTATCACAAGTGTCAGTCTTCCTAGCTGAAATATACATCAGCCCAAACACGTTTAATATTTTATACATCAAAAATATCTGCCACCAAGATACCACTGCCTTTCCCATTTGAATCAATGACATTGTGATGAAGAAAATCTTTTTAAAGAGCTAGTTTAAAACACATTAAATATGTATTTCATACGGTTTTGAAGAGTCTTTAAAGAAACGCTTTAATTTGTTTTAAAGTATATTATTTTTCAAATATCTTAAATTATTAATTCATAAATATTTTCTCAGTTGAACCACGACATCTTACAACCTGAACTAACCTTGCTTTGTCATAAGGACAAACTATATGATATTTTAAGATTTACTGACCATGACACACAGTTATGAGGGTCTGCGTGGGTCTTCTCTATCATGATCATTCTCTATCATGTTAGTCGTTGTTAACTAGTTTTCTGAATTAATGAGAGTTAGTTATAAAGTTACTTATAGTTGGTAGAATGTCTAATATGGACCGTCGAAATAAAGTGTATCCTACTTTTATTTGGTGGACAACAGTTTTTATTATTATTATTATATATTATTATTTAAGCAGTGCAGTTTTTTTTCCACTATTAAATAATAATTAAAGATTTTAAAATAAAAAAGAAGAAATGGTTTGCTTCAATGGTTTTCTTTTCTAGAATTTCATTCTTGTAATGAGGTTTTTTTCATTATGATATCAAGACATTTTGACGGGCGCTCTTGAATTTGAACTCAGAAATGAAAAACATGGTCATCAAAGACAAGACATTCTAGTCATATGTATGAAAAACATTTTCAATGTTTTTTAAACGAATTAACAGATCTGGAAAAACAAAGGAGCCATAAGAAAATACAAGATGCTATAAAAAAATGGTTACTGTGTTTTTATTCAATTGAAATAGCCATGTTTATCACATAAGAGCTATAGGAGTTCAGAGATGTTTAAAAAGACAAGATTTTTTAATTTTTTAAATAGAGTAGAGAGCTTAATATTACTCAAATTTGAACTTGTTTTGAAATGTACTGGCAATGTCAGTTCTGCACTAAGTATAGAAATTGAAAGCAAACAAGAAAGTAGCAGCTATGCCAAGGAAAACAAGTACAAACTCCAAGGACAGACCAGGACCTTTTAGAAGAAAAAAAAAACACACTGCCATATTTCACCAAGCATCAAAAACAGTTCTCAAGACCACAAATAATAATGCTTTCTTTTGTCAAACTCATCAATTTATTTACTTTCATTCCAGGTAAAACACTTACATTTTTAGAATATCGGTCTACAAATGGTCGAAAGGAAACAAGTATGTTAAAGAAACAGTGTCAAATATTTTAACACTGTAGCAAGCTAGAACCAACTAAACTAATAACTCAAGTTGACCAGTCATAAAATCTTGACCCGGCATAATAAACGTCATGCTATTGTAAAAGCTGACACAGTTCCCATAAAACACGGTTCTGAAAACAATGGCTCCCTCCACCCAGTGGAGACGCTTCCTTCCCTCCGGCCTTTCTGTAATCGCTATTATTTCTACATAGTGGAAATCTCCACTCAAATAAAAGCTCTATGCTCCATTCCAAGTGTGTCAAGTGCCCTCCTTGACATCAATAGCTTCAAATTCTTTAAAACTATAATGCAAAGCAGGGACACTAACAGTCCCCTGACAGAACCTGAACAACTTCTGACCAGATTAAAGACAATCAAAATCAAATCGACAGAGAATAATACAGTGATATTGAAATTCTGGCAGATACCAGAATTATAATCTTATAATTACTGACATGTTATGGCCGATAAACAATAAATTATAAAAATTCTATAGCTTACTTTTTTGTCTAAATAAATTCAGGTTACACTTTATTTTAAGGTGTCGTAGTTACATTGTACTTCCTCTAGATAAGTAATATTAATTAACTATATGTACTTACTATTGTCACGGAGTCACTCACACCATCCACTCAGCCATCAGCACCAGATCCGCCCACTCGTTCATCATCATTCTAGTCGCCTGCACCTGTTCAGCCTCATCAGCCTCACCATATTAAGCCTGCACTCCCTCCAGTTCACTGTCTGGTCTCATCACATGTTACACAGACTCTTCCTGCTCTCACCAGAGATTCCCAGCATTCCCGTACCTGATCTTAATCCTCCTCTTTTTCAGTAGTCTGCAGTCTTCGGATCCTCATAACCTCCCTGTGTCTTTGTTTCTCAATCTAAATAATCCTCAACCTCACTTCCTTCATCTTCATTTGTATTACAGTCAGCTAAGTCATCTACGTGTCATCTAGTAATACCATCCTTCACCTGTTGTGCTCTGTTTTGCTCCAGTTCTGTCAATAAACTGTTTATTTTACATCCATCGTCTGTTCCTTTCTGTGTTGTGACAGAAGACCAGACCTACCATGCAGAGCACTGAGAGCCCAAACACGAGCACGGATCCGTTTACCTAACTGGTTCAAGCAGTTTGGCAATCACTGTAACCATCTTCTGCTGCTGCCTCAGCCAGTCCCATGGCCCGTCCAGCGACATTCACCGGCGAGGCGGAGGATTGCAGCGGATTTCTCCTTCAATGCTACATACTACGTACTACGAACTACGAAATGCAGCCATATCTCTTCCCCACGGATCGCGTGGCCTTCATGATTTCTCTTCTCTCTGGTCGAGCGCTACAGTGGGCACATTCGTTGTGGCAGTCCAACGCTCAAGTAACCACCTCGTTATCAGCCTTCACCAACCCTATGAAGGAGGTCTTCGGACAATCCAAAGATGATGCCATGGAGATCGGGAATTTCATCCAAAAAAACATCTGGGTGTCACAACGACTGTCAGCCTGCTCACCGCACCAATCCCCGCTGCAACATCTGTTGCCCTTCCAGCACCTGAGCTAATGCAGCTCGACTCCAACCATCTCACTCTTGTGGAGTGTCAGCGGGGGATTAACAAACATCTCTGTCTATACTGTGGGGGAGAAAGACACGTTCTACAGAACTGTCCCATCCGACCACCACGCCCAGCGGTGAGTGCAGTCCATCTTCCACCTAAAATTACTCCTCTAACTCATACTACCGTATATGTTCTGACCCGTCAAACCTCCGTTTCAGCACAAGCCCTCATTGGCTCAGCGGGGAACTTCATATCTCTTAACCTCCTCCAAAGGCTCAACGTTAAGAGGAAACGTAGTCCCCAAAATCTAGAGATTCATTCCATCCTGGGAAAACCGCTGGGCCGTGGTCGCATCTGTCATTTCTCCCCCACTCTGTTGTCCTCATAGGATGTCTGCACACAGAGGAAATCTCGTTAATGGTGCTGGAAGGATCTACCGCTGACATCATCCTGGGACGCCCGTGGATGCAACAACATGAGCCACGTGTGGACTAGAATTCAGGGGAGATCCTCCAGTGGGGAGAATCTTGCTTCCAACATTGCCTGTCAGCAGTCGTCAGACCTGTTCTGTCCCTCTTCAACCTAGGTATTTAGAGACTTCCTCAACCAGTTCGTCATCGTCTACATAGACGATATTCTTATTTACTCCAAAACCCTGTCGGAACATCATCAACGTGTAAAACGAGTTCTCCAGCGTCTTCAGGATCACCAACTCTACCTCAAATTAGAGAAATGTGAGTTCCACACTTCCTCCGCCCACTTCCTGGGGTACATCATCGACCAACATGGCATCCAAATGGACCAGAGGAAGGTGGAATCCATCCAGAACTGGCCACAACCCACCACCATTAAAGAGTTGCAGAGATTCCTGGGCTTCGCTAATTTTTACCGTTGTCATCAAGAATTACAGTTTAATCAGTTCACCTCTCCACTGAAAAACTGGCCCAAGTCTCTGTCCTGGACACCTCTTGCCCTCCTCTCCTTCGAAGACCTTAAGACAGCATTTGTCTCCGCCATCTGAACCCTGAGCTACCGTTTGTCATCGAGGTCGATGCATCTACCACTGGAGTCGGAGCAGTGCTGTCGCAGCGGCAGGGTGATTCCTACGCCTCCATCCATGTCCATGTACCTTCTACTCTAAGAAGCTGTCCCCGGCGGAGCAGAATTACTTTGACCAAACCTGCTACGCCGGGAGGTCCTGAGGGACGTATCTTTATACCATCGACCTATCGTCTGTCCCTCATGGACTCCGCTCACACCTCTCCGGGCTCTGGACACCCAGATAGTCAGCGAACCCTCTCGCTCCTCAGCCAACGCTACTGGTGGCCCTCTATGGCCCAGGATATCTCCTGATACGTCAGAGGTAGGTCTGTGCCATCAGCAACACTCCCCATCAACTCCCAGAAGGTAAACTCACACCATTACCCATACCCAACCGTCCCTGGTCCCATCTGGGCATCGGTTTTATGACCAACCTTAGTAGCCGAGAACTCCGTTCGTCAGGCTACAACCGGCCTTACTCCGTTCCAGTGCGTGTTGGGTTACCAACCACCTCTCTTCCCCTGGTCCAGCGACCCATCAGAGGTTCCAGCAGTCAACTACTGGTTCCAGCAGAGCGAGAGGGTGTGGGACTCAGCCCATGTCCATCTCCATCAGCCAGTGCAGAGACACAAGAAACAGGCAGACATCAAACGAGGGAACACACCCCAATATCACCCTGAACAGTTGGTGTGGCTGTCCAGCCGGGAAATCCATCTCCGCCAGGCTACAACCGGCCTTACTCCGTTCCAGTGCGTGTTGGGTTACCAACCACCTCTCTTCCCCTGGTCCAGCGACCCATCAGAGGTTCCAGCAGTCAACTACTGGTTCCAGCAGAGCGAGAGGGTGTGGGACTCAGCCCATGTCCATCTCCATCAGCCAGTGCAGAGACACAAGAAACAGGCAGACATCAAACGAGGGAACACACCCCAATATCACCCTGGACAGTTGGTGTGGCTGTCCAGCCGGGAAATCCATCTCCGCCAGGCTACAACCGGCCTTACTCCGTTCCAGTGCGTGTTGGGTTACCAACCACCTCTCTTCCCCTGGTCCAGCGACCCATCAGAGGTTCCAGCTGTCAACTACTGGTTCCAGCAGAGTGAGAGGGTGTGGGACTCAGCCCATGTCCATCTCCAGCAGGCAGTGCAGAGACACAAGGAACAGGCAGACATCAAACGAGGGAACACACCCCAATATCACCCTGGACAGTTGGTGTGGCTGTCCACCTGGGAAATCCATCTCCGCCTGCCCTGCCGTAAGCTGAGTCTCCACTATATGGGTCCCTTCAAGGTGCAGAGGCAGCTCAACAATGTCACATATTGCCTGAAACTCCCCTCACATTACAGAATCTCACCTTCATTTCAGGTTTCTATTCTCAAACCTTACACTGACCCTCTGTCTCCCTCCACAGGATCTGGTGATGGTGATGATGGCATACCTCCTACGCCTGACATCCACTCAGCCATCAACACCAGATCCACCCACTCGTTCATCATCACCGGAATTATAATCACCTGCACCTGTTCACCCTCATCAGCCTCTCAAGCCTGCACTCCATCCAGTTCACTGTCCGGTCTCGTCACACATTACACAGACTCTTGCTGCTCTCACCAGAGATTCCCAGCATTCCCATACCTGATCCTTGTCTTCATCCTCATCTTCGTCTTCAGTAGTCTGCAGTCTTCGGATCCTCATAACCTCCCTGTGTCTTCGTTCCTCGATCGACATAATCCTCAACCTCACTTCCTTCATCTTCATTTGCGTTACAGTCAGCTAAGCGCTACATGTCATCTAGTAATACCATCCTTCACCTGCTGTGCTCTGTTTTGCTCCCGATCTGTCAATAAACTGTTTATTTTACATCCACCGTCTGTTCCCTTCTGTGTCGTGACAACTACATAGTTACGGTTAGGGTTTGGTTTAGGGTTAGTTACTTGTAATCATGGATAATTTATTGTTATTACTGTAGTAAGTACATGTAGCGTGTAACTACGTCACCTTAAATTAAAATGTTACCTAAATTCATTTGTTTAAAAGCCATATGTGAACTTAAACATCACACCATCATAATGTACAATAAGAAGAATAAATATTCATTTTGCGATTAGCTAAAGGTTAATTTAACAGTGTTATTAAATTATTAGTGTTTGAAAGTAGGGATGCATTGACGTATTGGCTGATAAAAGCAATTATTTTAAAAACAGCCAATGATCAGGGTCGATTAAATCCTGTTAATCAAAAGGGTGCAGAAAAACTTGTCAGACTGCAACTCATACTGTGTAAGAAGAAAATGTCTCATTTTGAATTGCTGTCGAAGTTAATGCAATAATAACACATTAAGAGTTTAAAAAATGGTGAGGTTAAATCAGGCTCGATTTGACCCTATGACTCACCCGTAGCCAGGGTTGCAGGTCAGCGTTTTTTTCCCAACACCACACATTATTTGTAGCACCTCCCATCCAATAATCATAAAGAGCTTTGTTTTGTTACTTCTAATAAGAAACAAAGTCTCAGCTTTAAAATTATGTTGATTGTATAGTGAAATTCAAACAATAAATGGCGTTTTGACACTCTTAAATAGCTTATAGTTGTAGCATGAAAAAGCATCCATTAACATCAAAAGGTATGTTTAAAGATACAGTAAAACTTCCCAAAATGTAACATGTCTCATGTAATCGCTCAATCAGTGTTTAAACCGCGGAAAGAAAAAGTGTGAACAATGCGTTACTTAACGTTGCATATTTACCTCAGGATTTACTTGCAAATTACTTGTATAAGTCAAGAACAGTTTTTATTTGAGTATAATTATCAAAAAAAAATTGCAGTTGAATATAATAGTTTGGGCTCTGTTGTTAATTATAATCTACTAAATGAGAGGGTTTCCGGTATAGTTTACAGCATAATTGAAAAAAACCCAACATTTTCCTCTCTTTTTTCCCTCATAAATATCGGTAGATGTAACTCTGAATAATCGGTTATCGGTATCGGCAGAGAAGTATCATGCATATTTGAAAGATTAATTTTAAATGAGCGTTAGATGACGGTAAACATAATGCAGGTGTAAAAATAAGGCAAATAAGCCATTAAACATCCAATATTAACGACAGAGATGTTCTTAAAATTACACGTTTCTTCTTGCATGTGTTTATTCATGACTTCATAGCCTAAAAACTATGTACAATATATAGCATTTACTTTTGCACATGGGAAGTCTGCACAGTAATAAAAGTCTCTGTTGTAATAGAATGAATTTTTATTGAGAGTTGCTTATTTGATCAAATATGATTTCAATATTATGCAAATGAGAGTTATGCATAATGCAGCGACAACCAATCAGAGTGCAGATGGGAGTTCACATGATTCAAAACTCTTAGATCCTGACTTCGCTCAGAAGACGGTTAAAAAAACATTATATATTATAAAATAAAATAAATGCTATAGAATTTTTAAAAAGTTCAGCATGAATTTTGTCCGTTACATATTGGTGATTTTTCTAAAAATGGAAAAAAGTGCAAATATAAATTTAAAAAAAAACACAGTGAAATAAAATCTTAAGGATAAAAAAAATTGAAATAGTTTAATTTTGCAGCAAAATTTATAATAAAAATACAAATTTACATTTACATTTATTCATTTAGCTGACGCTTTTATACAAAGCGACTTACAATTGCTATATATGTCAGAGGTCGCACGCCTCTGGAGCAACTAGGGGTTAAGTGTCTTGCTCAGGGACACATTGGTGTCTCACAGTGGATTCGAACCCGGGTCTCTCACACCAAAGGCATGTGTCTTATCCACTGCGCCACTACCACCCCAAATATATCTACAAATAATTATCCCTTCATGGGTTTAACTACAAGACCAGGAACCCAGCATCAACCTGCTCATGTAAGCATGCTAATTGCTTTGCAAATAGGCAATGGCAATAAGTGCCATTATAAATAGAAAATCAGACAAAATATGAATAGTGAGGCCCAGAGCAGATCTGAACCTGCAGTTGATATGAAACAACCAAATATAAGCTTGAACCATTGTCAGTCAACAGTTTAAAACTAACAGCACCCTGTGTCTCAACTGTTATGCAAATCATGTCACACAATGAAAGTCAATGGGGTCCAAAACAGCATTGGAACCCATTGGCGTTATTATGGACAAAAACTCGAGAGACATTTTTCAAAATCTTCTTTTATGTTCCACAAAAGAAAGAAAGTAATACAGGTTTGAAACAACATGAGGCGAGTAAATGATTACAGGATTTGAATTTTTGGGTGAACTATCCTTATAAGATAAACCAACCATACACACTTTATACTGTCAAACCACAAGGTAAATATGTTAAGTGACCAATGAAAATTTTACATGGCAGCTCATGCAGTCAAGTTAATGTAAAACTAATCTACTTTTAGATATCTATCCAACTATTTGCATTTTGCAAATACCTGAGAAAATATCTCGGCAAGAAACTGAATCAAATCCAAGCATTTATCAAAAAGTAAAGGTTTCAATGGATCTGTAATACATCAGTGACACATATTTAAGTCTTCTGTTAGCTTCTTAACCTAAAATAACCCAACAGGTCAGGGTGTAGCTTCTCATGTGGCAGGATGTCATGAAGGAAACCACATACGTAGAACAAAATGCAATGTTCAGTTTAAAGTTACAGACAATTTTAATGTCAGACAATGTTCTGAATCTGGACCCCTAGCTGTATGAAACTCTAGACGAATGACAGAGCCACTTGAGTTAAATAAACTCAGTTTATATTCCACTAAACTTCAAAGTTTAGCAATTCACAAAAACAAACTTAAATTTGTGATCTGGCATAAAACTTTTCAAATGTGAAGACAGATACATTTATGCCACAACATGATAATTTATAAGTGACCATATTGAACTCACCCCATCAACCAGTCCATTCTGCTGGCAGCTGATCCACTCCAGCTTTGATTTGACTTTCACCGGCTGTCTCAAATTATATCCAGGACTAGATTTTTGGTCTCTATACCTAAATAACAGTGCTGGACATAGAGCTGCTCCTCACTGACTTTGAATGATGTTTCTCCAGGTTTGAACTCAGCTCTGGTGTTCTCAGGGCTGCTGGGGTTCAGTTGTCAGTGTTGAGGATGCCGGTGGTCCGTGTCTTCTTGATGTCTGTAAGTACACTGAGATTCTAAAGCTTCAGTCCCGCTGCGGCTTGATTTAAGGAATCCGGAAGTAAACACGGCTGTGTCTGAAAATCCAGCGAGCGAGATGATTATTTGCACTGAAGCACGCAACGCGCTAAAATGTCTAAAAACCTTGTCTAGTAGGGCAGCTTACTGGTTTTGAGCTACAGCCACTGATTCCCCCCCACAGTCGCTTCCGTGCCAGACATCGACTTCAGCAGGCAGAAATAAACCTGCAGGAGACTCATTTCACAAATGTGAATATCTCTTCAAATTATATTATTATCTCTTTATTATTATTATTATTAGTAGTAGTAGTAGTAGTAGGCTAATAATTGTGGTATAGTAGTAGCCTATTATTGAATAGGTTCAGCGTTCTTGCACACCTTTTATTACCTTTTCTATCGTCTTTTGAATTAGTTATTTTTTCCTAATTTCTAGGAAAGAAAATTAATTCTTGCTCTAAAGTCTGTTCACTTATTTAACCGAGACGTCCTATTCTATAACGATGTTTGATGTGTCTTTAAATCTTTTGATGAATAAGAGCCTTATAATAGTACACATTTTATTTTGAATTTCACTCAAAATTGTTGAAACTCATATCAATGAACAAAGAACAATCTCTCAACCTACCAACAGAAAGTGCTGCAGGCTATGTGCTTTTTTTAATGGTAAACTGTAATGGCATCTTTCTAACCCTGTCTGAGGTACCCCCTGAAATTCTTAACAATATTATACAATTATTATTATTTTTTTAATCATATAATAGAGTAATATGTTATATATTATTTTTGTGAATTATTAATACAAATTAATTAATGCATTCATTTAGTAGTTTAAAGGCCCCCTGAAATATTTTTTTTTAGCTTTTAGTATATGTTAGCCTTAATGTTATGAATAAGCTGGTGTGTTCCAAAACAATGACAAAATTCGCATTTAGGAGATACAAGCATTCATAACTTACAGTCTCTCACTTCCGCTAATGGATCATGGATTTTTATGACATCACCGCAGACTTCAGGTTCTCATCACATCTTTCTGTCCAATCAAATTCTCTCGAATCTAAAGCTCCGCCCCCAATGCTATAAATACCACCTGGCCAAAGCGACCGTTGACACGTCACAGAGCAATATGGGTTGGAAATGTGTGTTCAGTTGCTCAAACGCTCGAGTTTTTTTCTGGTTTCCAACTGTACGTTGGTTAAGAATAAAATGGCTAGAATTTATTCACACCTCTACTATTGAATCCGACGTATCATCATCGCTCGGATTCGCTTCCATGGTTCTGTCAAGTACGACTTGCAGTCTATGAGGTAAACTAAACGCTATTGGCTATTTGAAAAGGGGGAGGAGCCATTCAATATGTCCGGCCTTAGCTTCCTGTTTCAGTGGAAATTACGTCAACGCATCATACAAAGCTGTGCGTTCCAAGGCACGTCAGTGGGCCTTTAATGACAAGCTCACGAACACATGCAATTCTACCATGATCCGATAGGGCTCGAGAACACCTGATTGAGGAACCTTATCTGGAGCTCATTTGTGTAATTGGCCATTTGTATTTTCACTTGATTATGACTTTTTCACTCAGCGAAGAAGTAGCCTAACTGTGATGTAATGATACAGGAGGGACACTGGGACTATTTATTTTAAAGAAAAGTCTTTAAAAGGTCCAGGAAGAGTCAGCTAGAATCACAAATTACAATTGAAGGAGTGCTAACTGCAATTTCTAAAAATGGATCCTTCTCTTCAAAGTGAGTTTCTGTGGAGTCGTTCAAGTGAAAAGGAAAGCAAAATGAATAAAAAATCTCGAACTGTGCTTTATATTGCGTTCTTGTGCACTAAGTACTAATACTTTCACCTAAAAAATGTTATTCTGTCATCAGTTCCTTACATCATTTACAGAGCATAACAAACCTAAACTGATGAGCCAAAACATTATGACTACCAGTCTTATATGCTGTTGGTTCTCCGTGTGCAGAGGGATGGACTCTACGAGACCCCTGAAAGTGTCCTGTGGTTTCTGGCACCAAGGCGTTAGCAGCAGATCCTTCAAGTCCTGTAGGTTGCGTGGATTGAACTTGTTGGTCCAGCACATCTCACAGATGCTCATTAGATTGATATCTGGGGAATTTGGAGGCCAGGGCAACACCTTGAACTGTTCATCATGTTCCTCAAACCATTCCTGAACAATGTGTGCAGTGCAGTGTGTAAGAAACCACTTCCACCAGAGAACACTATTGTCATGAAGGGGTGGACCTGATCTGCAACAATGTTTAGGTCGGTGGCACGAGTCAAATTGACGTCCACATGAATGGCCAGACCCATGGTTTCCCAGCAGAATATTGCCAAACTCCCTCCACTGGCTTGTCGTCCCACAGTGAATCCTGGTACCATCACTTCCCCAGATAAACAGCGCACATGTACTCGTCTGCCCATGTGATGTAAGAGAAAGCAGGACTCATCGGACCAGGCGACCTTGCTGGGGTCATCAGGAGCACTCCAATCACTCTGTGGCTACACAGCCCCATACGCAATAGTGACACATTTATCTCATAACCATCATTCAAATTTTGTCTGCCTTGTGCCACAGTTCTGTTGGCTTTGACCAGACTGGATAGCCTTCATTTCCTCGTGCATCGATGAGCCTTGGGCATCCAACACCCTGTCACCGGTTTTTGGTTTTTCCCTCCTCGGACCACAGTTGGTAAATTCTCACCACTGCTGACCGGGATCAATCCACAAGCCTCACCGTTTCAGAGATATTCTAAACCAGTCGCCTTGCCATAATAATTTGGCCCTTGTCGACGTCGCTCTGATTTGTATTCCTGCCCATCTTTCCTGCATCCAACACATTGATTACGAGAACTGATTGTTTGCTTACCATCTTCTCCACCCAGACCTTAATATGTGGCCTTGTTAGGAGAGGATATATCCGATATTCGCTTCACTTGTGACTGGTCATAATGTTTTGGCTCATCAGTTTATACTCAGGAGCTGGTTACACCAGACAGCTTTCAACTAAAAACGTAAAACTTTTTATGCGTTTTGGCCGTTTGTTTAAACGACAAAGGCGTTTTGGGTGCCTGAAAATGCGAACTTTTGAAAATGGGTTTCAAAGTGCACGTTTTTTAAAACGGTCTCCGTGTAAACAACAAAAATGCGGAACTCTGAAGACGATGAAGTCATGCACATGCGTATAACAGTCTAGTGTTTCATCGCCATCTAATGGCCTGGCAGCAGAATACAGCGTTTTCAGTCGTTTTCGTGGATCCGTGTGAATGGGGATCGTTTTGACAACGGTGTCGTCTGTACGAGGAAAACTCAAAGGAAAAACTTCTCAGTTTTGAGCATATCGTTGTCGTGTAAACGTACATGCCACCTAAAGTTTTGTTGAATTCAATGACTCAAGCAAAAAAGTTCTCCTGACTAGATTTTCAACAAATTCTGAAGAAAATTGTACTCCGTTCCTCACACAAAGACTATATATATAGCATAGGAAGCCTATTTGTAGTGCTTATTTTTGTTAGCCCCAGTACTCATTCACTTTCATTTTATGGAAAAAGGCAGCTTTTTGAACATCTCTTTGGGTTTGTAATGCCATGAGGATGAGCAAAAGATGACAGAGCAATCTCTTTAAGGTTATGACCAGGTCTTACATGAAATCTTAGCACACAAGGTTGATTCACTTTAGACATTTACCTTGTGCGAATACTGTACAAATCAATACACATATCTCTGATTCCAGACACGTCGTCTCCTGTCTTTCCCTGAGCGATGTGCTCGGCGCCTGAGGACTCAGCCCTACCTGTGTTTCAAGTGCACAGCTGTCCCACCTGACAATTATAGATGGTGTCTCCTTACACTGGCATCATTGAAATCTCAGGAGAGCAGAGATGATGTATGTGGAAGGAGGTGTACTGAATAATACATGACCCCTGTTTGGCCTTCTTGATGACAACAACATCACCAACCACCAATAGATGGCAGCACCATACAGAGGTTTAAAAAATGTGGTGAAAAGTTGATGTAAGGAGTAAGTATATGGCTTGGATGGCACAAAAAAAAAAAAAAAAAATACACTGTAAAAAAAAATTTGCCTTCAATTTTTAAGTACAATAAACTTGGATGTTTAAGTCATTTCAACTTACATTACAATAAACTGACTTAATTTTTTTTTGTTGAATCTGTTGGGGAAAAAAAAGTAACAAATTGCTTAACTTATTTTGATGAGTTAAATCAATATAAAATATATGTTGTCATAACTTATTGATCATATCATTTTTTACCAGCTTCATTAGGTCAAATAAAATTATATTATGAGCTATTTTATATTCTATTAATTTTCTATTCGAAACTACTTACAATCATGTGACCTATTCGCAAAATATCTAAATATAATTTAAATACTAATCTGATTTTGGTGATTTGCAAAATGTTGGTTTTTAATTGTTAATAAACTTATATTTAACTGAAAAGGGAAAAAAAAATACTATTTTCTTTTTCTTATTATATCTTTGGTTACAGAGTTAGAGTAAATATTGAGAAAATGTACAAAAGGTGAATATAATGTTACTTTGATATCTTAATTTTTTGAATTGTTTATTTTTATTGTAAATTAGAGGGAAAATCATGTTAAAATGAAAAAAAATATTTTACAACAATTATGATATTAGAATTAATTACACTTAATAATTGATTGTAATTTTTTTTGTTCTCAGAACAAAAATATGAGATTTTTGCCTTTAATTCGTAAAAAAAGAAAACAAAAACAAAAAAAACAAAACAATAAAGGACACCAAAGTGTGTACAGTGTTTGTTGAATGTGCAAAAAATACTTTAATACAGTTTGAAGGTCTCATAACGCAGGGTATCTTGTAGCGTTAGCACTTAATTAGCACTCAATGTTTGCCTGCAGTCAAATCAAATAATTACACTTTTCCATTGAGTTATAGTGGTTATTTTCAGGGCAGTGGGAAATATATATTATGGCACTTTATTTATTTTTTTAATTGACACTATATTGGAACATTGCGGCCACACTAACTAACTGCAGCAATGTCATAAAGTGCATGAATACATAATTTTGTGGCACCAGAAGTTTATAAAATGTATTATGGTAAGTCTCTGCGGCTTTTCTTTTACAGTGAAGAAGCATTTTCACATGCTTTTTGATTTACGGTCATTTGAGGACACAGGCAATGGGGCAAGAAATCCCACGGAAAGTTACCTACCGACTCCAGCAAACGGAATTGAAGAGAATTGTTGCTATGATGTAACAGTTTTATAAGTTGCCGTATATAAACTCTGGGATCCGAGAGCTCTCTGGCACACAACATGGCTGCATCTGGGAACAATCAGCTTCATTGGAACTTGTCACTCTCGTATCCAATAGCTTACAATAACACAATTTTCTTGCACTCAGACAAAATCCTCCAAAATGTTAAGTAGGCAGAATTAAATATAGTTTATTATATTATAACATAATTCACTGTTATTCTATAACGTATTTTACTGTAATATTTTGAAGAGCCTTTTAAAACCTGATCATTGACCCGTTTATTAACCATGTGATACAGAATCTGCTCGTTGCACATACACTAAAACAAACAAAGGGGACATTGGAAATAGACAACTTTCAAATAGCCTGAATATGTAGTGTAAGGAGTGATGAGTGAAATTATTAATAATCGCTCTAATGAGAACAAGAAAAATGTAATATTTGGTGCAAAATAATATATAAAATGTATATGAATATATCTGGTGACACTTTATAATAACTATTAAGAAATTATATAAATTATAATTGTAATGTCATTTCTAATAACATTAAGAAAATGATCATGTTTTTCTAATCCTTAATTAATGTTAGCTGACAAAAGCACTTTATACTAAATTTACACAAAATTAGTCCTGTCAAATATATTTAGAATGCAATAATAATGTTATATATAATATTTCTGCATTCTATAATATTTAATAAGCTATTTAATATATAATGTATCATTAACTTTTGCTATTTTTCTCTTTGTACCCATTTGGAAGCAACAAGGATGACCTGTGGCCACAGCATGCATGTTAAAAGTGAATGTTTGAGCTTTGACTGTGATGTGAGGGAGGAAGACAGGAGAGTCTTTTGTGTGGACTGCATGTCATCATGCGGTCATCGTCAGCTGGGCTTCCGTAATCATTATCTCTTCAGAACACGCAGTCCAAACACACTGCCTCACTTGACTTACTCAACAAACATCTGAATACGTCACACGGGTGCATGTATGAATCACCCACATCACATCCCTTATTTTGTTTGCACAAAGTAAAATTTGTTCTATTAACAAATTACTTTGACCAAAGGCTGCAGATATACCCACAAAGTTACTCATTCACTGTGCTCATGTTCAAAAACATGACAACGAAAAACCCCCAAGCTGAGCGACAACAGAATGGTATTCTCGAGTGGGAAGCTGGGAATTTTTCATCCTTTTCCCACAGGATTTAGTGTTCCTGGTTATACGGAGGGCCTTTTAACACTGCGTTTCACCTTGACCCCGCAGCTTGCAAGTGGGCAGCTGGGTATGAATTGTAACCACTGTTAAGGTTCATTCACACCAAGAACAATAACTATACAGATAATGATAACTATATTAGCATCCACACAAGCGGACGATATTGTTCTGTTTATTTGCGCTGTGAATAAATGCTTGAGCCCTTTGAAGCAGGATGGATTCTGATTGGCTGTCAATGTTTTTATCATTCATCAACTGGAAAAAATCCGTTAGACTCTGCTATTCTTTTATATTTAGAATGATTTTTACAACTATATCTTTATTATTATAGTTATCGTCATTGGTGTGAATGGGCCTTTAGTGTGATGGCAGTTTTTATGCCACCTCTACCACCTTCTCCTCTTTCACAGAAGCTGCCAAAAATTATTACAAACAACCATTTTATTTCATGTACAATTAATTGGTTGCATTTAGCATGTATTTTCCCTGCGTCCCCAACCTTATTTGAACATATTTGCTACACTCAAAAAAATGCAGGGTTGTTTTAACCCAAATTTGAGTCAAATATGGACAAACCCAACCGTTGGGTTAAACATTTTAATAAAAAAAAATTTAACCCAACGACTGAGTTTGTCCATATTTGACACAAATTTGGGTTGAAACAACCCAGCATTTTTTAAAGTGTACTCAATTTTGGAAAACGCTGTTCCCTTTCGAGGAAACTCAACGCTGTGTCATAACATTGGTGCTATGGGAATGCCTGCCCAGGTGAGGTGTCTGAAGCATGTGTGGAAACATGCCAAGTGATTGACAGATGGCAGCCATATAATGCAGAGATGGGAAGTAACGAAGTACAAATACTTCGTTACTGTACTCAAGTAGATTTTTCAGATATTTTTACTTTACTTTACTATTTATTTTTGTGCCGACTTTTTACTTTTACTCCTTACATTTTAACATGAATATCGGTACTTTCTACTCCTTACATTTTAAAAAATTGGCTCGTTACTTTCGTTTCAAATAATTTCAGTGAAGTCATTATTTTTGCATCATCAACCCTTTGCAGGGAGTTTGACTGACAGGCGATCTTACCAGTCATAATCCACCATTTTGTCCGACAAAGCAGTCAGGAGAGTTAGTAGATTAACATTGGAAGATTTAAACTTGAAAAACGAAGTGTACCGACGTCTTATGTTCATTCATGTTTATTTGATGCTATAAATGAACTAGAAGGAAGAGATGATCGGTTCACGAGCAGCTTCAACTGAGGCTCTACAGTGATCTGTCACGACACATTAAAGAGCCACAAAACAGTATTTATTGTTAAAATTTCTTTAAAAAATGACTACATTTGAAAGGTAAGATTTTGTTTCATATAAAAAATAGCCTGGTCTGTCCTGTCTGTCAACACCTTGTCAGTGTCCTCTCTGCTCCACGATGTGTTGTTCACTGCTTGAGAACATGGTTCTTAGGTTTCTCAGCTTGCACTCTAGTAACATTTGTGTGGTCCATGTAGCTTTGCATAAAAAAATGGTTGTCATTCGCAAGGCTACTTTTACTTTAATACTTTAAGTAAATTTCCAAGCCTGTACTTTGTTACTTTTACTTGAGTAAAGAAGTTAAATCAGTACTTCTACTTTTACCAGAGTATTTTTTAACACAAGTATCTGTACTGTACTTTATACGCCCCGGAGTATAAAAGGGTGCCTCCCTTAGATGGTCTTGAGGATCCATTTATTTAAAGGTGCTCTAAGCGATCCCGGGAGTCGTAACTTCTTGTTCACATTCGAATTGTTGTCAAACAAAACGGAGGCTAGCTAGACCCTCCCTCCTCCTCATCCCGTCTACTCCCTCCTCCCCTCCCTTCCGGCATTAAGGAAAGTCAAAATAGTCACTACAAACAAAGTTAAGTTTTACTGATATTTCATTCAATGTGTAATGTCGCCAAGTTAGATAAATGCTTTTATATATTGCAGAACAGAATGCAGAAAAAGAGAAACATTATCTTAATCGTTTCGCCACCTGAGGTTATAACTATAGCTCCCGTAAAAGGACGCAATAATAGCAAGATAACTTTAGCTTCGCGTTTCCCAGTGAGCATAAACAACGGCGGCGGCGTAAACAAATTTAGTCAAAGTTGTCAATAGCCTATAAATGAACATTCAAATCCATAACAAACCGTGGGTGAAAACAGTCATTCACACAAATTGTCACCCTACTGTGAATTTGCTTGATCATTTACAATAGAGATTGATCGCTAGCTGAAACATATATGTTGTATTCACCAAAGTTAACGCTGACTGCATAGTTCTAGCCAATTACATCCTTGTGTTGGTTTGGCGATCATGAACGTCAGTTTAGAAAGAAAGATGGATTTACCTGTTCTGCAAAAACAGAGAAACTGAATGTCGGATTGGAAGCCCTTCTGCCGGCGGAGTTCTCGCCACCTTTCGAAGGTTTTTCCGATGTAAATTCGGGACTTCACGCGTTCCTTATCCTTGTCCCTTATCCTTGTCCCTCTTCTTTGCAATTTGTTCATCGAAACGTCGTCTCTTTGGTCGTGTGTCGGCCATAATTCAAACTTCCCTCTTCATGCTTCTCTCTCCTCCACACACCCCCTTCATGTGCACGCGCACTAACCCCCAAACCCCACCCTCCAATGCTTCTTGTCAGTCATTGGCTGGAGCACTGTTTGTTATGTTTCGTGGTGCGGGTGAGCCCAGTTTGTTTTTGTTGCAGTTTGTGGAGCCTGTGGTGTCTAGAGAGACCGCGTTTTTTTACAGTGTGTTCAGGGGACAGGCAGCTAGCGGATAGTGAGGAGATGTTTGCTGTATGTGACAAAAAATGTTTGGGCCTAAAAAACGCGTCGCATCACTTAGAGCACCTTTAAGTGTGTGTGTGTGTGTGTGTGTGAAGATATCACCTGTAAATGTAAGCTTGAGAGCGGAGTGAATGCTGTCAGCTCTTGAGGGAGCTGTACATGCACACACTGTGATGAGTCGTTGTGGGGAAGCTCTGCTCTCGTTTCTGAAGTAGTATGTAGCAGAGGAAACTCGCTTTAGGCTCCTCCCTCTCCAGCCTATGCTGATGTTGGCTTTCATGGACCCGCAGGGTTTTTCCTATGGAGAAGTTTAGGAGCAGATAGAGCTTTTCTCAGCGCTATTGCCCTTTTTACTCTCTCATACTTGGAGATTTGTGCAAATACAGGTTTTTGTTTGTTCGCTTCTCTAGGAGAACCTTGGACGTATATCCTACTTGTGCAGGGGCTGTGTAAGGTCTGCTTTTTGCATTACTTACTACGGAGATAGGAGTATATGCGCCTTTCATATTTGCATATGAATGGTTGTTAGACATAGCTGAAAGAAGATGGGCTATTTTGCTTCTCACACCCGAATTCATCAGTTGTTGTCTTCCCAGTGGGCGAATTCAGAAGTAGTAGCTATATGGGGTGGTGGTGGCGCAATGGATAAGACACATGCCTTTGGTGTGAGAGACCCGGGTTCGAATCCACTGTGAGACACCAATGTGTCCCTGAGCAAGACACTTAACCCCTAGTTGCTCCAGAGGCGTGCGACCTCTGACATATATAGCAATTGTAAGTCGCTCTGGATAAAAGCGTCAGCTAAATGAATAAATGTAAAAATGTAAATGTATATACTCTTCCCGTGTTTATAGTTATGCACTGGCTCTGGTGAGGAAACATGGGCAAATCCGCTTCCCACTTTATCGCATGTCGCTTCTCCTTGAGAAATACGCAGTTAGAAGTGTATGCTCCTTTCAAATTGCATATGAAGTGTTGCCAGACATAGCTGAAAGAAGATGGCCTATTCTGCTTCTCGTGTCCCATTTCATCAGTTGTTGTTTCCCAAGTGTAGCTTTGGGGTAGAGCATAGATAGACCTCTCCTCCCTCTAAAGGGTCGTCATGCTGAGGCCTCTGCTCCCCGGAGCTCAGTTTAAACAGTGACATCAAGTGTGAAGGGCTCCCTGTGAGCGTCCATTGTAAGCTGTCTTTAGGGTAGAGTGAAGACAAGCCTCCGCTCCCCAGAGCTCCTTCTAGACATTGATATTAAGTGTTAAGGGCTCCATGTAAGTTTCCTTGGTAAGATGTCTTTAGGGTAGAACATAGACAGGGCTCCTCTCGCTCTAGGGTTATCATGCGAGGCCTCCGCTCCCCAGAGCTCCTTCTAGACAGCAATATCGAGTTGTATGGCTCTCTCTGAGCCTCTTTGGTAAGCTGTCTTTAGGGCTGGTACAGGTTAGGTTGACTGGGCAATACCACCACTGGCGTCCCACTGCCTCATCTGTCACCCCTCCAGTTTGGACCTGGAGGTGATAATGAGGGAAGCATATACCTTAGACTTGTACAGATTAGGAGTTACCTTGCATAATCCCTTCTTTACGACCATTCCTAGTGCTTAAGAGGTAGTAAAGGGTTGAGGATGTGTAGAGTTGCGATAGTATTTCAGTATATCATGCATTGTTAGGCTGTTGGGGGATTTCCCTGGTAAGTTCTGCTCCTAGGAGTAGGTAAGAGCATTGAGCTTCGGGAATTTCACTGGCTGGGTTGTTAGCTCTTCAAGGAAATAAGGTCATTGTTTCATGTCACGGTGATGTGGCTGAACGGACTTTGGCATTTAATTCCAGTGTAAGTCCCTTGAGTTATCGGTGCTAGTTCACTAGGATTGTGCATATCTTTACACTTGTTCAGCATGGTGAAGTGGGTATTAACGTTCCGATAGCTTCAGCGTTATGGCGCAGCAATGAGTTACCTTGAAAGGGAACATCTATGTTATGAATATAACCCTGGTTCCCTGAGAGAGAAAGAGACGCTGCATCTAGTTGCCATGCTTCAGGCATGCCTGCACACCTCCTTCAGACAATAAGCTGATGACGTCTAAGGAAGGCACCCTTTTATATTAACGGGTACTACATGTGACGTTATAGGGCTACCATATTTCAATCAATTGGTGTGTTTCCACATATTTCAGACACTGGTCATGCCTGGGGCCGTTCCCATAGCGTCAACGTTACGACGCATCGTCTCGTTACTGTCACAGTTATGTTCAGTTTGTTGTAGTTTTCATGGACTCAGTTTGTTTTCATCAGTCACATGTGTTTCTTTGTCTTTGTTTCCCACCACTCTTTAGTTTCATTGGATTCATCTTCTCAGCTGTTCATTATTTTTGTCATCATCACTGGCTATTTAAGTTGATTGTTCAAAAAACACATTATTTTTCACATATTTTACATTACAGCTCCTCTCTACCTAGTCTGGTTGAATGCATTTTTCGATGAAGCCACTGATGTTTCAGAGTGGTCTGTTTTTTTTGTGGTAATTTTCTTATAGATACGATGTTATCCACCATTTAATCATATTTGTCGGAAAAATATGGTAATACAAACAGTAATCGATCACAAAATCATGAATAATTTCCTAAGGGGCAGGGAACGAAAGCAAGAGCTTACAAAAGCTAAAGTAAACACTACATCAATACTGTAATTTTAGTTAGCAGGCTAGCGGAGGCAAAGCTTTGCCCTTCATTTGCATCAGAGCTATCATAGCAACGGAAAAAACAGCGACAACACTCTTCATCTTCTATAGCACAGCTCAAGCAGGCCACGCCAACTTTCTTTGCGTATTCCTTGGCCGGGGTTTATTTAAATGAGGAACGTTATAACTTCTTAAGATCCGTAAAAATCGTGTTGTAGTCTAAACGAAGACATTCGTTGTAGTTCTTGAAAAGTGGATTCTGTTAAATAAAATACTTCCTTTTGGAGTGGACTTTGAGCTTTGTAACCTTGCAGATCTTTTTAATGCTCAAACAGCAACATTACTGACTAAATAAAGTTGAAAAAGTGAAAAAGCATGATAGGACCTATATATAACTATTTATATAAAACCTACCTTCTGAAACCTGAAATGTTTACATAAAAGATATTTCACAGCTTTATTTCCATACTGAGAATCAATGGACATGCAGATGCCCATTATTTTTGCTCCAATTAAAGAAATCTTTACCTTTTTACTGTCTGCATGGACATTATCAAAAAAGCTTTGGTAACAATGCCTACAAACTTCTTCATGTAAACCTGTTAATAGAATGTTAGAAAACCATTTGCAATATGCATAAATAAATTATAATGTTGATCATTCATAACTTTTGGAAATCTCTTATCTTGCACATGCAAGATCATGTTAATACAAAAATAAAAGGAAAAGAAATCACGAAACTTTTTCATATTTTGTAATGTTTGTATTTTGTTTCATCATCATCACAAAATGGGTACATGGGGAGGAACAAGCCTTTTCCAAAGAACCTGAGGTATTTTGCGTCAAGCAGCCTAAGGTATCAAGATTTTTTCTTTAAAAAATTCCCTATCTCAATTAGTTTTGTTGATACGATGCTATTCACACAACATATAATAATAATAATAATAATAGTAATAATAATAATAATAATTAGTTGCCAACTATTTAACAATTTCAGCAAAAAAGGACAGCCTGCATCTTTTTATTACATGTTTTAAATAATGATAACAATGTCTTTAAAAATATAGTACAGGGAAGGAAAAGGAAATACAGGTAATGTCTCACACAAAGAAAACAATTACAGCAGCACAAAATACAAGATTTGCCATTCAGAAAAGCTAACTGAAAAAATACAGACATAAATAAATTGCTGAACTATCTCCCATGGAGAGGGCATTCCCATTCACATTTGCACACACACACCCTTTCTGTGTTATATTTAAACTTTGGAGCGTTGTAGAGATTCTGAGAGAAATGGAGAGGATAAAGGGGAAAAGGGAGAGAAAGAGTAGGAAAGAAATTGATGCAAAAGAGAGAGAATGAATGAAAAGGACAGGAAAGAGAAAGCTCTGAGCCCAGATTTGTAATTGAGTCATCAAAAGCTCCCCTGAGAAAAAAGCAAGCCGAATGTATTGTCACCATAGAGCAGATTATGTTCTTATCAGTTATTGGTTTTACATAAAAAGTTTATGATCCAATAGAAACTAGATGATCAACAGACATAACTCTGTCAGATCATCAGTCAGGTTTAAAAATGCATCTAGTTGTGTATACTTATTTAATATGGGTGCGCAGTCGTGGATTTAAAGGTTAGGGGCTTATCTCCTCTCCAAGACGCCAGTCTATATGAGCATCTGCAAAGGGTCATTCACAACATCCATCATACATCCTCCCACAATCAGACCCAAACAAACAATAAATAATATCATAAATATGCAGAACAAATGGGGAACACAGACAAACCCCTTTAGAGTCCCTGTCATTTTTTCCCTTCATTTTGTCTTGTGTGCTTGTTAATACAAAAATCAAATTCTTGAAAATCAAAATGAGTTTCTGGGGTATCATACATATTCTTCTAGATTACTCTAGATTATTCATGCTGGATTAAAGTCTTTAATAATTCAAGCCAGCAGGCTGGAGAGACAAATGAAAGCCATACCAAATGCTTTAGTTTGTGACGCACACCGCAGGACATAAATGGTTACACATGATTTTTTGTAAAGCGTTGTGGTACCCTTTTAATGAGAACATCCAAAAACATCCCACTTAAAGCAAAAGAAAGTGCATTTTAACATCAGATAATTCCTGGTAATAACCGCACTCTCTTATGAACAAAAAGGAGAACAATAAGTGAAAACATATTGCTTGTAGTTCCATATCGGTCTTGCAAGTGTATTTTCGTAAATATCACTGAAAAAGAAAGATCAACACTGAAAAAAGAGGAAAAATAAAAACTCCACAATCTTTATATTATTTCTCATTACCAGAATGAACCAGTAGAATAAATTAAAAATGTAACTAAGAAAAATGACAAAAAAAAACAAAACAAAAAAAAAACATCCATTGAAATCACTGTGTATAGTTCATATACTATTTGTTTGTAAAGAAAACAGCAGCCTTGAAGCATGCTCGGTGAGAGGAACGTGGGTTGCACAACAGTTCGAGCATCACCACTTGGGCACAGGAAGGGAAGAACAAGACCCTGAAATCTGGGTAACAAAAGAGTGACAGAACATTATGGGAAAATGCCCACAATGCGTTTCCTTCATGACATGCCTGGTTCCTCCTCCAGGATTCCATGAATGCTAGGATACAGGACCAGGGTGGACAAGAGAACTGCACAAAGAGGCCTTCATTCAGCCAGTAAAAGCATGTACCACCAAGGCTTAGTCTATGCTGACTCCTTGTGCTGTGGCGGTGTAACTTCATAATATGGCATAATAAAAGAAACAAGTGTAAGCATAACAGCCATGCTTGATTCTCAATACACCAAAAGGCTGGAAAAGCTTTTATGAGGAAACCTGGGGGTCTGTTTCTAGAGTGAGGAAACAAGGGATTCTGCAACTGGAGTCTCAGCTCGTTGTCATCTGGGGATGGCTATGGCTTAAAAACAGTAGAAAGTCAAAAGCAAAGTCAATCTGCGTCAGGTTCCACTGGCTTAAAAAGACAAAAAAAAAAAAAAAAAAAAGTGTCACTTTTCTGAGAACCAGTCATTATCGACAAGCCTATGAACTAATATGAATGTTCCACACAACAGCCTCTCCAGGCCCACTCTCACTCATCCTTGCTCATAAGTGGCGCCTGTCCGCTGCCTATGTGTAAAAGTCCTCAGGGGCTGAGCAGGTGATGTCAGGATACTTCAATGATTTCCATGCTCCCAGAGAAGCTGGATTGCTTGCTGATCTTTCCCAGTTCTTCCCTTGAACGTGTCTCTGATATCCCCTCTTCAAACTCCATCTGACAGCTGCGCCGCTTAAACTGCTTATCGGCAGCACAGGAAGTGGGAGCATCCTCGTGCCAGCTGCCCCTCGAGTCCCGTGGTTCCCCCACCTTCTCCCGCAGACGCACAGCCTCACACGGCCCAGGGAGACTGCTACAGCCTAGCGTAGGAAAGTGTACTGCTCCTCCTCCACCTCCATTACTGTTCATTGACTCCGAACTGTAGAACCAAGGGGCTTCGCCTGTTGGCGTAACAGGGGTTGTGGCCTGAACGGTGTCTCTATGCTTGGTCCACATGGGCCCGGTGCCCACAGTGGGAAGGCTGAGCAGCAGCGAGGGCTTCAGATTGTCATCAAGACTGGGACTTTTGTGTGCAGGGAGTGACCGTCCGAAGTTTAGGCTGTGCGAGTGCACAGGAGAACTTCCAGCACTGCTACCATTGTGCTTGCTTTTCCTCCGTGAACGAGGTCTGGAGCTGCTCTCAGGAAAGAGGCCTGGAGATTCAGCTAAACCGGGGCTGACTGAAACAGGTGAGTACTGGCATACACCATTGGCTTCTCCAGCCTCTGGGCTATCCAGCTTGCAGAGTTTGGGGACATCTTCGGTATGCACAGGTGCGAGACGAGGACAGTGGTTGGGCTCGTAGACAGATTTGATGTCAAGTGAGAAAGAGCGTTTGAGACGGTTGGTGTCCAGGATACGCTCTGCCGAAAGATTCAAGCCATTAAAGCCCTGCTGGAGGGAGGTTGGAGAAGGTAGCTTAACGTCAAATTCTGTGCGGTCTTTCTCCGCCTCCAGACGGCCCTTTTCAGGATCACTTGAAGATTCTCCTCTAGGTTCTGATAATTCCTTTAACTGCTCCAACTTCTCCTGACCTGAGGACAGAGCTTTTAGCAACCTCAGACCCTTCTCAAACTCCAGCAGCTGTCCCAGGAAGTTGAAGTTGGGTGATATTGAAGGTCTGCGGTCCTTCACAAACCTGGAAACACAAGAAGAGTAAGAATGATTACCCTAGGGACAAATCCGCATGTAAGGATAGGAAGACATCTTCAACACAAAGACTCATCATGTGAGCTTGTAAAGGCCTTAAACAAAAATATGTGTTTAAGAAGGCTTCAACAGGTATTGTTTACTTGTTTCTATGTGATCCATTTGACATGTTGCAGTAAATGGATATAAAATTACAGGTAGCAGAAAAAGTTTTTTCTGAGGCCGTGCAATTTAAGCTGCAGGGTGTCTGAGTGAGTTTACCTGTATGCGTCATCTGATGACAAGCCCATTGTCTTCATGATATAAGCAATGGCGATGGTGGCGGACCTGGAGATGCCAGCTAAACAATGGACAATGACTCGACAGTTGGAAACCTTGGCTTTGTCTGAAAGGGAGAGGGGAAACGTGAGAAAACACAAAACATGCAAGACAACCAAATACCTCCTCAGTGACAAGCCAGAAAAAAAAAAAAACATATCATTTCTGCAAATATGCGTTGAGGATCAAATTTGTTCTTCCTGATATCATAACAGGGCATGCTGCTCATTTTTCATGCTAACGTGAAGTTCACATAAAAAAACTCAATCAGCAAAGGAAAACATATAATCAAGTGTTAAAACAACCTTCTATTGTTACAAGCAGGTTCTTACCAATAAACTCGTTGGTTTTGTCTAGCCATGGCAGGAGTTTTTCACAGTAGTTGTCATTGACGGGTATACGCATGAAATGGCTTTCGGAGATGAACTCTGGCTTTGGGCAAGTGTTGCTTGCATTTAATACATATGTGATGCCATTTTGAGCCATTAGATCCTGAGAGTGCAAAGAACCAGGGTAAGAATTATGTAGCGTCATTACTTCTGTTTTGGATAAAATATGTGAACAATTATTTGGAAAAATTATCTAACATTCCAAGATATTAGTTACAGTCAGTCGTACCTTGTTGAGCACATCTTTTTGTGAGCCTAGGTAGAGATGGGGCAGGATTCGGGTGGGACCAACGTTCGCCACAGGCAAACATGGCTGAGACAAGCTCATAGGCAGAGTGGCCACTGGCTTGCCTTCACACAAGCCTGGAAAACAGGACGAGAATGCTGCAAAACCACCTGAAGAAACAGAGAAAAAAGAGAGAACACATTAAGAACAAAATTACCCCTACCTATGTAATAAAAGAAAGACAAGACCAACAAGAATGCTGGATTTTGCAGTCATTATGCATGGGATGCAACTCAAAATCTCTCAAGCAGGACAAAGAACTGAACAAAGAAGCTGCAACCTATAATAATAAAGGGCATAATTCAAGTCAAAACCTTTCATACTAACAAAGGACATGTTGATGTCAAACATCATTTGTCAAAAACCCATAAAGAGAGGATTCAGATGTTATGAACAAGATTATGCCAATCTAGGTCAGTGCATGTATGAACATAGCAGTCAAGTGAGCAAAGGCCAGTTGGCCTAATGAAGGATCCTGTCTCTTTAAGAGGCGGGTGGCTCCAGTTTTGGCATTTGTCTGCTGGAGCTCCTTTTCCTGAATGACCTAATATCCTCAACTGAACAACTGCGTCAGGCTTAGAGAATGAGGGTGGTCACAGGTGCAGACCAAGCCCTTGATTCATAGCTCTAGGGTGTTGGGTGCATGGGCAACAACATACACACATTCAAATGCAATGTATAAATTCGCAACTGCATTTACAACTATAAGCATTCACATTGTGCATGAAGCTGAACTAGAATGTATTAGTTTAACAGGGAAAGATGGAAACGTGGAATGGATTTACAGAGGAAGAAAGTTAAGTCTTCATCGAGCTGTGCAATGCTGCCAGAAAGTGTGAGCCCCAGCAGATGGGTTAAGACCTTAATCTCAGATGAGCTTCATGAGAATTTGGGACATGGTAACCCTGGGAGCGTGCAGACACAGCAGTCAACCAGGGAGCCATGAAATCATTTCGTCCCAGCCAGGAAACAGTGAAATAGTCCAAACAAAAGTGACTGTGTTAAACAGATCTGGGTGGGATGGAGGAGTTAAAATGAACAAGTCAATAAAATGAGTCATGGCAAATATAGAGTGAGGTGATAAGAAGGTTTACAAAAAAGAAATGTAAGCCATGCTCAGAACATCATCTAGAGTCTATACAAGGGTGACATCATATTTCAACAAACTGTGAATTTTAAAAAGCCACCTGCTTTGCACTAACGGACAACATGGAACACCTGTCCCTCTTACCCATGCATAAATCACCATCTAAACAATTACTGTATGTTTGGAGGTGCTTGTTTTTTTAAGAGCTTGAGCGACAACCTGTCTGTTTCCTGCTATTAATGGCAACGGTCGGTACAATGACATCATCTCTCAGCACAGAAGACTGAGAGGTGATTTGCATGTCACTCAAGCAGAACCAACGGGCCCCTGGAGCCTCCTCCATACGCTCTCGAAACTAGCGGTAGATGAATGACTACCGACCAAATGTTCTACAACCCCCATACAGGTTCAAATGCACCCTTCCCCCCAAACCCCACACACGTACACACACACACAAATACATTCAAACACATTGATACAACCATCTAATCTTGGATATCTGTCCCCCTCCCCCAAATGTAACTCCCCTTACCGGTCCAGTGACATAATCACCTAAAAATGTTGCTCATTATGTCAACACTGTCAGCGATGCCTACGATTTCAAATTTTGCCTGGTTAAGGCTTGTTAAAACTAGCTTCCTATCCCACATCTCTCAAATGCATTACTTAGGCCAAAACAGAAAAGCAATGCTGACCTCCCATCCCTCTCCCTTGAACTCAAAAGGTCAAGGATTTCAATGAGCATCTGGAATCTCTGAAAGCAAGAACACAGCTCAAAACTCAAAAGGCAAGCAGACAGGATCTCCTTTTGCAAGTGATCTTTGATGCTCTTTTCATCTCAAGGATCTGGAATATTGTCCTGCTTCGAAGATCTAGAGGGGTGCTTTATATAGCTTCCTCGAAAAAAAGTGTTTCTGTACCACAGCAACACAAACAGGAACAAGTACAGCACCACATTGTTGAAAAGCCAAGAGAGGAAATGCTTGAGTGAGGTCATCGGCTATCGTTTCTAACTGGGCGGTGGTGGTGACAGTTAGGATTACAAGGAAACCATAAGCTTCCGTATCTGTCTTAACGTCTGGCTGAAGTTGAACCCACAAACACCTCATTTTACTTTTGCAGCAAAAATATTAACAAATAATTGCACCGTAATAAGTAAAGTTAAAGAAGTTGTGCGAGGGACTATAACTGATAATTTTTTTTTTATTAATGCACAGACACACACTAACAGTAACGATGGACTCAGGCAACATTAGTAACTTTTATAGTCTCCAGTTGTGTAACAGGCCAGTGGTGACGTTTCTCAGAACCACTGGGAATATGAGTGCATACGTGTTTTCAGTAAGAGAAGTGTGCCAGGGTCAAACTCGCTCTGGACGAGAAGGCAATGTGCCACTCGCACACTTCCTCTATGATTTTTTCTCTGTCTCCAAACCTTACATAACCCTCCATTTGCCATCCAGCTTTCTCTGAAAACAGAACAGTGGAATAACCTTTCTTGTATGGAGGAACCAAAACATTTATCTGGATTTGCAGAAGTTGTGAATAGGTTGTGTATGGGTATAATGCTTGGGTCACCATAGACTTGTGGGATACTTACCTAAAATTCTACTGCAGCTGCAATGTCATGTTCCCCTACTGTGCAACAAAGAAGATGAGGTAAAAAGGTTACACTTTTCGGATATGGCCATGAACTATCAAGACCACGAACTATCGAGATGCATTTGTGTTTAATAACACAGAGTTGCACAGTTCATTAACTCCAGCCTTTGATATCAGTTCATTGTCCTGCGGCACCTGACCTCCATCTTTAGGAGCCCCTCTGTTTTTCATCTTTTCAGCTGAGCTCTATAGGCACTCTCACACAGGCTTCTATTCAAGGCTCTACATCCAGCGGCATTGATGGGCCCCTGAATGAAACTAATGCACACCAACAGACACACACACACACACAAGTCTCCAGATGCAGAAGACATGACGCCATTGAGGAGCAGCCCCCATCTGTCCCCATCTCCGCGCACACACTCACTTATTAGCATCTCAATAAAGGCCCAATGACATCATTGCACACATGCATGCTGCACAATGAGGAACACAAAAAACAGCAGGGGGTTTGTGGCTACCTCATCACTCCCGGCGCTTTGTGTCATGCTTGACAGATTAGAAGTGTTAAACCCCGGGACCCTGTATCATTGAATCATTAACTGTTGCCGCTATTACAATTATTGCATTTCTGCCCTAAAGCCATTACGAAAACATAGACGTCACTGCAATAAAAGTAAATTGCTTGGCAAAGTCCAACTGTTTAACTTCTATTTGGTGACATCAGTAGAGCGCACACACATAGTAACTCAAATATACTCTTGCATGTGTGCATAACGTTTCACAGGCTGTGAACTATGAACACACACGAAGCAATAGCATTAATGTACTTAAATCATATAAAGCAACCCAATGCATGTCCATTTAAATTTGCTACTACTCTTGGAGATTATCAAAGGAGCACTATAGCAATGCTAGGTTAATGTTTTACTTTTTAACTTACATTTGTGGTAATAGAAAGACTGAAAAAGGAATTTTAACATCAGTCATTTTTAAATATTTAGATAATATATAAACATAGTGCATAATCTCGAACCATACACGTGTTTGTGTTGGCACAGATGGGAAAGCACCATCTGTCCAGGTGACAACAGATGCTACACACCTCTAAGCTTGCGTTCCTTCCTCATCTTACGGACTCTGATTTTGAGCCTCATGTCTGTTCCCTGGATCCCCGGCCAGAAGCAATTCTCCGGAGGGGATATGACCACGTCTAGGGGCATCCGCACCAACTCAAAATGCACCAACTAGTCCAAACCACAGTCCAAGAACTACACGTCTGCAAGATGCTGGGTAACAAAAAAATTTAAGATCCTACAAAAAACACCTAGGAGGGAAACTCCACAGGAAAGAAACAACTGCATCCCCCTCACAGAAATAAGGGCAGAATAAGTGTGTGGTCTTTCCTCAGGAGCGCCACGGATCCTTCCTCGATCTCATTCTGTGTGGCAACAACTGAAAGTGGAGCTCGCTATTGTTGTACAGCCTCCGTTCAAGTCTTTCCCCGCCTTCTCTCTCTCTCTCTTTCTCTCTCTCTCTGCGTGACCTTAGAGTGAATGAGCTCATTTGCCGTGAGCATAGTCTGCCCTGTCTCTCTCCTCTCTCGCTTACTTTCACTCTGTCTCCCCCCCCCTTTCTCTCTCTCTCTCGCTCTTACTGTGTGTGAGCTGAATCTGGCTCATGAGTAAGGCATGCAACCACATTCCTTACTCACCGAGCAAATATGCAGCCACCTTAGGGGCCCACTCTATGTTTTTCTGAAAATGAAAAAATATAACACCCTCTCAACTGTTTTAGACAGGAACCACCAGACTGCAAGTATACACTTTATATGTACACTGAGATGCACATTTTAGCTTGATCTTCTCTCTTCACACTCCCTTAATGCATCACATTTACTATAATACAAAATGCACTACATTGTGCAAATTTACATATAGGGGAAAAAAACTAAAATTATATGCATATTAAATGCATTTACAATTAGTTTCACTCTTACTGAGAGTGTGTTTTTTTATTTGTCTACCAAAAATCAGAATTTTACATCTAAAATGCCCCTGTAGAGGAACTGGTGTAGCAAAACTAAGGTCACGGGTTCTATTCCCAATAAATGCACATACTGAATGCACAAAGTCTATTAGATAAATGTGTGTTTGAAACATCAGTAAAGCACTTAAGAACAGCCATTGTATTTAATTCATGCAATGTTATCACTGCTACCAGCATGAAAATCAAAACCACCGTAAAATCATGGCAATGACATTTCTTTTTTTTTTTTATGGAATTTTGTAGTGGTTATTATAAATGATTTATCCATGCACATCATTATTTTATTTTTTATTTAATAAAAATTTAACGCCCTCATAATCTCACAACCTCTCTACTGAAAATAGCAGCTTGGAGCGTAATGAACGTCCAGGTCCAGGCTGGTTTTTGCTAGTTAGTTCATTCACAACTGTCTGAAAGTTATTTGTAGTTCTTTGAACAACATGCATGTCCATCTGTACGGGTGAGTATGATGCTCATAAAGGTGCAGTAGGGAGCAGATGTATCAGAATACAACATTACACTGCAGGATCATCTATCAGGTGAAGCAGAGAAGCTACGTCATTTCGTGCAGTTTGACTGCAACTCCACTTGCCCGTATGTGGGGCTTAAGGAGTGTTGCCACAATATATTGAATTTATTTATACAAAGCTTTCGGACCCCGAACAGAGGATGGTTTGTGTGTGCAAGAGACATTTTTGTGTGAATGCGTGAGTGGAGTAGGGAAACTGTTAGCGCTGATAGCTCTTGTTGTCAGAGCACCAGTGACATGTGATACGCGGATACATCAGTCCATGATGTAATGCTTACGGGGCCCCAGCTGTCATGCCTGAGGTGTGAGGTAGCCTCCAGTTGAGCACAACGCCAGCCTCAATCGCTCAGCACTCACATGTGTGCATCGGTCTAAGTGTGTCTAAATCCCCCTGTCTGTGATAAAACAGCGTGAAATTTAGCTGGAGTTTGACATACATATGACATAAATGGATCCCAATGGGGCATCTCTCATTTACGCTCACGATATGGGGCGAAGGAGCTCATATTATAACTGCATGATTACGCTTCTAGATATCTTGTGTATACAAGCCATAAGTGAAGTCATGATGAAGTCATGGAAAGAAAGAAACATGACACACTGACATTACATGCTAGCCATGCGTAGCTATATCATTTTACCGCCACCGAAACAGAGCAGATAGAAGCCATATTACAAAAAAAGCCTCTTTACTGCTGTGGTGTACTACTCTATATTTCATATCGTTTAATCACCATCATCCTTTGTTGGACCCAACTGCTGACATGCTTTAAATCGGGCACACGTGCCGCAACAAATGTGCAATTTTAATTGTAGGTGTCAACTCTGACATATCCCAGCCGTTAGACAGCAGCCCACGTAGGAGTTTCCACACATGACATTTGGGAACGGTATAGCTGAGCTGAGGTCAAGAAACAAAAAAAAGTTGTGTATTTGAACCCTACAAAGTGTGATCTAGCATTGGGTTCTTGAGAAAGACACTTCCCAGATTGCATGAGGGTGACTGTTTCTGTATTGTAAATCAAATTGAATTGAAAATTCCTCTTCAAACTTCTTCACTACACACTAAATTTGCCTAACACTATGTACTCTGCCATCAAGTATATGAATTTCAGAAGAATGCTGTTGTCTCAAATTGGAACACTACTTTTAGACAACCATTTGCTGTTTTTCCATTTGAACAAAATTACATTTTAAACGTACCTAATTTGTTGCTGCTAGTTTTAGCATCTTTATCTTTATGTAGAGAAAGCTGCGACCATTGATTGTGGTACAATATATGGAAAAAAGGTCGGTGCATGATCTAAAAGGGTTGTCCCTATTCTCTTAATGAGCAATGGGTGTGTTTTGGGTGTAACGTGCAAAATCAGAGTCTTATCTCCCATTCCATCTAAAAGCCAGTTGTGCTCGCGCCATGGCGGATTCGCTATTTACATGGCGGAATTTGCAAGCGGAAAGACTGAACGCCTCTCTAGCGAGAAAACGGATCTGCTCGTGCACGAGGTTAAAGCGCAAACAGACCATCTACGGGACAAAGTGTACGCGCGTTGTGGACCCGACTGTAGGCGCACATTACTAACGCGCTCTTTAAATAACCAAAAATATTGCGCAGTCTATTTCAGTTGCCTCAAAATAGCAATGCGTCAACAATGCGCCAGAACACACCTCGTTTTCAGACCAAGCGCACAAATGGGCGCAAACGCAGTTGCTATTAAACAACGTGGCACAGGGCGTGAAAATGATAACTGCGTCAGGCTGAAACTAGCAAAAAACACTTGTAGCTGCACCGGGCTGATGATAGAGCCCTTGGTGTTGTAATTACGACTTCCCAACTTGTAAATACGAACTTCAAAGGAGGACTTGAATGCATCATTACTACAAAATGTAAAAGTTTGTGAAATGGGACACAACACTAGTTTTATTGTAAGTAATGTTACACATCCTCTTACAAGAGGATCCAGCTTTTTTGCTGATACTGCTGTGACTCAATGTTTCTATCAATGCCTCCGAATCTCCTAAAACATTCCAAACAAATTGGTTTTTGGGGCAGTGAACCCAAGGTTACCCCCGTGAGTCAGTCCTGCTCCTCCAGTCTGATTTTAGGGAGACATCCAATAGATTTCTTAGGTGCTAAAATAACACCACAGACACAGTTAAAACTGGGAGTTGTGAAAAATATCATACACCGGTGTTTTGCCAGATGAGAAGTTTACCTATGCATCATCTTTTTACTCTTTTAATTAATTTTATAACTGTATCATATATCTCTTTTAGTTTATTTTATAACTGTTTTAATTTTCCTTGCTTTTACTTTGTGATTATTTTAATTCCTTTCTGTAAATCACTTTGAATTGCCATAGTGTATGAAATGTGCTATTTATATAAACTTTCCTTGCCTTGCGTAAAAAAAAGCTGATCTATGAGGTGATAAAAAAAGCATTGCCTGACTCTTATATCAGTTTTCATTTAACACTGTTAAGCACTATTAATGTTAAAAAGACTATGAACCAGATCTCACTCAGTTAAGAACAGACTCGAGGCTTCCAAGTGTAAGGGCTCAACAGGATGCCGTCACTCAGTACTGGGCTGAAACCCAGTGTACAGGTCAAAGGTCAAGTTCATTAATCAAGGTCTGCCATGTTTCAGCTATGTTACCGGCAGCCGAAGGAGGACCCGGTTTAAACCGGTTTTAACACTCTTTTGGAGGCCAGTTACACCAGATTTAAATTTTCAGATGTTTTGCAAGGATGTGTTAACAGCCAAAAGCTTAAAACCATCTTGTGTGATTCATATAGTTGGATGAGGAAATTGATGGTATTAAGCAAGCAATTTGTTCTTCTTATGTCACTGTAACATGTGAGAAAGACAAGGCGTCCAGAGAAGATTGACAAACTTTTGCACTCCTTTCTTTTCCTAAGCTTAACATTAATGTCGTAATGTCAGATGTTCAAATATGGAGAGAAAACGAAGACATACAATAGAGAGCAGTTAGGGCCAGACATCAAACTTGTGCATATCTGCAAGCTTGTAAGTGCAAACTTCCAAAATGATATGCTTGAATGAAGAATTTTAATTTTGGGGTGAACTGTGCCTTTAACATGAGCACTGATGGTCCTCATAGATGGGTGAACATGCATAAAACCACACCTCCATATTATATTTATATTTGACCACATTTCACGCATCAACTATTCCCATGTTATCCATTTGTCCTTACTAGAGAAGAAGGGGTGATTGAGAAACTAGGGTTGATCTATTAATATGGATGGACCCACCCTTCCCCCTTAAAATACAGAGAAAGAAAGCGATCTAGACCCCCCTATGGAGAACTATGATGTCATCGGGCCACATGTAAACCAGGATAGAGGTCTCCAGAGAGGGTTACACAACTGGGAGGATGTGCTTCGTGAGAGTGGGAAGGAAAGGGGGAGATGGAGAGCCTGAGAGAAAGAGAGATAAATGAGAGGGAGTATTAATGCTTCCAATAAGACAGAGGAATTACGACAAAGCCCACATTCTTTACACAGGGGCTTCAAGCTCTGCTGGAAATCCAAATTTAGCCGAGGATGGAATGGAAGGACTTTGGGCCTCTATCAGGAAATGAGTGCTGGGTTGCGTCACTTGTTTGTGTATGTGCATGTCCTGTGTTCTGCAAACTTTTCCTGGAATTCATTTCATTCTTCAAGAGCCACCAAAACCTTTGGAACTTTTGGAAGGTATTAGAACTAGAAGTGTTGATTTAGAACTAGAACACATGTTCCTGTCAGTTTAAACATTCAAGCTATTTTAAACCATTTGTGAAAAAATGTTTGAGCGCACAAAGACGCGAAAGAGAACTAAATTCAGGCAGCACATGCTGTTTTCTGTGCACACACACACAGAGCCACGAATACGAACACCAAATTCCATTCTCTTACGTGACTATTTGTGCTTTAACGTACACTTGTACACAAAATTATGTCAAAATGCCCATCTCAAAACACAGTCGCTTATGGCGACTACCTAACCCTAACCCTTACATGAACGCAAACAATTGAGAAACAAAATGGATGTGTATTATTATATTGGATCCATGCATTCGGTCTTAAAGTGACAGCAGCCTAATAAAACTGCTGCTGTTTGAGTTATTAATATTAGTCAAACAACAAAATACAAAGAGAAAATCACTTTTGTAGCTTTAACAAAGATTAATTATATTTAATTTATAAAGTGAAGACTATGCAGTGCTATTTTACATTTGATTATTCCTTACATTGCATTCAATTTATATATTTTATCAGTTCTTGATTTCCTTGGGAATCAAACCCACACTAAAAAAGAAATGGCGTTTTGAAAATGGAGTGAAACATTTTTCACTCGGAAATTGGTAGTACATTTCACAAATAATTACAAAGAAACCGCAAGTAACACAATGAATTAAATGTGAAAATAGACTGAAATAGCATTTTCTTGTTACAAGAATTCCATAAACCATTTTTACTTTCACTTGGCCTGTCCTGAATTAAATATGCTGGTGCTTGGAGGTTAGCCAATTATAACAAGTCATTTACATATAGAAATCTTTAAGGTACAGAAGCAAAACCTTTTTAATTTGAGAGAGGGTGTACAAATTAAATTATGCCCATTTTAATGCAAGAAAGCATTGCTAACTGTATAAAAGGGGGGAAATAAAATGCTAGAAAAGTGTTAAATATGCCCCTCTGGTTCTGTAAGTTGGACATAGAGCGGAAAAGTTTTCCTCCGTTTAATTAAGTGCAATGAACTTTTTTATTTTTTGAGGGAAATGTGGATGATAGGTAGAATCCAGAAAAGAGAAGTGGGTGTGGGTAAACCGAGGGAGAAAAAGAGTGAAAAAACAGGGAGACGGTAGCAGAGAGGAGAGGAGAAGTAGTCCATGTCATGCTGAAAGTATTTGGCACTGGTCGGCCCGCTGACATTTCTTCATTTCTTCAGCTTGTTTCTCAGAATTGACATAACACATATAATTTGAGGTCTATGAAGGCACTGAGAAATTAAAGCCAAGTTTACAGTGGGCCATATGTAGGACAAATGCTACTCATTTCTTCATACCGCAAAGTGGTGTATGTGCATGTCGAGGGTACAGGGTGGAGACTGAAAGGTCATCTTTTTGACCTTTGCGAATCTGTGGCGTGTGCATGTGTGCCTGTTCAAGTAGGCGACTGGCGCCAGATGTGATGACCACAGGAGCCTGAACTAAAAATAAAGACATGCTCTAATCAGAAAGACATACAGCGAGAGAAAGACTTGAGTGTACGTGTGTGTTTGTTGAAAATAACAGAGCACCAAGATCGTCCCTCGAGAGCTTACCTCATCCTAATGGCAACAGTGGCTCTTTTTCAATTGAAACATTGATCCCCGTGCTGCCCTGGGACGATAATAGACACGGGTTACATCGACACAGGAAGTCAAGCTGCTACAGGACAATGTTTTAGATGTTAACCTTCTAAACTCATTCAAGATTTGTTTGATGGTATGTCTTATTATGACTAGGATTTAAATGTTCACATTATGTTGCTTTGATCACTATTCCTCATGTAAGACACATTGTCTTTAAGCATCTGACAAATAAATTATTCTAAAGAAAATGTGGTATTTGTTCGAGCAAATGAGTGGTGCTTGCTCGTGCAAAACTCGCCGCCTGGGTGGTTTCAGGGGAAATGCTTTGTGGTTGCTAGGGTGTTTTGGGTGGTTTCTAGGTGATTTCTACTGGCCAAAATCATAAAAAGCCCATCCCAAAGTCTATAATATTCTTGTCTCTACATATGACTTGGGTCAAGTGCAAGTTTTGGGATTTTCTTTGCCCATTTCATCCACCAGGCAAAAATTCTAAAAGTAATAGCACACTTGATAGGCAGCACAATTTTAGGCTTCATTTAAATATGGACAGGCGCTCTGCAGCTGGGATAGAGCACCTGTAGTTGGTGTCCTGAAGGGTGATCCTCGCTCTGATGCGGTAACTCTCGATGAATGCTCAATCAACATCAGCCATCTTGCAAACAGACAAGCGGATTTCGCCTCAGACGCGTGCAATTTCGCTTCAAACTTTTGCTTTTTAGCACGTCAATTTCGCTCTGGACGCGCGAATGGATTCAAAATGTTCAAGCGTACAACTAGACGCGGTAGACGCGAATTTGACGCGCTATTCGCGTTTGGTGTGAACTTTTGCTTGGTAAGACAAACCAAGTGCAAATTCATAAGTCAACACCATTGCTGAGTATTTCCTCCTTAAAAACGCAGTTTGAAATCGCTGGTGTTTCTGACGTTACAAACTACCCTGTAACCAATCAGGTCAACGTGTGATCATCAACGAGTGGATCTCTGAGCTGGAGTGAGTGAGTGGAGGCGGGGCTCATTTGCATATTCATAGAACGACGTATACTAAATGAGGGAAGGGTGTAGAGTTACATTCATGCTATTCTAAGGCATGAAGACATTTTTTCATAGGGAAAAAAAAAACTTTTAAATATGTAATTTTGATGATCAAAGATGAGTTTTAAGGGATAACATTTTTGACTACAGGGGGACTTTAACTTTAACTGTATTTATTCTCTTTTCTAGTTTGCTTCCTACTCTAGTTGTCTAAAAAACCTGGCATTGTAGGGTATATTGGCTCTTTGACTAATTGCTTTTGTTCCTGGATAAAAGCGTCTGCTAAATGCATGCATGTAAAAAAACAACAGCTGGATCTCATTTAGGGCCATTTTTGTTAGTGTTTAATTGACACGATTAACTTGACTTCAGAGTTGGAAGATTGACTGTACATTTATGTTTCAAAAATGCATCTTGGAACGCTGAATGTTTAGGCTAAAAATATGACTTGTCTTTCATAATCTTGGCTTACAACAGTTAAAGTCGCGCAAATATAATAGGAACCCTTTTTCCAGAGAAGTCTGTCAGACTTTTCCTGTGCTGGTTTAAATCATGAATGCCCTCCTGTCCTTTACCTCAACTGGGCGTAGAAACGGCGGCAAAACTGGAGCTTTGGCTGACCGTGGCGAGTCTGGAGTCTGAGAGAGAACGTAATGTTGAGGGCAGGCTTACAGTGAAAGGATATATTGATATTGTTTTAGAGCGAATGCGTCACCACCTGTTCATTACCTCATTTTGGCGAACACACACAAACACTTCAGCAAGATACGCCCAGTTGCATAATAGAAGCCCGGGAGTTAGACAAAGCTGAATTCAGCTCAAAAAGCAGCTAAATACAAAGGGGGAAGGAACAGCCGCGCTCTGGTCCCTGCCAAGCTAAAACTTTCATCTTCTAATTGAGCATAATTTGCTACTTTCTGCCGAATTCCTCCCACTTTTGCTGCCTTAACTATTGGTGGTACAGAGGACATTTTATTCATCCGTTTTGAGCATTTGAGAATTCCTTTTTGGAATTGTGCAGCAGCCAATTTTAGAGTATCTGGAGATTTAAAATATGTGTCAAGTTAGAAATTTACTCTCTGAAATTATGTTGGTTTCATACGTTTTTGAAAAGCTTTTACACTATTTAATTAAAATGTTTTTTTCTTTAAGTCATGTGGTAAAAAAAAACAAAAAAACATTTACTTGTACATATCTTAATCATTCTCACAAAAGCTTTTAAATCTATTTTTAAAGGTAAAAGTATATTTTATGAACATTTTAATTGTAAAATCATAAATATCATTAAGATTTTGGGGAGTCGCACCACATGACATTTTGCAAAATGAACTAAACTTGGCTTGTCATAAAAAGGTCAAATTGTCTGATATTTTAAAAGACATATTGACACAGAGGCCTTGTTTACACCTGGTATTAAGATGGTCGATCGGATCACAAGCAGATGAGGGAGACAAATTATGTTTACACCTGGTGTATAAAATGTGTTTTGCCCACTTTTAACCACTTTTCTCCTGATTTCTTTGATGGGGGGGTCTATGGCTGGTTAAATATATGGGCTTTTTCAGATCCTTCGATCTAATGGATGAAATAAGCTCAAGCAATTAACAATCGGCGATTGGCTCTTATTTAGGAGGCGGGACTTATTCCGCCATTTTGAGCGTTGCACTTTTCCCCATTCAAAACAATACGAGTGACGCGTCTTCTGTATTTCTATAGTCTTTGGTTATACCACATAACTAAGATTTTTGGACAACATTTTTAACATTTTAATAAGATAGTGAATCCCCCCAAAGCCATAAATTATGCCAAACTACTGTACTTACATTTTTCTTTTCATGAAGTACAATTTGTTTCATATTTCTACGTTATGATATCAGGACAATTGTATCAGACTGTATGTACCCCAAATATATCAAAATATATTTTAATACCAAAAATAATGAATTAACAGAGCAAAAAATGTGTATGATGTCATTGGCCCATGTAATACCTGGAGAAAATGACGCAAATGCATATGTGACCCTGGACCACAAAACCAGTCACATGGGTCAATTTTTTGAAACTGAATAAATAAGCTTTCCATTGATGTATGGTTTGTTAGGATAGGGCAATATTTGGCCGAGATACAACTATTTGAAAATCTGGAATCTGAGGGTGCAAAAAAATCTAAACATTGAGAAAATCGCCTTTAAAGTTGTTCTTATATGTTCTGCGATTGTGCTGCGTTCACTCACAAAAATAAATGTTTTATATATTTACGGTAGGAAATTTACAAAATATCTTTATGGAACATGATCTTTACTTAATATCCTAATGATTTTGGTATAAAAGAAAAATAGATCATTTTGACCCATGCAATGTATTGTTGGCTGTTGCCACAAATATACCCGTGCGACTTGTGACTGCTTTTGTGATCCAGGGTCACATATAGGTGACCCAGTGGACTTGACGTCCCACCACGCATAGAAAAACAAAGACAGATGGCGACAGGCGATCGAGATTGAGAGTGATTGCACATCTGTAGGATACATGCGTGCGTTCTGCAGCACATCCCTGTGGGTAAGGTGTGAAAGCTTCAGGCTGTGAACTCCATGTGTGTAAATGTGTGTGTCATTCCAATAAGAAGGACAGCGTGGATGAGATGCCTGTGGAGGGAGATGGAAGATCAAATTCAACAACAGCACGCATAACATTTCAGTCCTAGAACCTGTGATCGCCACACATTAACAGGAAACTGCAGGCCAACTCAACAGGCAACAGACAATCTTTATGACAGTCAACCGGGTGGACCCAAAGAGCTGGTTCAGATGTGTTATAATTTCTTCACACTAGGGATGTTCATTTTGGGGTTTTTCCCTAACCGACAAATGAAAGTCAACAAATGAAATTAAGTAAATTATTGTGTTTATTCAGTTTTCTCTCTATTCACAACAATCTTTGTTATATATATATATATATATATATATTATATAATAGGGATAAGGAATAAATAGGCGTAATATATTATAATATATTAATATTATTACTTAAATAATTAACAGATTAACAAATCAATATAAAAAAAAAAACTATGTGACAAATAGTTTAAGCTGAGTTTTGGATCATTTTTGTGACATGCTCCACAAACAAGTTCACAGAAAGGAAACCGAGACGGAGTCTGAGCTAAACCATGCAGTAAGGTAAAGGTAGTTTCGATGTAAAGTTCACTAATAACACTCATGCGATTTGGACTTGCACCATGCCATACTTTTCAATAAGCTAAAGGCAGACGACATCTTTCACGTTATCCTCCATTTCCATTACTCCATTTCCATGGCCATGTATGTAGGCTAGCTTCCAAATTTGCACACTAAACACCTATGGTTTCTTTGCTCTAATGCTTCACAATGCCTGAAATGTCAAACTGTGCCTAAAATGTGCTGAAATTATGGTAGCTTTTCAGATAAAATTGATGGTACATTGATATTTTTCAAACAATGCATCTGTAAGGTTCACTTACCAAGATTTCACAACAGCTGCTAGACAAACTTATTTAAGAACCACTCAAAAATGGATTTTTTTTTATTTTTAATTTACGTAAAGTGGTACAATTTTGTGAAATCTATTTGTAATGATATTTTCAAACAATGAAACCATCCCTTGCTTTCTGTTGCATCAGTCTGCATGTGTTTTGAGGGAGTTTCAAAGTTGATTTGTGCATAATCGACACTCTAATCCAGATAGCATTTTTAGTAAAGGAAACGGTGACTGCCTGAGACAGGAAATGGTCATAAACTTCCTGTTCACTTAGAGTCTATCATTTACAATCATCACTATTCCGATCATAACACCTGATCTAATCTGCTGCTAAACCAAAAACATTATTGCATAACTCTGTAGCTCTGTTTCAAGCCCTAGTGTGCAGGGTTTCTCTCTTCATACTGTATGTAGGCATCCTAACAGTAGACTTATCAATGATCTGAAAACCTCTTCCATTAATGATCACTCATTTGTACAACAGTGCTCCACACTTACAGTAAGCCGCAAGCTACTGTGAAAAGTTTTAGGTAGGGGAGACCGGGGACAGTTGCAACACTTTTTGCATTTCTCTCAATTACTCAGAGACTATTTGGACTAGACCAACCAAATTTGTATATATTAAACTTGCATCTGTACGCTAATTACCCATACCATTTAAAGATGATTATATATGACATATCGTTCACAGTATTTATTTGAATGGAAGAAGTCAGATGTTGCAACTGACCCCGACCCAGGGGACGGTTGCAACACAACCCAGGGACGGTTGCAACATGTTAAAAATACCTTAAATTTCATTAATTAACTTAAGCTTTTTGTCTCAATGAGCAAAGAATTCTGAAAATATTAACTGTTTTAGGCCTACTATAATATTATAGTATTATTTATTTCAATAATATTATTGTAGCCTATTATTTATTTATTTAGTCATATTTATCAAATAACAGTTATTGAGTTTTGTTTGTTCATGTGTAGAACATAGATTCAGTGTGCAGGAGTTACAGATGCTATTCAATCTCTCCATATTTCAGTGTCAGACAGGAAGAATTTAACAATTTGTAATGCAACAAACTTTTATTAAACATGCAATTTATAACATGTTGCAACCGTCCCTGACCCTATCAGCCATGACAGAACATCATACGCCTGCTAGACACGCTGACTTTGACACATGCTAACCATGTCACTTAGTAGTCAACACAACAACAATTCAAACTATGTAAGTTTTGATTAAATCATACAAAATTTCAGGACAGTATGACAAAAATATATCTCATGAAAAAATTTACTTTCATACCTCCAAAACAAGTTTTGTTCAATAAATACATCAGCAGATGTTGAATATGTCTACTGTCTTCTTGGTGGGTGGAGGGTCTAACTGTGCATGTGCAGTATGAGTGTCATCACTCTAGCTTGTTTCTGATTGGAGAAAAATGACATGTTGCAACCGTCCCCTGTTGCAACTGTCCCCGGTCTCCCCTACTTGTGTAAAAATGTTGTAAAGTGAGGATGCTTTCAAAAATAATGTCATAAATAGATTTTATTTATCAATTAACTTCTATTAACTAAATCAAATCAATATTTGGTGTGACCGTCCTTTGCGTTTAAAACCGCTTTTGTCCTTGGTACACTTGCACATAGTTTTTCAGGTAGCTTTGCAGGAAAGCGTCTTGGAGACGTTGCAACAGTTCTCCATGTTTCTTCATGCAATCACAGACAGACTCAAATGATAGCGAGATCAGATCTCCATTTTCAGCATACTGGAAGCTTGTTACCGCCACAGAATAAAACATTTTAAAAGATAATTGCGACTTTTTATCTCACAATTGCGAGATATAAAGGCAGAATTGCGTGACATAAAGTAACAATTGCGAGTTATAAAGTCAGAATTGCGTGATATAAAGTAACAATTGCATGTTATAAAGTCAGAATTGCATGATATAAAGGCAGAAATGCGTGTTATAAAGTCACAATTGGGTGTTATAAAGTCACAATTGCATGATATAAAGGCAGAAATGTGTTATAAAGTCACAATTGCATGATATAAAGGCAGAAATGCGTGTTATAAAGTCACAATTGCATGATATAAAAGGCAGAAATGTGTGTTATAAAGTCAGAATTGCATGTTATTATAAAGTCACAATTGCGTGTTATAAAGTCACAATTGCATGATATAAAAGTCAGAAATGTGTGTTATAAAGTCAGAATTGCATGTTATAAAGTCACAATTGCGAGAAATAAACTTGTATAAAAAAAGTTTATTTCTTGAAATTGTGAATTTATATCACACAATTCTGACTTTATAACACAATTGCGACTTTATATCACACAATTCTGACTTTATAACACAATTGCGACTTTATATCACGCAATTCTGAGATAAAAAGTCAGAATTGTGAGATAAAAAGTCGCAACTTCCTTTTTTTTTTTATTCTGTGGCGGAAACAAGCTGTCAGACTACTTGTGCATACAAAAATCTCACTGGATTATTACAATTAATGGCAAAAGGAATGTTTGGAAAAGTAAACTGATATTTCCTACTAAACACTACAGCAAAAGATACAAAATAACAGGCTTAAAACCATTTGTGTTTGTTGAAAATACTAACGTGCCTAAGACTTTTTCACAGTATTGTATATGCTAAATGAAACTGAGTCGATACAAAATCCAGATCACATGAAACACACATAAAGTTAATATAATACTGCATGTGCTGGACTGAATACATCCAGAAACGTTACATCATCTCCTCTAGAGCTGTCCTTTAATGTTTATCAAAGGCCGCCAAGAGCCATTTGTCATTCAAATTGTCTTAATATGGTCTTAATAAAATAATGACGTCTTCTTTCCTGGCCTCATGTACACAAAGAACTATTTTCAGAGTCTGAAAATGATAATACAAGCATGAATTCTGAAAAACACTTTATATTTCATGTCCCTAACAGCAATATTCCTATATTTGCAGTGGTTGAGCAATGGTGGGTATAGTGAAGCTTTCCTTAGCAAAGATGAGGAATGCGTTTTTTAAAAATCAGGGTTGTGCTGTTTCAGCTTCATTGATGGCCGTGTTAAGTTTCCATGTCATGCGTGACACTTCTAATTTAAGGTGGCAGAAGCTTACCGAAAAACACTAAATGGGACTTAAGCTTTAAAAGTGACAGACGCTTCAGCATAAGCAGCCACATAATCAAAGATTTGCAGAAGTGGTGATATTTCCCCAAATCCTGACTGAAATAAATTTGAGCTTATTTTCACTGCTGACATATTTGGATCATGCAGCTTAATAATAAGCGAGAAAAAAAAAAAAAGCTTGCTACACGCAGAAAACTGCCTACTCTGAGGGTTTCTACAGACTCATCATCACTTTGAGGGACAAACTTTGCTGTGACAGTCGCTATTAACCAAAAATAATAATTATATGTATTAGGAAGTGTGCAAAGAAGAAAGTGAAAAGAAGTCTGTATTTGTGGGATGTAAAAACTTTCTGAAGTGTTTACTTAAGGTTTGTTCTGCATATGGCGGTTAACAATCATGCCTTTGGCAACTAGCAGCTCCTTTGTGAATTATGACATCATTATTTGATTGACAGCAGGAGATTCCTGTCAGACCAGTGCATAGACATTGTGGAAGCACTTAGCATTACATTACATGATCCTTTACTCTTTTCCTCAGAAGTTTGCAGATAAGGATCGGCATGAGTAACATACTCAACATAAAAATAAATCAATACAAAATTTGTATGTACATAAAATTGTGTTTCATTATTGGTTTAAAAAAAAGCTAACTTCAACACCTATTTAAAAAAAAAAAATACTTTCAATGAATCTTATTAATAATAGAGTGCAGCATTGTGACATATTTTTCTTGGCCAACCCGACGTTCGCATCACCATTGTTCCCTCGACATAAACCCAATAGGATTTTTCCATTGGCTTTTGGATTATTGCAGAAAATAAACTCTGTGACCAGCAAATGTTTATGATTCCTACACTTTTTGTTCATCATGAAGATCTTTACAAATGAACACAACTTTAATGAAGCCTAAATACAATCACCATGAGTAGAAAGCTAAAGTTAGGCTATGAACAAACTACACCATTTTCACATAACTCTCTTTCAGTATTTTTTTTATAATTCCCAGAAAGTTTGAGTTAGAACGGTTTGCAAGAGTGTAATTATAACACAAAGAGGCTGTGAAAGCGAACTAGTGAGTAGATGAGTTCCCCTGTTCGGATGATGACGTTTAATATCCCAGACAACCTCTATAGTCCCATTTAGCCACTTGTTAGCAACTGCCTTTTTCAAGACACGTAACAGCTTTAAAAGCACAATGGTGCATTACTGATGTATTTGATGGCGTAGAATAAAATGTGAAAATATCTTGAGCTTGTGTTCACCACAGACCTTAGTTCAGGTATTTAACCAAAAAACAATAAAAAAAAACCATTGACAATGGGACGATGGAACATGAAGAGCTAAAATGCTAACTCCGGGTTGCTAATTTTCCAGGTTTTGTCTGAACAAAATGCAGAGCACGATAATCACTACAAATAATATGACCAGTATGCATTGTTTAAAGCATAAAAACTGTAAAATAAAAATAAAAACCACACCGGTAATGGGGGGATTTAGGTGAGTATATTTTGTTGGTGCCTATGCCAAGGAACAACGCAAATGAAAACTCAAGTTTTTACTAGCCAACTACATGGTGCAAAATGAGTACTTGACAAGTCGAGTGTGCGCATTCCTTAAATGATGACATAACAAAAAATCTGTCAGCACACAACATTAATCATCAAGGCCTCTGATTCATTTGCACAGAAAGAAAAAAAAAACACTCAGACAAGATCGAGCCGAAAGGGAAATTAAAAGAGAGAGAGAGAGAGAGAGAGAGAGAGAGAGAGAGAGAGAGAGAGAGAGACGTGTAAAGTAAATGTGAGGAAATGACAGCATAACGCAGGAGTGTTTGAGAATCTGTGATTTAAGAATCGCCATCTGCTGGTATGAACCAGAATCGATACGTCCCAGTCCCTCTCCTGCAGATCAGACCTCAGTTTCCCAGCGTAAGTCTCAGTAAATGCTGATGTTCTGTACCTGTGAGCAGAGACACCCTGTGGAAGGTGCCGTCCAGCTTGCTCAGGAGGATGTGGACGAAGCTGTCTTTGGAAAGCTGACCGGCGTCCTTAGTGCTCTGATCGTACACCACCACCTCCTGTCTGCGGGCCAGGTCCACCTAGAGTGCACAAACACACAGGAACATATCAGTTAGAAGTCATAGATAGAAGCTGCGATGCAAACGGGCATCTGACTATTTTCACAATATAGCAAGGCTGTCATTATGACATTATAGCAAATGTAACATACAAAAAAGCTAAAAATAATATTAATGACACATAATTGATATAATCAGATACAACAATCATATATAAAGTGAATATTGTGAAAATTATTGTTTACATAAAAATGTATTAACATATACATACACACATGCATAAAATTAGACAATAATGAATACTATATGTGTAATTAGAAAATTAATAATATATATGACAATATTAACTATTTACAATATTTTATATTTATTATTTATAATAATTACAAGCATCTAAGAATTGTGAATATATATTACAAAACACAATATATTATTTAATACAAACACACTACATACATACAAATATATATATATATATATATATATATATATATATATATATATATAGTTCACAAAAATATAAATGTGGGTTATTATTAATAACTATATCGTTAACTATAATTAACATTTATGTTAATAAAGCTAAAATAATATAAAATATAAATATTAGTTGAAAAACTTACATTTTACGAAAATGTAATAAATTTAAATTGAAGCACTAAAATTAGTAAATGGAAATAAATAAAAACTAAAACTGAAATAAAAATAAATTAAACCTAAATAGCAATATTAAAAACAAATAAAACACAAATATTGTTTCCTTGTTCTGATGACATATATATATATATATATATATATATATATATATATATATATGATAATTTGGATAATTAATAATATATTAGACAATATGAAGTATTTACTTTTTACTTTTAAGAATATTTACTGTAGAGCAGTTAAACAGTATATTAGAATAATATATTATAATATATATTGATAAGGATGTAGGGTTGTGGAACTGACAATATCATAATGCAATATATTATATATCAATTATTACATACAAAATTTATACTAATATGTTTGTATGAGCGATATACTATAAATATACACAATATACTATTTATACATCAGACAATTTATTGTGGAACTGACACAAGGGGGAGACAGCATTTTGGCCAGACGTGCATGTTTATTGGCCAATTAATCAATCAATCCCTCCGCTAAATCGCTCAATCACTGTACTATGACAGTGATTATTAAAGTGCATTTTTACGAAACCAGCTTTTTAACGTGCATATGGTACAGACAAACATGTAAGAATCAAGAGCAAAAGTGTGGTATCATTCTATTCCTGCTCCAAATGACACGCATTTCGCATAAAAAGTGTCTGCTGCGAGGCTTTAGCATGTGCACTAGTGCGTTATACCCGAATGGGAGTGCATGCACTTTGTGATGCGCTTATGTGTGTGTGGGGCAGGGATGGAAATTAACTTTTTTGTCCACAGGCCACTGTGGCTGGTGGATTTAAAAATCTACCAGCCACTCAATGTTTTTACCAGCCACTTTCTTGTTTTTAACCTACAATGTGTAACTGCATGTGAAAATTAATACTACAAGATGATGATCTACAAAACCTAAGCAGTTTATTTAATCTCAAGTCTCAATTAAATACTGACATTTTCTCTTTCGTTCTTATACACACACCAGGCAAGGCATTATGGGTGCGTTAGTAGGCCCACCCACTTCACTTTTCAACAGGCCCACCCAAAACTTGTCTTAAAAAAAAAAAAAAAAAGAAAAAGTTTAATATATTCTAATTTTGTCAAGAACTATAAAAAAATCGTCAATAAGGTCATAATTTGTGCTAAAATAGTCTAAATGTTTAGTTTAAAAAAAAATTAAAAGCTGGTTATGTCTATCTTGATGTTTCTGCGCAAATTCAGCAGACACTGGTTCGGGTTTGTTCCGATCAGAGCTCGTGAGTGGAGAGCGCATTTCTGAATATTCCGCTCCGCTCGCTCATTCCGCAAGGTCCCTCGCTCAACCCAGAATGGCCTGATCCTGGTTCGAAAATATGTGGAAGAGGGCTGCCTCCGACTTAAAAAAAATTCTAGTCGACTAGTTGTTGTTCATTTAAGCCATTCGTGGACAAATCGCCCCTGTATATTATTTTAATTATGCTTAAATAGGCTATAGCCTACAGGATGCGCGTTTACGTAATATAGCCGCACTCAAGCGCACGACCGCACGCATAAAGCTTGCCACAAAGAACCGGTAAAAGTAATGAAAATGAATGTCTAAAATAGCAAGGAGACATTTAATTATTTATTAATAAACTAGTGTTTTGCGGATTCGCCATGAACGCCAGAGAGAAATGCACATTTCATATGGATTTCACAATCAGAGAGCCTATTTCTTTTGGTTTTGAATATTTTCGTTTAAAAGTAGACATTTCAAGCTTTCTGTAATATATAGCCTATATTTCTCAAATCTGTGAGGCACAAGCTGAGTTTCGGCGGCCTCCAGTTCACATGCAATGCAAGTGATCATGCCGGCGCCTTATTACATTGTCTGCTATATATTTTCTTCTTATTAATTAAATAGGCCTACAAGCAATTCGTTGATAAAACATTGATCAAAATTAAGATAAAATTTATACAAAACGAAAATCTTTTAAAAAGAGCCTTTCTACAAAACAAAACTCAATGAAGTGGTCAAAATCATGTCTTACATGTCATGTCTCCAGACATATTTGCGCATCTCATGATGTATCATATCTTTCTCGGCGAACAGCGCCGTTGCTGGGAGGGCGCCAGCGCCTCTGCCTCGCGAGTGGATGATAGCCCTGAAGACGCCTAGCAATGGTATACCTTTAGTGGTAGTATAGGTACCTTTAGTTAAGTTATACCTCAAGAGTCTTCGTAGCGCACTAAGAGACAACGGTATGATGCGTAATGGAGATTCCAAAGCGCTCTTCTTTGGTCAGAACCATGGAGAGCGATCGCGGATAGGTCCGTCCTATGCCCTAGGGGGGGGGGGGGGGGTATGGGGGGGGGGGGGGGGGGGGTAGGTAGGGGCGTCACCACTTTTGAATAAGAAACAATATCAAGACTATAAAACTCCTCAAAAAACGCGCACACACTCAAACCTGACTGCACATCACATTTTTTACTTTATTGATTCTGCTTTTATTCCGGAGTCCCTTTTATTTTATTGCTCCGGAGTCGCATATCAGTCACAAAATGCGCCACGGGGAAGAAAAAAAACATCTATAGCCTAAGTCGCACTGGACTAAGTCGCATTTTTTTTTTTTTTTTTTTACAAAAAAAAAAAAAAAAAATGTTACAGACAGTTCTCCTTTAGGGACGTGAGCGCTCTAAAGCGGCACTAAAATAATGTTTTAAAACTTTCACAGAGACCTCAAACTGAAAGCACAAAGCCTATCTTTAAATTTAATTTCGTTTTGTATTAATTGTATCTTAATTTTAATCGATGTTCATCAACAAATTGTCTGGATTTAATAAGAAGTAGCCTAAATATAGGCTATTAGAAAATAAATAATCAGGATACGGAGGCGCTGGCGAACTTGGAGCTCGTCTCATAATGAAACTCAGCGTAGGCCTATAAGGTAGCCTATTGCCTCACAGACCTGAGACATATAGATAGCTTGAAATGTCTACTTTTAAGCAGAACAATTCAAAACGAAAGAAAACAGCTGCGCTGCTTATGTAATTCGTATGAAATGTGCATTTCTCTCTGGCGCTGCGAAGATCGCGAGTCGTCAACTTCATCTGTCTAGCCGACACTGACATAAAAAATAACTGTTTTATTAGTAAACAATTAAAATGTCTCCTGCTATATTTTACATATTTGCCTGTTCCTTACAAAACACTGACAGTGGGGTTTTTGAAGGTTTTTTTTTTTTTTTGAGCAGCTGCGGAAAAATTCTTTCGACACACACACACACACACACACACACACACACACACAATATTACGTAACACTCTGCGCTTATGTTTTAAAAAGATAATTTAACATATAAATAACAATTTTTAATAGCCCACTTAAAGTGTTTATTACAAATAAATGACTAAATGCTAAAAATTTATACATTTTAATGAACAAACATATGCGTTGCATTTACAATTCTGTGAAAACAGGGGGTGCTGCAGCACTCCCAGCACCCCCACTTCCCGCGGCCCTGCATCAAGCTATTAAAATCTATATTTTATTTTATATTTTAATCTGTTATTTTATCAGTCATTTTTATTAGGTTAAACAGTGATTGAATAACGGTTTTAATTTAACGATTTTAATTTAAGGCCCACCTTGTCTCGTCGTAAACTAACCAATCTCGGGACTCCCCATTGTCTGCTTTTCTCCATCGTTCTTTAAAAAAACGTTTTTTGACCTTCGATGTAACGCCACATTTTTTTGAAGGTGTGCCTCCTCTAAAAGTGTCCGCCGTCCATGTGAAACAGTATGCTATTTTTATTTACCCGCCACGGTGGCCGGTAGGTGAAGCGAGTTTACCCGCCACAACACAAAATCACCCGCATTTGGCTGGTGGCGGGTGCTAATTTCCATCCCTGGTGTGGGGGTGTTTGCGATGCAGCAGGAGTGTGAAGCTGTGTGTGGCTGCACGCGAGCCCGGCTGTCTCAATGTTGTCAGGCAGTTTTTGATCACATGACCATCAGCCAGAGCCGCTGCAGAATGACTCACTACTGTACTGGAGCACTACTGGAGAAAACAGAAAGAGAGGAGGGGAGACCGAACGGGGCCAGTGACAGAGGAAGAAGATGAGGAAAGATGGAGGAGCAAAAACAGAGGGGATGAGAAGAGGACAGTCATGCAGGAAGCGAAAAACACCAACAATATAGACGATAAATAGGAATGCATAGATGGGTGTGTAGCAAAAACTGCTTTGGTTATTTTGGTCACCACTCCATTGTGATTTGCAATGACTTTAGTCACAAAAAAAGAAAAAACAATTAAATCAGAATCAGAATCAGAATCAGAAAGAGCTTTATTGGCAAGTATGCTTGCGCATACGAGGAATTTGTCTTGGTGACAGTAGCCACAATAAATAAGCCAAGTATGACTACGGAATATAATTTTTTTTTAAGGTTTTCTATTCATTTGCAATAAACAAGGAATGAAGCTTTCAAGCCCTCCAAAATATCATAATGTGGCCCATAAGACTGTATAAGAAACTTACATTTTAGTTGCTATTCACTGAAAATCTTGATTTTTATTTTTTATTTTTTTTGAATTATTATTATAATATTTTTTTTTAGAAGGACAGAAATGAATGTGGTAACAGGCAACCTGTGGTGGCGAAATACCATTGGATAAATTGGCAGCGTGCGATATCGCACAGACCAAAACAAAAACAGACATTCTGACACGGTACGCACATTTCAAAGAAAAATAACTGTATCATTGTTCTTCAGAGAAACGATTATGTGAACTCAGCATGTTTCCTAAATATCTGCAAACATTTTATGGTATTTTTATGATTTAGTACAGTCAAAAACATTCATACAGCACCTTTAAGCTTGACGTCGACTAGTCGCTGATCATGGCCTATAGAGGGCGCAACAGGATAAGAAATCTTTGAAGTCCACTTTTACGCTCCATCTTTACTGTGCTTAATATCTTTACTGTGCTACTTTATCTGTATCTGATTTAGAACGAGCAGAAATCTGTAAGAAAAATAATGACCCAAAGACAAAAGAACTGATAAAAATAAGCTGTTGTGTAGGAGCAATAGCTCAACAAATAAGCCAGAACCTTGAGCCGAGACTCGAACGCGGGTTGTCTTGTGCACAGCTATGGCTTATGACACCGCGCTGCCCACAAGGCAACCCGCGTTTGAGTCTCGGCTCAAGGTTCTGGCTTATTTGTTCATTAATTATGTCATCAGCGACTAGTCAATGTCGACTCACATACAGTACATCACATAAATGTCGACTTAGTCACTTGTCTGACTTGTGAATGAATAATTTTTTGAGTCTGGTCTTCACAACAAGGTCTTCACACCGATAAACTATAAAGATAACTATAACAATAATTAGCATTCACACCAATGGACAATAATGTTCTGTTTATTATAAGTTGTATAATATACATATATATATATTATTTAAAAAAAATGTGATTGTGATTCCAATGACATCATTTTTCTGAGTTGTTATTGTTAAAGTTGTGGTGTGGACTTGACTTCCCTATTCTTACCAAATTAGAACAGCTATTAAAACTTCATAGTTATCGTCCATCAGTTAAATAAACATCAGCTGCCCAGTTCATAAAAAGAAAACACCAACTTTGTTTTTAAATAAAAGGTCAAATTATCCTTAACCTTAGCCTTTATTATAAACAGCACTGACCTGATTTTAAAAGTTTACTACATTAATGGACTTTAGTCAGTTGTCATATTTCCATTTGTGCAAGAAAAATTTTGTTTTGGATTTCACAGCACAATATGTTGATCCTTTAATTCAAATCCATAGCACAACTAGTGAACCTTGCAAATGCAAAGTGTCTCTAAAAGTAAGTAAGGTGAGAAGGTGTATGTGAAAGAAAACGAAAGTCGGCGTGTGTACACCACAACACCGTCAACTTGGCAATGTGCCTAAAAGGTGATGTCACCTGCCGAAGGTCGGACTCGGTGGAAGAGTACCAAGCGTTCCCTTGCCAGCTCAACTCGGCTGACTGAGAGTTAAATAATAGCACCAGAGTCCTGGTTTTAAAGGGCCTGGAATATGTTTACACCTATCGTTCTTCATTTACCTTGACCGATTATGCAAGTGAAGCTTAGCTGTTAGATAAGGTATTAAACTGAGGCTATTGATTGACAGGGGATAGTGAGAAACTAGGCCTAAGCCTCCGTTCTCTTCGTCCTGCCCGTCTCCCACAGGCCCCTCCCGCTTCAGTACAAGGTGTTCCACCTTAATTGGATGAAAGCTAAATCCAGACATGACATCATCACCTGGGGATTATGGTCTTTTAGAAGCATGGCCTCCCGTGAAGGCCTGCTGAAGCCTGGGTCACCTATAGGGCAAACACGAATGCTGCCACATTTACACATTTGACTTTGTTGTCAGCTGCTTTTTTACTTATAAGTCCTTCGGTTCAACATCAAAATGACAGGCATATTATTAATGTATAAAGTGATATCCAGTTTTATCTGAAATTTAAAGTTTTTTTTATTGTTTTAAATCTAATTTTGTGTAAAATTCTAGGTAAAAACATCACACAGGCCGACAGAGAAAGATTTGACAGCTAATATTTCATACTGGAAAAGTAAGGTCAACTCGAGTGCACTGATATTTATTGCAGTGTGCTGAATATTTAAAATATGAAATGCCATGTATAATGTATATTTTTTTAGGCAATACATAAAGTATACTGTCTTATTTATAATATCTATTATTTTAATTATTAATTATTTTGGGGGGAAAAATCATATATATATATATATAAAGTGTACTGTATAATGTATAATATTTTGTTTTATTTATTAATGATTTAATAAAATAAATATAATGTACTTTATAATATCTATTATTTTATTTAAGAAAATGAATATATAATATATAGTATAATGTATAGTATTTATTATTTTATGCATTTATTATTTTTATGTGATATTTACCTCAGATAAGATTGATAAGATGATACTGGAACTGTAATATTTAAAAAAAAATATGGTAGCACTTTATTTTATAGTCCTGTTCTCCATGTACATACTAAGTACTTAACTAGGAAATAACTAGGTACTAACCCTGATGCTACCTTATATTAGCCAGTCCTTTCTTAGCTAAATACACTAAGTACACGTACTGTAAAATAAAGTGCAACCAAAAATATAGTTTATTCAGGTATTCTACACATACAGAAATTGACACAATGCAAATAGTATACAGTACATATTGCATACTGAAGGAATATAAAAAATATTATGGTAATATGCTGTTCCGAAAATAGCCAGAGACACCTCGAAAATCCCATCAGCCAGTGCTGTGGGGTTGTAATTAGGTACCCACTTATTACTAAACCGAGCAATAGAGAGGTTCAGTAATAGTTAGGTTTCACCCACAAAGACGAGCATGTCAAATAGCTACATTTTCCAAGATCCACAGGATGTTCCCAAGGTCACTGCAGAGATCTGTAACATATTCAGATCGTTTGCATGCTGTGACATCAGCAGAATTTTTAAAATGGCACGTTCAATTACTATTTATATCACCTGTCGGGGGCCTGTGTGGATACATATATCTTGAGACCATTGACCTGTGCCATTCAGCTCTCTGGCTCATTTATTATAATTTAACTTGTTGACAAGTATGTCCTCTGTACTTTTACATGTTCAGTGGATCAGGACATAGTCAACAATGTTGGAGTCAATTTTCACATGAAAATATATGTTTAGGAAGCTACAGTATAGGAAGCTACTTACTGCTTTTTTGTATGTTGATGTGAATGTTGCATATATTTTAGCATACATATCGCTCAAGTCAAGTCACATTTAAGCATTTAGCATTTTATACAACACAGAATGATTCAAAGCAGCTTCACATTAATAAACAGGAAAATAACATTGTTAATGTTGTCAAATGAATCAATATAGCAGTAAAGCAGCTCTTTAGAGTTTTTTCAGTGTTATTTCAAATCAGTTCAATAATTGTGTCAATGCACCAGTTCATCAATTATGAAGCAAGTTCAGCTATAAGCTGCTCTATAGATTACATTAGTGTAATTATTCCATTCAGTTCAATGTGTCGATGATGCAAAGTTATAGTGTCTTTATCCAGCTCAACTACACTGAAGGAAGAACCCATGCATCCTTGGTGCCAGAATCTCATTGAGACTTGGGAGTGGGCACATTTGTTTTAGCCATTAACCTGGCGGTGAGTTTTGCATGGAAAAACATCATTGATGTTTTCGTTCGAAAATAGAAAAATGTATTAGTGTCTACATCCGAAATTTTGAAAAGGTGATGTTCTACAAAGAGTGCAAGATAAAGGCCTGGATAATAACCTTCCTTTCTTAGGCCATTGTTCAGTCCGTACATCCTTCAGATCTGTCTATTCGGCTGTCTTCGCTCTGGGCGACCACATAGCCATCTGTCAGTACCAGCTCAATGGAACATTCAGCAGCACAGATTACCATAAGCCAAGACTGTTCGTGGCTGCAAAGGAAGACCTGCTTCTGTACCATTGCACTCTATCTTCTGCACTTAACACTGACCCATTTACAATGCAGGCCAGGCAATTGGCGCATATGGTGCCTTCCGCTGATGTAATCTGAAATGGGCCGAACACAGAGCCATGGGGGACCTCGGGCATTATCTCAGTGTGGATGTGTGCTACCCATCCATTTATACCCTCTTTCACTTCCTCCCTTTATTCACGCTCACAATGGACCACACTGGTGGCCTTTGGTTGCGGTGATGTCGTTACTTTCAGCTCACACATTGATGCCACAACTTCTGGCAATGGCAGCTGTCCAAAGCAGTGGGGGGGATGTAGGGGGTAGGGTTTTGTCTGGATCCAGCGCTAGTCGCGTAGACGATTTGCACGTGCTCAGCTAGCGCTCTGTCAGTGGCCACACTAAAGATTATGATGTCATGCTCATCCAATAACAAAGAGTTTCCTGAATTCGTCCCCCATCCCACCTCCCCCACTTACACCCAGATAGCTCCAGCTTTATCCAGGACTTGCATTAATCACAAGTGTTATCCTCTTTACTGAGGGAGATAATAAAAGCCACACAGCCTCTAGGCTCGGCAGTGGAAAGAAATAGGGAATGCAGCGAAAGAGTGACCCAAGAAAACAGTGCCACTCTGTTAAGTTCAGATGGAACTGGTTTTGGCCAGAAAATCTGAATCAAAGTGCCTATTTTTTTTGGAAACAAATAGCACACAAAGGTCCAGAGCTGACATGCTCAGTGCCAGCACCATACTAAAACATATGAAACATATTTTGAAGAAGTACCCAAAATATCAAGAGATTCCGAATAGTTCAATCATACCATGAGCCATGACATAATCTAAATAAACTATATAAATTAAATATAGTTTAAAAAGCATTTGCCAAATTCGTAGAAATAGACATTTTGTATTCATGTTGGTTTCATATGGTTATGAAAAAACTTGACCCTAAAAATGTCAAATATAACAAAATATTTACTCACAATCTTTGAGTAAATAAAATCTTGAAATCTTTTTATATATATATATATTTTTCAAGGCATCTAATTTCCTGTTTTATAGCCTAATAGCCTAATAATAGAGGATTATCTCAAGCTACTTAATATAGTTTTATTGTCAACAATTTCATCCTTTTAATGAGGCTTTTTTTTCTTCTTCATTATTATATCAGGACAGTTGTATCGCCCTGACATTTCTCAGTTTTTGCCACCCAAAAAATAAATCTATTCATCCATCCATCCATCCATCCACAGGCAGGGAACACACTGGACGGATGGCCAGTCCATCACAGGGGCTCAAACATTCACACTCTCATTCACACATACAGCCAATTTAGTGTCTTCAATTCCACCCAAAAAATATCAAAATGAATTTAAATTCCGAAATGAAAAACATGCTTATCATAGAAGAGGTGTATTCAAGTCATTGTAAGTGTGAATTGTGTAAATTAATAGATGGGCCAAAAAACTTGCATCTAAAAAAACAGTTGAAATGGGTTACAAAGAGCTTGCAAACCTTCTAATTGCAAGCCAAACCGGAAAAGCACAAGTTGGACTGCATGCATGACAGGTCGGTCACTCATTCGTGAACCTGAATATGAGGAACCGACAAAATTTATTTCATGAACCAACAATCAAAAAGGCAAGCTGTATCTATGCCCTCAAAAAAGGGTGTTGTGCCATGGTGGCTTTGAGACCATGACTTTGCTTTCAGTATTCATCACTGGTGTGACATAAAATTTCACTGCATTCCCTATGCAGCATAATTTTTCTGGAAAGCGAGGTGCGCAATAAAGGCGGATCAGTTTTCGCCATTGACCTCATCAGTAATGGCATGAAGTTTTACGTGACATCTGTCGGTGGTTGGATTTCCCCCTAAGAGTTCTGTCAGTTTCACAGAGTGCCTAAAAATATAAAGACTTGGCATGCCAGTCGGGCGGGAAAAATGATGTCATATTCGATGTAGAAGTCATGGAAAACTCAAGTCTCCAATTTCAGAGCCTCTGATAACCAATAAACCTACAGTGGTCCTCCAAATTTAGAAATGAGCAATCTGGGAAGATCAAGGGTAGTTGCTCGCCAGAAAACATCAAGACCCCTGATTTGTGCTCTCAAACATTTTCTTCGACTTCATACTGATTGTTGACTACTACACCTCATTACAAAATCATTTTACATAAGCAAGTGTCAAATACTATATGTGCATATGAATTTGCCTGCAGATGTTGCAAGTTGGCGCCAAAAGCAGGGACTCTTTAATGGGTGTTCACAAGTAAACATTAGTTCATTATAATATTGTGAAGCGACATGTTTGTGAAGTCCACAGAAAACGAACAGCATTGTAAACTGAACCCTTCAAAGGCTCGCAGCTGTCCGCGTACAGACATCAACCGCCTTTGGATGCCACCGATAGTTCCCCAATTCCTTGATTACGTAAACTATCCACACATTCTCCCAAACACACACTTGATACCTTGACCTTTCCGTTGGGTTGGAGGAGCTCGGTAACTGACACCTTGTCCTGCTGAAGCCTCCTCTTGACCAGTTTGGAACAGCAGACGTTGACAGCACCGTACACATGCGAGGCGTTGTACTCCGAGAAAGTCCGACTGTCGATGACCAGCAATCGCCCGGCTCCACGCTGGAGCAGCCCCGCCAGGCGCTTGATATCCATGACGCTGCGACGACCCTTTTCCCCCGCCATGGAGGTACCCAGAAGCCCTCTCTGGATGAAGGTTGCTCACAACGACAACCAAGGCAGAGGCGGTGGATCAGTGATAATAAAATCACTGACACGGGTCACAAAGAGACATCAAGGTGCGCATGGTGTCTGAGGAAAAAAAAAAGCAAACGTTTTTTATTGTTTTATTTCAGACCGCACATCGCAAACAATCATAACTGGGCAAGGTGCACCTCGTTTAGTTTTTTGGTCACATAGTTAGGATCGTTGTTTCTTGTAAGGTAAAACTACACAGGACAAAAACAAGTTTGTTCCTGCTTGTTCTTCTTTTCAGCATATGAGCAAACATTACCTGTCAGAGCAAAGAGCAAACATTTGTGAAAATAATGATTGATAATGATTTTACATAATGATAATGAAAATTTGTTTTTACATTTTACTTGACGGTTACACCACATGTAACTTTTAAAGTCATTCAATTGAAACATTTCTTGTAAATGGTATTAAGTTTTGGTAACCCTTTACAATAATGTCCCATAAGTTAACATTAGTTAATGCTGAGTTTCACAAGCATTCGTGAATGTGGACTGATACACTAAAAAGAGGTTTGAGTCTACTTTAAAGTCTGGCTCACATGCACAAAAAAAAAGAAAGAAATATTTACTTGCATGTCATGCGACCATTAACCAACATCAGAGAACTGTAAACTTGCGAATGTGTCGTTAAATTATTGAAATATTAACTCTCAGGAGGTACTTCGAGTAAATATTTCAAGTGTTAGGGGTTCAGCCAGCAAAAATGTTTAGGAACCCTATATGTGTTAGCTTAAGTTTATTAAATAATAAGATAAACATTTTGATTTTAATATTAAATTAGTAAATGCTGAAATGAAGTTAACTAATGCTTACAAATGGAACCTTATTGTAAAGTTTTACTAAAGTTTTTATGAACAATATGAATCTAACATGGATACAAAGAGTACAGTTCTTCAACCCCTAAAATTGCTCTTATTGTAAACAATTTTTCCTTGCATTTATCATAGACGCTGATATTTGTCACTGACCGGGTGACACTGTGATGTCAACCAAAAATGAAAAGTCGGTCATTAATTACTCATCCTCGTTTTGTTCCAAAACCCTAAGACTTCAGTTCATCTTCGGCACACAAATGAAGATATTTGTGAATAAAGAGATGGTAAAACTAATCCATCTGAATCGAGTGGATTAGTCCAAATTTTTCTGAAGAGACATGGATCGCTTTATATGATGAACAGATTTAATTTAGGCTTTTATTCACATGTAAACAATGATCAGCGAATACAAACGGAAGCTCAACCGAAACTACTTGACGCTTGAGAACAAACGTCTTGCAGAAGCTTAAATGTGCTGTGTAACACGAGAATGAACCTCATTGGTTCTTGCTAAAGCTCAAACGTGCTGCGTAACACGAGAATGAACCTCATTGGTTCTTGCAGAAGCTCAAACGTGCTGCGTAACACGAGAATGAACCTCACTGGTTCTTGCTGAAGCTCAATCGTGCTGCGTAACATGAGAATGAACCTCATTGGTTTTTGCACATCAAGCGAACATACTTGAGCTTTCGTTTATCACAACTGATGTGAGTTGATGAAAGTTCATATGTGAATAAAAGCCTAAATTAAATCCTCTTCAGAAAATTTGGACTAAACCACTCAATTCATATGGATTAGTTTTACGAGCTCTTTATGAACTTTTAGAAGCGTCAAAGTTATAGTTGTGTTGCTGTCAATGGAGGGACAGAAAGCTCTCAGATTTCATTAAAAATATCTTCATTTGTGTGCCGAAGATGAAAGGAAGTCTTACGGGTTTGGAATGACATGAGGGCGAGTAAATGATGATACTATTTTAATCTTTGAGTGAACTATCCCTTTAAATCTATCAGACTGCAATTCATAGGAAAGTATGCACTGGATTCTTTGCATTGACGCAAGCGGCGCTATAACATGCATAAGAGTAAACTAACGTAAACTTCTAGATTAACTAGACTTAACTAGACTAGATCCTACAGTCAGAAGCTTGCTTAGCTAGTTAATTTAATTAAATCACATGTTAATAGCTAGCACTCTGAATAAGAACAAATCCAGATTAATGGCACAAACATTTAAAGCTAACTTTATCACTTCCTCGGATATTGAGGTTTGCTACCGCCACAGAAGTGCAAAAACACACATTAAGTCTGCACAATGATACAGCACACTTACAATTCATTGGCCAAGCATTCACATCTGCATTTGCATATGTTTCTGGCCTTAACGACACTAATGAAACAGGAACCACCTGCGTTAGGGCAAACTAAGCTCTGGGAGTATGAAAGCCAGCTGCAGCCCAAACAACATCTGCTGTCACACTAAAATCTTCAATAAATTCATCAAGTGATCATATATCGCCAGTGATCATAACACCAATTCTTAACTGCACATATAGACCCCAAATGCTAAAGTATGTAAGTAGAGAGAGAGTTACTTTACCATACCTTTACCATAGCCAAAATGCCAATCACTACTGTTTATTTACCTTTCTAATGCCATGTTAGCATGAAAGGCTGTATTCATAGAAAAAAATATATAATAAAAATGTATACATTATACAGTTAAATTCTTAAAATTGACAAAAACAGCTATTTTCAATCCTTCAGTTTAGTATTTCATAGAAAGGTGATGCTACTGTTAAATTGTAAAAAAATATATATATATTTAGGTAATGTTTTTAAACTACTGTTTATTATACCATTGTAGATACATTTAATATTTAATTTGCAAATATTAGCTTTTAGTTTATGACTATAATGTTCCAAATAAAAAGAATGTGATAAATATCCTTTTTTTTTATTCACTGTATTATACAAAAACAGTCATTACTACATTAATTTTTAATATAAAAAAAAAAAAATTATCAACTTGTGAGCAACATAACTATATTATGATAAAGTTACCATAGTTTAACTGTAAATCTATGATTATCATCAAACTAATGCGTCCACAATGAAGCTGTGGGCTCATAAAATTATGTTTTCCTTTCACAGTATTTATAAGTATTTTATGAATGGCAATACTGATTTTAGCTCAGCAGATCTTTATCGGAAATATGCGATACATTACATACTGACCGTGTTTATATTACAGCCAGAGAGGATGTGACGTTAGGAAACTGAACCAATACAGATTATGTAACAAGACTGGAAAAATGTGCTTTTTATAGCCACGGCTGCAAGGATCACATATAGTCTTTTCAGTAATCCTTTTTTTGCAGAGGCACATTTAGCCTAAATATTCCACTTGGTAGACTGAAAACAGTTTTATGTGTTCAATGTACGTGCATCTGTGTTGGAGGAAGGCATTTGTGAGGGAGGGAGAGGAATTGTTTATGACTGTGTATGAGTGGGGTGATGTGTTGATCAGGCCTGAAAGAGCAGGAACCGCTTGAGTATGCAATGACCTTCTGAACGCTTCAATCTCCAAACCTCTCAATCCAATCTCTCACTCGTTTACATTATGCAGAGCAAAAGACTAAACCAAGCGCCAGTTGAGGATGAGGGAAGTATTCGTTTGCAGCAGCAACACTGCAGTGGGTTCATATAATCTAATGAATAGAACATACAGCCAAGTTTAACTGAGAAAAATGGTTGTGGTCGCAACCCATTCAGCACAACACTTTACCATGATTACCAGTTACTGTTAAGTAACTGTTTCATTCTAAAAGGAAAGTTGACCCAAATATTCTGTCATCATTTATTCACTCTCATGTCATTAGCTATGTTTCCATTGACCTATTTTTATGAGGATTTTTGGATATCGCCTAAAATTGCTGGCCGTAAATGCCAAGACGTACACAAATTCCTAAAATATGCAATAAAAAATGTATGCGATAAATTGAGGTAGATATTTTTTTATCTGATTAGAAGTACAATGGAAACACATTTACCTGATAAATCCGTCGATAAGCAATAAAAAAAAACCTTGTGTCTTTGCCTCAACAGAGGATGTGATTGGATAACTGGACTAACCAGCGGACCAATCGCATGAATGATTTCAAAGCTGTTATATTAAGGTCCAAATCTTGCATAGTGTGCCTTTAAATTCGCAACTTTGGATGGAAACTAGTGATGCTCCGATCAGCATTTTTGGGGCCGATCACCGATTACCGATCACCAAAATCATGATCTGCCGATTGCCGATCACTGCCGATCGCCGGTCACTGCCGATCACAGAATGGAAATATGATAGAGTCAAGAAAATCTTGAAGAACCACCAATATTTATTTAATTGTAGTTAGAAAACAAGATAACATAAGGCTACTGTAGGCCACCTTTTCCAAATAAGGCACAGTATAATTTTTCAAAACAAAGAGGGGTCAGGCAGACTACAATGGATGTAGTTGAGGAACTAACTACATCAGATCCAAAAAATAAAATAATGACAATGACATTTGAGGTTATTAAAACAGTAAGTCCCGCCCCTCGACTGCCAAAAATAAAAGTGTTCGATCGAGCAAAATCAGCAGGCGAGAGGAGATCAAGCGCGAGAGTGTGGGGAATTATGAGGCGCCGGACTGGACAAAAGTATGGGAAGCCAAACAAACCAAAAGTGGGACGAGACAGCGGGGGTTTACAGAGCTCGCGCCGCGCTGACATGTCATCTGCGCGGTTCAATGGTCCGAGCCGCGCGGCCGATTCGTCAGCGCAGCGCGGACGTGTTTCCCAGCGACACCCAATGGGCAGCGCGGCGCGAACAATCCTCACCAGCGCTGCGCTGACCAATTTAAACAGCGCAGCGCAAACCATACATGCAAATAAATGTACAATAAAGAAACCCCTCCTTCCTTACAAAAAATTGGTTCTCTGCTGAAGTTTAGGAGTTTTTCCCGACAGAAGACAAAGAAGAAGAATGACAAGATGAAATGCATACATTGCTTATGTTTATTATCTTTAATAGTGTTAGTAAAGAGTAGTGTTGTGTGTCGATACTTTGAAGAACTGGGGAATTATCACCCTACGTCACACGCGTCACGCAGGTTCTACTGCGCAATGTGCACATGTCGGGACCAAAAGTGTTAAAAAAAAATACGCGGAGAACATTCCGAAAATTAAATATAAACTCAAATATATATATAAAATGTTTTAAATCGAGCTATTAGTATTATTCTTAACCGTATCCGTGTAATGATCAGCTGTTAAACGGGTCTTTCTGCAACCACGATGCGCACGCATCCCGGATGTTTACAAACCTATAATTGGTAACTTCAATGACTTTCAATATCGTAGTCGTCTTGAGGAGCACGCCAACCTTCTGGTAATTATATCGGACAGTTTACATGTTCAGGTAATCTATTTTATTATTGTGGTAAGTTTTGCATTCAGCCATCATTTGTAGACTTTAAGCTTTTTATTTAGATTAATTGGAAAAAGTGTCCCTCCCAATCAACCTGAATACACACACACACACACACAATATATATATATATAGTGTGTGTGTGTGTGTGTGTGTGTGTGTGTGTGTGTGTGTGTGTGTGTGTGTGTGTGTGTATTCAGGTTGATTGGGAGGGACACTTTTTCCAATTATTCTTATAAACTTATTTTTTAAACTTACTACAAATTATTTTTTAAACTTACTACAGTAATAAAATACATTACCTGAACATGTAAACTGTCCGATATATAATTACCAGAAGGTTGGCGTGCTCCTCAAGACGACTACGATATTGAAAGTCTTGGAAGTTTCTGCTTTATACAGCTCTTTCCGTAGCCTCTATACATATGTGCAGTTCTTCAAAGTATCGACACACAACACTACTCTTTACTAACACTATTAAAGATAATAATAAACATAAGAAATGTATGCATTTCATCTTGTCATTCTTCTTCTTTGTCTTCTGTAGGGAAAAACTCCAAAACTTCAGCAGAGAACCAATTTTTTGTAAGGAAGGAGGGGTTTCTTTATTTGTACATTTATTTGCATGTATGGTTTGCGCTGCGCTGTTTAAATTGGTCAGCGCAGCGCTGGTGAGGATTGTTCGCGCCGCGCTGCCCATTGGGTGTCGCTAGGAAACACGTCCGCGCTGCGCTGACGAATCGGCCGCGCGGCTCGGACCATTGAACCGCGCAGATGACATGTCAGCGCGGCGCGAGCTCTGTAAACCCCCGCTGTCTCGTCCCACTTTTGGTTTGTTTGGCTTCCCATACAAAAGAGAAGCGAACTGCGCGAGCGAGCGACAATGCTCGAGAGAGACCGAAAGTGCGCGAGAGAGACCGAGTGTGTCTGCGCGCGCGAGCGAAAGTGCGCGAGAGAGACCGAGTAGTGTCTGCGCGCGAGAGAGACCGAGTAGTGTCTGCGCGCGAGAGAGACCGAGTGTGTCCGAGCATTAGTTTAGTAGGCTAATTGGTACAAAGTAATATATAATTATTATATAAGAGGCATGGACGTTAGATTAATGGACAGCAATAATCAGTAGGCTGCCTACTACACACGTCTTGCTTTGAACTATTTAATAAATATAAATTATTCGAGCAAAAACTTTCATATACGATTTAATAAGATTGAATTCAGGCAGTAATAGTAAGATTTCATAACCTATATAGTTAATGAACACTGTACCACAACCAGGTTTTACGTTTCTTAAGCGTCAAATAACAATGACTGGATGTTATTCACCGAGATCGAGATCAGTACCACGAGAGCTGTGGAGAGGATAATGGCATCTAGATGGTATATCTGCAAAGACTCCCTTTGATAAGAATGCAGCAAAACATCTAATTGGTCTGATATGTAGCTACAGGAAATAAAGTGTTTTTTTCTTTCTTTTTCTGAGATGTTATCATCTTTAACAAAATGTTTGACATTATTTGACAAGCATACACACATGCACACAAAATACACCAGTGTACATAAACACTATGATTATGATCAGTTAAGTTTGAATTGTATTTTTTAATAAAATATTCGTTAAACTTTCTATTTAGCGTAATGAAATACATTTGCTTTATCAGACTTAAGATAGCAGTGTCAATTTACTGTTAAAAATAAAATGATTTCAGCCGAAATTACCTGTGTTGTTCTATTTTTTTATATTGGCCCATTTTACCTGAAACTTAGTGCCTTTGCTCACGTACTGTATCACCTGTTGATATTCTAACTCATAATTTACTTTTTCGTGCTTAAATACATATGTTTAAGAGACCAATGCTAATTTATAATAATATCATTATGTCATGCAGGGCTTATTTGATATTATTTAAATAATAATAGGTCATATTAATTGCAATAATAATAATTATAACAGAAGATACTATCTCTAGTCTTTCCTAATATTAATTATAAATACAATGCATATAAAAAATAATTACAATATAAAATAATGTTTCTCTGAGTCACTTAGAGTAGGCTAAAGAATGACAAATTCAGTGCTGCAAATTGTAGAAAAAATATTCCCTTGTAGTAGGCTACTTGGGACAGACAAAAAAGTTTTTCCATCTTCTATCTGATTCAAATCACAGTCTGCATAGTCTCTGTTCTCTTTCTTGGTATCCATGAGTTTATGTCGTCCGTTCTCCATTTCCAAGTCTTTATCCAAGTCATGGTCACTGAATCGATATTTTGAAAGAAGTTGTCTCTTTTAATTGTGTAATTTATCAGTAATTTGCCAGTTTTGTGGTTCTATTTAGGGACGGGTAACACTGGGGTTTGGTTTCTTGAATAATAATATGAATTGAAGACAACAGTCTGTTAAGAGAGAAAGAAAGTATAAGCTACATCCTGCTAATTCAGTGGTAATAATTTAATTCTTGTTTTTATTTTATATTATATTACACTCGGTCTCTCTCGCGCGCAGACACACTCGGTCTCTCTCGCGCGCAGACACTACTCGGTCTCTCTCGCGCACTTTCGCTCGCGCGCGCAGACACACTCGGTCTCTCTCGCGCACTTTCGCTCGCGCGCGCAGACACACTCGGTCTCTCTCGCGCGCAGACACTACTCGGTCTCTCTCACGCACTTTCGCTCGCGCGCGCAGACACACTCGGTCTCTCTCGCGCACTTTCGCTCGCGCGCGCAGACACACTCGGTCTCTCTCGCGCACTTTCGCTCGCGCGCGCAGACACACTCGGTCTCTCTCGCGCACTTTCGGTCTCTCTCGAGCATTGTCGCTCGCTCGCGCAGTTCGCTTCTCTTTTGTCCAGTCCGGCGCCTCATAGGGAATGATCATGCGCGCGCGCGAGGGCAGAGATGTCATGCGCCCGCGCAGGGTTTGAATGAGCTCGCGAGTTCCCGTTTCCTCGCGCGTAGATCTGTTATCCTCTCGCGAATGTCATTTACCGCGCGCGCCAGCATCAGTTGTGCGCTCGTTTATAATTGCCATTGAATTGCCGTCATAGGAGAACTCATTTTGCCACTGTTAAGCAAGCTCTGCTCTGCTGTTGTGTTGCCGCGCATGCGGAAAAGTTGCGCGAGTTATTTACGTCACGTGATCGGCTTTTTTGATCGGCGCTTTTGGGGGTTGCCGATCAAGCTATTTTTTGCCAATATCGGCCGATCATGATCGGCGGCCGATCAATCGGAGCATCACTAATGGAAACCTAGTTATTCTGTATGACTTTCATCTAAAGAACAAAAATCAGCTATGTTTCAGCTGTTTACAGTATGTCCATATGATGCAATCAATGGGATCCAATGTTGTTTTAAAATATCTTCTTTTGTGTTTCACAGTCAAGCAGGTTTCGCATTATGATTTTACAGAAGTAACAGTAACCGTAATAATTGGAACCTATAATAATTAACATTGTTAAAAAGCAAAAACACAAACAAATATCATAGTACATGATCAAAGTCCAACATGATAAAATATTCTCAAACAAAATATCTCATGTGAGTCGTATTCCTCCAAACGTCTACTCTATGCAACACCCGTCATAAAAAAAAAAATGGTGTTGGTTGTCACCCTCCTCCACTGGCTTACTAATGGAAGGTTAACCACACCAAAAGTGAAAGTAGAAAGAGGTAACCTTTTTCCTCAAACCGGACAAACATGTCACTCTATGACAAATTCTGATGCTTTAGAATTGGTGCTTTTGGCAGACCGAGGATATAATCAGTTTCCTTGGAAAACACCTTCTGACTGAACGCAACAGAGCCTTGTGCATTAGCACATGTTAGTGATCAACTATGCAGAGATAGCACACAGAACGAAGACAACCAAGGTTGTGGTTAAGGTTAAGGTTAAGCAGATGATCCGGATAAGCTCTCCTCTAACTGCCAAGAGCCAGACTGTAAGCAAGGTTATTAAAGGTTTGGAAATTTAACTAGCTTTTTATGTGTTTTGTGTTTTTATTTGAAGTTTATTTTATGTTCAGCTTTAATGGTTCAAAAATAGTTTTTACTCCATTTGTATTTTTAAAAATAATTTTGTTTCAATAGTATTTTTTGGTTCTTTTCATTATAACGCAACACCACCAATTATTCCATTTTCCTATAATGGCTCAGACAATACTTCCAAAAAAGATCCAAAAATGAAAGATTTATTATCATTTTCTCACCCTAATGTCATTCCAAACCTGTGCTTCTTTCTTTTGCAGAATACAAAAGAAGACATTTTGAAGAACATTGGAATTAAACAGTTCTGGTGCCCATTGACTTCCATTGTATAAGGGGAAAAAAACACTGAAACATTTCTCAGAATATCTTCTTTTGTTTTCCACAGAACGAAGAAAGTCATAGAGGTTTGGAACAACATTTTTGGGTGAATTATTTCTCAATCTGGTCTGTTGTTTTAAATGATGATCAGACAGTCGCTTCTTGTCTAAATGGTTGGTTCTTTTGACAGAATACACCAATAGTCTGAAGTCAGGCTTAAAGGTACAGTGGGCAATTTCGGAGAGGCTAGCAATAGCAAGCTAGCTGAGATCCCACCCTCCCTTCAGAGCGTCTCCAAAGCCACGCCTCCTTCAGAATACATGAACGTGCACAGCCAGAACAGAGTCTGCAAAGCATCACGAGAGACGCCGTTAAACTACCTCATGTCTCAAAGCACATAACATTACAAAAATAATGAACGTAAAAAACTTGGACTTAAGCTTTGACAGTTTTGACTTGTACCACCTGACAGCTGCAAATAAATGTTGGCGTTGATAGTGTTTCCATAGAAACACATAATTCCGAGGACATGAACAGCTTTGCATAGAGCGTCACGGGTTGCCATCGCGTAATTACGGTGATTGTTGTTTTGGTTCAGGAGGAACTGTGGAAAGGTGGCTGCTGTTTGTTTGCAGTGCTCGGTGACTGACGTCTGTCTAACTCTGCATTGTCTCATGGAACACTCTGATGATGTCTGCATGAGAAGGTGTGTGAAGCTGTGCAATAGGTTGACAGGCAGGTAGGACATCCTATCATTGAAATCGGACCGAATGCAATGATTGGACAAACATTTTTTGGTCCTCAGACTTCCACATAAGATATATGTAACTATCTATACATGCTATCGGGATTTGAAGAGTTTCAACCAGTATAACAAAAAGTGTTTATGAAAAACTTTGCCTACGCTACCTTTAAGAGATTAATTCTAAGAGATTTAAGAGATTTCATTTGTATTTTAGCGCACATTTATAGTTTTAGTTTTCTTTCACTTGCAAATGTTTTAGTTGTTATTTTCCTTAACAAAAAATCTAATTAAAATAACTAAGTTTTTGATAATTTTTTAGCACACATTTATAGTTTATTAGTTTTTGTTCACTTGCAAATATTTTAGTTGTCATTTTACATAAAAAAAAAACAAAGCTATGGAAAAAACTAAGAATGATGAAAATGTAGGCTATTGAATTTTTATTTGTATTTTAGTCCACATTTACAGTTTGTTTAATTTTTGTTCACATGCAAAAAAAAATTACATAAAAAAATTGTTTTAATGCTTGTTTTCATCTTTGTAATAGTTTTTGTTAACAATAATAACCTTGAATATAAGTTGCTTCAAACTTACACTCTTTATCTTTCTGTCTATTTCTCCCTCTCCCTCTGCTGCTGCATTGAGGGAGGGTGATGCTGCAACGTTCAGATATCTGCAGCGCCTTGCAGAATCAGGAGGGAGAGATTGAGGCACACACACAGACTCTCATACACACATTTCTGTGTGTGTGTGTATATATATATATATATATATATATATATATATATATATATACACATATATATGTGAGTGTGTGTGTGTGTGTGTGTGTGTGTGTGTGTGTGAGTGTGAGTGTGTGTATTAAATAAATGAATTTTTGCTATATAGGAAACAAAAGAAGAAAAACAAGCATTCCAGCAGAATGTTTAAGAACATAAACAAACGCACACACACAATCTCCATTTCACTTCGCACTTCCAGTGTTTCTCTCTAAACAGTTGTAAGTCAAATAATCATCCATCAGTTTCATAATGAAACGGCTCGTTTCACATCACGTCCACATAAACAAACCCAGTGCGGTACGAGAGCGACGCTGCCAGAGGACCAGCCTCACGCAACCAGCATCCCAACATGGACGCCTTTGTTTTGATCACAATCCCAGTCACCATAAGTAACCATAACCTGCATATTCTCACCAGAACACAAACACATGCAGGATTCCAGACACGCAATAATCCACCAGAGACCGAAACCTCCTTACCACCCTTCTGTCTCTTTAATCGCTCCACAGGAAGGATGTACAGCCACACCTTGGAGAAAAGAAACCCTCACTGTAACCTCTCCTGCAATCGGACGGTCGATAGCATGACAACAGCCCCCCCGCGGCCCGCAGGATGAGAGGAAGAAGTGGAGGCACGTCAGAGAATAACAAGGCTGACGCTGCATGTGTCTAATGGCGTTCCTTCGGCTTGACAACTCCAGTTGCAGGGTTGGGGGGGGGAGGGAGCCTGTGCACTGCAGTTTGACACTGTGTATGTCGAAATGAGAAGGTGTGTGTATTCTCTCGAGACCACCGACTGAGCATTACCTTGCATTGTTCACTGTACAAACATTATTGTTGGTTTAACTTAAAAAAGTAGCCTAAGTTACCTGGTTGCCTTAATTTTGAGTTCATTGAAATAACATATTTGAGTTACTACAATAAAGGAGATTGGTTTAATAAATATAAACATAAATATTATTTTATCTGAACCACATTAATTATCAAAGTTGATTTGACAAAAGAAAAAAAAGTTGCGATAACAAATCAAGAAAATAGTTTTTTACAGTAGGCCTACATCTGTCTTGCATTTTCAAAGACGACAAGGTGTGACATGCTTTTTTATTTTAGCTGCATTGCATATTTTCCTCTACTGGCCAATTTTTTATCCTCACCAAGGCTGCATTTATTTGATCAAAAATACAGTAAAACAGTAATAGGTAACTAACAATGAGAATATAGCCTATTCCTTTTCAGCATTATTACCACAGTTTTCAGTTTCACATGATCCTTCAGAAATTATTCTAATATGATGATTTGGTGCTTAATTATTATCAATTATTTTTGGTACTTAATTATTAATAATGGTTATTATTATTGCTGCTTGGTATTGTTGTGGAAACTGTGATACATTTTAATGAATAATATAAATGTAATGCATTCTTGCTAAAAATATTAAGCTAAAACTGTTTTCAACACTGATAATAAAAATAACAACAATAATAAATGTTTCTTGAGCAGCAAATCAGCATATTAGAATGATTTCTGATTGATCATGTGACACTGAAGACTGGAGTAATGATGCTGAAAATTCAGCTTTGCATCACAGGAATAAATTATGCTTTAAAATAGATTAAAATAGAAAACTGTTATTTTGCACTGTAATAATATTTCACTGATTTACTGTATTTTTGATCAAATAAAAACAGCCTTGATGAGCAGAAGAGACTTATTTCAAAAACACACACAAAAAAAAATCGTAATTATTCCAAACTGTTGACCGGTACTACTTTACTTCATCAAAAACACCGGCATAAACAACAGTGGTGCAAAGTGCTGATGTGGAGACAGAGTGAGACTACACAGTTGCCATGGCAACGGAATATAAAAACGGAAAAGGAAAAAAGTTGTCTGGGCATGCGGAGAGGTTGCGGAGGCTGTCGCCTCACATCCCAAAGCAAGAAACACACCAAACATCTGTTCTATTGATTTCCAGGGATTTGATACTACTTCCGAGTAGCATGTCGGGAAACGACAAAAAATAAATCAAATTTTTTCTTCTTCTTTTTTTTGCTGAAATGGCCCATGACAGCAAAACAAAGAGAAGCGTGCATCTCTATTTAAAGTGACAGCGATTGCTTTATGATGACAGACTGCACCTGAACAACAGAGAACAAACATCACCGAATGGAAGATAAAGAGAGCAAAATATCTTAATCCAGGTTATTCATTAACTATATGGATGACATCACTTATTTGGACTCTGTGCCATACGCACGTTGATATAGACCATTGTTCTTTCTGAGCCTGAATGCATTTGTTAATCATTGTTGCAGTGATATCATCTGTTGTGATGAACTGGATTTGGTAACATGAGCCTATCTGCCTTTTACATTATGGAGCAAGAGCTTTTTAGTTTGATAACATTTTAAATCACACAAATATATCACAGCATTTCAAATCAGTGCATCAATTATGTCCTTATATACCATAAAGAAAGACAACGTTCTCAAAGTTTTCCTCCTGAGACAAATCATAACCATGTGCGCTCACTCAAAAATCATAATCACTATTATAACAAAACACAGTGCAAGATCTAAACCCTGCAGCCTGCGATTAACACTATCTATCTATCTGAGCATTATTAGAATATTTGTGCTATATTTATGTAATAATAAAGCTAATTTATAGACTAGAGAACATTATAATAACATAATAAAAGCATATGACTAATGTTAATAATAAATTATCAAAATAAATAACACCATATTTTTTATACAAGACATTATATTGTATATATTATAATGTCAATATCTATATATTCAATGGCTCTATTAATTATTAATATAACAATATGTATAATATAGAAAATTAAATATTTGTATGTATATTACTATTTTATAGGCCATTATGTAAGTTAAATTATTACTAATAACAATAATTACAACATATTATTATTGTTACTGTTAATAATAATTATTCAAACTAAATAATACTATATTGTATATAGGTTATAATAGAAGTTATAAATTACAAAGTTAATATCTATTTTCTTTTAATTCAATTAACTCAAAAAATCAAATATAGGCCTACATATAACATTTTTAAAAGTATGATTATTGTTATTTTATTATTACAGCATGTTAATAGGTTGATCAAACCTTTCAGTTGATCCAAATAATTATAATTAAATGCATATTAAAGTGTTATATTACTAATAACAACAGCATATCATTATAGATATTGATATTGATATTGTAAATAAATAATATCGGTTTATCTAGACCTACATTCAAATGTTACTATTAATAATTAATAATCACTTACTATTTGTTGTTTGTACATATTTATAGAATTAGTTATTTTGTTATTATTGTTTGTTGTTATTATCATATATATATATATATATATATATATATATATATATATATATACAGTATTATGGACATTATGAAAATGCTTCATGTAAATGAAATGTAGCCTACTATAAACCTGATGTTGTACATCCAGAGGACACAAAGCTCCCAGACTGCAAGGTAGATGTGCATGACAAGCCTCACTCAAATCAGAAGACAAACATTCAATATAATCTGTCAAGAGATGACGATGATTTACAATACCTCATATTTAACAATAAATGATGGCCGATTGATGATACATTATGATGACCACTGTCTGGTTTAGGGTTTAACATGTCATTGAGGCACATAGTTGCCCTCATTCAGACGAGACACTAGTGGTCGATACACGCCAGTACGTCCATCCCCCCAAAAAACACAGTCTCTCTTCGACTATTATCAAAATAAAGCCATATGCCTAAATGTGAGGTCTCAAATATCAATACGCCCCTTTCATAGCCTGCACTCACCTCCGTTTGCCCTGTCCCGAGTGTTTCAGCTGCTCTCCATGTAGGGCACTGCGCTCCGATGGGAAGCCATTCGCCAGCAGACGTCACTAGTGTATACTAACCATGAGTCTGTACCGCTGTCTGTCACACACATGCGAATAACAAAACCATTAAAACCTTTTCATTCTTCTACAGCGCAACTGGTCCAGCGAGTGACGCCGTGACGAAAAGAGAGATAAGCAATAGTAGACATTAGCCAGCCGGGAAAACAGAAGGTGCACTTAGGCACTATAAATGAACTAAGGATGAGGTCATGGTTCAGGAGGGAAAAAAATGCCGTTGACGTCACCTCCAGCCAATGGGAGCGCGTGGCCCTGGGGGTTCGCTGACGTCAGCGCGCTGATCCGCAGATTAAAGGGACACTGAGGTTTTAAAGAGAGAGCGTGTTAGGGTTAGTGCGTACTTTGTAGGTCACTCGCTGGACATGAGATAAACCCGATGCTGAATATTTACAGCTGTTTTGTTTCTTTAAACGAAAATAAACTACCAACAAATGAACATAAGAAAATGAAGTTTTAGTGTAGGCTAATACTGCTGTTAGCATTATGCTAATGAAATACTAGTGTAATCCTTAAAAGTGGGTCAAATGGGCATACATTTAATGGCAATGTTAAAGGGGTAGGTCACCCAAAAATGAAAATGTTGTCATCATTTACTCACAGTTTGTTCCAAATCTGAATGAGTGTTTTTTTTTTTTTTTTTTTTGTCCTATGGTAAAAACATAAGAAGATATTCTGAACAATGTTGATAACCAGACAGTTTATGGACCCCATTGACTTCCATTGTATTTTGTTTTTCTACTATGGAAGTCAATGGCTACCATCAACTGTCTGGTTACCGACATTCTTCAGAATATCTTCTTTTGTGTTCAACAGAAGAAATAAACTCATACATGTTTGGAACAATTTGAGGGTAAACAAATTATGAGAGACTTTATTTTTATTTTTTGGGGTGTGTGTGTGTGTGTGTGGGGGGGGGGGGGGGGGGGGGGGGACCTTTAATTGTACAGTTCAGCATTCTATTTGCTGTAAAATATAGGATGTATGACAGTGTAGAACGTCTCTAAACGAGCGCCCTCTTCTGGAGGAGGGAGAGAACCAGGCTAACTGTGCTCGTTTTTTCTACAGTAAAGGTCTGTCATCTAGCGGCAGAAGGTTGAATTACACATTTTCAATTTACTCTGGTTTTCAAACAATTCCCTACAGTGAGCATATATGCATCACAGAAGAATTGTAATTTTTATTCTTTTTTTCTATATTTCCGCTACTTGTTATTTCTATCAATTATAGCCTGTAATGTGTTTAAAAGCATTTTGTAATGGAAATGATTGTGATACAGTTGACATTATAAACACAATTTGACAAACAGCTTGATTGGAAAATTGCATAATAAAAATATTCAGTTCACAAAATATTATTTTCCTAATTTTTCTTTGCTTTCTTCACGCATCACATGTGTTCATCTCAAGCATTTTATTCTCTGACACTGCTGTCTACTTCATATGCAAACTTTTACAAGTTTGGACAAGGAACAAAATTTATTTGGAAGCAATAATTTTACAGATATATGACATAAAACGTTTTTAAACCATAAACATTAAAAAGAGTTTTTTTTTTTTTTGATGATCAGTTGTAAACATATCATAATACATTTTTAGTTTAATTTAATTTTGTTTTAGTGTAAGATTGTAAGTATGGGTCTGAAATTAGAGTAAAACAATAAACTCTTTATGAAAAATTATACATACAGAACAAGATAAAACTCATGGGTGCCAGTGTTGCATTGCATAAAGTTGCATAACATGCAAAATACATCTGCATAACTGCATAAGAGAGCAACATTGTTCTCTGGAAAAATGTGCTGTAGGCTATGATGAATGAACATAAGAAAGTAAGACATTTATTAACGATTATGGAAAGTTGTGTGGGAATCAGTTGGCAATAGTGTACCTGTTACTGTTCTGTATAACCTGACTTTTTTCTCACAAGGTCAAAGACTGGTATTCAGGAAAAGAAAACTAAGTAAATATAGAGTTAATGATCTAAAGGAAGGCCAATATTCAGCGGCCTTCGGGTGGCGGGACACCCGAGAACTGATCAGTCCTGCATTCCTACACACCTGGCGGAAGTATAGCATTTAAATAATTTCATGACTTTGAAGGTTCTGCCTTTGAAATTACATTTAAAACAAAGGGAATTTTTGGTTTTCACAGAGCAGTGTGTTTTTCGAGTTTTATTAATTTGTAGTGTGTATGGTTTACAATAATGTAGGCTAATTTTCAGCGCAGTAAGGTTTAAAAAAGGTAATTCGGTCCGCACACGGTTACATTTTTTCAACCTCAACCTAAAATGAGTTCTAGCGTTAAAACAATTCCAAACTAGCGCTGTGGAACAACGCAAGAACGTTCCCAGCTAATCTTAAATGTGGATATTGTTCTGCTGCGCCTGTTACTAAATCACACAGATTTATATTGAAGAAGGCATATCTAGAGACCTGAGGTCTATTCTTCGTACCTCGCTTAATACATTACTGGTTGGCTGAATCCCAGCATTGGATGCTGGTTATTGGTTTGCTGGATCCCAACATGGGATGATGGTTGCTGGTGAACCAGCATAAGGTATGTTTTGCATGCTGGGACCTGCTTGGGATGCTGGTGTGCTGGTGGACCAGCATATGTTGACTTTTGGGTGTTGGTATGATCCCAGCAAGACCACGACAAAACTTGTGTATGTGTTCTTAGTGTGTATCACGTTTTTCTTAGTGTGTGTTCGTAGTTAAAGACCAAGAAAATTTCCCAAATAAATATTTTAATAAATTATTTAATAAAGAAAAATGCATGTTGCAGGTTACATATTTACTGGTACACAGTAAAATCTCCAGTGTTAAACAAACACTGCTCTGTTTTCATATGGTCCCAATCTATAGAGAGTAAAAGTAACACTGAAGCAGTGTTGCAGTAAAGATTCACTTTACAAGTGATGATTGAGCATTAGCTATGACACCTGCGGTTCGCAGTCATTTAAAATAAGAGGAACAACAAGAACAGAAAAAGGGAAGAGATAAGCAGAAAATACAATAAACAACTGACTTACAGCGACACAGCCTTATAAATCAACGGCAAATAAAATCACCAGTGACTTTGATTAATAATGTAATCATAACTAAAACGACTGAAAATTTCAGTTCTAATTTCGACAGAGGGAGCAAAAGAAATTACAGTGTTTTAATCAAATAATTCAATAAATCATATGTTTTAACTTTATATTGTTTTTCCTTTACATCATTAATGTGTTGAATGCAGAAATATGCAAGCAAAAACAATGCTTGTCCCCAAAACACTGCTTGCATACAGACAGCTGGCCTACTCACACTCAAGACCAGCTTCACTAGCTCCGGTTTGCACCAGCTAGACCAGCACTCTGCCATCATAAACCAGCCTGGACCAGCACTATACCAGCATAAACCAGCCTGGACCAGCACTATACCAACACTAACCAGCATAAACCAGCCTGGACCAGCACTATACCAGCATAAACCAGCCTGGACCAGCACTATAGCATAAACCAGCCTGGACCAGCACTATACTAGCATAAACCAGCCTGGACCATCAGTATACCAACACTAACCAGCACAAACCAGCCGCACTATACCAACACTAACCAGCATAAACCAGCACTATACCAGCATAAACCAGCCTGGACCAGCACTATACCATCATAAAGCAGCCTGGACCAGCACTATATCAACACTAACCAGCATAAACCAGCCTGGACCAGCACTATACCATCATAAACCAGCCTGGACCAGCACTATACCAACACTAACCAGCATAACCCAGCCTGGACCAGCACTATACCAACACTAACCAGCATAAACCAGCCTAGACCAGCACTATACCAGCATAAACCAGCACTATACCACCTCTAACCAGCATAAACCAGCCTGGACCAGCAGTATACCAACACTAACCAGCATTACCCAGCCAGGATCAGCACTATACCAGCATAAACCAGCCTGGACCAACACTAACCAGCATAAACCAGCCTGGACCAGCACTATACCAACACTTACCAGCATAAACCAGCACTATACCAGCATAATCCAGCACTATACCAGCATAAACCAGCCTGGACCAGCACTATACCAACACTAACCAGCATAAACCAGCCTAGAAAAGCACTATAGTATACCAGCATAAACCAGAACTATACCAACTCTAACCAGTATAAACCAGCCTGGACCAGCACTATACCAACATTAACCAGCATAAACCAGCACTATACCAACACTAACCAGCATAAACCAGCCTGGACCAGCACTATACCAGCATAAACCAGTCGGGACCAGCACTATACCAGCATAAACCAGCCTGGACCAGAACTATACCAACACTAACCAGCATAAACCAGCCTGGACCAGCATTATACCAGCATAAACCAGCCTGGACCACCACTATACTAGTATAAACCAGCCTGGACCAGCAGTATACCAACTCTAACCTGCATAAACCAGCCTGGACCAGCACTATACCAACATTAACCAGCATAAACCAGCCTGGACCAGCATTATACCAGCATAAACCAGCCTGGACCAGCACTATACCAGCATAAACCAGCACTATACCAGCATAAACCAGCCTGGACCAGCATTTTACCAGCATAAACCAGCCTGGACCACCACTATACTAGTATAAACCAGCCTGGACCAGCACTATACCAACACTAACCAGCATAAACCAGCCTGGAATCCATGTTGGTTTATGCTGGATATTTCAGCAGGGTTGACAGATGCCAGATCTTCTAATTGTGGTAACTGATCTCTAGCTAACTTGGTTCTTCAAACTAATTTGCATATTTGTTAAAATATCTGGATTAAGCTGTCTGAGGGGCCCGTGTACACGACAATGTTTTCAACTAAAAACGGAAAAACTTTTATATGTTTTGACTGTTTTGGCCTTAAAACGCAAGCTTTTGAAAACGGGTTTTCAAATACCGTTTTCGTCTCTGTGTTAAGCACAAAAACATGAATCTTTGAAAACGGTGACGGCATGTTCAGCCAATCGGCATGCACGTTTGACACGGGTGCTCTGTAAAATAATGCATATGTGCGCAGGCGCGTAATATTTATTTACAAAGTGACATCGCCAACTACTGGCCTGGCATGCGTAATACAACGTTTTTAGTGTGAATGGGGATTGTTTTGATAACATTGTCATCTGTACAAAGAAAAACGTTTCCATTTTTAGTACATCGTTGTCATGGAAAGTTACCTTAGGATTACTGACTGTTATTGTGTTCATTGGAAAGAGCAGATTTATCGATACTCGAAACCATGATTAGCAATGCAGCTATTGGCTTGCGGAAAGACAGCAACGCAATAATAATATTAATAATAATAATAATTTGTTGCATTTATAGCACTTTTATGGGTACTCAAAGCACTTTACATATTGATAGGGTGGCCCAAGCGGTGGCCCAAACCAAGAAAAAGGGCATCACGGGTAAAGAAAACTGGTGGAAACTTCGTGACAGCGCGCTCTAACATTGGCTGATCTCAATACAAGTCTGAAAATTATCATATATGTCTAAATAATTGAAGTCTGTCTACTTTTTAATGCATTTCAGTCAGTCTGCTGTTTTATTCCAACTGTGACTCCTGATCGGAGGCTTCTGTAAACATTTAGTTTCGTTTATATGTAGACTTATGCTTCAACTAATGATGCAACGCAAAAATATTTAGTAGTGCGTATTAAGTTGTAACTTAGTGCCCATTTACATCAAAACTACGCTAAGTAACTTAACTTAACTTACGCAGAGCTGGTGCAACTGGCAATATTGTGTTAATTTACCATTAATTGTGCAGCACTGGTCACTCCGTTAGTCTGCTAGTGTGACACAGACAACAAGTCCAATAATCAGCAGAAAATGAGCAAAACACTTCCAATAAACTCTGTCACGAAGGGAGTTTCTGCAGCTGGGATGTGAAATTCATATTCATAAAACATTAGTGGGAAAATTCCCGGATGACCTATTACTTCAGGCCACGGAAGAGGATTTGTAAATGGCACTGACATCTAATAGTCATCCAAACACAGCGCTCAAACACAGTCTAGGCAAAAACAATGCAAAATTTGGGCTGTCAGTGGAAATTTGATGGAAGTCTAACCATTGCCCAAGAATAGATGCACAGGCATCACAATTGAACATGTCAAAGAAATGAAACCAAACCCCATGTAATCCCTTTTGACTTTGCTTACATGATGGAATTTTATACATCTCGCAAGTTATTTTTACGCCAGTAACAAAATTCAAGGTTATTTTGGCTAGAAGTGGGTTACTCATAGCCAGACTATATCGGGTCTATAACCTAGACGGTGAAATGATGACTATCGCTTGCTTGGACAACGTAGGTCACATGACAGGAACAAACATTAATTTAATTCATACTATATGCATTTTTTTAACAGTAATAAAGTAAGTTTCAAACCAAATGTAGTACCTATATAAGCCCCATATAACAAGCAAACCTGCAATAATTAAATATGTTAAATAATACAAATGTACCTTATTATCTCACTTTATTAACCAATGTCTTTACTGCTGACTTTCGATGATCCAATTCAACCATATAATGAGCAAAAATGACTTTAGATAAACATTTCATTTGTGTTTCGTTTTTGTTTTTGTTGCTAATGTAAAAGTGTTGAATGTTCTTCTCCTGCTTACTTTTCTTCTGCAAATCAAGGATGGTGGCACAGCTGAAGCGTTTAGATGAGCTGCACTCTTTACTGGACAGACAGGAATTTGCATTTCCTTTTGCATATACACTTTTGGTGTGAAAGGGCATTTACATTTTTCAAAAATAGAACAAACAAACAAGCCCATCCCAGGTTAGAAAAAGTAACCCAAAAGTGACGTAACACATTACTTTCCATAAAAAATAACTAAGTAATAGTTACTTTTTTTAAGGAGTAAGTAACACAATATTGTAACTCAAAAGTAACTTTCCAGTGCTGATTGACATTTTGACGTAACTAACAGGACAGTGAAAATAACAATATTGTAACATTTCGCATTACGCATTCGAAGAGAGTTGGGTATATAATGATATGATCTGTATGTTGGTGCCTTGGGTTTCTTTGATTACATGGTGCCCACTCAGAAACAAGAGTATAGCGACTGGTTTTTAACTGAAGCTGGATAATGACCTCCCTGAGAGGAACCACCCAGACCCAGGAGACGTGGGACAGTGACAGGGCCCGTGGCCACCTCCATGGCCCTTTACAAAGATGAATCTGAACGCGATATCATTCAGTCATCATAGTAAACACTGAATCTCCAAGAAAAGCTTCAGAACTTCTAAATATTTGTGTGCAAACATGGTCATTCCTCTCATGGGCATTGCGCAAGTATAATTAGTACTATTTTCGTCCCGAACTTAAGTAAACATGTTTAGAATGGGCTCTGAATCTACAGGAAGAGAAACATTACAATAGCCAGTTACAATGAAATGAATGTGTATTGTTGGGCAAAGGAATTTAATAGAGTACATGTAAACAATTTACGACCTCCATGTCTCTGACTATTAATATATCAATATCAATGTTATATCATATTATATATAGGCCTTTATATATAGTGCAACTAACAGTGGAAAATGAAAGGAATTGAGAGAAACGTTAAACACAAGTTATATTCATTTTTATTTTATTTTGTTTATTTTTTTTAAATAGGTCTCATTGGATATATCCAAAAGTAATAATAATAATAATAATAAATAAAAAAAATACTTCCATGAAGTTTGCGTTTTCCAGTGGCCTGTTCAAAATAGTGAACATTTTAACTTCCTGTTTGGACTAAGGGGGCGGAATAGCAGTCAATAATTTTTTTTGTGAAGTATAGTGAAGCGATGCCAGTAATTCACCGTAACAGTAACATTTAACTCTGGCGACAGCAAGAACTCACACCTCTCTCACATCAGTGCTCTGTGCGGTTTTGACAAGGACCAGCCTGACAGTTTAAAGAGGTTCGTCGCGGGGAAACTTATCTTAAGATGATATGAGGATCGCCGCTCAGGAATATCAGGATTCGTGAATTAAGATGGGATGTCTTTCTGTCAAAACTTTCTGTAAAGCCATAGCGCTTCTGTTCCTTGTCATTCTCCAGGTAAGACACCTTCTTTATTTAGCATAAGTTTCTATTGTTGTGATGTTTGATTGTTAAGATAAAACACAAGTTTAGTTCATGTAATCACACTTGTTACTGTTAACTGATTTTGTGTTCCTAAAGTCTTGCCTGCAAAGAAAGATCGAACTTAAGTTTTGTTGGATAAAGTACATGGGTTGTTGTCATTTAATCATTTGTGTTCATTGAAAAATTCTTGAAATAGTTGGCTAGGTCATATTACTCTGTGTTTCATTTAACGGTTATTAATTACATGCTAGCCTACATCGAATGAAAAAAAAAAAAGACTTAAGACACACTAAAAGTGTAATTAGTATCATTGCATGTCATAAAGTGCCATTTATTTTAATTGAAGTGAACTGACTTTACACATCCACTAAAACCCAAGTTTTTAGCTGAGCTTTAAGTGTCCAAATACTGTACATTCTGGGTTCACAGTTATGAAATTAAGATGCTGACAAATACATTTGCTGATCAAGTAGGAAAACCATCTTTTAAAATCTAATTTAAACTCTCAGGATTCTAGATTAGCTAAGACCCAGTTACACACTTAAGTTGTCTCCAGACATTATCTTTATTGGCTGATTTACAGTGAGATGTGTGTATTGTGTGTTTCCGACAATCTTCCTGGGAAGTTTCTACTTACTCTAGGAAGTCAGACTTGTAATATGTTGTGTTTTATATATATATATATATATATATACACACACACACACACACACACACACACACACACACACACACACACACACACACACACATATATATATATATAATGTATGTGTATATATATATATGTATATATGTATATATATATATATATATATATATATATGTGTGTGTGTGTGTATATATATGTGTATATATATATATATATATATATATATGTGTGTGTGTGTGTGTGTATATATATATATATATATATATGCATATGTGTGTGTGTGTGTATATATATATATATATATATATATGTGTGTGTGTGTGTGTGTATATATATATATAATATATATGTATATGTGTGTGTGTGTGTGTGTATATATATATATATATATATATATATATATGTATATGTGTGTGTGTGTGTGTGTGTGTGTATATATATATATATGTTATGCGCAGAGGAATGTAAAGAAGTAGGACATTTTAAATAATTATATAAATAATTAATTAGCAGAGAATACAAATTCTGTCATCCATATGTCATTTCAAACCATTTCTTTCTGGTAATGAAAATAAATGTTTTAATATTGTTCTGTTCACTTCACTCTTTTATATGCAATTACAGTGACTGGGGGAATGGAGACTGAAGCTTTCAAGTTTCAAAAAGGACACAAAAGCATAGAAGTATTATAACTGTGTTTCATATGACGTGTGCACTATTTTCCTTTTTCTGAAGTAATATGATAAGCTTTGTTTGATGAACAGACTGACATTTGCAATGAATGAGTTCAGAAAAAACGAATCATTTCAGTTCATTAACAAATCAACCAATTTATTAAAGAGATCCAACCAAAATCACAATGACAATAAACATGAAATTACAGAAATTTTCAACGAACTATTGCTTTGTGAAAAGGAAGTGCACTTATTTGTATTGAATGTGCACTTGTAGTGTCCTTCAAATCATAAAAGTATATTATACTTAGTTTGTAATAATGTTAAATGAAATGTTTCGCTTGTTTTCTAAAGAACATTGTGAATCATTGTCTTAATAATATTTTGTTAATGGATTAAAAAAGTACATTTACTTTGATGTTGACTAACATAATAAAGCACATATACCTGATTATAATTTTAACAGTATGTGTTATTTGATATTACATTTAAAGGTAATATACTTAAGGGGCCAGATTTACTAAAAAGGGCAAATTAGCGTGAGAGCGTGAATTCCAAAAAAGCTCAGATGGGAGTGGAAAGTTCTGTGCATGATCTACTGACGACGCACAAATTAAAGAACACAGTCAGATCATTTCAATAATGACCAACGCAATCTACCAGGAGCAGTGCAAATTAGCGTCTGGTTTAAGACATGTTTTGGTAAATAATGGCGCAAATACCAGTAAATTGACGAGCGCAAACCTTAGTAAATCACCTTGCGTGATTCATTTAAATACTCTCCTCCCATAAATTTTGCGTCTGAAAGGGAAACTCCTACAAATGCATATGCAATAAACTCAGCCACAAAAATAACTCTGTTTACGCCTTTTCAGCGCAAATTTTTCACTGCGAAGGTCAGGAATATTGTGTTGGTACTATGCTTAGTTATCTTCCGGCAGCAACCTGCCCAACTCTTTTGTTGGTGAATACTATTGCAACCATGCCCCCACCTCCCAGTGATTGTCCTGTCCTTCCTGGCTTGCTCCAGAATTGTGCTTAATCACATTTTAACCAGGCATTTTTGCAGTATGGTGGTGTTGACATTGATATTCCCATAGCGTCATTCTGATGCACCGTTGAGTTCCCTTGAAAGGGAATGTCTTGGGGGTTACTGATGTAACCCACGCATGCCTGGGTATCTCCCTTTAGACATTTAGAATTGTCACCTGACTACTTCATAGGCCAATTTAATTGGCACATTGGCACACATGGCTCAGACACCGGCTCACGCAGGAGCGTTTCCATAGGGTCAATCTGACACAGCGTCTTGTTCCCTTTCTCAGGGAACCAGGGTTACATCCGTAGTTACCATAAATGCTTGTTAGTACATTCAGCAGTACGATTTAACCATATTTCAAAGATAATATGATAAATTATGAAATTTCGAAAGAAACCTAAAATTCTCGGGACAGCAGCATGTGTCCAAAATTTTATCTTAACTGTTCTATTTCATCAGAAACGATCTGTAAACAGGGCTTTAAGTGTAAAATACCGAACTTGTCGTTTAAGCTACAATACATTTTCATTTAATTGTAAATAACATACAATCAAGTGTTCGAAAACAATACATTCAGTTCGCACTTACCGTACCGTATATTACTAAGTAATTTTTATTTATTTTAAAATGCGTACTTCTTTTTCACAAAGGAACCCTTGTAGGCATTCTTATATCTTAGGCCAAGATATGTTGATAAATGGCTTTGCCAGCTCTGAATGGAAAGCAGGTAGATGGAATTACTTGCACAAATGCAAATGTGCTTGTTGCTTGTTGTTTATAGAGGATCAGATCATGACAGGTGATGATGTGGGCATTTTGAATCACTATCTCAACTCAGTCATTTCATAAATTAAAATGATAGGCCTTGAAATGTTCGTTGTGACTGTTGCAACATAATTTAGGCTCTTAGCCAATATTAGCAAATAATTTAGCCGGTTAATGAACATGTTTTGAAAGGGTTTAGGATCACCTTCTCTCCTGGGATTCAACAATAACATCTAGAAAAGAACAGCGAAAGTAGCCTTGTGTTTGTATCAAAGCTTCAGTATGAACCTGAGACTCAGTCCAGACTGTCTGGAGGTCACGGGGTGGAAAGCCCAACCTCAAGAAGTTTACATCATTCTTTTCCTGTTATTCTCACCACTCAATCGATTTGGCCATCCCGTTCTCCCAGCCCACCGGAAGTAGTACTGCCTTCAGGCCTGCCCTTCTGGCCATAGAGTTTAGCACAATAACAGAATCCTAGAAGGTCAGGAATATAATGACCAAGCAAACCAAAATCCTGAAGAAACTTCTGTCACTCCAAAAGCAGCTTTTGAGTGGGCCTGAAGTTTTAGCCCCCACTTGAAGAATGACACTATTACGTATCTTGAATAGGCGTTTACTGTGACTAAATTGTCATTTTAAGTGACAAAAATCCCATTCCCATTTGTTTTTTTCCCCCCATTCACTAAAAAGATTATGAATAATGACTTAAATGTTTATTTATTCCTCACATAAAGACATAGTCTGACTATGTTTAGCATATTTTTACATCTTTTTGAAGCTCAAATGAATATTCAGTACAAATCAAGCTCAATCAACAGCCCCTGTGGCATACTGTTGATTACCACAACATTTTATTTCCATTTGTTCCTCCCTTTCTTTTCTTTAAAAAAAAAGAAAAGATAAATCTACAGTGAGGCACAAGACGTAAACAATATGTTTAATATAATATACTTAATAAAAACATATAATTATTAAATTAATATAATATAAAATAGTATAATGTAAAATATATGAAAAAATACACTGTGTAAAAGTTATAATACTCAGATTTTAACAAATAATAATAATAATAATCGACATTATGCCACAAATTATACTGCTCAACTTGTACCTGGAATATTCCTAGTTATGCCGCAATGGGGACTTACTAACTGCATGGAAAACAGCAACTAGTATGTGCTTCTCCTTATGTGTCCAATAGAGGAAATAAAGTCATATGGCTATGAAACATCATGATGATACTCATTCATTCTGTGTTTGTGTCATGGCATGTTTTTTTTTTGTTTTTTTTTTCCTTCATGTAAGCCGCTTTCTCTTAAAAAATTTGCATCTCTAATGGTGCCAGCTTCCCTTTGCTTCTCACGAAATAATTTTAATATGGTGCAGAGTTATTCGGTCTACTGTATATTTGGTATGATAAGAAAAGACATGTACTATTTTGCATGATTAGTTTATGAAAACTTTACAAACCCTGGTTTGTGTGCTTGTAGATACTGATACTGTAATTGTGTGTCTTTCAGATCAATATTTACCATATAGCATTTAATTTTCCAGTATACTGCAAACCTCTTATAAACCAGATTGTACAGTATCCATACTTTTTGAATAGGTACAGAGCTACATATCACTTGTAAAATTTTCATTTCTTTTTTTTTGGAGTTTAAATGAATGACGCAGGACTTGTAACAGAGCAAGTATAGTCTATGTGATATACATAGGGAAATATACAGTATATATTGTAGTGAAGTATAAGGCCAATCTCATAAGGAACTAGACTAGAGTACAAATAATATACAAATAATAGGAAGTTTCGGTCTCTATAATTTACATACATGTTTTGTGTCTACATGTGTCTATTAACTAGTGAAACTAAACTGTGTGTAAGTTTTCAGTTTTGTCCCATTTAAAAGCTTCACTTGCAATTACAGATACAGTGCATATTCACAAATGTTTTAAATTAAAATTGAAAAAGTTTAGCATTTGTTGAAACAGTGTTGCGATATCAACGTTAATTTGATTTGGAAAACAAAACAAAATTTAACAGTGATTTTAATTGGGTAAATTTCAGTGATTATGATCATTGAAGACACATTTTTAAAACAAACTCATTGAAAGTCAGATTATTAAGTGAGGTGAACTAGTGTTTTGCATCATTTCTATTGCTTGTTTTTATCAACTGAAATGCTGCATTGACCAAACAGCATTCAGGACTGGGAATATCCGTCATACTAGACAAGATAAAATATATTAATCTTCAATCTAAATTTGTCTGATTATCTGGGTAAAGCTGTGGTAAAAAGGTAAAGCTGTGGGTTAGTGTAGACGATGAGTAGGAAAGAGGACAATTGAAACCAATAAATAAACAATAAAATAATTAAGTAATTAGTTAGCATAATCAAATATTTTCTTGAAAAGTAACCAAACAATTTTCCATGGCTCTGATAAGGAAACCTATGCAAATTACATATGGAAAAACAAATTTAGTGTTTGTGAATGTGTTCAGTTTATGTGCAGTTTATGTGCTTAATCCCAGTGTTTTTACCAGCATGTTCCCAGGAAATCGAAACTAGCAAAATTATTTAATTATTTGTATTGCAGACATGAAAATTGTTATACCTATTCGGTATAATATGCAAACATGGGGGATTATAAGTACTAAATAAAACATTTAAATATTACACCACTACACCACTTACATTTTATCCCAGATATGCTATGCAAATTTTGCATTAATAACATTTGGTGCATTTAACATATGCTTTTTTTTTTTCTTTTTTCTTTTTTTGCTACAGGAGCACCAAGATTGATAAAAGGCTGACACATACTAATTTCTTACATATTGTGGATTTATGTCATCTACTGTAATTATCATTTATATTTAATGACAGAAAGACTTGTTTTACATGAAATTAATTAAAAAAGAAACACTTAAGGTTTTATGAAATGGCAAGAATCAGGGAGTGTGTTATGCTTTGTGAAGTGTTTATTTTAAATAGGTATTTAAATATTATAAATATATTCTAAATAATTATTTAGCCAAAAAAGCCAAAAAATAATATGGCAAAAATCCAAAGTCTCTTCTTCTGCTAGACACAGAGATGAGTTTTAATTGACAATATGCGGGTTAGTGTAGCTCACGAATAACAAAGCAGTATTAATGAATGACAGCCCTGCTTTTTGGACAAACTTGCTTGTTTGGAGAGGGACAGTTCATTTGTTGTATATTATTTATATATACTGTATATACTACAATATATGTTGTAGTCGAGTCACCAACTGTCGAGTCCGAGTCGAGTCTCGAGTCCCCAGTGTTCGAGTCCGAGTCCAAGTCCGAGTCACCAAAGAAGAGTCCGAGTCGAGTCCGAGTCGAGTCACCATTACCTGAGTTCGAGTTCGAGTCCGAGTCGAGTCTCGATTCCCCAGTGTTCGAGTCCGAGTCGAGTCATCAAGTCTGTGTTATATTTCAAGACTGCCTACATTTCTCCACTCTGGCACCTTTAAAGAGCTGACATAATTGTAAAAGAGGGTCTACATTAAACAAAAATGACACCACTGTGTTAAAAACTTTTGATTTCAATAATGTAGGCTATTAGTAGCCTAAATGTTGAAATAAACTTTAACAATGCTGTAGAAGTGCAGTTTATTAATAGTAAATGTTAACTAATGTAGTTAACTAGAGTTTAATAAATGGAACATTATTGTAAAGTGTTACAGATTTACACCGATTCAGACGTCTCGTGAATTCACTGTTGGACAGATGGACAGTTGTTTTAACCATTCCATTAAAGTGAGTCGGTTCAAAGGAGTCATTAGTTCGCGAATCGGACGTGTCATTAATGGACGTGTAGCCTACGGCACGCGTTGTGTGATTATCTCGGCAGTTTAGGACATCGCACAAGATTTGTGTCAACACAGAAAACATTTCATCACTGTATAGGTTTTTTCGTTTATTGAAATTGTTGTTTATGTCAGCTGAATGTGCGGAACGCTTTTTTAGAACAATTCACACCCCGCGGTAATTCAGGAGAAAAAATCTCCGAATGCTCCACGTGAAAGTTAATTCTTTCGACCTTTTACTATCGTGTCAATCGATTTTGATTAATATGCGCGAGGGAGAGGGAGCAAGACAGCACTAGTGTTGTTTGAAGATTGTGAGTGAGCGCGCGGCCGGGGTTTTCTCTCTGTACGAAAAAGAGATCCCGACCGGTCTTGGAGCCCGAAACAGGAAAAGTGTAACATCTTAAATCAAAATTGTATTACCTATTTGGTCAGAAACTTCATCCAACGTTATTCATTTGATGAATGCTCAAGTCCGATTTTATATATCCTCGAGTCCGAATCCAAGCACGAGTCATCAGTCCGCGAGTCCAAGTCAAGTCACGAGTCCAGAGAATAGAGTCTCGAGTCGGACTCGAGTCCAGAGAATAGGGACTTGAGTCGGACTCGAGTCCGAGTCCAGGACTCGAGTACTCCATCACTGGTATATATATATATATATATATATATATATATATATATATACACACACTCACCTAAAGGATTATTAGGAACACCTGTTCAATTTCTCATTAATGCAATTATCTAATCAACCAATCATATGGCAGTTGCTTCAATGCATTTAGGGGTGTGGTCCTGGTCAAGACAATCTCCTGAACTCCAAACTGAATGTCAGAATGGGAAAGAAAGGTGATTTAAGCAATTTTGAGCGTGGCATGGTTGTTGGTGCCAGACGGGCCGGTCTGAGTATTTCACAATCTGCTCAGTTACTGGGATTTTCACACACAACCATTTCTAGGCTTTACAAAGAATGGTGTGAAAAGGGAAAAACATCCAGTATGCGGCAGTCCTGTGGGCGAAAATGCCTTGTTGATGCTAGAGGTCAGAGGAGAATGGGCTGACTGATTCAAGCTGATAGAAGAGCAACTTTGACTGAAATAACCACTCGTTACAACCGAGGTATGCAGCAAAGCATTTGTGAAGCCACAACACGCACAACCTTGAGGCGGATGGGCTACAACAGTAGAAGACCCCACCGGGTACCACTCATCTCCACTACAAATAGGAAAAAGAGGCTACAATTTGCACAAGCTCACCAAAATTGGACAGTTGAAGACTGGAAAAATGTTGCCTGGTCTGATGAGTCTCGATTTCTGTTGAGACATTCAGATGGTAGAGTCAGAATTTGGCGTAAACAGAATGAGAACATGGATCCATCATGCCTTGTTACCACTGTGCAGGCTGGTGGTGGTGGTGTAATGGTGTGGGGCATCGGTTCCCAACAGGGGGGGTCGCGGCCCACAAGGGGGCCTCAGCGAGCTCTGTGGCGGGTCGCGTCGTATTTTGAATAGTTTTGAGCAATGAGCATTAAATAAAAGTCCTTAACTTTTTTTCTGCTCAAAATTTACAAAATGTATATAATGAGCGAGTTCATCATGAATCCATTTTCCAATCCGTGTTTTTGTCTTATCCTGAACCCACTTATCCTGGTACACCTATAATAAGTGTTTACATTGGGACTATTTCACACTGGTTCGGATCGCTGCCGCTGCGGAGTAGCCCAGTACCTGCGTGACTCGTCATAGACGTACACAGAGAGAAGTAGTTCCGGCTACAATGTTCTTCCGAAAGACGCATTATTCTGTTAATAAACGTTTATAATCACTCGCTATAGCGCCAAAAGCGTCAAAAATAAAGCCTCACATTGATAAAGCCTCACAAATAACATGCAAGTATTGAGGTCCCAGACAGAAGTCATTTAGTAATAGCCTATATATACTTTCTTTTTTTTTTTACCTACACACCAGTGTGAATATTTTTGTTATTGCATTTGAAATAGGGCCAATTTATAGGCTACTCCTAGGCTCACGTTTTTAAACTACAAAGGGCCTACTAATGTTTTTGTTATTGTATTTTCAATATTATAGGCTATTATTTGTGCATAAACATATCTGGTTATAGTAAACATACCGTTTGCTTGAAAACAACATATTCTGTCATCCTTAGCTTACAAGAGCAATAATATCATTAAATGTGAAGGGGGGCCCTAAAATATTTTCTTGGGAAAAAGGGGGTCTCAGACAAAAAAAGGTTGGGAACCACTGGTGTGGGGGATGTTTTTTTGGCACACTTTAGGCCCCTTAGTGCCAATTGGGCATCGTTTAAACGCCACGGCCTACCTGAGCATTGTTTCTGACCATGTCCATCCCTGTATGACCACCATGTACCCATCCTCTGATGGCTACTTCCAGCAGGATAATGCACCATGTCACAAAGCTCGAATCATTTCAAATTGGTTTCTTGAACATGACAATGAGTTCACTGTACTAAAATGGCCCCCACAGTCACCAGATCTCAACCCAATAGAGCATCTTTGGGATGTGGTGGAACGGGAGCTTCGTGCCCTGGATGTGCATCCCACAAATCTCCATCAACTGCAAGATGCTATCCTATCAATATGGGCCAACATTTCTAAAGAATGCTTTCAGCACCTTGTTGAATCAATGCCACGTAGAATTAAGGCAGTTCTGAAGGCGAAAGGGGGTCAAACACAGTATTAGTATGGTGTTCCTAATAATCCTTTAGGTGAGTGTAGGTGTGTATTTATTTATCACACCCCTAAATGCATTGAAGCAACTGCCATGTGATTGGTTGATTAGATAATTGCATATATATATATATATATATATATATATATATGGCGCTGATAAGAAATGGGGAGACAGCCGTTCCGTCACAAAATATATATGAGCAATATCACACGAGTAGCAGTGCAAAATGGTATGTAATCACAGCGTGCTGATATACAGCCATTTTGCCTAGCTACGAGTGTGATATTGCATTTATACAGCAGTTCAACGGCACAAGTGTGTAATGAATAAGAAACAACAATGGAGTGTCTTTAAAAAAAAGTCTTTTGTGCAGAACTACTTCCGCCACAGATTAAAGTCTCAAATTGACAGTTTAACAGTTGAGCCCAAGCCTCCGTTACTAATTCTAAAACATCACTTTAGAACTAGTAATGAAGGATTGTTGAGTCGCTTCATTGAAGTTTATTGTATTATGTGTAGTATTATGAGAGAGAGATCGACTAAACGAGTGTATTACCTGCATCTGATATAGCATTCACTCTTCAGGTCAATGTCCATAATATTTTATCCATTATAAAAAAATATTTTTTAAAAGAATGACAGCACCAACACAACTTCCTTGTTTTCGATCAGTCACTCATAAAGACAGTCTTTGCCGCCATCTAATGATAATCATGTAATTGTCACTGAAATTGCAATCACTAATGGAACTTTTCTCAATACCAAATACGGCATATTATTTATGTAAAATAATATTTATGCAAGCAATAAGGTACGAGAGGCTGTGTTGTATCGTGAATAAGTCACGTATGAAGGGTGTTGTTCGCGTCGCGCCTGCAACCCCTTCAGCCAGGACTTATTCACGAAACAGCACTAGCCTTAAGTACCTTACTGCTTTCATAAAATGGTTACCACACAATAGAAATATTAAAGCTAAAAAAGTATGTATCAATGCAACTTTCATGAAGTAAAATAAAATCACTAAAAGCCTTCCTTCCGCTTGACAAAGTAGTCCCTGATCATGAACAGCAGCAGAAAATACATTATTTTGTATTATTACTTTATTATTATACGCCATTAGATTGGCAAAGACTGTCTTTATGAGTGAGTCATTCAGTAGCAAATTTTTTTAGATTGAAAGGACTTAACCTTGTTGTGAACACGGAGCAAGACGCAACTGACAAGTGCTTTGCCTAGCGCTGTTCAGTGTCAGGGCATGGAGAAACCCATTAACTGTTAAAAAGACAAGTTATTGCAGTGCACATTCAAACTGATTATTTTATTATGGAAATAGGACTGACCTATATTTAAATGCAGGTAATACACTTGCTAATCTCTCTCTCTCACAATACCCTACTATTCTATATAATACAGTAAGCTTCAATGAACAATATCAATGAGAACAATATTAAAGTTGCTAAGAGTGTTTGCTAAGGGTGTTGTGTAGTCATACACCAATCAGAATCAAGGACTGGAACTAAACGTTTTATAAAAATATATATCTATGCAACTTTCATGAAGGAAAATCACTAAAAGCCTTCCTTCCGCTGGAAAAATAGTCCCTGACCGTAAACGGCAACAGAAGTTAAATTCATTATTTCACCACTTGATACCGGCAAAGACTGTCTTTATGAGTGAGTCGGTCAGTAGACAAGACTTTTATATTGAAAGGACTCAAACTTGTGAACACGGAAAAGCAAGACGCAACTGACAAATTACTAGGGCACGGGAAAACCCCTTGACTGTTAAAAGGACAAGATATTGCATCGGACATTCAAACAGATTTTTTATTATGAATATAGGACTGACCTGAAGGAAAATGTCTACTGTAACTACTCTACTCTAGCTTCAAAGAACAATATCAATGAGAACAAACATATGTTTATGTTGTTAAGAGCTGTTGCTAGGGGTGTTGTGTAGTGATACATAGAACCGTTGGGTGTAGCATCATAAAACACAGCTATTGACCAATCAGAGTCAAGGACTGGAACTAACCATTTTATAATATTTAAATGAACAACAATAGCCATTATAAAAGTCAATAGGAAGTAAACACAAGCAAATAATTCAGTCAAAAGTACAAAAGCAGCGCTCTAGTTGGCCATACAGGACTTAAATTAAATATAACCTAAATATAAAGTTATGAAACTTAATTTTCTCCTTAACTAAAATCGATTTGCTCTGGAACATGGCATGCAATAGATTAATAAGACCAACGATTGCCCATTTGATACACCCCAACTGAACTATATCTCATGTTTAACCACTATCTACATAAGAGCCAGCAGCAAATTCCCGAAGGATTGGCCGAGATGAAGCTGTTCTCTGCGGGTACATGAACGCTGAACTGCCGCTGATGGCCTGGAGCTCAATCTCCAAAAACTTGTAAAGAAGTTGTAAAATAGGCACTATGTTTATATAAACTAGTCACATATTTGAGGTCTAAATAACTACATTCTTACCTAAAAAACTCTTAAAACTACATTCCGTGACACAACAACAGTAGTATTTGTAAAAAAAAAAAAAAAAAAGAAAAGATATTTGCCGAATATTTGTTTGTCGGCTATGACAGTCTCAAAGCGGAGTGAAACAAGCGGTGAAATGGTTAGAAAGCTGATACTGTGGGAATATCGCATGGCTGGAAAAGGCTCTCAGCCAATCAGATTCGAGAACCAGAAAGAACTGTTGTATATATATTGTACTGCATGATTTGTCTTATCTTAAAACTGTAAATTTTTGACATATGATTATTATTTTGACACAGTCAAATTGTAATGTAGAAACCTGGATTTTCTGTAAAGCTGATTTGAAACTATATGTATTGTAGGAAGCATTATACAAATACATTTATAAATGAATTGAAATTGAATATGAAACTTCAAATAAATGTTGTTCTATTGTGTGGATTATGATTTTAAAGTTACTTGATGGCAATAGATTAAGATGGTTTGATATTTAACAGTATAGTAAATATTTAATAGATTTAGCAAGTAGATTGAGTTTTTGGATGGTTTCCCCTATCAGTATTTTAACAGGCTCTTTGTTTGTGACAAGGAAGTTGGTGATGTCATTACTCATTTAATGCTTCACCTGGGGTATTTGGAGCAAAGTGTGTCATTGTTTCAAAAGCAGAGAGGGAAGAAGCTAGTTTCCATCTATGTTTTTCATGAAATGATTTTAGGTACACATTGTATACTATACTTCCCCTGAAAGTCATTTTGTCGTGTTGTAGGCTATTACTTCGCCGTTTCTCACTATTCCTGTTGTCAGAAACTGAAAAAAATGAAAGCATTCACAACATCAAATTCACTAATAACTAAACTAACCCAGAAATAACTGTAATAATATGTTCTGTGATAACTACGCATATTCATGTTCTTGTTGACCAGTTTAAAGAGTCAAACACAAAAAAGGTAATGTCCCCATTTAGTGGTGAAACAGTGTATTTCATCTCATTTTAGGCATCAATGTTAAATAAGCCTATAACAAAAACTATAGAAACTTAATAAAATAATAGTAAATTTAATACGGTTTTGGCACAGAGATTTGTCGTATATTATTAAATTAGTTCAACATTGTGTTGAAGTAGATGGAAGTTGTTGAAAGTCTGGACTGAAGTTCAAGTCAAGTCTGAAGTCGACTGTTAATGAGTCAAAGTCAAGGTTTAAGCCATTTTTGTGTCCTCTCAGAATTAAGTATTCATCCTATTAATCCTAAACTTCACATTTCTCCTAGGGGTTGAATGTACAGAACAGTGATCCAAGTGAGTATAGAGTTACATCCTGAATATCAAACATCAGATCCCACCAGTTAAAATGTCATATAAGTTATTCTTCTGACAATAATACATTGACTGTAATTGTATGAATGAACATTGTTATTTTGGAAATACTATTTAGTAAATGTTTGTTTTTATTTTTTATAAATGCATATATCACAGCATCCCCTGAGACTACAAGCATTTCTTCAACTGAGTCTGAAACATCAGCTTCTACAAGTGAGTCTTTTTTTTCATGGATAATTGGGTAAACATGTTAATAGGAAAATGATATCAGGAGTTTATTCATTTTATTGTCAATGTGGTAAATTGTAATAATAATTACATTAATAATACTGGACAATGAACTGAAACAAACACATGACTTAAAATACACACAGGATAATGAGAAACTAAACAAGACACATGTGAACACAATCATTAACCAAGGGAACAAACTAACTGAGCTTAGACGTAACATTACCTCCCCCACCCCGAGGTGGTAAGAAGGTGAGATATAATCCATACTGGGGTGGGCAGGAGGGCCAAAACACCCAGACTCCATGGAGGGACCGGTGGAGAGAAAAAACAAGGAGTGGCAGAGGGAGGAAGGAACCACAGAGGAGTAGATGGGAAAGGCCTCTTGTGACACCATTGAATCCACTTCTGCTGATGATTCTGAAGGGCTGAAGGTCCACGGCGGTGCCCTCCCCAGTTTTGACCAGGGCGGAGCCATGGGAACTGAAGACCAAAGTGGAGTCAGATGGGCTGGATACCAAGGGGCAGATTGAGGGATGAATGACCAAATTGACATCGCAGGCACAGGGGTCCAAGGCGGAACCGAAGGGTCAGAGGACTGAGGCGGAGATGAGGGCTCGGAAGACAACGCTAGAGGCATTGGGAGTGAGGACAAAGTAGGGGCCGGAGGGATGAAGCAGCCGGTGGAGCCAAAGGGGTGGAGGGATGAGGCATAGCCAGAGGCAGAGCTGGTGTCTCAGGAAGATGAGGCAAGCCCGGCAAATGAGCGGAGCCAGTAGAGGCTGTGAAGCCACGGAACCGGCTGGAGCCAGAAAAGTGGATGGAGCCTGTAGAGGGGGTGGAGCAAGGGAGCTGCACAGAACAAGCCAAGACGAAGGAGCCAGGGAGCTGTGCAGAACAAGCAAAAAATAAAGCAGCCAGGGAGCTGGGTAGAACCGGTGGAGATGAAGGAGCCAGGCAGAGCCAACGGAAATGAAGGAGCCAGGGAACCGGGTGGAACAAGCAGAGACAAAGGAGTTAACGGAGGAAGGGCTTGGGAACAAGTAGGAGCTGGCGTGTCCAGTATTCCAACTGGAATAGAAGGAGATTCATTCTATCTCGTTATGGGGACATGGGTGGGTCTCTGATCCAGTATGTTCAATTGAATTAGTGCTCCTACTGGGACGGACATAGCAGCTGGCTGTAGCTCCGGGACAGACTTGTATGCTCAGGATCTGCAGCAGGTGTGAGCTCAGTCTATGGGTCTGTGGCAAGCAGGTGGTAATCATAGTCTTCCTCTACCTCACCTACAGTGAAACAGGATCCACTTTTTGCAAGAACTAACTCTACAAAATCCATAAAACCAAGGAACAAAAATGGGCAGTTGTTTTAACATGTCATTAAGTCCAGTCCAAAAAAGGTGATCAGTGAGCGGTCGGGCTAATGGGTCTGATGTTAGGTCTAGATTTTTAAAATATTATTGTACTTATTTCATGTCACTTCCTGAGTATCAAACATCAGTGCCTACCAGTTAAAACTTTTAGAATGTAATATAAGTTATTCTTCGAACAATAATACATTGATTGTAATACAAAAATGTATTGTATGAACATATACCATTGTTAGTTTGTACGTAATATTTCTTAAATATTTGTTTTTATTTCATTATATGTCTATATATCACAGCATCCATTATCACAACAAGCATTTCTTCAACTGACACTCCAACATCTACTGAAACAACTTCTACAAGTCAGTATTGTTCAGGGAGAACTGTGTAAACACTATAGCTGTATTTTATTATTAGCGCTAGAGGCATTGGGAGTGAGGACAAAGTAGGGGCCGGAGGGATGAAGCAGCCCGTGGAGCCAAAAGGGTGGAGGGATGCATAGCCAGAGGCAGAGCCGGTGTCTCAGGAAGATGAGGCAAGCTGGGTAAATGAGCGGAGACAGTGAAGGGTGTGGATCCACGGACACAGCTGGAGCCAGCAGAGTACCCCCTCAGAGAACCCAATGAAGTCAGCAGAGGAGGCGAAGCCAGTAAACCGGTGGAGATGAAGGAGCCAGTGAGCCGGGCGGAACCAGTTGAGACAAAGGAGTTAATGGTGGAGGAAAGGCTTGGGAACAAGTAGGAACTGCCGTGTCCAGTATTCGAAATGGAATAGAAGGGGATACATCCTACCTCGTTATGGGGTCATGGGTGGGACTCTGCTTCATGATGTCCAATTTAATTAGTGCTCCTACTGGGACGGACATGGCAGCTGGCTGTAGCTCCGGGACAGACTTGTATTCTCAGGCTCTGTAGCAGGTGTGAGCTAAGTCTATGGGTCCGTGGCAAGCAGGTGGTAATCATAGTCTTCCTGCACCTCACCCACGGTGAAAGAGGAACCACTCTTTGCAAGAACTAACTCTACAAAATCTATAAAACCTCCCTCAAGGACCAAAAATGGGCAGGGAAATAGTTGTTTTAACATGTCATTAAGTCCAGTCCAAAAAAGGTGATCAGTGAGCGGTTGTGGTAATGGGTCTGATACGTTAGGTCTAGGGACTCACTGATGTTGTCCCCAAAGGAGTGATCATCCTTGGAGAGGAGCAAGCTGCAAATATCTGGAAGATGTGTTTATCTTCTCTAGCCGCTGTATTCTGTTATGGTTTAGGGAGGCGAAGGATGAAAGGGAGAGGTGGATCCAATAACAGTCTTTTCACTTTTCTAATGAAACAAAACAAAGAAAACAAACCAACACAGAACAAAATTTGGCGCAAGAGATAATCTAACAGTTAGGCATCAAGCATAGACAATACAGGTCATTGAACTGAACCAATCAGAGGGCTTAAACGCACACAGGATAAAGATAAACTAAACAAGACACGGGTGAAGACAGTCTGTCACCAAGGGAATAAAATAGATGATGGGACAATTCATGAAATTCATGAAAATATTCATGTACAGTTGTCTTTACACATTCTTAGAAAGTTCTTCTGTTTTACTGTTACACGTAATAGGTACTTCTGTATTTCAAATCACATCCTGAGTATCAAACATATCAGCACCTAAAATAAAAAATGTGTACTGTTTTATGCCTATATTTGTGTGATAATAATTCTTGAAATGCAGAATTTCATTGTATACAAAAAGGATTTGTAAACATGTCAACAAATTAAACTTTTTTTTAAATAATAAGTGTACTTATTTCGTATTTATTATGTCACTTCCTGAGTATCAAACATCAGCGCCTACCAGTTAAAATGTTTATAATGTAATGTAAGTTATTCTTCCAACAAAAATACTTTGATTGTAATACAAAAATGAATTGTATAAACATATGCCATTGTTAGCTTCTAAGTAAAATTTCGTAAATGATTTTTTATTTCTTTATATGTCCATATATCACAGCATCCCCTGTCACTACAAGCATTTCTTCAACTGACAATCCAACATCTACTGAAACAACTTCTACAAGTGAGTATTGTTCATGGACAACTGTGTAAACTAATAGCTGTATTTTATTAATTTTTATTACCAATGAAGTTGTAATATGGTCATTGTGTCAAGGAGCAGCACCTACAAGATATAATTAATATAGATAGACAATTATGACATTTCAGTTGAAAAAAACTGTAGTAATGCAGTTTACAGATGCTGTCATATCAAAGTTTTTTTTTTTTAAACAGAATTTAATTTCATGCAGTAATGTCATTTTGTCAATGTCAACAAATATTACTTGTATAATGTTTCTATTTATACATCTGAATATTTTAGCACCCCCTGCCACAATAAGCTCTTCTTCAGCTGAGTCTCCAACATCAACTTTTTCAAGTGAGTATTTTTATTCATGGACAATTTTTCAACATGTTAATAGGAAAATGATTTCAGTAGTTTGTTAATTTTAGTGTTAATGTGGTAAATTTTAATAATAATAACAATAACGACACTAGACAAGGAACTGAACAATACACAGGACTTAAAAAGCACACAGCATGACAAAGGATAATCAAAAACTAAACAAGACACAGGTGAATACAATCATTAACCAAGGGAACAAACTATCTGAGCTTAGACGTAACATTACCTCCTTCACCCCCGAGGTGGTTGGAAGGGAAGGTATAATCCATACTGGGGTGGGAAGGAGGGCCAAGACACCCAGAGTCCATGGAGGGACCGGTGGAGAGAAAAACCAAGGAGTGGCTGGCAGAGGAAGGAACAACGGAGCAGTAGGAAGAGGAGGCCTCTGCGACACCAGTGAATCCACTTCTCCTGATGATGCTGGATGGCTGAAGGTCCGCAGTGTTGCACTCCGTGTTTTTCACCAGGGCGGAGCCATGGAAACTGAAGACCAAAGTGGAGTTTGGTGGGCTTGATACCAAGGTGCAGATGGAGGAATAAAGGACCAAATCGACACCAAGCACAAGGGTCTAAAGCGGAACCAGAGGGTCAGAGGACTGAGGTGGCTCAGAACGAGGGCTCAGAAGACAGAGCCAGTGGGAGTGAGGACAAAGGAGTCGTCGGAGGGATGAAGCCAGCCGTAGCCAGAGAAGGGGGTGGAGCCAGAGAACCCAATGAATCCAGCAGAGGAGGCAGAGGCAGAAAACTAATTTGAGCCTGCAGAGGGGGTGGAGCCAGAGAGCTGGGTAGAACAAGCGAAGACGAACGAGCCGGGCGGAACCAGCTGAGACAAATGAGTTAATGGTGGAGGAAGGGCTTGGAAACAAGTAGGAACTGGCGTGTCCAATATATTCGAAATGGAATAGAAGGGGATACATTCTACCTCGTTATGGGGTCATGGGTGGGACTCTGCTTCAGGATGTCCAATTTAATTAGTGCTCCTACTGGGTAGGACATGGTAGCTGGCTGTAGCTCCGGGATCAGACTTGTATGCACAGGCTCTGTAGCAGGTGTGAGCTCAGTCTATGGGTCCGTGGCAAGCAGGTGGTAATCATAGTCTTCCTGCACCTCACCTACACTGAAAGAGGAACCACTCTTTGCAAGAACTAACTCTACAAAATCTATTAAAACCTTCCTCAAGGACCAAAAATGGGCAGGGAAATAGTTGTTTTAACATGTCATTAAGTCCAGTCCAAAAAAGGTGATCAGTGAGCGGTTGTGGTAATGGGTCTAATATGTTAGGTCTAGGGACTCACTGATGTGGTCCCCAAAGGAGCGATCATCCTTGGAGAGGAGGAAACTGCAAATATCTGGAAGATGTGTTTATCTTCTCTAGCCGCTGTATTCTGTTATGGTTTAGGGAGGCGAAGGATGAAAGGGAGAGGTGGATCCAATAACAGTCTTTTCACTTTTCTAATGAAACAAAACAAAGAAAACAAACCAACACAGAACAAGATTTAGCGCAAGAGATAATCTAACAGTTAGGCATCAAGCATAGACAATACAGGTCATTGAACTGAACCAATCAGAGGGCTTAAACGCACACAGGATAAAGAGAAACTAAACAAGACACGGGTGAAGACAATCTGTCACCAAGGGAATAAAGTAGATGATAGGAAAATTCAAGAAATTCATGAAAATATTCATGTACAGTTGTCTGTACACATTCTTAGAAAGTTCTTCTGTTTTACTGTTACATGTAATAGGTACTTCTGTATTTCAAATCACATCCTGAGTATAAAACATATCAGCACCTAAAATAAAAAATGTGTACTGTTTTATGCCTATATTATATATTTGTGCGATAATAATTCTTGAAATGCAGAATTTCATTGTATACAAAAAGGATTTGTAAACATGTCAACAAATACAACTTAAAAAAATAAATAATAATTGTATTTATTTCATCTCACTTCCTGAGTATCAAACATCAGCGCCTACCAGTTAAAATGTTTATAATGTAATGTAAGTTATTCTTCCAACAAAAATACTTTGATTGTAATACAAAAATGAATTGTATAAACATATGCCATTGTTAGCTTCTAAGTAATATTTCATAAATGATTTTTTATTTCTTTATATGTCCATATATCACAGCATCCCCTGTAGCTACAAGCATTTCTTCAACTGACACTCCAACATCTACTGAAACAACTTCTACAAGTGAGTATTGTTCATGGACAACTGTGTAAAATAAAAGCTGTATTTTATTAATTTGTATTACCAATGAAGTTGTAATATGGTAATTGTGTCAAGCAGCAGCACCTACAAGATGTAATTAATATAGATAGACAATTATGACATTTCAGTCGAAAAAACTGTAGTAATGCAGTTTACAGATGCAGATTATCATATTTTAGTAAAAGTTTTTTTGCAAAACAGAATTTAATTTCATGCAGTAATGTCATTTTGTCAATGTCAACAAATATTACTTGTATAATGTTTCTATTTATACATCTGAATATTTTAGCACCCCCTGCCACAATAAGCTCTACTTCAGCTGAGTCTCCAACATCAACTTTTTCAAGTGAGTATTTTTATTCATGGACAATTTTTTCAACATGTTAATAGGAAAATGATTTCAGTAGTTCGTTCATTTTAGTGCTAATGTGGTAAATTTTAATAATAATAACAATACGACACTAGACAAGGAACTGAACAATACACAGGACTTACAGTAAAAAGCACACAGCATGACAAAGGATAATCAAAAACTAAACAAGACACAGGTGAATACAATCATTAACTAAGGGAACAAACTATCTGAGCTTAGACGTAACATTACCTCCTCCACCCCCGAGGTGGTTGGAAGGGAAGGTATAATCCATACTGGGGTGGGAAGGAGGGCTAAGATACCCAGAGTCCATGGAGGGACCGGTGGAGAGAAAAACCAAGGAGTGGCTGGCAGAGGAAGGAACAACGGAGCAGTAGGAGGAGGAGGCCTCTGCGACACCAGTGAATCCACTTCTCCTGATGATGCTGGATGGCTGAAGGTCCGCAGTGTTGCACTCCGTGTTTTTCACCAGGGCGGAGCCATGGAAACTGAAGACCAAAGTGGAGTTTGGTGGGCTGGATACCAAGGTGCAGATGGAGGAATAAAGGACCAAATCGACACCAAGCACAAGGGTCTAAAGCGGAACCAGAGGGTCAGAGGACTGAGGTGGCTCAGAACGAGGGCTCAGAAGACAGAGCCAGTGGGAGTGAGGACAAAGGAGTCGTCGGAGGGATGAAGCCAGCCGTAGCCAGAGAAGGGGGTGGAGCCAGAGAACCCAATGAATCCAGCAGAGGAGGCAGAGGCAGAAAACGCCTCGGTTACGACTGTAACCTCGGTTCGCTGAAGAGGGAACGAGCGTTGCGTCGAAATGACGCTATGGGGAACGCTTTGCGTGATGACGTCTTGAAGCACATGTAAAATCAGTCCAATGGTGTGGCGGAACGTCAGAGGCGGGTGACGTCACGTACCAGGAAGCTATAAAAGCCGGCCCGAAACAGAAAACGAAAGCTTCGTAGAGTCTGTAGTCGTGCTGACAGGCATGAAGGAGATATGGCAAGGCGACGCAACGCTCGTTCCCTCTTCAGGGAACCGAGGTTACAGTCGTAACCGAGGCGTTCCCTTTCAAGGGAACTCGCGTTGCGTCGAAATGACGCTATGGGGAACGTCTATACCAACGCCACCATAGCTACAAATGTCTGTCCTGTGTGAAATCAAATGCGCAGCACTAGGAAGACAAAACCTGAGACCCTGGAGTAGAGTCTAGGTCTAAAGAGTAGAACCTGACGAAGGTGTGCGGTAAGGACCAGCCTGCCGCATCACAAACGTCCTGTAAAGATACTCCTGATATAAGGGCCTTAGAGGCCGCCATACTCCTAGTAGAGTGCGACCGGACAGCCCAAGGAAAAGGCTGCCCAGCCGCCTCATAAGCAAGTGAGATAGTCTCAACCACCCACTTGCTCATCCTTTGCTTAGACACTGGACCTCCCTTGTTAGGGGAGCAATTGATCACTTTTACGCCACAGGGCAGCTCTGTGGACATATGCGTCTAACGCCCGAACAGGGCAAAGCAAATTATTCGCCTCCTGGTCCGATTTCGAAAGGGAGGAGGACCTCCAAGCGCCACGAGGGAAACGAGATACCAAAGGGGTCTTTCCCCACAGACATTCCACCCAAAGGACTGTGGTAAGCACCTACGGCCGCCACATAAACCTTTAAAGTGGACGGGGTCAGACCTGCAGTGAACCGGTCCTGCAGGAACTCCAGAACTGTACCAATTGGGCAGTTGACTGGATCCAACCGACGGTCACTACACAAAGAGGTGAATACTCTCCAGTTCAGGGCATAAAGTTTCCTCGTGGAGGGAGCTCTGGACTGTAGAATGGTCTCAACAACCTCAGTTGAGAGACCTGACTCTATGAGCTGGGCCCCCTCAGAGGCCAAGCCCACAGGTTCCACAGTTCTGGTCGGGGGTGAAAAATCGAGCCCCCTGCTTGGGACAGAAGGTCCCTCCTGACGGGTAGCTCCAGAGGAGGCCCGTCGAGGAGGGACACAAGATCGGGAAACCATACTCTGCCCGGCCAGCGCGGGGCTATAAGAAGCAGGCAAACCCTGCGAACTCTTTCCAGAACTCCCGGGAGCAGAGCAACTGGGGGAAAGGCGTACAGACGTAGCCTTGGCCACGTCTGTACCATAGCATCCAGTCCCAGAGGAGCTGGATGCGTGAGGGAGAACCAAAGTGGACAGTGAGACGTCTCTCGAGACGCAAACAGATCCACTTATAATTGGCCAACTCCGTCCATATCAGCTCCACCACCTCGGGGGTGGAGCCACCATTCCCCGGGCCTCGGCCCCTGTCTCGACAGAGTGTCTGCTCCTATATTCTGGACCCCGGGGATGTAGGCTGCCTTGAGTGACAGCAACTTCCCCTGGGACCACAAGAGGATATGGCGTGCCAGATTGGATAATGGGCGCGAGCGCAAACCCCCTTGGTGGTTGATATAGGCGACTACCGACGTGTTGTCCGTATGTACTACACATGGTGTCCCCTGAGACCTGTGATAAAGCTCCTCAGAGCCCGGAAGACAGCTAACATCTCTAGGCTATAGAATGCCAGGAACGATGATGGTCTTCCCACAGACCTTGAGATGAGCGACCCTCAGGATCGCTCCCCAACCCGTGAGGGAAGCATCCGTCGTTAGCAGTTTGCGACGACAAGGAGCTCCCAGCACTGGGCCCTGGGACAGGAACCAAGGTTTCTTCCACATAACCAAGGCACGTAGGCCCCTCGGGGAAAAACCCTCTGGTCCTGAGCCACCACTGCAGGGGTCTCATGTGCAGTAGTCCAAAAGGTATCACGTTGGAAGCTGCTGCCATGAGACCCAACAGTCTCTGGAACTGTTTGACAGTGAGTAGCTGGCCTAGCTTTACACTTTTCACAGCTGCAAGGATGGAATCTATGCGTGGCGGTGACAGGCGCGCCTGCATCGACACTGAATCCCAAACCACGCCTAAAAAAGTGGTCCTCTGAAATGGAGAAAGCACACTCTTCTCGGCGTTCAGCCGTAACCCCAACTCTTTCATATGGGCGAGAACAACATCTCGATGTTGAACCGCCATCTGATGCGACTGAGCTAAAATCAACCAATCGTCGATGTAGTTCATGATGCGAACACCCTGGAGGCGCAGAGGCGCCAGAGCTGCATCCACGCATTTGGTGAAAGTGCGGGGTGATAAAGCCAGGCCGAATGGAAGAACTCGATATTGGTATGCTTTTGCCCCCGAAAGCAAACCTCAGGAACTTCCAATGACACGGAAGGATGGAAATATGCGTCCTTGAGGTCTATCGTGACAAACCAGTCCTCGGACTAATCTGTGGCACGATTGTCTCAATGTTAACATTTTGAACTTGAGCTGCATGACTGACTCATTCAGAACTCGAAGATCTAAAATGGGACGCAATCCCCCGTCCTACTTTGGAACTATGAAGTACCGGCTGTAAAACCCGGTTTCCCTGTTGGAGGGAGGTACATATTCTATGGCCCCTTTCTCTAACATAGTGTTTACTTCCTGTTCCATAACCAGAACCTGCTCGGGGCCCACCACTGTGGGCAGGACCCCCATAAACCGCGGTGGGCGTTACTAGAATTGTATCTAATACCCTTTTTCCACGGTCTGCAGGACCCAACGAGAAACATTTGACAGTAGCTTCCACGCTGTCAAAGATTCTACTAGAGGTACCAGTCTCTCGAGACTGGTTTCTGGATTTTGTTGCTGTTGAGTAGTCGGTTCGTCGCCCTGTAACGGCGCACCGGCAGGGAACGACCAAACAGACTGCTCTAGCACCCTCCTCAGAGGGGGCGGGCATCCCGAGGCCACTACGTTTCCGGGTGGACCTTGAGATATGTGCTCGCCGGAGACCGCTGCGCCCTGTAACACCGGAGGCGGCAGGGTTGGCAGAACGGTCCCCTGAGGGCACCGAAGAGAGACGGCACCGTATTTTTCTCCTGCTGTTGAGTAGTCGGTTCGTCGCCCTGTAACGGCGCACCGGCAGGGAACGACCAAACAGACTGCTCTAGCACCCTCCTCAGAGGGGGCGGGCATCCCGAGGCCACTACGTTTCCGGGTGGACCTTGAGATATGTGCTCGCCGGAGACCGCTGCGCCCTGTAACACCGGAGGCGGCAGGGTTGGCAGAACGGTCCCCTGAGGGCACCGTGAAAAGAGGTGTTAACCGCTCTGCTTCGGGGGGACTACCCTCATTTGTCCTGAGCCCTCAGACATCAGGACTTTTTCCCAGCAGCCTTCTTGGCGGTAATAACGGTCCGCAGATCCGTTTTACCCCTCGAAGACTGCTGGGTTTGAGAGCGCCCTCCGTGTCCCCGAGATTTTTGTGGGGGAGCACGGGAGGAAACGCTCTGTTTCTGAGTGGCGCGGTGCTCAGCGCTCTTTTTAGAGGAGTGAGATTGCTCCCGCTCAGCAGCCTCATAGAAAGAACGGCGGGGGGAAGTTTCTGAAGTGCAGCTGCCTGTTTTGAAGCTTCTTGTGAATTCGCTACAGCACTATTAACTGCGTCTCCAAATAACCCTTGCGTGGATACTGGTGCATCTAAAAGAACATGTTTTTCTTTGTCCTTTATGTCACTTAAGTTGAGCCACAGATGCCTCTCAGTGGCCACCAGGGCTGCCATAGAGCGGCCGATGGATTTAGCTGTCTCCTTGGTGGCCCTGAGAGACAAATCTGTGGCTCTACGCAGTTCAGACACCGTATCAGCACTAATACCCCCGCCCTCCTCATAATCACCCAATAACTCAGCCTGGTAAGCCTGCATTATGGACATTGTATGTAAACACGCTGCAGCTTGACCGGCGGCGGCATAAGCTTTATGAACCAGGGAAGATGTAACTTTTACTGGCTTGGATGGAAGTGCAGGAGCCTTCAGAGAAGATGCCGTTGCTGGAGAGAGATAGCTCGCGAGCGTCTCTTCCACCTTCGGCATCTCCCCATAACCATGCTCTTTATAATTGTGAATGGATGAATAGTGTGATGTTTGTGCAGTATACACTCGATATGACACTGGTTTCCCCCACGATCTCGACACCTCGGTGTGGAGATCGGGGAAAAACGGAAGGCTTCTGCGCTGAGGCTGTGCACGAGATGGCAGGAAACGTTCGTCGAGCTTGCTTTTCGAACGAGCGCCCTGCCTATCTTCTGGCCACTCAATAGATAATCGCTCGACAGCTCTAGTGATAACATCAAGCAATTTTTCAAACGCATGAGACTGAGGTGGCGAATCCTCAGACTCAGCGTCAATACTAACAACGTCCAACTCCTCAGAGCTGGACAATTGCAGTATTGGTGCCTCCATCGGGGGGGAAGAAACCGCAACGCGTGCTTCCACACCCTGATGAGAGGCACTGGATCTATCAGAAGGAGGCTGAGATAAGGCAGAGCCCGTCTCAACATCCACTGATAGATCCATTTGCGAACCCCAGGTCTGTGATTGCCACCGTGCCTCGGCAGCGGCGGGACCAGAGCCCTGGGGAACGCGATCGGGATTGAACCGAGCCAAGCGGGATCGGAGCGTACGCAATGGAAGCGCGTCGCAATGCACACAGTCACCACCCTCGAGTGCTGACTGGGCATGTTCCTCTCCCAAACAAACAACACAAAGAGTGTGAGTATCACCTCCCGTTAAATAACGCGGGCAGGGATGGACACACACTCTAAACTGCTGCTTGCTCGCCATACTGAATATATATATATATGATATAGACAGACAACACCAAATATACAGACAGATTTCACACAGAGCGCAACTGAAGACTCAGAAAGCTTTCGTTTTCTGTTTCGGGCCGGCTTTTATAGCTTCCTGGTACGTGACGTCACCCGCCTCTGACGTTCCGCCACACCATTGGACTGATTTTACATGTGCTTCAAGACGTCATCACGCAAAGCGTTCCCCATAGCGTCATTTCGACGCAACGCGAGTTCCCTTGAAAGGGAACTAATTTGAGCCTGCAGAGGGGGTGGAGCCAGAGAGCTGGGTAGAACAAGCGAAGACGAACGAGCCGGGCGGAACCAGCTGAGACAAATTAGTTAATGGTGGAGGAAGGGCTTGGGAACAAGTAGGAACTGGCGTGTCCAATATATTCGAAATGGAATAGAAGGGGATACATTCTACCTCGTTATGGGGTCATGGGTGGGACTCTGCTTCAGGATGTCCAATTTAATTAGTGCTCCTACTGGGTAGGACATGGTAGCTGGCTGTAGCTCCGGGATCAGACTTGTATGCACAGGCTCTGTAGCAGGTGTGAGCTCAGTCTATGGGTCCGTGGCAAGCAGGTGGTAATCATTGTCTTCCTGCACCTCACCTACACTGAAAGAGGAACCACTCTTTGCAAGAACTAACTCTACAAAATCTATTAAAACCTTCCTCAAGGACCAAAAAATGGGCAGGGAAATAGTTGTTTTAACATGTCATTAAGTCCAGTCCAAAAAAGGTGATCAGTGAGCGGTTGTGGTAATGGGTCTAATATGTTAGGTCTAGGGACTCACTGATGTGGTCCCCAAAGGAGCGATCATCCTTGGAGAGGAGGAAACTGCAAATATCTGGAAGATGTGTCTATCTTCTCTAGCCGCTGTATTCTGTTATGGTTTAGGGAGGCGAAGGATGAAAGGGAGAGGTGGATCCAATAACAGTCTTTTCACTTTTCTAATGAAACAAAACAAAGAAAACAAACCAACACAGAACAAGATTTAGCGCAAGAGATAATCTAACAGTTAGGCATCAAGCATAGACAATACAGGTCATTGAACTGAACCAATCAGAGGGCTTAAACGCACACAGGATAAAGAGAAACTAAACAAGACACGGGTGAAGACAATCTGTCACCAAGGGAATAAAGTAGATGATAGGAAAATTCAAGAAATTCATGAAAATATTCATGTACAGTTGTCTGTACACATTCTTAGAAAGTTCTTCTGTTTTACTGTTACACGTAATAGGTACTTCTGTATTTCAAATCACATCCTGAGTATAAAACATATCAGCACCTAAAATAAAAAATGTGTACTGTTTTATGCCTATATTATATATTTGTGCGATAATAATTCTTGAAATGCAGAATTTCATTGTATACAAAAAGGATTTGTAAACATGTCAACAAATACAACTAAAAAAAATAAAATAATAATTGTACTTATTTCATCTCACTTCCTGAGTATCAAACATCAGCGCCTACCAGTTAAAATGTTTATAATGTAATGTAAGTTATTCTTCCAACAAAAATACTTTGATTGTAATACAAAAATGAATTGTATAAACATATGCCATTGTTAGCTTCTAAGTAATATTTCATAAATAATTTTTTATTTCTTTATATGTCCATATATCACAGCATCCCCTGTAGCTACAAGCATTTCTTCAACTGACACTCCAACATCTACTGAAACAACTTCTACAAGTGAGTATTGTTCATGGACAACAGTGTAAAATAAAAGCTGTATTTTATTAATTTGTATTACCAATGAAGTTGTAATATGGTAATTGTGTCAAGCAGCAGCACCTACAAGATGTAATTAATATAGATAGACAATTATGACATTTCAGTCGAAAAAACTGTAGTAATGCAGTTTACAGATGAAGATTTTCATATTTTAGTAAACGTTTTTTTGCAAAACAGAATTTAATTTCATGCGGTAATGTCATTTTGTCAATGTCAACAAATATTACTTGTATAATGTTTCTATTTATACATCTGAATATTTTAGCACCCCCTGCCACAATAAGCTCTACTTCAGCTGAGTCTCCAACATCAACTTTTTCAAGTGAGTATTTTTATTCATGGACAATTTTTTCAACATGTTAATAGGAAAATGATTTCAGTAGTTCGTTCATTTTAGTGTTAATGTGGTAAATTTTAATAATAATAACAATACGACACTAGACAAGGAACTGAACAATACACAGGACTTAAAAAGCACACAGCATGACAAAGGATAATCAAAAACTAAACAAGACACAGGTGAATACAATCATTAACTAAGGGAACAAACTATCTGAGCTTAGACGTAACATTACCTCCTCCACCCCCAAGGTGGTTGGAAGGGAAGGTATAATCCATACTGGGGTGGGAAGGAGGGCTAAGATACCCAGAGTCCATGGAGGGACCGGTGGAGAGAAAAACCAAGGAGTGGCTGGCAGAGGAAGGAACAACGGAGCAGTAGGAGGAGGAGGCCTCTGCGACACCAGTGAATCCACTTCTCCTGATGATGCTGGATGGCTGAAGGTCCGCAGTGTTGCACTCCGCGTTTTTCACCAGGGCAGAGCCATGGAAACTGAAGACCAAAGTGGAGTTTGGTGGGCTTGATACCAAGGTGCAGATGGAGGGATGAAGGACCAAATCGACACCAAACACAAGGGTCTAAAGCGGAACCAGAGGGTCAGAGGACTCAGGTGGCTCAGAACGAGGGCTCAGAAGACAGAGCCAGTGGGAGTGAGGACAAAGGAGTCGTCGGAGGGATGGAGCCAGCCGGAGCCAGAGAAGGGGGTGGAGCCAGAGAACCCAATGAATCCAGCAGAGGAGGCGGAGCCAGAAAACTGATTTGAGCCTTCAGAGGGGGTGGAGCCAGAGAGCTGGGTAGAACAAGCGAAGACGAACGAGCCGGGCGGAACCAGCTGAGACAAAGGAGTTAATGGTGGAGGAAGGGCTTGGGAACAAGTAGGAACTGGCGTGTCCAATATATTCAAAATGGAATAGAAGGGGATACATTCTACCTCATTATGGGGTCATGGGTGGGACTCTGCTTCAGGATGTCCATTTTAATTAGTGCTCCTACTGGGACGGACATGACAGCTGGCTGTAGCTCCGGGACAGACTTGTATGCTCAGGCTCTGTAGCAGGTGTGAGCTCAGTCTATGGGTCCGTGGCAAGCAGGTGGTAATCATAGTCTTCCTGCACCTCACCCACGGTGAAAGAGGAACCACTCTTTGCAAGAACTAACTCTACAAAATCTATAAAACCTTCCTCAAGGACCAAAAATGGGCAGGGAAAAGTTGTTTTAACATGTCATTAAGTCCAGTCCAAAAAAGGTGATCAGTGAGCGGTTGTGGTAATGGGTCTGATATGTTAGGTCTAGGGACTCACTGATGTGGTCCCCAAAGGAGCGATCATCCTTAGAGAGGAGGAAACTGCAAATATCTGGAAGATGTGTTTATCTTCTCTAGCCACTGTATTCTGTTATGGTTTAGGGAGGCGAAGGATGAAAGGGAGAGGTGGATCCAATAACAGTCTTTTCACTTTTCTAATGAAACAAAACAAAGAAAACAAACCAACACAGAACAAGATTTAGCGCAAGAGATAATCTAACAGTTAGGCATCAAGCATAGACAATACAGGTCATTGAACTGAACCAATCAGAGTGTAACGGTCACAAGCTGGAGTGCCCATGAGAGCCGCCAGAGGGCACTCCACACCAGACTATCTTGTTCACTCAGACTACATTTCCCATAACTCACTGCCTGGACTCATCATCACTGATTGTATTCACCTGTATCTCATTCACCTGTATCTCATCATCTTGTTAGTTTCAGCCTATTTATTCCTTGTTCATTCATTCAATCATTGCAAAGTTTTGTTTGTGTTACACTGCATTTCTGAGCATTCTCCTGGTTTTCTTGTCTCTTGGTTTTGGATATCTTGCCCTGTTCCCTGGATTACTCTCTTGCCTCTGGTCCCTGCCTGTTTTGTTTCTTTGTTTGTTTCTTTGTTTTGACTGCCTGTCTGTGTATGACTCTTGCCTGTACATCTGATTACGATTCTGGATTGCCCCATACAATAAAGCTGCATTTGGATCTCAACCTTCGTGTCCCGGAGCGGTTCGTAACAGAAAACTTCGCCACACCCAGATCCAGCAGCTATGACCTCCAGGAATCCAGCAGTACGGATCTCGCCTGATCTTCCCAGCATGAGCCGGGAGTTCGCTGGACAGATCGCGGCCTTGGCCCTGGATAGCCTCGATCTGTTCCAGTATACCTGGGGGTTTGATCCTCTCGCTGCCTCTTGCTCTCTGGGTGACGAGGCAATTAAGTTGTGTTACCGGCTGGGGGCTAAGGAGGTCGACCCGAGGGAGCTCCCCGATCTCTCCGGTCTGTATTGGAGAGAGGCACTCTCCAGATGTCTGGAGAGCTTCCTTCCGTGGCACGCCATGTCACCGCCTGCACTTCACGCCAGTCCTGCCGAGCCAGAGCCAGAGCTTCACGTCAGTCCTGCCGAGCCAGAGCCAGAGCTTCACGTCAGTCCTGCCGAGCCAGAGCCAGAGCCAGAGCTTCACGCCAGTCCAGCCGAGCCCGCACTTCACGCCAAATCTGCTGAGACCAAAGCAGTATGCGTCGTGCCCGCCGCCCCTGAGACTGAGAGCCACCCGAGGGGTCTTCACCGCCGTGGCTGCCCGAAGGGTCGTCTCCCCCCTGGCCACCTGAAGGGTCGTCTCCCCCCTGGCCGCCTGAAGGGTCGTCTCCCCCCTGGCCGCTTGAAGGGTCGTCTCCCCCCTGGCCGCCTGAAGGGTCGTCTCCCCCCTGGCCGCCTGAAGGGTCGTCTCCCCCCTGGCCGCCTGATGGGTCGTCTCCCCCCTGGCCGCCTGAAGGGTCGTCTCCCCCCTGGCCGCCTGAAGGGTCGTCTCCTCCCTGGCCGCCTGCACTGCCTGCTCCTCCCTGGTCGCCTGCACTGCCTGCTCCTCCCTGGTCGCCTGCACTGCCTGCTCCTCCCTGGTCGCCTGCACTGCCTGCTCCACCCTGGTCGCCTGCACTGCCTGCTCCACCCTGGTCGCCTGCACTGCCTGATCCGCCCTGGTCGCCTGCACTGCCTGATCCGCCCTGGTCGCCTGCACAGCCTGATCCGCCCTGGTCGCCTGCACAGCCTGATCCGCCCTGGTCGCCTGCACAGCCTGATCCGCCCTGGTCGCCTGCATAGCCTGATCCGACCTGGTCGCCTGCACAGCCTGGTCTGCCCTGGCCTCCCATCTTGCCGCAGTCTCCAGGTCCTCTTCCACTTCACGGGCCTGGCCCTCCATCCCGCCCCCGGGTCCTCCTCTGCTCCACCACCATACTGAACTGTTTTTCTGAGCGTCTGGAATCCGCTCCTTAAAGGGGGGGCTATGTAACGGTCACAAGCTGGAGTGCCCATGAGAGCCGCCAGAGGGCACTCCACACCAGACTATCTTGTTCACTCAGACTACATTTCCCATAACTCGCCGCCTGGACTCATCATCACTGATTGTATTCACCTGTATCTCATTCACCTGTATCTCATCACCTTGTTAGTTTCAGCCTATTTATTCCTTGTTCATTCATTCAATCATTGCAAAGTTTTGTTTGTGTTACACTGCATTTCTGAGCCTTCTCCTGGTTCCCTTTCAAGGAAACTCGCGTTGCGTCGAAATTGACGCTATGGGGAACGCTTTGCGTTATGACGTCTTGAAGCACATGTAAAATCAGTCCAATGGTGTGGCGGAACGTCAGAGGCGGGTGACGTCACGTTCCAGGAAGCTATAAAAGCCGGCCCGAAACAGAAAACGAAAGCTTTCTGAGTCTTCAGTTGCGCTCTGTGTGAAATCTGTCTCTATATTTGGTGTTGTCTGTCTATATCATATATATATATATATTCAGTATGGCGAGCAAGCAGCAGTTTAGAGTGTGTGTCCATCCCTGCCCGCGTTATTTAACGGGAGGTGATACTCACACTCTTTGTGTTGTTTGTTTGGGTGAGGAGCATGCCCAGTCAGCACTCAAGGGTGGTGACTGTGTGCATTGCGAGGCGCTTCCATTGCGTACGCTCCGATCCCGCTTGGCTCGGTTCAATCCCGATCACGTTCCCCAGGGCTTGGGTCCCGCCGCTGCCGAGGCACGGCGTCGATCTCAGACCTGGGGTTCACAAATGGATTTATCAGTGGATGTTGAGACGGGCTCTGCCTTATCTCAGCCTCCTTCTGATAGATCCAGTGCCTCTCATCAGGGTGTGGAAGCACGCGTTGCGGTTTCTTCCCCCCCGATGGAGGCACCAATACTGCAATTGTCCAGCTCTGAGGAGTTGGACGTTGTTAGTATTGACGCTGAGTCTGAGGATTCGCCACCTCAGTCTCATGCGTTTGAGGAATTGCTTGACGTTATCACTAGAGCGGTCGAGCGATTATCTATTGAGTGGCCAGAAGATAGGCAGGGCGCTCGTTCGAAAAGCAAGCTCGATGAGCGTTTCCTGCCATCTCGTGCACAGCCTCAGCGCAGAAGCCTTCCGTTTTTCCCCGATCTCCACACCGAGGTGTCGAGATCGTGGGGGAAACCAGTGTCATATCGAGTGTATACTGCACAAACATCACACTATTCATCCATTCACAATTATAAAGAGCATGGTTATGGGGAAATGCCGAAGGTGGAAGAGACGCTTGCGAGCTATCTCTCTCCAGCAACGGCATCTTCTCTGAAGGCTCCTGCACTTCCATCCAAGCCAGTAAAATTTACATCTTATCTGGTTCATAAAGCTTATGCCGCCGCCGGCCAAGCTGCAGCGTGTTTACATACAATGTCTATAATGCAAGCTTACCAGGCTGAATTATTGGGTGATTTTGAAGAGGGCGGGGGTATTAGTGCTGATACTGTGTCTGAACTGCGTGGAGCCACAGATTTGTCTCTCAGGGCCACCAAGGAGACGTCTAAATCCATCGGCCGCTCTATGGCAGCCCTGGCGGCCACTGAGAGGCATCTGTGGCTCAACTTAAGTGACATAAAGGACAAAGAAAAACATGTTCTTTTAGATGCACCAGTATCCACTCGAGGGTTATTTGGAGATGCAGTTAACAGTGCTGACTGACCACAAAAATCTCGGGGACACGGAGGGCGCTCTCAAACCCAGCAGTCTTCGAGGGGTAAAACGGATCTGCGGACCGTTATTACCGCCAAGAAGGCTGCTGGGAAAAAGTCCTGATGTCTGAGGGCTCAGGACACATGAGGGTAGGCTCAGGACACATGAGGGTAGCCCCCCCCCCCCCCCCCCCCCGAAGCAGAGCGGTTAACACCTCTTTTCACGGTGCCCTCAGGGGACCGTTCTGCCAACCCTGCCGCCTCCGGTGTTACAGGGCGCAGCGGTCTCCGGCGAGCACATATCTCAAGGTCCACCCGGAAACGTAGTGGCCTCGGGATGCCCGCCCCCTCTGAGGAGGGTGCTAGAGCAGTCTGTTCGGTCGTTCCCTGCCGGTGCGCCGTTACAGGGCGACGAACCGACTACTCAACAGCAGGAGAAAAATACGGTGCCCATCTCTCATCGGTGCCCTCAGGGCCTCTTGTGGTCCCAGGGGAAGTTGCTGTCACTCAAGGCAGCCTAAATCCCCGGGGTCCAGAATATAGGAGCAGACTCTGTCGAGACAGTGGCCGAGGCCCGGGGAATGGAGGCTCCACCCCCGAGGTGGTGGAGCTGATATGGACGGAGTTGGCCAATTATAAGTGGATCTGTTTGCGTCTCGAGAGACGTCTCACTGTTCACTTTGGTTCTCCCTCACGCATCCAGCTCCTCTGGGACTGGATGCTATGGTACAGACGTGGCCGAGGCTACGTCTGTACGCCTTTCCCCCAGTTGCTCTGCTCCCGGGAGTTCTGGAAAGAGTTCGCAGGGACCGGGTTTGCCTGCTTCTTATAGCCCCGCGCTGGCCGGGCAGAGTATGGTTTCCCGATCTTGTGTCCCTCCTTGACGGGCATCCTCTGGAGCTACCCGTCAGGAGGGACCATCTGTCCCAAGCAGGGGGCTTGATTTTTCACCCCCGACCGGAACTGTGGAACCTGTGGGCTTGGCCTCTGAGGGGGCCCAGCTCATAGAGTCAGGTCTCTCAACTGAGGTTGTTGAGACCATTCTACAGTCCAGAGCTCCCTCCATGAGGAAACTTTATGCCCTGAACTGGAGAGTATTCACCTCTTTGTGTAGTGACCGTCGGTTGGATCCAGTCAACTGCCCAATTGGTACAGTTCTGGAGTTCCTGCAGGACCGGTTCACTGCAGGTCTGACCCCGTCCACTTTAAAGGTTTATGTGGCGGCCGTAGGTGCTTACCACAGTCCTTTGGGTGGAATGTCTGTGGGGAAAGACCCCTTTGGTATCTCGTTTCCCTCGTGGCACTTGGAGGCCTTCTGTCCTCCTCCCTTTCGAAATCGGACCAGGAGGCGAATAATTTGCTTTGCCCTGTTCGGGCGTTAGACGCATATGTCCACAGAGCTGCCCTGTGGCGGAAAAGTGATTAACCCTCTGAGGTCTGAGGTGTTTTTGGGGCCCTGGAGGTGTTCTGACATGCTCTGACATTTTTTTTTTTTTTTTTTTATTTATAAACATGTTAATGGCAAAAGTGTAAATTCACTCTATATAACACAAACAGGGCTAGCATAATATCTGATCAACATGCTTGTAAATCTTTGTATTTTTAAGAGAATAATGTTTATGCGTGGTTATTTAAAAAAAATTTCAGCAACTTTCTTTTTTTAAGAACACAAAACACATTCTAAATATGTGCCCACAAGACTCTTGACTAATATATGTTGTCGTTTCTAGTTCTGGCTTCAAAATGATGTGAAATTCATCCTGCCTGATCGTTCTCTTAAAACAATACATTGATTTAAATATTGTAAAACAGTTTTTTTTTGTCAGAAGAGGTTTATGCGTGGGAGGGGTAATCGCTCATCAATATTAATGAGATTCAGACCAGGGGTGTGACATAGACTCTCCCCCAATGACTAATGGGCCATCAAGAGAGGCAGCCTGGACAAAGAGGAGATTCAAAGGTTTTGTTTTTCACTGTTTTATTGTAATTCCTCTATGAGGAGGAACTAAATGTTTTAAATTTGCAATGTTTTAAACTCAGCTGTGGTCCAGGTTCCCGTGCAGGCAGGAATCTCAGAGTCTGTGGAACCATATCAATGTCAGTCTCTGTTTTCCATGACAGAGTAGACTGCTTGTTGCTTGTCTGAATGTTTGTCTTGGCCCTCTTTGCAACAGGTGTCTGATGATCACCATCACCTTTATAGCTGTAAAACAAATAAACAACTGTGAGCATGTTTATTACACAAAATATAACAACTGCATTTCAATCATTATAAGTAACATTGGCCAGATGCAAAGCCATACAGACACATAATGTTTGTATGGACTATGTAAAACCAGAATATGTAAACAGAATTATACTAATATCTGAAAGAAAGGGAATAAGTGTACTTACTTTTCAGTTGTTCTCAAAACTGACCGACACCTGTCGCGTGACCTCCCAGTGCGAGTTGCAGGTGAGGTTGAGAGTGATGCTACTTATTATTAAAAATAATAATATTAATATTAATAAAGGTTGAACAAAGTACTATGCCAGCACATGCATAACTGATGGACAGTCAGCATTTTGGTAAAACAACAAAAATAAGCTCTTTTATACTAACATTACCAATCACTAATTGTAATATTGTGCATACATAACAAGTATATAAACAAAATTGGTCTAACATCTGTAAAATAGTGGGTAAATATGTACTTACTCCTTCTGATTTCTGTCTGTGTTGCTGCGTGCCCTCTTAGTGCGAGTTGCAGTGAGAGGTGAGAGTGAGCAACCTACATCATTCCTTTCAAAAAAAGTTGAAAACTATTATTATCATATAGAGTACTATTCCAGCACATGCACAACTGATGGGCATTAGCATGCTGATAAGATAGCACAAAGAAAAAATATGTAACATTATCAACCAACCTCCAAAAATAAATAAACTCATACAGGCTCATATTGTAATAAGTATATAAACAAAATTGCACAAACATTGGTAAATATGTACTTACTCTTTCTGACGTTCAACTGTGTTGCTGCGCGCCCTCCGAGTTGCAGATGAAGGAGATGCAGCTACATTCCTGTTTTAAAAAAAGTTGAAAACTATTATAACATAAATATTTCAAAGTATATTACCATTAGTCTATATGAATAACTGATGCAAATAATTGTAGACACGTGCTGTAGGCATATATTGTGTGTAATGGGCCATTACGGAGATAGCATAACGCAAACATTAACACATTTGCAATTCATCAGCTGGGCATATTTACACATTTCAGCACATACACACATTTGCAATAGATATTTGCAAGCACTCTTCATTTAAATATAAATTACTCTGAATGGAAAGTATGGAAATGGTCCAACCAGTAAAATCTGTAGCCTACGTTTATTTAAAATAGCTTGTCAACTAATTTCTCTGTACTGTAGGCTAATTGGCCTACGTGTTGTAGCCTAGTCATTAAAATTAAATAAAACAATTTAGTTCATATTTAGGTTTAAATAAAATCATTATTATTATTTATTTTTTTCATTTATGTTGATTATATGAAAAGTGAAAAGCATGAGTCAGATCATGCGCAATCGCGAGACAAATGGGGTGGGCAGAGAAGATTTGGACCATTTCATTAAGTTTATTTTTTGTATAAAGCCTTTCTTTAAAGTGAATTTCGTTTTGTATTAATTGTATCTTAATTTTAATAGTTGTTTCATCAACCAAATGCCTGTATTTAAAACATAAGAATTAAAAATAGCAGGAACTGGAGGCCTCATAAATGAACCCAAACTCATAAGCTTTGCCTAAAATACCAGAGAAATATATAGAAAGCTCGAAATGTGTTATTTTAAACAAAACTATTAAAAACGAAAGAAAACAGACTGCATGAAGCCTCTCTCCTACTTTATAAAGCATAGCCTAGACAATTTAAATATAATTACTCTGAATGACAAGTATGGAAATGGTCCAACCAGTAAAATATGTAGCCTACGTTTATACAAAAGCTTGTCAACTAATGCAAGTAAATTTAAAAAGACTTACTCATCCGAAATATCCACGGCTGGATCAAGTCGCTCTTCAAAAATACAAACGTTCGTTGTCAGAGTCCTCTTCTTCTTCTGAGGAAAAAGTGAACTCTTCATCACTATCCAGGACGAGCTGAAGGGCTGTGTGTCATCTTCCAACGGCGCAGGAAAGTCAGTGAATGAAACTTGCTGGTTTTAAAGCATTTCAGGGGGCTTTTTACCTTATTTTGCATAGATCACCTCAGCACATTATCTTATGAATAGAGCGCTCTGCGAGTGGGTGTGAACTCATTTCAGGGGGCGTTTACCTTATTTTGCATAGATCACCTCAGCACATTATCTTATGAATAGCGCGCTCTGCGAGAGGGCGTGAACTAATTACAGATAATTAGATGAGACGGGAGAAACTGTACTTCTCTTTAGTTTCATACAGATTACATTGCAGGAGAATATTTGTTTTGAATGTGAACTGTTTTATTTTAAAGTAGAAATTTAAAGCTTTCTTTAGACACATGTTTCATGGTTGTGTGATAAGTATTCGCTGAGTTTTCCAGACTTGTTTCAGAAAGATTTTTGCTGAGACAGAGTGAGCTGAAAGCGCACCCTGTTTATTTTATTTATTTAAAAATAAAAACAAGGTTTTGATGTTAATGTGAGTGTACACAAAAAAAAGAAGACCCTCTATAGTTTATAATCATGTATTTATTTTATTTATATGACCATAAATGACGGATTTTTTTAAGTTTATGTTGCTGCTATGTGAAAAAAATCCAGCAAAACGCGTGGGCGCGTTTCTCGACCTCAGAGGGTTAATTGCTCCCCTAACAAGGGAGGTCCAGTGTCTAAGCAAAGGATGAGCAAGTGGGTGGTTGAGACTATCTCACTTGCTTATGAGGCGGCTGGGCAGCCTTCTCCTTGGGCTGTCCGGTCGCACTCTACTAGGAGTATGGCGGCCTCTAAGGCCCTTATATCAGGAGTATCTTTACAGGACGTTTGTGATGCGGCAGGCTGGTCCTTACCGCACACCTTCGTCAGGTTCAACTCTTTAGACCTAGACTCTACTCCAGGGTCTCAGGTTTTGTCTTCCTAGTGCTGCGCAATTGATTTCACACAGGACAGACATTTGTAGCTATGGTGGCATTGGTATAGACGTTCCCATAGCGTCAATTTCGACGCAACGCGAGTTCCCTTGAAAGGGAACGCCTCGGTTACGACTGTAACCTCGGTTCCCTGAAGAGGGAACGAGCGTTGCGTCGCCTTGCCATATCTCCTTCATGCCTGTCAGCACGACTTCAGACTCTACGTAGCTTTCGTTTTCTGTTTCGGGCCGGCTTTTATAGCTTCCTGGTACGTGACTTCACCCGCCTCTGACGTTCCGCCACACCATTGGACTGATTTTACATGTGCTTCAAGACGTCATCACGCAAAGCGTTCCCCATAGCGTCAATTTCGACGCAACGCTCGTTCCCTCTTCAGGGAACCGAGGTTACAGTCGTAACCGAGGCGTTTTCTTGTCTCTTGGTTTTGCATATATTGCCCTGTTCCCTGGATTACTCTCTTGCCTCTGGTCCCTGCCTGTTTTGTTTGTTTGTTTGTTTCTTTGTTTTGACTGTCTGTCTGTGTATGACTCTTGCCTGTACATCTGATTACGATTCTGGATTGCCCCATACAATAAAGCTGCATTTGGATCTCAACCTTCGTGTCTCGGAGCGGTTCGTAACACAGAGGGCTTAAACGCACACAGGATAAAGAGAAACTAAACAAGACACGGGTGAAGACAATCTGTCACCAAGGGAATAAAGTAGATGATAGGAAAATTCAAGAAATTCATGAAAATATTCATGTACAGTTGTCTGTACACATTCTTAGAAAGTTCTTCTGTTTTACTGTTACACGTAATTGGTACTTCTTTATTTCAAATCACATCCTGCGTATAAAACATATCAGCACCTAAAATAAAAAATGTGTACTGTTTTATGCCTATATTATATATTTGTGCGATAATAATTCTTGAAATGCAGAATTTCATTGTATACAAAAAGGATTTGTAAACATGTCAACAAATACAACTTTTTAAAAAAATTATAATTGTACTTATTTCATGTCACTTCCTGAGTATCAAACATCAGCGCCTACCAGTTAAAATGTTTATAATGTAATGTAAGTTATTCTTCCAACAAAAATACGTTGATTGTAATACAAAAATGAATTGTATAAACATATGCCATTGTTAGCTTCTAAGTAATATTTCGTAAATTATTTTTTATTTCTTTATATGTCCATATATCACAGCATCCCCTGTCACTACAAGCATTTCTTCAACTGACACTCCAACATCTACTGAAACAACTTCTACAAGTGAGTATTGTTCATGGACAACTGTGTAAAATAATAGCTGTATTTTATTAATTTTTATTACCAATGAAGTTGTAATATGGTAATTGTGTCAAGCAGCAGCACCTACAAGATGTAATTAATATAGATAGACAATTATGACATTTCAGTCGAAAAAACTGTAGTAATGCAGTTTACAGATGCTGTCATATCTTTTATTAAAAGTTTTTTTTAAACAGAATTTAATTTCATGCAGTAATGTCATTTTGTCAATGTCAACAAATATTGGTAATCATATTCTTCCTCCACTTCACCTACGGTGAAAGAGAAACCACTCTTTGCAAGCCCTAACTGCAAAATCCATAAAACCTCCTTAAAGGACCAAAACTGGGCAAAGGAAATAGTTTTTTTTTAACATGTCATTAAGTCCAGTCCTAAAAAAAAAGTTATCAGTGTGCGGTCGGGTAATGGGTCTGATACACCAGGGGTGCTTCTCAATATCCCTCCTCGTTTCCTCGCTCCTCCGTCCTCCTATGACCTGGAAACCAAGCGAACTCAGCCATTTTGAAGGACATATCAATTCTTTAATTGCACCGCGAGGAACGAGGAGTGAGGAAGCTTCCTGAGAAGCTATGAGCGAGGATGCACATTATCCTTTGCGGAAATCTTTTTTGTCGAGAAACCCGGTGCATGTGTAAATTCCTCTCCCCCTTCACTTCTTTCACAATAATTTTAATTTGTTCTTTACCTATCTACCTTGTTCTTTATTTAGTGTAAATAAATCATATCACACATATATCAACATGGCATCTTGGTTCATCTTTATTATTTATTCATTTAAATAACCAAACTTTAACAACATAAGGGCAGATCCTTTGAGTGCAGCTGATGACGCAGTGAAGTGACGCTCGAGTGATCAAGCATTTTCCAATATACAAATAAGCTTTTCTTCGATTCTTCTGTCCTCGAGTCTTTTCCTTGCGTCCTTCCCCCGCATCCTGAAGGGGTGGAGCTAAGAAGCGAGGAAAGGAAGCAAGGAAAGGAAAACGAGGATGCACAAATAAGAATAACAGGGGAAACAGGATATAACAAACTAAAAATCATTAGAAAAGTAAACTGTTTTACCAAAATGATTTACTGTTTGTCATGTTGTTTTAATAGTAATTATTGTAATACAGAATGCCATTGTATTAAAAATATATATCCTTGTAAGCATGACAAGTATTGCTCAGTGAAACTGTATTTCTTTCTATTTCAAAATATTCCAGCAGCCACTGCCACTACAATCTCTTCTTCAACTAATTCTTCAGCATCAGCTCCTACAAGTGAGAATGTTTATTCATGGACATTTGAGTAAACATGTTAATAGGAAAATTATTTCAGTAGTTTATTCACATGCTCATGCTAGAGTAATATTCATGTAGAGTTATCTTAAAACGTCCTTAGAAAGTTCTTCTTTTTTACTGTTAGAAGTAATAGGTACCTCAATATTTTAAAATCGCATCCTGAGTATCAACCATCAGCAGCTAAAATAAAAAAATGTGTACCGTTTAATGTCTGTATTATATATTTGTCCAATAATACTTTTTGTAATGCAGAATTTCATTGAATGCAAAAAGGTCTTTGTAAACATGTCAACAAATATTAAGAAAATTGTAATAATAATTGTTCTTATTTCATGTCACTTTCTGAGTATTAAACAATAGTGCCTACCAGTTCAAATGTTTCAAATGTAATATAATACAACTTTTTCTTTTAATAATAAAAATGGATTGTACTACAAAAGTTAATTGTATGAACATATGCAATTGTTATCTTGCAAGTACTATTTCGTAAATGTTTGTATTTTTATTTCATTATATGCCCATATATTACAGCATCCCCTGTCACTGCAACCATTTCTTCAGCTGACACTCCAACATCTACTCCAACAACTTCTACAAGTGAGTTTTTTTCATGGACAGCTGTGTAAGCACTTATAGCTGTATTTTATTATTTTTTTATTACTAATGAAGTTTTAGTACAATTGTGTCAAACAGCAGCACCTACAAGATGTAATTAATATACATAGACAATGATGACATTTCAGTTGGAAAAACAGGCATGTCTTGTTTGCCAATTTACCCCTTGTGTATTTAGACCCCAGTGTTTCCTGTTTTCCTTGTCAAGTCTTGTCCTACATGGATGTGATAAGCCCTAAATCAAACAATTAATCTGCATATTCGCAAATATTTTTCCGGACATTAATCGTCAGCCATCGTGGCAGCCCGACCTATGAGATGTAATTAATATAGTTAGACAATTATGACATTTCAGTTGGAAAAACTGTATTTATGCAGTTTACAGATGCTGTCATATCATCTTCTATTAACAGTTTTTGCATTACAGAATTTAATTTCATGCAAAAATGTCCTTTTATGCATGTCAACGAATATTACTTGCATTATGTTTCTATTCAAACATTTAAATATTTTAGCACCCCCTGCCCCTACAAGCTCTTCTTCACCTTTGACTCAAATATCAGCTTCTTCCAGTGAGTATTTTTATTTGTGGACAATTGGGTAAACATGTTAATAGGAAAATTATATCAGTAGTTTGTTTATTTTAGTGTCAATGTGGTAAATTGTAATACTTCGTCACATTTGTGATGCGGTCGGCTGGTCCTCACCACACACATTTGTGAGGTTTTACAACTTGGATCTAGGCTCCACTCCAGGGTCTAGGGTGCTTGTATCTTTGTGTGCGCAATGATTTCACACAGACAGGCATTGGTTATTAGTTAACTGAAGAGGGAACGAGACGCTGCGTCACCCTACCATACTCTCTGCATGCCTGTGAACGACTTGGTTCAGCCTATCAGAAGCTAGCGCGGTCTGCTTTTGGGTATGCTTTACAGTTTCCTGGTCTGTCCCGTCACCCGCCAATGACGTCTCGTCACACCATTGGACTGATTCCACTCGTGCTTCATGACGCGGGGCATTCCCACAGCGTCTCGACGCAGCGTTTCGTTCCCTCTTCAGGGAACATCTCAGTTACGTATGTAACCCTCATTTCCTGAAGGAGGGAATGGAGACGTAGTCTGACGTACCGTACTGTTTGGGATCACGCTTAGGGAGCCTGTAATCTTCGAGTATTGATAAAACGAGCCAATGCACATTGGCGTGCGAGATTCGCATCTCGCGCTCCGCCCCGCAACGCGGGTATTAATACGGAAGCGGATGCACGCACAATTTATCTTTCGCTGAGGAGCCGAGCGTAGGCCGGAGTCAGCAGTGGTCTAGCAATATTGTTAATGGGACTAAGTCTCCGTTCCCTCCTTCAGGGAACGAGGGTTACATATGTAACTGAGATGTTCCCTTTCAGTGCTGATTGGGATCCCAATTAACATGCCACCTAGTGCTGCCACCTTCCAGTGCCTAGCGAAGCCTCCTGATCCCCCCGCATTTATTGAGGCGGCGATGGGACAGGGCTCAGGCCAGGGAAGTCCACTGCTGTTCCGCATGACCCACTCAGACAGACTTGGATAACACTGGGAAAGCGTGCCCTATTGGTGGAAAAGGAGATGCTGCGGAAGCCACATCCTACCCGTAGGGAGGTACCATGTGGAAGATACACATATGGACTGGGCGTTTTCGGGTAGTACAACATATGGAATGTCACTGAGGTGGCTCCGGCCTAAGCAGGGGGGAGACAACACCGGTCAGAGACGGCAGAGTGTGCTCTGCCAAGGGAAAGACACAGGCTCGCTGCGTCTGACTGCCGAGGGGTGTGGAGGAACTCAACAGGGTTCAGCAACAGGGAACTCAACTGGAGCAAGAATGGCGCACGTATCCAGTCCATAGGAGGGGAATGGCGGAGCAAGCCGACACTTCGAGCGGGGCCTACGGTGTTGACTGGCTTCTATGAGAAGAGAGCACAGGGGAAGGCTATAGAATCTCTACTTGTTTGGTGTCGCCCAGCCCGCAGCTCTACACATATCTGTCAGCGAGGCACCCTGTGCTTGTGCCCAGGAAGAAGTTACACTCCAAGTGGACAATTATGACATTTCAGTTGAAAAAACTGTAGTAATGCAGTTTACAGATGCTGTCATATCATCTTTTATTAAAGGAACACTCCACCGTTTTTTGAAATAGGGCTTATTCACTTTCTTTCCTACATTTAGATAGGTGGGCAAATGCATTTTTGTCTCAGTGCATGCATTGTTTTAGTTTGACAGGGTCGGCGCTAGCTTAGCTTAGCACAATGAATGGAATCCTTTGTTGCCAGCTAGCATGTCCTGAGTAAAAGTGATATAAAATTTTTTAAAAACCCACCTAATTACTTCTTGTGGCCTGCGTATTCACAACAAGTACAAATAGTGATGCAGATTAACACTAGGCGATTTATAGGCAGATATTGACTTATATATTAAGGACTATATTAGGGGGAAGCACAGGCGAAGCACTGCTACTTGGGCGTGATATCTCTGCGCCCAAGTAGCAGTGCTTCACCTGTGCTTCCCCCTAATATAGTCCCAAGTCAATATCTGCATAGGAAATCATCTAGTGTTAATCTGCATCGCTATTTGTACTTGTTGTGAATACGCAGGCCACAAGAAGTAATTAGGTGGGTTTTTAAAAAATGTTATATCACTTTTACTCAGGACATGCTAGCTGGCAACAAAGGATTCCATTCATTATGCTAAGCTAAGCTAGCGCCGACCCTGTCAAACTAAAACAATGCATGCACTGAGACAAAAATGCATTTGCCCACCTATCTAAATGTAGGAAAGAAGGTGAATAAGCCCTATTTCAAAAAACGGTGGAGTGTTCCTTTAAAAGTTTTTGCAAAATAGAATTTAATTTCATGCAGTAATGTCATTTCGTCAATGTCAACAAATATTACTTGCATAATGTTTCTATTTATACATCTGAATATTTTAGCGCCCACTGCCACAATAAGCTCTTCTTCAACTGAGTCTCCAACATCAACTTTTTCTAGTGAGTATTTTTATTCATGGACAATTTAGTCAACATGTTAATAAGAAAATGATATCAGTAGTTCGTTCATTTTTGTTTAAAATGTCCTTTTAAGCATGTCAATTAATATAACTTGTATTATGTTTCTATTCATACATCTAAATATTTTAGCACACCCTGTCACTACAGGCTCTTCTTCATATGTCTCAGAAACATCAACTTTTTCAAATAAGTATTTTTATTCATGGAAAACTAAGTAAACATGTTAATAGGAAAATGATTTCAGTAGTTCATTAATTTTAGTGTTAATGTGGTAAATTTTAATAATAATAACAATAACGACACTAGACAAGGAACTGAACAATACACAGGACTTAAAAAGCACACAGCATGACACAGGATAATCAAAAACTAAAGACACAGGTGAATACAATCATTAACCAAGGGAACAAACTATCTGAGCTTAGACGTAACATTACCTCCTCCACCCCCGAGGTGCATGGAAAGGAAGGTATAATCCATACTGGGGTGGGAAGGAGGGCCAAGACACCCAAAGTCCATGGAGGGACCGGTGGAGAGAAAAACCAAGGAGTGGCTGGCGGAGGAAGGAACAACGGAGCAGTAGGAGGAGGAGGCCTCTGCGACACCAGTGAATCCACTTCTTCTGATAATGCTGGATGGCTGAAGGTCTGCAGTGTTGTACTCCGCGTTTTTCACCAGGGAGGAGCCATGGAAACTGAAGACCAAAGTGGAGTTTGGTGGGCTGATACCAAGGTGCAGATGGAGGGATAAAGGACCAAATCGACACCAAGCACAAGGGTCTAAAGCGGAACCAGAGGGTCAGAGGACTGAGGTGGCGATGAGGGCTCAGAAGACAGAGCCAGTGGGAGTGAGGACAAAGGAGTCGTCGGAGGGATGGAGCCAGCCGGAGCCAGAGAAGGGGGTGGAGCCAGAGAACCCAATGCAGCCAGCAGAGGAGGTGGAGCCAGAAAACTGATTTGAGCCTGCAGAGGGGGTGGAGCCAGAGAGCTGGGTAGAACAAGCGAAGACGAACGAGCCGGGCGGAACCAGCTGAGACAAAGGACTTAATGGTGGAGGAAGGACTTGGGAACAAGTAGGAACTGGCGTGTCCAATATATTCGAAATGGAATAGAAGGGGATACATCCTACCTCGTTATGGGGTCATGATTGGGACTCTGCTTCAGGATGTCCAATTAATTAGTGCTCCTACTGGGAAGGACATGGCAGCTGGCTGTAGCTCCGGGACAGACTTGTATGCTCAGGCTCTGTAGCAGGTGTGAGCTCAGTCTATGGGTCTGTGGCAAGCAGGTGGTAATCATAGTCTTCCTCTACCTCACCCACGGTGAAAGAGGAACCACTCTTTGCAAGAACTAACTCTACAAAAACTATAAAACCTCCCTTAAGGACCAAAAATGGGCAGGGAAATAGTTGTTTTAACATGTCATTAAGTCCAGTCCAAAAAAGGTGATCAGTGAGCGGTTGTGGTAATGGGTCTAATATGTTAGGTCTAGGGACTCACTGATGTGGTCCCCAAAGGAGCGATCATCCTTGGAGAGGAGGAAGCTGCAAATATCTGGAAGATGTGTTTATCTTCTCTAGCCGCTGTATTCTGTTATGGTTTAGGGAGGCGAAGGATGAAAGGGAGAGGTGGATCCAATAACAGTCTTTTCACTTTTCTAATGAAACAAAGCAAAGAAAACAAACCAACACAGAACAAATTTTGGCGGAAGAGATAATCTAACAGTTAGGCATCAAGCATAGACAATACAGGTCATTGAACTGAACCAATCAGAGGGCTTAAACGCACACAGGATAAAGAGAAACTAAACAAGACACGGGTGAAGACAATCTGTCACCAAGGGAATAAAGTAGATGATAGGAAAATTCATGATATTCATGAAAATATTCATGTACAGTTGTCTTTACACATTCTTAGAAAGTTCTTCTGTTTTACTGTTACATGTAATAGATACTTCTGTATTTCAAATCACATCCTGAGTATCAAACATATCAGCACCTAAAATAAAAAATGTGTACTGTTTTATGCCTATATTATATATTTGTGTGATAATAATTCTTGAAATGCAGAATTTCATTGTATACAAAAAGGATTTGTAAACATGTCAACAAATACAACTTTTTTTAAAATAATAATTGTACTTATTTCATGTCACTTCCTGAGTATCAAACATCAGCGCCTACCAGTTAAATTTTTTATAATGTAATGTAAGTTATTCTTCCAACAATAATACTTTGATTGTAATACAAAAATGAATTGTATAAACATATGCCATTGTTAGCTTCTAAGTAATATTTCGTAAATGTTTTTTTTATTTCTTTATATGTCCATTATCACAGCATCCCCTGTCACTACAAGCATTTCTTCAACTGACACTCCAACATCTACTGAAACAACTTCTACAAGTGAGTATTGTTCATGGACAACTGTGTAAACTAATAGCTGTATTTTATTAATGTTTATTACCAATGAATATATATGTATGTATAAATTCTCCTCCCCCTTCACTTCTTTCACAATAATTTTAATTTGTTCTTTACCTATCTACCTTGTTCTTTATTTAGTGTAAATAAATCATATCACACATATATCAACATGGCATCTTGCTTCATCTTTATTATTTATTAATTTAAATAACCAAATTTTAACAACATAAGGGCAGATCCTTTGAGTGCAGCTGATGACGCAGTGAAGTGACGCTCGAGTGATCAAGCATTTTCCAATATACAAATAAGCTTTTCTTTGATTCTTCTGTCCTCGCGTCTTTTCCTTGCGTCCTTCCCTCGCATCTTGAAGGGGTGGAGCTAAGAAGCGAGGAAAGGAAGCAAGGAAAGGAAAACGAGGATCCACAAATAAGAATAACAGGGGAAACAAACTAAAAATCATTGGAAAAGTAAACTGTTTTAACAAAATTATTTACAGTTTGTCATGTTCTTTTAATAGTAATTATTGTAATACAGAATGTCATTGTATTAAAATATATATCCTTGTAAGCATGACAAGTATTGCTCAGTGAAACTGTATTTCTTTCTATTTCAAAATATTCCAGCAGCCACTGCCACTACAATCTCTTCTTCAACTAATTCTTCAACATCAGCTCCTACAAGTGAGTATGTTTATTCATGTACATTTGAGTAAACATGTTAATAGGAAAATTATTTCAGTAGTTTATTCACATGCTCATGCTAGAGTAATATTCATGTACAGTTATCTTAAAACGTCCTTAGAAAGTTCTTCTTTTTTACTGTTAGAAGTAATAGGTACCTCAGTATTTCAAATCGCATCCTGAGTATCAATCATCAGCAGCTAAAATTAAAAAAATGTGTACCGTTTAATGTCTATATTATATATTTGTGTGATAATAATTTTTGAAATGCAGAATTTCATTGAATGCAAAAAGTTCTTTGTAAACATGTCAACAAATATTAAGAAAATTAATAATACACTTTCTGAGTATTAAACAATAGTGCCAACCAGTTCAAATGTTTAAAATGTAATATAATACAAGTTTTTCTTTTAATAATAAAACATGGATTGTACTACAAAAGTTAATTGTATGAACATATGCCATTGTTATCTTGCAAGTACTATTTCGTAAATGTTTGTATTTTTATTTCATTATATGCCCATATATTACAGCATCCCCTGTCACTACAACCATTTCTTCAGCTGACACTCCAACATCTACTCCAACAACTTCTACAAGTGAGTATTTTTCATGGACAGCTGCGTAAGCACTTATAGCTGCATTTTATCATTTTTTATTACTAATGAAGTTTTATTACAATTGTGTCAAACAGCAGCACCTACAAGATGTAATTAATATACATAGACAATGATGACAGTTCAGTTGGAAAAACAGGCGTGTCTTGTTTGCCAATTTACCCCTTGTGTATTTAGACCCCAGTGTTTCCTGTTTTCCTTGTCAAGTCTTGTCCTACATGGATGTGATAAGCCCTAAATCAAACAATTAATCTGCATATTCGCAAATGTTTTTCAGACAATTAATCGTCAGCCATCGTGGCAGCCCGACCTATGAGATGTAATTAATATAGTTAGACAATTATGACATTTCAGTTGGAAAAACTGTATTTATGCAGTTTACAGATGCTGTCATATCATCTTCTATCAACAGTTTTTGCAATACAGAATTTAATTTCATGCAAAAATGTCCTTTTATGCATGTCAACGAATATTACTTGCATTATGTTTCTATTCAAACATTTAAATATTTTAGCACCCCCTGCCCCTACAAGCTTTGACTCAAATATCAGCTTCTTCCAGTGAGTATTTTTATTTGTGGACAATTGGGTAAACATGTTAATAGGAAAATTATATCAGTAGTTTGTTTATTTTAGTGTCAATGTGGTAAATTGTAATACTTCATCACATTTGTGATGCGGTCGGCTGGTCCTCACCACACACATTTGTGAGGTTTTACAACTTGGATCTAGGCTCCACTCCAGGGTCTAGGGTGCTTGTATCTTTGTGTGCGCAATGATTTCACACAGACAGGCATTGGTTATTAGTTAACTGAAGAGGAAACGAGACACTGCGTCACCCTGCCATACTCTCTGCATGCCTGTGAACGACTTGGTTCAGCCTATCAGAAGCTAGCGCGGTCTGATTTTGGGTATGCTTTACAGTTTCCTGGTCTGTCATGTCACCCGCCAATGACGTCTTGTCACACCATTGGACTGATTCTACACGTGCTTCATGACGCGGGGCATTCCCACAGCGTCTCGACACACCGTCTCGTTCCCTCTTCAGGGAACGTCTCGGTTACGTATGTAACCCTCGTTCCCTGAAGGAGGGAATGGAGACGTAGTCTGACGTACCGTACTGTTTGGGATCACGCTTAGGGAGCCTGTAATCTTCGAGTATTGATAAAACGAGCCAATGCACATTGGTGTGTGAGATTCGCATCTCGCGCTCCTCCCCGCAGCGCGGGTATTAATACGGAAGCGGATGCACGCACAATTTATTTTTCGCTGAGGAGCCGAGCGGAGGCCGGAGTCAGCAGTGGTCCAGCAATATTGTTAACGGGACTAAGTCTCCGTTCCCTCCTTCAGGGATCGAGGGTTACATACGTAACTGAGATGTTCCCTTTCGGTGCTGATTGGGATCCCAATTAACATGCCACCTAGTGCTGCCACCTTCCAGGGCCTAGCGAAGCCTCCTGATCCCCCCGCATTTATTGAGGCGGCGATGGGACAGGGCTCAGGCCAGGGAAGTCCACTGTTCTGCATGACCCACTCAGACAGACTTGGATAACACTGGGAAAGCGTGCCCTATCAGTGGAAAAGGGGATGTTGCGGAAGCCACATCCTACCCGTAGGGAGGTACCATGTGGAAGATACACATATGGACTGGGCGTTTTTGGGCAGTACAACATATGGAATGTCACTGAGGTGGCTCCGGCCTAAGCAGGGGGGAGACAACACCGGTCAGAGACGGCAGAGTGTGCTCTGCCAAGGGAAAGACACGGGCTCGCTGCGTCCGACTGCCGAGGGGTGTGGAGGAACTCAACAGGGTTCAGCAATGGGAAACTCAACTGGAGCAAGAATGGCGCACGTATCCAGTCCATAGGAGGGGAATGGCGTAGCAAGCTGACACTTCGAGCGGGGCCTACGGTGTTGACTGGCTTCTATGAGAAGAGAAGGTACCGGCTCGACACAAAGGTAACGGCTCGAGGTACCGGCTCGACACAAAGGCTATAGAATCTCTACTTGTTGGGTGTCGCCCAGCCCGCAGCTCTACACATATCTGTCAGCGAGGCACCCTGTGCTTGTGCCCAGGAAGAAGATACACTCCAAGTGGAGTGGGCTCGCAACTTAGGGGGGGGGCATGGTGCGACTTGGGATTGATACACCAAGATGATGGCATCCACTATCCAGTGGGCCAACCTCTGCTTAGAAACAGCCTTTCCCTTCTGCTGGCCTCTGTAACAGACGAAGAGCTGGTCTGAGGTCCTGACCAGCACTCAATGAAAAGGTTCCACTTCAGGGTGTCCAGGGTTCCATGCCTCGTAGAGGGTGCTCTTGCAGAAGTGATGGTGTCTATTTCAGCTTGTGGTAGATCACCTAGAATCGCCGCGTCCCGTCCAGGGACCAGACATGGAGTTTCCAGTGGTCTGGACGCAGGTGCCATACGGTGCACAGTCTCTGAGAGAGGCGGTCCTCCCTGAGAGGAATGGGCAAGGGAGGGGCTGTCGAGAGGAGCATGAGTTAGGGGAACCAGGTCCGGTTGGGCCAATAAGGGGCAACTAGCAAGACCTGCTTCTCTTCCTTCCTGACTTTGCAAAGCATCCATGCTGAGGGTCCCCTCGGTCAGGGAATAAAACAGCTGGCAATGGGATGAGTCCGAAGAGGCAAACAGATCTATCTGTGTGGCCCCAAAGTGGTCCCAAATTAGCTGGACTGCCTGGGGATGGAGTCTCCACTCTCCCTGGGCAACAGGCTGACGTGAGAGCTCTTTGGTGGCATGATTGAGCTGGCCGGGGATATAAGTGGCATGAAGCGACCTCCGATGCTTCTAACTCCATAGGAGAAGATGGCTGGCGAGTTGTGACATGCGAGGGAAGCGTAGACTAACTTGATGGTTGATGTACGCAACGGTCAGTTTTGTCTGTACGGAACAGCACATTCTTGCCGAGCAGCGGCGTTTTGAGGCATCTCAGAGCAAGGTGTACTGCTAACAACTCGAGGCAGTTGATGTGCCAATGCAGTTGGGGGCCCGTCCAGACCCCTGCTACTGCAAGCCCACTGTACGTGGCCCCCCAGCCGGTGTTTGAGGCATCTGTGGAGTCCACAGCATACCTGAACACTTGTTCTAGATGTTCAATCGGTACTGTGCTTTCCTTGCTGCAAGATGGGTTGGAGCGAGGGCTGTCTCCCTCCACCCTCAAAGTGTATGTTGCCTCTATTGCCGTACATCACGATGCAGTTGATGGGAGATCCGTGAGGAAACGAAGGGTCTGACCACGGGCTGAGGGTTTGTCACACGGAACGTGCCACTTTGCGAGGGCCATCTCGGGACTCGGCCGTGAAGCCAGTGCTGAACTGGTGTCATATGAAGCAAACCCAGCGGCGTTTGACAAAGCCCCATGAGCCTCTGAAAAAGTTTCAGTGGGACCACTGTTCTGCGCTTGACAGTATTCAAGCAGTTCAGCACTGACTGGACACGTTCCTCTTTGAGGTGTGCCGTCTGTGGACCGAGTCCAGTTACATTCCGAGAAAAGAGATCCTCTGCACAGGGGCGAGTTTGCTATTTTCTCAGTTGATCCGAAGACCCAACTGACTGATATGCTGGAGCAGCAAGCCCCAACTTCTCCCGAGACTGAGCTAGTATAAGCCAGTCGTCGAGATCGTTAAGGATACGAACACCACGCTCTCATGGGAGCAATGGCCACCTCCATGACCTTTGTAAAGACTTCATAAAGTAGCGGGCCGCCGGGGCAGGATGTGCCGGATCGCCTCAGTCTGCTTCTGGGCGGCGGAGAACTGTTGGGCGAAGTCCTCCACCACGTCACCGAAGAGCTCAACCTGGGAAATGGGGGAGTCCAGGAACCGAGACTTGTCGGTCTTCCTCATATCGGTCAGGTTGAAACCAGAGATGGCGCTCCTGGACCACTAGAGTGGACGTCATCATCTCCAGAGTCAAGAGAGGGACCAGCACGTTCAGTAGGGAGCTCCACCGGCTGCGGTGTGACAGAGGAGTGAGGGGCCCACGGGGACTGGTTACCGGGTGGGGAAGCCCTCACTGTGATCCTCAGATCACCCACCCACACGGAGCAGTAGCTCTCTTCTGGGGCCGGCCAGAAGGGCCGCTAGAGCGGGCCATGGGAATGGGGACTCCACCTTCACGGATGAAGGTGAGTCTCAATCTCAACATCGAGATAGTCATGTTCCCGCAATGAGAACATGAACCATCCACAAAAGTCCACTGAATGCCCAAACACGTGACGCATCTATTGTGACCGTCAGCTGAAGACAGGGAACGACCGCATCCAGAAATGCATGGCATCTTGAAAAAGCCGGAAACACACCCGTGTTGCTATTTCTGGAAATGGGACTCTCACCAGTGCCGTAGCACTGAAACTGAATGACCGCGGCAGCACTGACGGGATGGTGCACCCTGTACCAGTGAAGCACTCACTTCTTCGCCCTCTAACCAGCTGTCACACAAACCAACACAAAGAGAATGATGTTAAAACAGCAGTTGCACTCATGCTGTAGAACCACCAGCACCAGGAGAGCCTTCCAGAAGAAGCACCGACACACTTGCTCTTTGAAAGAATCAACACTCTTCGGAAACATTGACATGAAGACCGATCGGCTCCGAAGCGAAAGACAAATGGTCCTTGCATCCGCTTACGTATTTATACCCGCACTGCGGGGCGGAGTGCGAGATGCAAATATCGCACTCCAATGTGCAGTGGCTCGTTTTATCAATACTCGAAGATGACAGGCTCCCTAAGCGTGATCCCAATCAGTACAGTACGTCCGACTACGTTGAACGTTAACGAACTGAAAGGGAACCAGGGTTACATAAGTGACCTGAGACAGTTTTTTTTTCTCTCAAAAACAAACATAAATATTTGTAGTCTGTTTTTAAGCATGCAGCAAACGATAGTAGGCTATTCATTGGTAAAACATTCTTACTGCTGGTTAACGGTTAACTGGTTAATTAACATCCCTGTATGTATAGCTAGATCAAATTAGTGCAGAATCAACTTTGCTTTGCGATCGCGTCAAGGATCAGCCAAGTGTGTGTGTGTGTATATATATATATTATTTATATTATTTATATTATTTATATTTGTCATGATTCCTGTTTTGTGTTCCCCTGGTCTTGTGTGGACTTTTATGTTTTTTCCTGTTTTGCGCCATGTTTTTTAGTTCTTTGTAGTTTTTCTTGTTGATTAGTTTTCCATATGTGTCTTCTTTGCCAATTTATTTATAAAATTAATCACAATTATTTAATGAATGCAGAACACAAAAATGTTATGGCAAAGCCCTAAATCAAACAATTAATCAGCATACTCGTCAAAGCTCTAAAACTGTCAATTAATTGGCATAATCACAATTGTTTTGTCCTAATTAAAGGTCCCATTGCATGAAAATTTCACTTTATGAGGTTTTTTAACCTTAATATGACTTTCAAAGCCTGCCTATGGTCCCCCAGTGGCTAGACATTTTGATGGGTGTAAACAAAGCCCGGGGTATTTTTGAGAAAATGAAAGCTCAGACGGGCGAATCTAGAAATCTTACCTTAAAATCGAATCTAGTTACCTCCCCTTTCTCTTGTTTGCCCGCAAAAAGAATTTGGCCCGCCCATGAGAAAATGAGCTGCGCGAGCACGATATTGGTTTTTCCTCGAGAGACATCATGGCTTGCAAACGAGCGAAGCATGGGAGTTGCTCGGTGTTTGGATGTACAAATGAAAACAAAAGTATTTTTTTAGTTCCTTCATCCGAGCCTCTGAAGAATAAGTGTGTTATGTGAATTTCTGATGTGTAATTGTTCAAGTTCAGACAGATAATCTTTCTCTCAAAGTCGTTCAATACTGTTTATGCATCGGTAAATCAAGCCAGTGATTAAACGATCAACTTCACGTCGTTTCTCTTTGTAGGATGAAAATAATCTTACTTAAACTGTGATTAATATATATACAGAAAGCGATCAAAGAACAATCCCTTTCCAATCGCCCAAGCTGTCAATCACACAGCGCGAGTTTATCTGGACACTTGCCAAAACTCGTTATGAAATCAATGACGCTGTTACACTGCACAACGAAGCTCTTACTGTACTTACCTCATGTTTGCATTGGTGAAAGCATTAATGAGAGTACAGAAACTGCGTTGCAATGATAAGATCTTCATTCACGCGATCAACAGGCTGTCATCTGCTCAATGCTCATCACTGCAACCTTTTATGTGATGGGAATAGATCTAAATACTTAAAAAACTTCTCATTGTTCGTTAATCCCGATAGCTGTAATAGTAAAAACGTATAATAGCTGTAATAGTAAAAGTTTTCGAGAGAGTTCCACATGTAATGCGAGATATTTCATATGCAAGCATGTCAGCCAATCACAGCAGTGGGCGTTTACACTGAAGTCTCACAGCAGACACGCCCCTTCAAACAGAGCGTTTAAATCAGAGGCTAAAATCAGGCTAGGAAATATGCCTTTTATTTCTTAATTATAACAACTTTTGATCTAAAAAAACATACTAACATTATAAGGGCACCCCAGGAAACATTCTAAAATAATTTTTAAAAATCCATGCAATGGGACCTTTAATTGTCAGCCAAATTTCGTTGTCGTGACAGTCCTACCTACGAGATGTAATTAATATAGATAGACAATTATGACATTTAGTTGGAAAAACTGCATTTACGCAGTTTATGACACAGATTCGGTCATATCTTCTTCTTTTAACAGTTTTTGCTATATAAAAAAATTAAATAAAAAACTTGCCTAATGTAATACAGAATTTAATTTAATGCAAAAATTTCCTATTATGCATATAAACTAATATTAAGCCAAGAACTACAGTAACTCCATAAATAAATCCATAAAACCTCTCAAGGACCAAAAATGGGTAGGGGGAATAGTTGTTTAAACATGTCATTGAGTCTAGTCAAGTCAAGTCAAGTCAAGTCAAGTATATTTGTATAGCGCTTTTCACAATACAGATTGTATCAAAGCAGCTTCACAGTATTAAATTAAAATAATACAACAAGGTTTGTTTCTAGTGGAATTTATTGATTGATAAAATTAAATATCCCCAAAATATCCCCATTAAGTCCAGTCCAAAAAAAGGTGATCAGTGAGTGGTCGGGGTAATGGGTCTTATACGCCAGGTCCAGGTCACTGATGTGGTACCCAAAGGAGCGATCATCCTGGGTGAGGAGAAGGTGGCGAATGACTGGAAGATTTTTATCTTTGGCGCAGGAGAAAATCTAAAGCTAGGCTTCAAGCATAGACCATACTATGGAGCTAATAATATGACAAAATGATTTGTGTAATTGTGTAAATTTGAATTATTTACAAGTGTAATCTAACAAATTTGAATTTTATGTGGTATTTTAAATAGTTCTGAATTTGATTTCTTTAAACGAATATTGAACATTTGAAATTTAACGAATTGAAATGTTTTTATGGCTGAATTTTATAGACGTATTTTCAAACAGCTATTTTTTTTGTTCTGAAATCTTAGACTGCAAATATTCCGTTTTAAAAAATACAGATTCAAGTTTTCAAGATGAAGAAATTCAGAACTTCAAATTCAGTTTTCTAAAATTCAAACCGTGGAAAATTCAGATCTTACAGAAAGTAGGTCACAGGTCATCCACAGGGAAGAGTAAAGGATCTCAGAAAAGTCGAACAGATCATTTTGGCTGCACTGCAGTAGTTTTCTGCCGCAAACGTGGTGGTGGTTCAAGAGAATCCGTGTATCTTTCATTCAGTCGTTTTTTTTATTTAATATTAAGAGTAGAAAAATGAGAAAACAGCTTGAGTATTAGATTTCTAATATTCTAGTAATAATAGTGCTTTGCTGCTGCAGTTGCATGGATTCTTAACGTGCTCATTGCAACTATCCTACGTAGTAAAAATGTATAGGCTACATTTAATATTTTTCTCATCAAACAACCAGACTAACCAATGGCTCGACACAACCCGTACCGAGCAAGAGACAGGGCTTTCTCTCTGTGTAGATATAAATTAACCTACGCTTTGCATCAGCTGGGTATGGCAGGGTAAATGACGGCTGTCATAGCCTGCATAGTCGCCCGGTAAGTTAAAAAAAGAAAAGAAATTAAGATATAAATCAATATAATTAGTAGTCAATTAAATGATTTAAACACACACTAATACAAAAAGGAAAAATTGATTGGGTATATAATAGGCCTAACGTTCACGCATGAACTGTCATTCAGACTGACTATCAGAGATAAAATTCATAATCTTCTGAGTTTTATGATGTAGGCCTTTGTTACTAGGTTTTATTTTAATTCAAATTTATTATAATTTACTTCTCAAAAGGATGCGCTTTGTGCATTCTCTGACATAACATTTATTTATTTCATTAATATTGAGTATCAATTGATGTCAAACAAAACTGTGTGTTATTTTCTCTGGCAACTAAACTTCCAAAATAAATAATAATAAAAAAATTATAATAAAAATAAAAAAACTTCCAAAGCAAAGCCATTGTGCGTTCTCTCCGCGCTCCGCAGCTTTTCCACACATATTTTGAGAATTGGCCAGCTAAACAAAATAGGCAAAAGAAGTAGACTAATGGCTAGTGTCCAGGAGGTACGTTCATATTTATGAAATAAACATAACTGATTTTGTCTACACCTAAATACATTCCCAAGGACCCCCTAATAATAACAGTGATTAAGCCCAAATGTGGGTGGGGGTAATGAACACAATATGTTTGTTTGTTTTTTGCCCAAATAGTCTCCACTCTATGCATTTTGTAATAATACAGCAAAAAAATGTAACTGACCGTATTTTCCTGAAAATAAGTCGCATGCACCTGAGTGCAAGTCACACCGGATCATGTTGAGAGAGAAACGCGCGCCTTACTGTATGACAAATCCTTAAATGAATGCAGAACAACAAGAATGAAAAATAAGTAGCCATGTATAATACAATAATATATAGGCTGCATAGCCTATAAAAATAGCCTATATTGTGCCCTTTATTACAAACAACATTTAGCCTATTTTAAACGCCAAGCCTAAACAGATTTGTTTCAATCGAAACGGTCGCGCATTTCTCATTCAGTCAAAAGTTTTCATATTTGCAATGTAACATTTGGATGCTAACTATTAATATAAAGAAGGCTTCATACTTCAGTCGAGTCCCAATATACACGCATATAGGCTAGGCTAAATCAGCGTATTCACAGCAAGGGAAATGTTTGGAATAACAAGTAGGATTGTGCGGCACAGCTTGCCCTTTATATTGTACAACAGACCAATCAAATTAGGCAGAATAACTTTTTATATAATAATAATAATAATAACTTTATTGCAGACTCACAGGTCCAAATAAAAAACAAGACAGTACACACAATACAATAAAAACTTCAGAGGAGACAACTATACCAATGCTTCCATAACTTGGACTTATACCGTGTAGTGCTAAACTTGATGCTGGTCAATGCCATAATTATGTAATTCTCGGAGTTATTTAGCCGACATATAAATTTGTACATAACATTTCTCAATGTGGCTTGCAGTGTATTAACACCTGCAGCCACAAACATCTCACTGGCACTACACCAGCGTGGTCTTCTCAGCAGAATTCCAAAATATATGTTTGGTTGACTGTGTTTTATTTTGATAATGAACAGTCTGCGATATGAAGCAATGCCAGAACTGATACTATGTTGTGTGAGAGCGCGATGCACCTGCGCCATCACTTGGATTTGTTCCACTACTGGGAAATATTTATAGTCATACAGATAATATGACATTATTCGAAACAGTAAAATGTATATTTTTATTTGTGTACATTCAAAATGACTACAAAATATGCCATTGAAAAATAAATAAAACAACATGATGCGCTGCTTTAGCACGTCTCGGTCTCCTTTAAGATCTTTCTGGCGCAGACCAAAAATGAACCAAAATACAGAGAATAGCCTTCTTGGCGCGCCTACTTTTGAAAGTCAACATTTAGATTACTTAACGTTAAATGCATCATATATATCCATGAGTCACTTTGGAATAAATCACAGCGTGTTTGCAATACACGCGTTAAGTTTTGTAAGCTCCGTACAACTGCAGCAGCGGAGCACTATTATTACTAGAATATTAGAAATCTAATACTCAAGCTGTTTTCTCATTTTTCTACTCTTAATATTAACCCTCTGGGGACCAAGCTGTTTTTGGGGCCCTTGAGATGTTCTGACATGCTCTGACATTTGTGCTTTTTTCAGTTATTTATAAACATGTTAATGGCAAAGGTGTAAATTCACTCTATATAGCACAAACAGGCCTACCATAATATGCGAGCAACATGTATGTAGATGTTTGTATTTTTAAGAGAATAATGTTTATGCGTGGTTATTTAAAAAAATAAAAATGAAAGTTGCTGAAATAAGACCACAAAACTCATACAAAATATGTGCCCACAAGACTTTTGACTAATGGATGTTTTCTCTTGGAGTTCTAGCTTCAAAATTATGTGAAAATAGTCTTGCTTTATCGTTCACAAAAAAAAAATACATTGATTTAAATGGTGTAAAACAGGTTTTGCTTGGAAAGCCAATATGCGAGGGGGAGGAGTAGTTTACACCTTAGATTACCCAGTCCCACCCACTCTGCATAATGACTCTGCATAATTAGCCATTCATTCAGGTGTGACACTGACTGAGCCACAATGCAAGGACAAAATAGCCTATATATTTAGAAGAAGACTTATATTGACCATTTAAGATTTTGCTTACATCTATCTTGTAAATATGTTTTGCTATTTTATTAAAAAGGTTACAATTACAACAATAATTACAATTTCAGCAATATTTCTGCAAAAAAAGTACTCTTTCTTTGTAAAAAAAAAAAAAAAAGATTATAGGCCTACATTTTATCATATGTATTCATTAGTTTGAATATAGCCAACATTGGAACATCTTAGTCTATGACTTTATTTTTGACAAAATAGTATTTTATATATATGAGCAGAAAAGCTTATTTGATGTGACAGTATATTCTACAGTAAAAACTGTACCCAAATCTAGTCAACAAAATGTTGTCTTTCATACTTCGCCTGACTGTAACGCAGTAACTGTAACTGTAAAAGCAGTTTATTCTTTCACACACAGGCTAAACAGTCTTTACAAATATGTACCCTTCATTCATCTCACAGAAACGCTATTCATATTATAGAAACGCGATTCATCTTTTTGTTTACATAAGCCTACAACGTTATTCCATAACGTTATTCCACATTAACACTTGAGAAAGGATAACTTAGCCTACCTCACTCCTCAGCGGGATCTGCTCCTCATATCAGCACGGAAAATTTTCTCCATAAGGTAGGCTATATTATGCCTCTTTGTTTACAGCTGATGTGGGGGCGTTTCACAGACTGAAATGGTTCTCAGAATTTGCGTTTGAATAGCACGCGCTCTCCGGGGCGTGGTCAAATTACTTTTGAATGGCTCCTAATGAGCTCGACTGGAGTCGCTCTCTTTTTATACAGATTACAGAAGCTGATAATATTTGTTTTTTATATAAATTACTTCATTTAAAAGCTGCGATCTCAAGCTTTATGCCCGTGGGTCTGTTTGCCTGTTTGACTGAATTTTCGCGGAGTTATAGATAATTTTCGAACGCGTTTCAAATGGGAGTTTACTGACAGAGAGAAGGCAGAAATAGCATCATGTTAGTTTTTCTTTATTTGTCAAAAAGCAAAACACTTTATTTGTATTGTGAGTATACAGAAAAAAAAATAGAAACTGAACAGGATCGATTGATGTATTACACGAAAATGAAAGATCAAAATTAACAGAGCATTTTGTGTTTATTTTTCATTGCTAAAAAAAAAACCGAGCAAAACGCGCGGGCGCGTTTTTGGTCCCCAGAGGGTTAAATAAAAAAACGACTGAACGAAAGATACACGGATTCTCTTGAACCACCACCGCGTTTGCGGCAGAAAACTACTGCAGTGCAGCCAAAATGCTCTGTTCGACTTATCTGAGATCCTTTACTCTTCCCTGTGGATGACCTGTGACCTACTTTCTGTAAGATCTGAATTTTCTGCGGTTTGAATTTTAGAAAACTGAATTTGAAGTTCTGAATTTTTTCTTCGTCTTGAAAAATTGAATCTGTATTTTTTTCTTTATATTTGTTTAAAGAAACCAAATTCAGAACTATTTAGAATACCACATAAAATTCAAATTTGTTAAATTACACTTGTAAATAATTCAAATTTACACAATTCAAATTCAAATCATTTTGTCATATTATTAGCTCCATACTATACAGGACAATGAACTGAACCAAACAGATGCCTTAAAAGCACACAGGATAAAGAGAAAGTTAGTTAACAAGACACGGGTGAACACAAAACATAAGCAAGGGAACAAACCAGACACAGGAAACAGGAATAACAAAGTAAAAGTCATTGGAAAAGCAAACAGTTTTAACTAAATTATTTACTGTTTGTCATGTTCTTTTAATAGTAATTATTGAAATACAGAATTACAGAATGTCGTATTTAAAAAAAAAAAAAAAAAAAATATATATATATATATATATATATATATATATATATATATATATATATCCTTGTAAATATATCCTATGACATGTATTGCTCAATAAAACTATTTATATTTCTTTCTATATCAAAATATTCCAGCAGCCACTGCCACTACAATCTCTTCTTCAACTAGTTCTTCAACATCAGCTAATACAAGTGAGTATTGAGTAAACATGTTAATAGGAAAATTATTTCAGTAGTTTATTCATATGCTCATGCTAGAGTAATATTCATGTAGAGTTATCTTAAAACGTCCTTAGAAAGTTCTTAATTTTACTGTTAGAAGTAATAGGTACCTCAATATTTTAAAATCACATCCTGAGTATCAACCATCAGCAGCTAAAATAAAAAAAGGTGTACCGTTCAATGTCTATATTATAGATTTGTGTGATAATCATTTTTGAAATGCAGCATTTCATTGAATGCAAAAAGGTCTTTGTAAACATGTCAACAAATATTAAGAAAATTTTTAAAATAATTGTTCTTATTTCATGTCACTTTCTGAGTATTAAACAATAGTGCCTACCAGTTCAAATGTTTAAAATTTTATATAATACATGTTTTTCTTTTAACAATAAAACATGGATTGTACTACAAAAGTTAATTGTGTGAACATATGCCATTGTTATCTTGCAAGTACTATTTCGTGAATGTTTGTATTTTTATTTCATTATATGTCCATATATTACAGCATCCCCTGTCACTACAACCATTTCTTCAGCTGACACTCCAACATCTACTCCAACAACTTCTACAAGTGAGTATTTTTCATGGACAGCTGTGTAAGCACTTATAGCTGTATTTTATACTTTTTTATTAAAAATGAAGTTTTATTACAATTGTGTCAAACAGCAGCACCTACAAGATGTAATTAATATACATAGACAATGATGACATTTCAGTTGGAAAAACAGGCATGTCTTGTTTGCCAATTTACCCTTTGTGTATTTAGACCCCAGTGTTTCCTGTTTTCCTTGTCGAGTCTTGTTCTACATGGATTTGATTTGATTTATTGATTTATGTATGTATGTATGTATGTATGAACATTTATTAGAGGATCAACCCCATGAGATGAAACATCTCGTTTTCATGGGGGTCCTCAGGATCATGTCCAAACAACATAGAACAGCAAAACAACAGAGTAGATACAATAAAAAAAACTAAACAAAAAATTATAATACAATAATAATACAACAACAACAACAACTCACTATCCCCACCCATCACAGATAGAGTAAAGTAAGCCACAGTGGTTCCCAAACTGTGGTATGTATACCACTAAACACATTTTATTTTATACCACTTTTAAGTAAAACATTTTTAATCTAAGACTCAGCATGAAGGTGCTTTGGAAGTCAAGCGTTTTAAGAGGGGTATTTGGTGTGAGATGTTTGAGAACAACTGGTGTAACATATTGCATATAACACAATAATCATTATCTAGCCAAACACAAAGATATTTACATTTTTCGGTTGGCTCTAGAGGAGAAGAATCCAGAAAATGCAGATTCAGATTATTTCTATCTTTCTTCTGGAAAAGCATACAGTAAGATTTGGATTTATTCAGAAGGAGTTTATTAAATGACAGCCACTGCTGTACAGAATCAAAGTCATGTTGTAAAGAATAATTTATGTTGGAAATATTTGTTTTGGAGCAATATATTATTGTATCATCTGCATAAAGATGAATGTCACATCCTGGACAGCAAAGTGGCAAGTAATTAATAAAAAATGGAAAATAACAAAGGCCCAAGCGAAGAAGCCTGGGGTATGCCTTTATCTACACCTGTAAAATTCGACTGACTGCCCCTGAAGGACACACACTGGCGGCGGTGATGGAAATATGAGTTAAACCACAGAAGAGATGAACGGGAAAGGCCAATTGAATATAATTTATCCAGGAGCAGATAATGATCAACTAAATCAAATGCTTTTGTAAAATCTAAGAAGATGGCACCAGTACACATATTGTTATAAAAACTAGAAAAAATATCATTTGTAAATTTCAAAAGAGCAGTGGTAGTTGAGAAGTGTTTCCTGAAACCTGACTGGTATTGAGATAGTAAATTGTTATGAGAGAGATAGTTAGATAATTGATCGAAGATAATTTTCTCAAAAATTTTCACAATACTATTAATTATTGAGATAGGTCTGTAATTGTTCATGTTTTGGGTGTCCCCTCCTTTATACAATGCAATGACTTTGGTACACTTCCATGACAGATTAAAGAGCTCAGCCAATGGAGAGGATAGGACACGTGAAGAAAGTTTGATAAACTTACCCTCAATGCCGTCAGGGCCAGGTCCACTGCTAGAGGATAGATTGCTAATGGCCAGCTGGACATCAGCTGAGCTAGCCTGTTGGAATGTGAAAGAACTATCGTAGGGCTGAGAATGAACAGTCGGCTCTGGGTGAAAGAGCGATGACTGTACCTGCGGTGTTTGGGAGAAATGCTAACTAAATGCGTTTGAGATCACTGCTGGATCATTAACAATTTCATTATTAATTGTCATGTTACTCGTGGTACTGTTAGACTTGCCAAGTAAGGTATTAATTTTTTTCCAAAATTGTTTAGGATTACTGAAGTCATTTGACAAACTATTTCTGTAGTAATTGGCTTTAGCATTTCTTGTTTGGGTGGTGCACGTGTTTCGTAGCCGTTTGTATTCCTCCCAATCACTAGGAAGTTTTGTATATTTGTGTTTATTCCACGCCCTATCCCTCTGCTTAAACAGACTGATAAGATCCCCATTTACCCAAGGTAGATGATGACCTTTGACCTTAATAGTTGTCCATGGGGCATGCTTATCAATGACTTGCACAAATTCTGCATAAAATAAATTCCAGGCAGCTTCCGCATCAGGAATTAGGCTAAGTCTATTCCAATTTATCCTTCTCACATCATTTATAAATAAATCACTGTTAAATAATTTCATGTCACGGATCCTAATACATTTTGGAGAAAGATTGGGAGTTGAAATTTTCCAAATGCAATATATGATAGAATGGTCATTGAAACAATCCGAGAGAACACCAGATTTTATTATTCTGTTGGGGTGTGAGACTAGTATCCAGTCAAGAAGAGATTTGCAACTTGGACTGATTCTTGTAGGCTCTTTAATAATTTGTGTAAAAATTGAACCATTGAACATGTTACGTTCCGTGACAGTACAAGGATCAGTCCAGTTTAAATTGAAGTCCCCCAACAGCATAATTTCTGATGAGTCACCAAACGATGAAACAGTGGCTAGGATGTTTCGAACAGACTCTAGCTTGGGAGATGTTGGTGGGCGATTTATATTGCCAATTATTAATTGTTTATTTGCATGAAGAATAACCTTAACAAAGATACCTTCAAAAAGCTCAGGTTTCACTTTAGAGTAATTAATTGTGATTTCAAATTTGATGAAATGTAAGTGGCGACCCCACCTCCCCTGGATCCTCTATCTAACCTATATATGATGTAGTTGTCCAGTTTAACATTGGAGTCTGCTGTATTTTCATTTAGTCAGGTTTCAGATAATGTTATAATACTGGGATTATTATAAACAAGCCAAGCCCTTAGTTGATCAATTTTAGGAACTAAACTGTGACTGTTTAGATGAATTACATGAAGACCTTTACCCATTGATTACAGTTTGAAAAGCGAATGCTAAAATAGAGCCAACTGGACATGTCTGATTTACAATACCAGCAAACCAACATGCAAACCACACACACACACACACACGTATACGCACACATACACACACACACACACACACACAAAAAAAAAAATATATGTATACTTTTGAGAACACCACTCAATGAACAGGTTCGACTTCAGGGCGTAAGCATGCCTTGTAGAGGGTGCTCTCGCAGAAGTGATGGTGTCTATGACAGCTTGTGGTAGATCACCTAGAATCTCCGCATCCCGTCCAGGGACCAGACATGGAGTTTCCAGTGGTCTGGACGCGGGTGCCATACGGTGCACAGTCTCTGAGAGAGGCGGTCCTCCCTGAGAGGAATGGGCCAGGGAGGGGCTATCAAGAGGAGCATCAGTTCGGGTAACCAGGTCCGGTTGGGCCAATAAGGGGCAACTAGCAAGACCTGTTTCTCTTCCTCACTGACTTTGCACAGCATCCGTGCCGAGGGTCCCCTCGGTCAGGGAGTAAAACAACTGGCAATGGGACGAGTCCGGAGAGGCAAACAGATCTATCTGTGCGGCCCCGAAGTGGTCCCAAATCAGCTGGACTGCCTGGGGATGGAGTCTCCACTCTCCCTGGGCCACAGGCTGACGTGAGAGCTCTTTGGCGGCATGATTGAGCTGGCCGGGGATGTAAGTGGCACGAAGCGACCTCCGATGCTTCTGACTCCATAGGAGAAGATGGCGGGCGAGTTGCGACATGCGAGGGGAGCGTAGACTAACTTGATGGTTGATGTACGCAGCGGTTGCAGTGTTGTCCGTACGGACCAGCACATATTTGCTGAGTAGCGGCATTTTGATGTGTCTCAGAGCAAGGTGTACTGCTAACAACTTGAGGCAGTTGGTGTGCCAATGCAGTTGGGGGCCCGTCCAGACCCCGCTACTGCATGCCCGCTGTATGTGGCCCCCCAGCCGGTGTTTGAGGCATCTGTGGAGTCCACAGCATACCTGAACACTTGTTCTAGATGTTCAATCGATACTGTGCTTTCCTTCCTGCAAGATGGGTTGAAACAAGGGCTGCCTCCCTCCACCCTCAAAGTGTATGTTGCCTCTATTGCCGTACATCACGATGCAGTTGATGGGAGATTCGTGGGGAAACGAAGGGTCTGACCACGGGCTGAGGGTTTGGCGGCAGGCTGGGGTGATTGTCACACGGAACGTGCCGTTCTGCGATGCCCATCTCGGGACTCAGCCGTGAATTCAGTGCTCATATGAAGCAAACCCAGCGGCGTTTGACAAAGCCCCATGAGCCTCTGAAAAAGTTTCAGTGGGACCACTGTTCTGTGCTTGACAGTATTCAAGCAGTTCAGCACTGACTGGACACGTTCCTCTCTGAGGGGCGAGTTTGCTCTTTTCCAAGTTGATCCGAAGACCCAACAACAAACAAACAAAAATATTTGTAGTGTGTTTTTTAAGCATGCAGCAAATGATAGTAGGCCAGTAGGCCAAAAACAAACAAAAATATTTGTAGTGTGTTTTTTAAGCATGCAGCAAATAATAGTAGGCCAATAAAAAATTCTTACTGGCGGTTAACGGTTAACTGGTTAATTAGCATCCCTGTACGTAGCTAGATCAAATTAGTGCAGAATCAACTTTGCATTGCGATCGTGTCAAGGATCAGCCAAGTGTATATATAAATATATAAAAATAAATAAATAAATAAATAAATAAATAAATATATATATATAATTTATATTTGTCATGATTCCTGTCTTTTGTTCCCCTGGTCTTTTGTGGACTTATATGTTTTTTCCTGTTTTGCACCATGTTTTGTAGTCCTTTGTAGTTTTTCTTGTTGATTAGTTCTTTGATTGTTTCCATATGTGTCTTGTTTGCCAATTTATTTATTAAATTAATCACAATTATTTAATGAATGCAGAACACACAAATTTTATGGTAAAGCCCTAAATCAAACAATTAATCAGCATAATCGTCAAAGCTCTAAAACTGACAATTAATTGGCATAATCACAATAGTTTTGTCCTAATTAATTGTCAGCCAAATTTCATTGTCGTGGCAGCCCTACCTACGGTATATAATTAATATAGATAGACAATTATGACATTCAGTTGGAAAAACTGCATTTACGCAGTTTATGACACAGATGCGGTCATATCTTCTTCTGTTAACAGTTTTTGCTATATAAAAAATAAAATAAAAAACTTGCCTAATGTAATGCAGAATTTTATTTCATGCAAAAAATGTCCTATTATGCATGTCAACGAATATTAAAGGGATAGTTCACTTTGAAATAAAATTTTGGTATGTTTTAGCTTACCTCAAGGGCATCCAAGATGTAGGTGTCTTTTTTTCCGCAGTAGTTTCAATTTAGATATTTTTAGGTCAAACCGTTCTTGTCTGTCAGTCATATAATGCAGGTCGATGGTCACCACCTCAAAGAGCATGCACAGAGTCCAAATTAAAACAATTCCCCATCGTTCAAATTAAACAATTCCCCATCGTAAGTACACATTGATGGCCTAAGACACGAAACGAGCGGTTTGTGTGAGAAAACGAACAGTATTTATATTGTTTTTACCTCTTGTACACAGCCACGTCCAAGTGATCTGAGAGCGCGGGCGGGTATAGATATATACACTAGATGTCGCCTTGGCTACGGTTTCGTTCCAATGAACTGCCGTAGCCAAGGCGACTTCTATTGTATATATCTATACCCGCCCCAAAATTTAATTTCAAAGTGAACTATCCCTTTAAGCCAAGAACTACTGTAACTCCATAAATAAATCCACAAAACCTCTCAAGGACCAAAAATGGGCAGGGGAATAGTTGTTTAAACATGTCATTAAGTCCAGTCCAAAAAAAGGTGATCAGTGAGTGGTCGGGGTAATGGGTCTTATACGCCAGATCTAGGATCTCACTGATGTGAGTAGTATATATGCTATACCATGTGTCAAAATGATTGATGGCTTCCGGTTGTCATTGACCTTCCGGTTGACCTTTCCGGTTGCCCTTCCGGTCACTATTGTTATGGATTGACCTATTGACCCTTCCTATCCGTCGATCATGTGGTTTTAACAGTTAGTTTTGACCTATTGCCCCTTCCTATCCCTTCGATCATGTCTTTTGACAGGTTGACCTTCCGGTGTCTATCCGGCATATGTTGTTATGGTTTGCCCTATTGACCTAGCTATTCTTTAATCATGTGGTTCTGACAGAAAGTTTTGCCCTATTTGAACCTTTTTAGTCCTAGATCATGTGGGTTTGACAGAAAGTTTGAAGTTGGTGTCAGGTTCAGTTATATGGGTTTCTGTCTGGGTATATGTTGTCACAGGCGCTCCCTCCCACCTTTTGCATGTGAGCTCTGACATCTGAAATGTGCTGTTCGGTCACTGTGATGTTGCTGATGGTTTTGAAGACGCTGTTATATATATATATATAGGATATGTGTCAGCATATCCTCCGCATTCCAGAGCATTGTGGACCCCTTTGGAAAAGTGAGAAGAAAAAGACCTGAATTTCCTGAATGCCTCACCAGCCAGAGTAGTGTGTGTGTGTGTGTGTGTGTGTGTGTGTGTGTGTGTGTGTGTGTGTGTGTGTGTGTGTGTGTGTGTGTGTGTGTGTGTGTGTGTGTGTGTGTGTGTTTGTTTGTGTTTGTGCGCGCGTCCTCTGACATGATCCCCTCCACATTCCTGAGGTAACAGTGAAAGTGAGAAAAAGAGAGTTTCCCTAATCATGTTTTATATTTCACACAAATAATATACAATAATATCTTACTAAAAATCTACTGAAACCATTTAATTCAGTTTTAGACAAAAGAATAAAAAATCATATTACATAAACATTCCGTTCTTTAGGCCTATAAATGTATAAAATAAAATAGTTATCTTGCTAATTTAACTAAAGTTGAAAACCATTCAGTTCTTTATAAAAGTATATAATGAAATGCTTATAAAATAAATATCTTATTGATCCAATTGTTTTAGATAAACAAAAGAATAAAAATCATATTACATAAAACATTCCGTTCTTTATAAATTAAAATAATTATATTGCTAATTTAACTAAAGTTGAAAAACATTATGTTCTTTAAAAGTATATAAATAAATTGCTTATAATATAATATAAAATCACAGAGTGGTTCTCTCTCTCTCTCTCTCTCTCTCTCTCTCTCTCTCTCTCTCTCTCTCTCTCTCTCTCTCTCTCTCTCTCTCTCTCGCTCTCTCTCTCTCAGCTCCGTCTGTCGTTCTCTGACTCAGAGGGGCCTCTGTGCATCATGTCAGAGCGTATGTAATGTTAGTCTGCTAACGCATTTCCAGAGACAAAGTTTTGTTCATACTAAATTTATTTCAAAATATAATCGTAAAAGTTTAAATATGATCTTTTAAAATGAAAGACTGTTTAAATTAAATCTTTAAAGTTTGAATACATACGCATCTTCTATTTATCTTTTAGAAGATTACTGTAATGATTTTGTTTAACGGTGACCTAAAGTATAATTGTTATTAAACAATGTCTGTTCAAAAACTTTAGATGGTTGAAAAACTGTACTTAGTCAATCATAATTTTTTGTCCATGCGGGGGTTTCAATTTTTATGTTGGGGGCTTTCCATAGAATCCATAGAATATTGCATATTCTATCCTGTACACCTGTACAAATTGGTCTTGAGCGAATATTTAATTTTACTCGTCTTAATTCAAAGCATGATCTTACTGGTAGCTATGATCTATTACATGTATAAGATCATTTTTACTTGTATCTCCCGAACTATCCTTAATCAGTGCGGAAACATTTCTGAGAATATACTATCGGTTATCTACTCAAAATATATGTAGAGGTTTAAATCCGGTGTTTAAAATCTGTCTGGTGGCTGCATGAACAGTCTTTGGGTAGAGCTATAGCAGGAAGCATGCCCCTTGACCTCCTCGATTTTGTAGGCTTTTTTTTTTTTTTTTTTTTTTTGTTAAAGACCCTACAAGTTAGTCCTCCCAAAAGAATTTCTCCCATCTAGCGGTGAAATTCTATTTTGCATTTAAACGAATAGTGCTCTCTAGCGCCTCGCTTTTTCAAATGCGGTAGCACATCATCGAGTTCAACTATACATGTTCTACCGTTATGCTGCCTATATAATGATTTACACAGCCAAGCAATACAAAAAAGCTTGTCATTTAGACCGTAACTTTGACTTACCTGTCGAGAAGAAAGCAGGCACCCTTTCATTAGCTCTTTCCACCTGGGAAAAGCTATCCCGATATTTATTTACATCCCGATAAATTACATTTTTGCTTTTTGGCGACGAGGATTCCTTCTCCTGTGGCTCGGCATAAGTATGATCCAGCATTATATTGTACCGTGCAGTGCAGCCTTTTCAAATTTGCCGGGGGCAGTATCAACGCCTCTCATATGGTCTAGCGGTTAGGATTCCTGGTTTTCACCCAGGTGGCCCGGGTTCGACTCCCGGTATGGGAAGACAATTTTTTTATATTGCCAACAAAATTCAAGTTATTCAAGTTCATCAATAATCATTTTTAGTTATTCATAGTCTTAGAGGCCTACACGAACTGCAGAAACAAGCAGAAGATATGTAAAAACTCATAAATGCTGTTTCAGTACTGAATCATTTTCACAAATACAATTATATTGAATTCAGAAAATTTCACTATGGAATATTTACTTTATCTATCATAATTTCAATTTAGTATCATCATTTAAATTTTTCATCTCATAATTATGGTGCATAGTCATAATTTAAATTTCAACTTTTTAAGTCATAATTTCGACTTTTTGTCATAATTATTACTTAATTCAGAATTACAATTTTTGTCAATTACGCTTTTTTTTTTATGTAATACTTAAAACGTTTTTTTAAGTCATAATTTGGTAGCACTATTTTGATGGTCCTTTTGAACATGCTGTTGACTATAGTAGTGTTGCACCTGCATGTCCACTAACTCGCTTGTGAGAGTCAGAGTGTGTAAAGTAAACTCTCATTAGTGTTAGTAGAGTATTAGTGGACTGGTAGGGTTAGAATAAGTTGAGATATAGTTGAGTTACTTATAGTCAGTACTAGAATATCTGTTGGGGAGCATCACAATAAAGAGTTAGCAGATATTGAGCACAGTCTATTTTTTCAGATATTTAAATGACAAAATACCATTTTTCAACCTATTGAATCTAGGCCTTCAGAAGTCATAACTTCAGGGGTAGGCCAGTTGGCAAAAACACTGCGTGTGTAAAAATCAAATACTGTATTACACTTTTCAAAGGATAATCTAGTTAGAATAAAAAGTTAAGTGTCACAAAGTCTGACACAAGGCCATTAACTGGTTCTTTTTGTTTTATAAATGTATTTTGCTTATTTCTACAAACATCAACCTGATAAATATGGACTTAATACATGATTAAACAAGATAATCATGCTACCCAATACGTCTGACACAACATTTGTAAGAATTTTTTTTAAAATACAATCAAAAATACAAAATTAAAATATTTTTAAAATTTTGACAGTCCTACATAAATGCATGTTGATTACTAAGCTTCAGACGTAGCGCAACCACGCAATGTTAGATTTCTCTAACACTGCGATGTCTCACTCACAACGCACAACTTTGTAAATAAAATAAAATATTATGGAAGTAATTTCCAAACTGTAATTGTAAAATGTAATATTTACCGTAATACCATATTTTATTTATTAATATTATGTTGATTTAAAGTTTTTGTTTGTTTGTTATTAACTAATACCTTCATCTTTTAACTAACATCCAGCACAAAATTAAAGAGATGTATGAGCTGAGGATGTTCTCTGACCCCAAATAAACAGATAATGTAATGTTCACAATATACAGTTAGATATTCTCCAACTTAGTGTGTATGTAAATAGTTGTGCTTAAATCTTTGGGTGTATTTTTAGACACCAGAGTGATGCAAAGTTCCACACCCTATGGACCAACTTTAAAAAAAAATTTTTTTTAAATACTCATACATAAATATATATAACATACACCAATCATTTCTTAACTAAGCAACTGTTTCTTAAATTATCAGACACTCACCGCACCGATGTTAACTTCACCATATATTGTTTTTTCTACAATGATTGTAGCAACTATTGTCCCACCATTCTTCTGGTCAATTGTGAAGTTAAGCCGATTAGGGTTCTGAATTAATGGCCGTCCGAATGATGTAGAATTATTATTATTAGTATTATTATGCTGTCGTTGTGGAAGGTTGTTAGGCTGTTGATTTGTCATGTTTCCAAATCATGTGTTTGAACGCTCAGCGTTTGAACGTCACCATCTGTTAAAAAATGTAACAATTAATTACACAACCAAAACCATGTAAACATTATAGTAAAGCTTATTGAAGATTGAGAAACATATTGACTACTAACAAAGTAAATTATAAATCTTTTCCTACGTTTGATATTCTTTTTTCAGATTTTTTTCAGTATGGACTTGATCCTTTTTAATGCTGTTTTCTCTCCATATTTATTCTGTAGTTCCTCTACTGTGTCTTCCAACCTCCCTGTTGTTCTTCTCCAGCTGTGTTAACCAAAGACAAACAGTTAGAAGAATAAAATGTATGTACAATAGCAAAAATAATTTTGGTCATGAGTTGTTAGGGTTAGATACACCTGCAGACACATTCATACACCAGTTCAAAGTCAATGAACCGGCTGATGCTGCAGGTGTTAGAGCACATGATGGACAGTGAACAGACGCACAGCAGGTTAAACCAGAGTTAAAACAATAGTCTATGTTAGGACAATAACAATAATAGTCCAATAGTATGTTCACAGGAGCCGCTGAGAGCGAGTTCCAGCTGATAATGGTCATAAAGTGCGAAATAATGTGCAAGTAGCTAAACTAAACATTTCATATTTGACAGCTGTTTTGAGAAATGTTAAACAATGACAAAAATAATCAGGCAAACTAATCAACTTTTTTTCTAATTTCACCATTTTGAACTTAAAATAGGCCTATATAATACATGTGATTTAATGTGATAGGAGAAAAAACAAATAACAGCCATTTTCATCATATTAGGCATAAGATTAATAATGAATCTGTACATATTGTGAATTAATTTAATAAACATTTACCTAACATCCATAGCCTTCAGTAAATTAAGGCTAGACAAAGTTCCTTTTTAACTCTGCCCCCTGCTCTAGTTAGAACTTTGGAGCGCTTAAAAGTGTCGGGCTCAAAAATAACTGTCATTTGGAACTCTATATAGTTATTTTTATCAAAAATATGTTGATAATGATTAAAAACTTCAGTACCCTTCGAAGGCACCATTTTAGATAGTTTGGCATGCATGAGATCTTTACACTTTCCCCCGTATATCTGTTTCCTACTGTTAGCTGTAATGTTAGTGAACTCTAGGTCTTCTCTTTGTTCATATACGACAGTATTCGCATGAATTGGCTTGATTTGATAAAATGATGGTTTAAACCATCATCTTCATGTGAGACATTTACATTATATTATTATACCGTCCTAGTTTTAAATAGCGCTAAAATGTATATTTTATATTTTAACCCTTTATGCGGATAAAGAATGCCGCACAAGGTTCTCTGTTCTCTGGTTCTATGTTTTAAAAATACCGCGAAACAAAGACAAGGACACCTCTTTCTATAAGCGACCCTCAAAATCTGTGCATACAACAAAACACATGTATGTGTACGATGATTTATCAGAAAATTACTTTTGTTTGAAGAAAACCTTAAATCAGCTGGTGCTTGATAACTATCGAAGTTATTAAACACCCCTGAATTCGGTAATGATGCGTTTAATGCGATATTGATTTTAATTTTAACTCAATGCGCTTAAGGTCTATGAACTTTAACATCTTCATAGTCAAATGAACTTAAAGTCTACGCAAAATGAAATACTTTCTAAATGTTTGTTACAGAACTTATGGTGAACAATTCTCCCATGTTTAATCAGATTTTGTCACTGGATTGAGTGAAAATAATAAACTTCTCCTTTGTTTTTATTCATCAAGTTAAATGTAAAACCTGTTGTTACTTGGATGATGAATATCTTCACTTTATGAGAGGAAAGTACGGACAGCGCCTTTGACCAAGCCTCTACATATGGGGCACTTGCGCTGAGAAGGCGCACATTCTTTGCACACAACTAGGTGACCACAGGGGATGAAGACAATGTTCACTTCCTTATCCATGCAAACTTTGCATGTGCGCTCCTCTTGAAGTCTTCTTAACTGTTCCTCCATAGGCAAGTCTAAAAGATCTTGACTCAGGGATGCAGCTTCATTTGTCTGGGCCACCAGGCCACGCTCAAATCCAATCTCTAAAGCAGACTTCACCACAGGATTGTTCATCATCACTGCATCTTCTGAACGGTCTTCTCCAGGACCCAGGTGTACAACAGATGGATCAACAAATTCTCTTGAGTCGCTGTCTCCATTAGTCAATAGCTGTTCAAATAGTCTTGGAAATCTTGCTTGAATCTGATGAACAAACTCTTGGCCCTTTTCTTGCAACAGGTATTCACATCTTGGAAACCACTTAGCATGTTCTACCCATGGATCATCACCAGACTCCCAACATCTGAGTCCACCATCGCAACAAAAGCACTTCACGTCATCATTACGACCAACATAGTAAAAACCAGCCTTAGCCAATTGGTCTGGTCGAACAGTTATTCTTGAGGGCCAGTTGACAAATGTGAGCGACCTTTCTTCACACTGTTGCATTGCCGAGTCAAGATCTTTTAGACTTTCCTATGGAGGAACAGTTAAGAAGACTTCAAGAGGAGCGCACATGCAAAGTTTGCATGGATAAGGAAGTGAACATTGTCTTCATCCCCTGTGGTCACCTAGTTGTGTGCAAAGAATGTGCGCCTTCTCAGCGCAAGTGCCCCATATGTAGAGGCTTGGTCAAAGGCGCTGTCCGTACTTTCCTCTCATAAAGTGAAGATATTCATCATCCAAGTAACAACAGGTTTTACATTTAACTTGATGAATAAAAACAAAGGAGAAGTTTATTATTTTCACTCAATCCAGTGACAAAATCTGATTAAACATGGGAGAATTGTTCACCATAAGTTCTGTAACAAACATTTAGAAAGTATTTCATTTTGCGTAGACTTTAAGTTCATTTGACTATGAAGATGTTAAAGTTCATAGACCTTAAGCGCATTGAGTTAAAATTAAAATCAATATCGCATTAAACGCATCATTACCGAATTCAGGGGTGTTTAATAACTTCGATAGTTATCAAGCACCAGCTGATTTAAGGTTTTCTTCAAACAAAAGTAATTTTCTGATAAATCATCGTACACATACATGTGTTTTGTTGTATGCACAGATTTTGAGGGTCGCTTATAGAAAGAGGTGTCCTTGTCTTTGTTTCGCGGTATTTTTAAAACATAGAACCAGAGAACAGAGAACCTTGTGCGGCATTCTTTATCCGCATAAAGGGTTAAAATATAAATATACATTTTAGCGCTATTTAAAACTAGGACGGTATAATAATATAATGTAAATGTCTCACATGAAGATGATGGTTTAAACCATCATTTTATCAAATCAAGCCAATTCATGCGAATACTGTCGTATATGAACAAAGAGAAGACCTAGAGTTCACTAACATTACAGCTAACAGTAGGAAACAGATATACGGGGGGAAAGTGTAAAGATCTCATGCATGCCAAACTATCTAAAATGGTGCCTTCGAAGGGTACTGAAGTTTTTAATCATTATCAACATATTTTTGATAAAATAACTATATAGAGTTCCAAATGACAGTTATTTTTGAGCCCGACACTTTTAAGCGCTCCAAAGTTCTAACTAGAGCAGGGGGCAGAGTTAAAAAGGAACTTTGTCTAGCCTTAATTTACTGAAGGCTATGGATGTTAGGTAAATGTTTATTAAATTAATTCACAATATGTACAGATTCATTATTAATCTTATGCCTAATATGATGAAAATGGCTGTTATTTGTTTTTTCTCCTATCACATTAAATCACATGTATTATATAGGCCTATTTTAAGTTCAAAATGGTGAAATTAGAAAAAAAGTTGATTAGTTTGCCTGATTATTTTTGTCATTGTTTAACATTTCTCAAAACAGCTGTCAAATATGAAATGTTTAGTTTAGCTACTTGCACATTATTTCGCACTTTATGACCATTATCAGCTGGAACTCGCTCTCAGCGGCTCCTGTGAACATACTATTGGACTATTATTGTTATTGTCCTAACATAGACTATTGTTTTTAACTCTGGTTTAACCTGCTGTGCGTCTGTTCACTGTCCATCATGTGCTCTAACACCTGCAGCATCAGCCGGTTCATTGACTTTGAACTGGTTGTATGAATGTGTCTGCAGGTGTATCTAACCCTAACAACTCATGACCAAAATTATTTTTGCTATTGTACATACATTTTATTCTTCTAACTGTTTGTCTTTGGTTAACACAGCTGGAGAAGAACAACAGGGAGGTTGGAAGACACAGTAGAGGAACTACAGAATAAATATGGAGAGAAAACAGCATTAAAAAGGATCAAGTCCATACTGAAAAAAATCTGAAAAAAGAATATCAAACGTAGGAAAAGATTTATAATTTACTTTGTTAGTAGTCAATATGTTTCTCAATCTTCAATAAGCTTTACTATAATGTTTACATGGTTTTGGTTGTGTAATTAATTGTTACATTTTTTAACAGATGGTGACGTTCAAACGCTGAGCGTTCAAACACATGATTTGGAAACATGACAAATCAACAGCCTAACAACCTTCCACAACGACAGCAATAATAATACTAATAATAATAATTCTACATCATTCGGACGGCCATTAATTCAGAACCCTAATCG